>NC_136915.1:166533980-167133980 GCF_949752795.1 Hyperoodon ampullatus | reverse complement strand
TTCACACTCCTGTGAATATACTTATAATTCAATGCAACAATAGGTCACAAGACATATCGTATCTCTCAAAACATACTAAAGTAACAGATCTATAGATATAAATGTATATTCAGACTGTCACATCAATGAAATCTTTGAAATGAGATCCAGGAATTCCTTGGTAATCACCAGGTTCATATGCCTAAAAAGTAATGCGGCATTCAAGAAGAAAGTTTAAAAATAGACAATTAGAGAAGAAACTAGATATACAGTCATAATGCTAGACGTGTGTGTGGCTTGTCTTCTGGAGGAGCAGGAGTGGAAATGGGGCACTGACTAGCAAAATATGGAGAAAAGGATTCAGGATTCATTTCTATAAAGGTGAACAAGCTTTATAGATGAATGAAGACTACTGAGTTCTATGAAAAACGTGGCACCGAAAGAGAATTCATTCAACTATTATTTACTAACTTACTATGTTACAGGTTCTTTAGGAATGAAGAAAAACAAGACAAAGCCCCTACCCTCAAAAAGCTCATAGTTCACATGTGAACAACTAAATAGAATACGGTATGAAGCTATTAATGCCATGGGTGCCCCAAAGAAGGAGGGATTAATTCTTCCTAACATTGGGGATAGAGGTCATGGAATGGAGAATTACAGATTGCCTCGCCAAGGGTCAGGATTGACTATTTTTCAGCTTTATTGAGGTATAATTGACAATATAATTGAATATTGTCATATTCGAGATCAAGGCTCAGAAAATGTAGAATTAGAGTAGAAATGACAAAAACGGCACCTGGCCTTTCCCCAAATTATTGTGATGCTTAAAGATAATAGATTTCTCACAATCTACAATATTAAGAGAATGGAGCAAACAAAGGTCTTCTTTGCACTACTCCATAAACACCCACTGGATCTACCAGAGAGGGGAGTGAGAGTCACTACCCTTTTCTTCTGCTTAAGGCAACTGAAACTGAATTGCTCATACATAAAAAAAAGATCTCAAAACTTTTAAATTTGTGAGACAGTGTTACCTCAAAATCATGGTTGAGAAAATGCCAACTGACAAGGAATTACTGAATTGCTCATTTCTTTTCCTTCCCCCCAACAACGAAAAACTAGCTTTCAGGATGGGACAAAGAAGAGAATAATTTTCTTTCTATAAAACTTTTCCAGAAAGTCACAGAGTAGTAGAAGGTTCAGGGACTCTTAGACAAAGTAGAAAAAAGGACATTCCAAATCACTAATATGAAACCAACAATGATATCTAAAATGTAGGTAATATAAAACAAAAGGAAAATGGCATGTAGTACAGATATAATAACTGTATTGCTAAACCTACTGAGTAGGGGAAATCTAAATATAAAACTAAACAGATTTGTATTTATTAATTTAAAGACAAGGGTGTTAAAGATAAAGAAACAGGAAGATTTACTAAGAGACTATATCCCACCTTAAAGGTGAATTTTAATTTGGACATAAAAAAGTAATAGCTGTATAAGCAGAGGAACCTGATCCAAACCATCCTTAATATTTCCTTGCTCCAGAATGTCATCCCATAGCTTCCCTTTTGAGAGAGGGAGAACAAATTTTTCTTCTGGAAATGGCCAACATGTCTTTTTTTTTTTTTAACAGAATTTCTCACTTGAACAGAAATTTCCTGCCTCAGTTACACAGAAAATTGTTAGATTCTCTAAGTAGCTTTTAAAGCTTCCATATGGTCTTTGTGAGTGACTCACAGCCAAGTGCCCTCTAGAAGGAGCACGTGGAGCTCACATGAAACTGACTTGCGGAGGCAGAGGCAAGGCCAGAGAGTCTGGACATAAGCGTGCTGAACGCGGTAAAACGAAACGAGGGTGATTTAATTTCATAGTTAAACATTTTTATAAAACCCCACATCTATTTAACTTCAGTCGGCATGAATAGGTTTGCCTTTATAGTTATAGAAGAAGATGCGGCCTTTTATAAGACTTCTTTTCTGACCATGGCTTAGAATACAGATTTGGCACTTTTCACTTGACCTGAAAGGAAGCAGATTTTTAAATTACATTTAATTAGCTTGCTATAGAAAACAAAAATGAAGCCAGTTTTTAAAAACAATGGGCATGAAATAAATCATAATGTCCAAGGCTGAACCAGTCATTAATGAAACCTCGATGTTTGTATGTCAATTCAAGTATTCCCACCTTTTTTTTTTAATATTTAAAGCTGTGAGATCACACTTACATAATCAGTATTACTGTTCCTAATTCAGCCATGTGAATAAACTGCTTAACCTCATGTGTCTGCACTTCCTTCATTGTAAAACAAGGGGGTCGTTTCAGAGGTTCCATCAAGATCTAACATTTCTATAATATGAACATGCAAGATACTGGGGTGCTTGGAGGGGACAGAGAGGACTTGGGTAAAGAGCCAATTTTTCTTAATTGAAGTATATTATGTTTACAATGCTGTGTTAATTTCTGCTGTACAGAAAGTGATTCAGTTATACATATATATGTTTATATACACATATATATTCTTTTACATATTCTTTTCCATTATGGTTTATTACAGAATATTGACTATAGTTCCCTCTGCTATACAGTAGAACCTTGTTGTTTATCCATTCTATATATAATAGTTTGCATCTGCTAATTACAGACTCCCAGTCCATCCCTCCCCCACCCCCACCCCCCCTTGGCAAACACAAGCCTGTTCTCTATGTCTGTGAGTCTGTTTCTGTTTCGTAGATAAGCTCATTTGCGTCATATTTTAGATTCCACATATACGTGATATCATCGTATTTGCCTTTCTCTTTCTCTAGGTCCATCCATATTGCTGCAAATGGCACTATTTCATTCTTTTTTATGGCTGAGTAGCATTCTGTTGTATATATGTACCACACCTTTATCCATTCATCTGTTGAGGGACATCTAGGTTGTCTCCATGTCTTGGCTATTGTTAATAGTGCTGCTATGAACATAAGGATGCATGTATCTTTTTGAATTACAATTGTTTCTGGATATATGCCCAGGAGTGGGATTGCTGGATCACATGGCAACTCTATTTTTAGTTTTTTGAGGAACTTACATACTGTTTTCCACAGTGGCTGCAGCAATTTACATTCCTACCAACAGCACAGGAGGGTTCCCTTTTCTCCACACCCTCTCCAGCATTTGTTTCTTGTAGACTTTTTAATGATGGCCATTCTGACTGATGTGAGGTTGCACCTCACTGTAGTTTTGATTTGCATTTCTCTAATAATTAATGATGATAAACATCTTCTCATGTGTTTATTGGCCATCTGTATGTCTTCTTTGGAGAAATGTCTATTTAGGTCTTCTGCCCATATTTTGATTGGGTTGCTTTTTTTGTTATTGAGTTGTATGAGCCATTTGTATATTTTGGAAATTAAGTCCTTGTCGGTGGCATCATTTGCAAATATTTTCTCAAAGCTTGTAAGTTTGATTAGGTCCCATTGGTTTATTTTTGCTTTTATTTCTACTGCCTTGGGAGACTGACCTAAGAAAACATTGCTACAATTTATGTCTGAGAATGTTATTCCTATGTTCTCTTCTAGGAGTTTTATGGTGTCATGTCTTATATTTAAGTCTTTAAGCCATTTTGAGTTTATTTTTGTGTATGGTGTGAGGGTGTATTCTAACTTCATGGATTTACATGTGGCTGTCCAACTCCCAGCACCACTTGCTGAAGAGACTGTCTCTTCCCCATTGGGTATTCTTGCCTCCTCTGTCAAAGATTAATCGACCACAGGTGTGTGGGTTTATTTTGGGGCCCTCTATTCTGTTCCACTGATCCATATGTCTGTTTTTGTGCCAATACCACGCTGTTTTGATTACTGTAGTTTTGCAGTATTGTCTGAAGTCTGGGAGGGTTATGTCTCCTGCTTTGTTCTTTTTCCTCAGGATTGCTTTGGCAATTCTGGGTCTTTTATGGTTCCATATAAACTTTAGGCTTATTTGTTCTAGTTCTGTGAAAAATGTCATGGGCAATTTGATAGGGATCGCATTAAATCTGCAGATTGCTTTGAGCAGTATGGCCATCTTAACAATATTAATCCTTCCAATCCAAGAACATGGGTTATCTTTCCATTTCTTTGAATCATCTTCAATTTCCTTTATTCATGTTTTATAGTTCTCAGCATATAAGTCTTTCATCTCCTTGGTCAGGTTTATTCTTAAGTATTTTTTGATGCAATTTTAAAAGGGATTTTCTTTTTACATTCCTTTCTGACATTTCTTTGTTCGTGTAAAGAAATGCAACCGATTTCTGTATGTTAATCTTGTATCCTGTTACCTTCCTGAATGCAATTATCAGTTCTGATAGTTTTTCTGTGGAGTTGTTATGGTTTTCAATATATAGTATCATGTCATCTGCATATAATGACAATTTTATCTCTTCCCTACCAATATGGATATCTTTTATTTCTTTTTCTTGTCTGACTGCTGTGGCTAGGACTTCCAAAACTATGTTGAATAGAGGTGGTGAGAGTGGGCATCCTGTCTTGTTCCAGATTTTAGCAGAAGGCTTTCAGCTTTTCACTGTTGAGTACTGTATTGGCTGTGGGTTTGTCATAAATAGCTTTTATTATGTTGAGATAATATTCCCTCTATACCCACTTTCATAAGAGTTTTTATCATGAATGGATGTTGAATTTTATCAAACGCTTTTTCTGCATCTAATGAGAGGAACATGTGGTTTTTGTCTGTTATTGATGTGGTGTATCACACTGACTGACTTGCATATGTTGAACCATCCTTGTGACACTGGGATAAATCCAACTTGGTCATGTTGTATGATCTTTTTTATATGTTGTTGGACTCATTTTGCTAGTATTTTATTGAGAACTTTTGCATCTATATTCATCAGAGACATTGGCCTGTAATTTTCTTTTCTGGTTGTGTCTTTGTCTGGTTTTGGTATCAGGGTGATGGTGGGAGTGTTCCCTCCTCTTCAATCTTTTGGAAGAGTTTGAGAAGGATCGGTATAAGTTCTTCTTCGTATGTTTGGTAGAATTCTCCTGTGAAGCCATCTGGTCCTGGACTTTTGTTTGTAGGGAATTTTTTTTATAACAGATTCTATTTCACTTCTAGAGATCAGTCTATTCAAATTATCTATATCTTCTTGATTTAGTTTTGGTAGGCTGTGTGTTTCTAGAAATGTGTCCATTTCTTTTAAGTTGTCCAATTTGTTGGCATATAATTGTTTATAGTATTCTCTTATGGTTTTTTTGTGTTTCTGCAGTATCAGTTGTGCTTTCTCCTCTTTCATTTCTGATTTTATTTATTTGGGTCCTCTCTCTTTTCTTCTTGGTGAGCCTGGCCAGAGGTTTGTCAATTTTGTTTACCCTTTCAAAGAAACAGCTCTTCATTTTATTGATTTTTTCTATTGTTTTTTTAATCTCTACTTTATTTATTTCCTCTCTGATATTTATTATTTCCTTTCTTCTGCTGACTTTAGGTTTTGTTTGTTCTTCTTTTTCTAATTCTTTTAGGTGGTGGGTTAGTTTGTTTATTTGAGATTTTTCTTGTTTCTTGAAGAAGGCCTGTATCACTGTGAACTTCCCTCTGAGAACTGTTTTTGCTGCATCCCATAGAATTTCACTGTCATTTGTCTCAAGGTATATTTTTAATTTTCTCTTTGATTTCATTGTTGACCCATTGGTTTTTTAGTAATTGATTTTTTTCTCTTTTCTTTTTGACTGAAAAGAGAAAAAAACTTGTAATTGACTTTTTTTCTCTTTTCTTTTTCTGTGGTTGACTTCTAGTTTCATGCAATTGTGGTCAGAAAAGATGCTTGGAATAATTTCTGTACTCTTAAATGTGTTGAGGCTTGTTTTGTACCCTAGAGTGTGGTCAATTCTAGAGAATATTCCATGTGCACTTGAAAAGAATGTGTATTCTGGGGTGGGGGGGGGGTTGGATGTAATGTCCTGAAAATATCAATTAGGTCTAACTGTTATATTGTATCATTTAGGATCCCTGTTGCCTTAGTAATTTTTTTGTCTGGAAGATCTGTCCATTGGTGTGAGTGGGATGTTAAAGTCTCCTACCATTGATGTATTCCCACCAATTTCTCCCTTTTTGTCTGTTAGTATTTGTTTTATGTACTGGGGTGCATATATGTTGATGAGTGTAATATCATCTTCTTGTATTGATCCTTTTATCATTATATAGTGTCCTCCTTTATCTTTCTTTATGGCCTTTGTTTTAAAGTCTATTTTGTCTGACATGAGTATTGCTACAACTGCTTTCTTGTCATTTCCGTTTGCATGAAATATCTTTTTCCACACCCTCACTTTCAATCTATATGTGTCCTTTGTCCTAAACTGGGTCTCTTGTAGGCAGCATATTGTAGGCTCTTGTTTTTTTATTCAATCTGCCACTTGATGACTTTTGATTGGAGCACTTAATCCACTGACATTTAAGGTAATTATTGATAGATATGTATTTATTGACACTTTAAACCTTGTTTAAAGTACTCTGTTTTTGAAGTATGTTAACCCCTTCCTATATCTACTTTCTTTAGACTGATAGTCAAATAGGCTCAACACATTCTGAAACAAAAAACAACATTTTCTTACTCTCCTCCCCCACACTGTATGATTTTGATGTCCTATTTTACATCTTCATGTTTATTCTTTTGCTGTTCATTGTGGTTATCATCACTTTCACAGAAAAATCTTTTTTATTTTATTTTTTAAAATCTGTGTATTGTTCTCTTTTCAGCATGGCCTATGGAAGTGGCAGCCATCTCCCAGTCAGCATCATGGCTGCCCTCAGACTCCTCATAAAGCCCAAGGTTGTCAAAAAGAGGACTAAAAAGGTCATCAAGCACCAGTCAGATCAATATGTCAAAATTAAGCAGAACTGACAGAAATCCAGAAGCACTGACAACAGGATGCACAGGAGATTCAAGGGCCAGATCTTGATGCCCAACATTGGTTATGGGAGCAACAAGAAAACAAAGCACATGATGCCCAGCAGCATCTGGAAGTTCCTGGTCCACGATGTCAAGGAGCTTGAAGTGCCGCTGTTGTGCAACAAATCTTAGTGTGCTGAGATTGCTCACAACATCTCCTCCAAGAACCACAAAGCCATTGTGGAAAGAGCAGCCCAGCGGGCTATCACAGTCACCAATCCCAACACCAGGCTATGCAGCAAAGAAAATGAATAGATTGCTCGTGGGCACATTGTGTTTGTGTTAATAAAACCATGAAGCTTGGCCAAAAAAAAAATCTGTGTACTGATTTATTTAAGTAATTTACTTTCCAATTGTGATTTTCTCTTTCTTATAGATTCTTGCTTCTTTTCTATTTAGAGAAGACCTTTCAATATTTCCTTAAGAAGAGGTTTAATACTGCTGTATTCTTTTAGCTTTTGCTTGTCTGAGAAATTTTTTCTCTCTCCTATTTTAAATGATAATCTTGCCGGGTAGAGTATCCTATACTGCAGATTTTTCCCTTCAGGTCTTTGAATATATCTTGCCACTCCCTTCTGGCTTGCAACATTTCTGTAGAGAAATCAGCTGATAGACTTATGGGGCTTCCCTTATAATTAACTCCTTGTTTTCCTCTTGCTGCCTTTAGAATCCTCTCTTTATCTTTCACTTTTGCCATTTTAATTATAGTATATCTTGGTGTAGATCTGTTTGGGTTCATCATGTTTGGGACCCTCCATGCTTCCTGTACCTGGATATGGTTCCTTCTTTAGGTTTGGGGAGTTTTCAGCCATAATTTCTTCAAATACATTTTTGATTCCCTTTTCTCTTTCTTCTCCTTCTGGGATCCTTATTATGTGTAGACTGGCGTGCTTTATATTATCCCATAGGTCTCTTATATTGCTTTCATTTTTTTTTTCATTTGGTTTTCTGTCTGCTGTTCTGATTGGGTGATTTCCATTATTCTAATCTGCAGATCACTTATTTGTTCTTCTACATTATTCAATCTGCTACCTATTGCCTTAAACTCAGCTTTTGTCTCAGCAAATAAGTCTTTTAATTTGTCTTGGTTCCTCTTTATAGTTCCTGGTCCTTTTTACAGTAATCTGCATTTCTATCAATAGCCCTTCTTAATTCCTTCAGTATTTTCAGTATCTCCTTTTTAAACTCAGTGTCTATTAGACTGAAGAGGTCTGTTTCATTATTTGTTCTTTCAGGGGAATTCTCTTGATCTTTTAATTGGGAGTGGTTCCTCTCTTTCTTCATTTTACTTATATTTCTCTTACTCTATGAGTTTAATAGAAACAATTATCTACTGTGGTCTTGGAGGGCTATTTTTATGTAGAAGTGTCCCTGTGTAGCTTGTGTGGGTTTAATATTTTTGGTGCAAGGGCTGTTTTTTAGTATGGGTGGCTGCCACATCTTTCCTCAGTGTCTGCTGGCTGTTATCCCATTGATGGGGATATGACTGATGTTGTGGTGAACGGAATAGGTGTTGGATGTTGAACGGGGCCTCCTCTTTGCTCTGTCATTGTTACAGCCCCACTGGGGGCAGGGTCTGCTCCTTAATTGTTGGCATAGAAGCCCCCAGATCCATTTCTAAGCTGCAGTGTGACATAGGCAGGATTGGAGCGCTCCCACTGGAAGAGAAGCCGCTGAGTATTCCTCCATCGGAGCTGTCCATCGGGGAGAGCACTCTGTCATGTCACCTGTCACCTACTGCATGAGCTCACAAAGCACACTGTTGTGCACACTACCCTCGGCCCGCCTCCACTGTGGGAATGCAGGCTATCAGCCCTGTGCCCCTCAGGCACTGTGATCACAAAGCCACCATCACAGATCCATAGGTGTCAATCCACTGAAGTCAGGTACCAGGACCACAGCAGTTGCACACCTGGACCTGCCATGGGAGCTAGGGAAGTAGCCCAGACTCTGGCCTCACCTCCACATGCATGCACCCACAAAGCCCACAGCTGCTAAGGCCAGACTCATCCCAGCCACAGGAGCACCCGTTGTCCACTCGGATGTCCCACAGGCACTGAGTTTACAAAGCAAGCAGCGGTGCTGTGGATCACATGCCATGGGGGGAAGGCTCTGCTTTCAGCCCCGCCTCCGCATGTGGGCAACCTGCTGGTGCTTGCATGCTCCCAGAGCTCATAGAGGTGGCAATGAGAAAGAGGCTGCTATGGCAAGCCCCACCCCCACTTCACTTATGCATTAACAATGGGGTTTCAATGGCGGCACACACTGGCCGTAAGCATGCCAAAAGTGACGTTGCAATGGCGGGTCCTTCCCTTCTCTTCGAGTGCCTCTTAACAATAGCACTTCACTTCTATGGTGGGCCAGGCTTCTTCCACATACACTCCTGGTTGCAGCCCTTACCACACTCCAGGCCCTTCAGGCTGTCTCCGCAGGGCTAACCCCAGTCCTCTCCCCAGGTCTGTCCTCTGAAGCCCGAGTTTTAGCAACCAGCCCTCGCATGTATTACTAGCAGGTCCACATCTCGGAATGGGGACTTCAGCAAGGCAGCACGGATCCTCTGTGCTGGTCTCTCTCTGTTCTGCCTGCTGCAAACCGGCTTCTACGCTCTCCTCTAAGCCTCTGAAGCTCCCTTTCTGTCCCAGGTGATCTCCCCACCAGTGCAGGGGCTTCCCAGGGTACGAGAACCTTTCCTCTTTCCTAGCTCTCTCCCAGGGGCACAGGTCCTATCCTGTTTGCTTCCTTTTTTTTTTTTTCTTTCATCCTACCCGGTTACATGGAGATCTTCCTCGTTCTTCTGAGTTTCTGAGATTTTCTGCCAGAATTCAATAGGTATTCTGTGATAACTGTTCCACATGTAGATGTATTCATTATGTATTTGTGGGAAAAGGTGAGCTCCACATCGTTCTATTCCACCATCTTGATTGGAGCCTCTGAAATTCTTCCTCAGAGATGAGAAGGGAAGGAGGGAGGGTTGTTGGGCCAGACTAACAATAGTGGTGGCTTGGTGGGGAAAGGTGGGAAGTGAACTGTATAACCAACAACTCATCTTAACCATCTCATTCCTGGACTATACTGGTCTCACTCCCTCTGGTCTCTTCTTCCTCCAATCCATTTTGCAAGGACAGCCAGATTATTCTCCACTACTTGATTCCTCATCTCTCCTACCCCAAATAAAGCCTTTAATGGCAACCCGCTGCACTGAAAGTAAAGTCCAAACTTTGAAGCTTATAATTCAGTACTTTTAAAAAATTTATTTATTTTATTTTTGGCTGTGTTAGGTCTTTGTTGCTATGCACGGCTTTCTCTAGTTGCAACGAGCGGGGGCTACTCTTCATTGTGGTGCATGGGCTTCTCATTTCGGAGGCATCTCTTGTTGCAGAGCACAGGCTCTAGGCACACGGGCTTCAGTAGTTGCATCGCATGGGCTCGGCAGCTGTGGCTCGCGGGCTCTAGAGTGTAGGCTCAGTAGTTGTGGCACATGGGCTTAGCTGCTCCATGGCATGTGGGATCCTCCCGGACAAGGGATCGAACCTGTGTCCCCTGCATTGGCAGATGGATTCTTAACCACTGCACCACCAGGGAAGTCCCTAATTCAGTACTTTTAATGAAATGATCACAAGCTAACTTTCCAACCTTATTTTCTACTCTTCCTTAATGTGTACTCAACTACAATCAGCCAGATGGATACTGAACACTTCTCTAGTCCCATATTTCAACTTTTCATCATTATGTTGTGTTTCATTCCAAAATTCCCTACGTATTCCACGTTGGTTACCTATCCTTTCAGGCAATTCCTCTTTCTTCATGATGCCTTCTCTTTATGCTTAGGCTTCCCTGAACATACACAGCTCTTAGTTTATCTTTTCAAGTAGGCATGTTTACTCACAAAGTGGTTAGTGGACTCCTTAAAGACAAGGATGGTGCAAAGGCATCTATTTCCCTTCAGGGGACCTAGGAGAGTGCTATGTGTATGCTCATTCGACGTTAGGTACAGTTGGCAAGGGACAGTTTGTCATACCACCTAGAAGAGATTCAGTGCCTTAACCTTTAAAAAACCATGGTTCCTTTTGATAAACATAAAAATCTTAAGTACTGGGTATCCATATACAAAAGAATGAAGCTGGACCCCCTACCTCACACCTCATATTTAAGTTAATATACAAAAATTAACTTAAAATGGATCACAGACATGTTTAGACATAAGGGCTAAAAAAACTACAAAACTCTTACAAAAAAACATAAAAGTAAATATTGGTGACCTTAGATAAGGCAATGTTTCTTAGATATGACACAAAGCACAATCAACAAAAGGAAAAGTAGATAAATTAGACTTCATCAAACTTAAAGCCTTTTGTGCTTCAAAGAACACAATTAAGAAAATGAAAAGATAATCCACATAATGGGAGAAAATATTTGCAAGTCATATATCTGATAAGAGACTTATACCCAAGATACATAAAAACATTTACAATTCAACAATAAGAAGAAAAATACATATATGTGGAGACTAAACAACATGCTACTAAAAAACCAATGAGCCAATAAATAAATCAAAGAGAAAAACAGAAAATACCTCAAGACAAATGAAAATGGAAACACAACTTTCCAAAATCTATAGAGGATGTAGAAAAGGCAGTTCTAAGAGGAAAGTTTATAGCAATATAGGTATACCTCAAGAAACAAAAATATCTCAAATAAACAACATAACCTTCCATGTAAAGGAATTAGAGGAACTTCCCTGGTGGCCCAGTGGGTAAGAATCCATGCTCCCAATGCAGGGGGCCGGGGTTTGGTCCCCATCGGGGAACTAGATCCCATGTGCATGCCACAACTAAGAGTTTACATGCTGCAACTAAGAAGCCCGTGTGCCGCAACTAAGAAGCCCACATGCTGCTACTAAGAAGCCTGCATGCCGCAACTAAGAGTTCACATGCCACAACTAAGAAGTCTGCATGCCGCAAATAAGATGTCCGCATGCCGGAACTAAAGATCCCACATACCACAATGAAGATCCCGCAAGCCGCAACTAAGACCCAGCACAGCCAAAATAAATAAATAAAATAAATAATAAATTTAAAGTACTGTCATTTTTAAAAAAGGAATTAGAAAAAGAAAAACAAACAGAGCCCAAAGTTAGCAGATGGAAAGAAAAACATAAATATCAGAGCGAAAACAAATATAATAGAGATCAAAAAACAATAGAAAAGATCAATGAAACCAAGAACTGTTTTTTTGAAAAGGTAAATAAAATTGATAAACCTTTAGCCAGGCTCATCAAGAAAAAAAAGAGAGAAGACCCAAATAAACAAAATAAGAAATAAAAGAGGAGAAATAACAACTGCTATCACAGAGATACAAAAAAATCATAAGAGAATATTATGAACAGTTACATGCCAACAAATTGAACAACCTAGAAGAAATGGTCAAATTTCTAGAAAAACACAACTTTCAAAGACTAAATCAAGAATAAATAGACAATCTGAACAGACCAATCACTACCTGTGAAATTGAAACTATAATTTAAAAAACTTCCAGAAAGCAAAAAACATGACTAAATGGCTTCACAGAAGAATTGTACCAAACATACAAAGAAGAGTTAATACCTAACCTTCTCAAACTATTCCAAAAAATTTTTGAGATGGGAGAACACTCCCAAGTGCATTCTATGACGCCACCATTACCCTAATACCAAAATGAGTCAGGATGGAGGTGTGGGAAGACTCCAAGTTAGCATCTCCCCACAACTAGGGCAACTGCCAGCCGCTGGTGGGAAACCCTGACACCCAAGGAGATGGGAGGAACCCACAAGTGAAATGGTGGGACTGAGGGGGGAGGAGAAGTGGAGGCCAGACAGGATCAGCAACCCTGAGGCCGGAAGATCGGGAGAGGCAGGTGGGAAGAGCCTTCCAGGAGGAGTGGGAAAGCAGCAGAGGGCAACTGCCCCGCCCATTCGGGCCCAGGGAGCCTGCTGAGCTCCCAGGGTGGTCTCCTGCCCTCCAGGGCTCCCCTTCCCCACGGCCACATTGGTACTGGGGGCATGGGGGGGACACCAGGGAGATCAGGACAGGCAGGCAGGAGGGGTCCTCTGAGAGGAGCGGGAGAGGAGCAGAGGGCATTTGCCTCACCCATTCGAGCCCAGGAAGCCTCCTGGGCTCCCAGGTGAGGTCCCCCACCCTCTGAGACCAGAGGTGGTGGGCAAGCCTGAGCCCCTTCTTTAGAGTTGAGGCTAAACCCCGCCCCCCACAGCCCCCAGGGCCTTTTCCAACCCTGTGGGTCCTGAGCATAGGCCACGCCCACCACCCAAACCTTGCCCTTGCTTAGGCCCCACCCTCCACAGCTAAGGCCTCCCTCCCTTTTTTCTTTTTTCTTTTCTTTTCCCTCCTCTTTTTCACAATTGTGGTACAGTTGTAAATTCTGGTTGTTTAGTTATCTACATTTTTATTTTTATATTCTTTCTCACATATCTGTTAGTTTACTAGTTTAATTCTATTTTTTACTTTGTTATGATTCTTTTTTTTTTTTTTTTTGCCACCCCATGCAGCTTGCAGTATCTTGGTTCACGAGCCAGGGGTCAGGCCGAAGCTCCTGAAGAGGGAGCTCCAAGTCTGAAACACTGGACTAACATAGAACCTTAGTCCCCAGGGAATATTCATTGGAGTGAGGTCTCATGGAGGTCCTCATCTCAGCACCAAGACCCACCTCTACCCAACAGCCTACAAATTCCAGTGCTGAAAGCCTCAGGCCAAACAATCACCAAGACAGGAACACAATCCCACTCATTAAAAAAAAAGAAAAAAATGAGACAGCAAAAAAATATGTCACAGATGAAGGAACAAGGTAAAAACCTACAAAACCAAACAAATGAAGAGGAAATAGGCAATCTACCTGAAAGAGAATTCACTGTAATGATAGTAAAGATGATCCAGAATCTCAGAAATAGAATGGAGGCATGGACTGAGAAAATAAAAAAATGTTTAACAAAGATCTAGAAGAACTAAAGAACAAACAAATAACTGAAATGAAAAATAAACAAGACGGAATCAATAACAGAATAACTGAGGCAGAAGAACTAATAAGTGAGCTGGAAAACAAAATGGTGCAAATAACTGCCAATAAGCAGAATAAAGAAAAAAGCATGAAAACAATTGAAGACAATCTCAGAGATCTCTAGGACAACACTAAACGCACCAACATTTGAATTATAGGGGTCCCAGAAGAAGAAGAGAAAAAGAAAGGGTATGAGAAAATATCTGAAGAGATTATAGGTGAAAACTTCCCTAACATGGGAAAGGAAATAGTCATCCAAGTCCAGGAAGTGCAGAGAGTCCCATACGGGATAAGCCCTAAGAAAAACACACTAAGACACATATTAATCAAACTAACAAAAATTAAATTCGAAGAAAAAATATTAAAAGCAGCAAGAGAAAAACAAAAAATAACATACAAAGTAATCCCCATACGGTTATCAGCTGATTTTTCAGCAGAAACTCTGCAGGCCAGAAGGGAGTGGCAGGATATACTTAAAGTGATGAAACAGAAAAACCTACAACCAACATTATGCTACCCAGCAAGGATCTAATTGAGATTCAACAGAGAAATCAAAAGCTTTTCAGACAAGCAAAAGCTAAGAGAATTCAGCACCACCAAACCAGCTTTACAACAAATGCTAAAGAAACTTCTCTAGGTGGGAAACACAAGAGAAGAAAAAGACCCACAAAAACGAACCCAGAACAATTAAGAAAATGGTAATAGGAACATACATATCAATAATCACCTTGAATGTAAAATGGATTAAATGCCCCAACCAAAAGACACAGACTGGCTGAATGGATACAAAAACAAGACCCATATTTATGTTGTCTACAAGAGACCCACTTCAGACCTAGGGACACACACAGACTGAAAGTGAAGGGATGGAAAAAGATATTCCAAGCAAATGGAAATCAAAAGAAAGCTGGAGTAGCAATACGCGTATCAGACAAAATAGACTTTAAAATAAAGACTGTTACAAGAGATAAGGAGGGACACCACATACTGATCAAAGGATCAACAATTATATATATTTATACACCCAACACACAAGCACCTCAGTACATAAGGCAACTGCTAACAGCTATAAAAGAGGAAATCGACAGTAACACAATAATAGTGGGGGACTTTAACACCTCACTTACACCAATGGACAGATCATCCAGACAGAAAATTAATAAGGAAACACAAGCTTTAAATGACACAATAGACCAGATAGATTTAATTGATATTTACAGGACATTCCATCCAAAAACAACAGATTACACTTTCTTCTCAAGTGCACATTGAACATTCTCCAGGATAGATCACATCTTGGGTCACAAATTAAGCCTCAGTAAATTTAAGAACATTGAAATTATATGAAGCATCTTTTCTGACCACAATGCTATGAGATTAGAAATCAATTACAGGGGAAAAAACATAAAAAACACAAACACATGGAGGCTAAACAATACGTTACTAAATAACCAAGAGATCACTGAAGAAATCAAAGAGGAAATCAAAAAATACCTACAGACAAATTACAATGAAAATACGATGATCCAAAACCTATGGGATGCACCAAAAGCAGTTCTAAGAATGAAGTTTATAGCAATACAAGCCTACCTCAAGAAACAAGAAACATCTCAAATAAACAATCTAACCCTACACTTAAAACAAGTAGAGAAAGAAGAACAAAGAAAACCCAAAGTCACTAGAAGGAAAGAAATCATAAAGATCAGAGCAGAAATAAATGAAACAGAAACAAAGAAAACAATAGCAAAGATCAATAAAACTAAAAGCTAGTTCTTTGAGAAGATAAACAATATTGATAAACCATTAGCCAGACTCCTCAAGAAAAAGAGGGAGAGGACTCAAATCAATAAAATTAGAAATGAAAAAGGAGAAATCACAAATGACACTGCAGAAATACAAAGGATTATAGGAGACTACTACAAACGACTATATGCCAATCAAATGGACAACCACAAAGAAATGGACAAATTCTTGGAAAGGTACAATTTTCCAAGACTGAACTAGGAAGAATTAGAAAATATAAACAGACATATCACAAGTAATGAAATTCAAACTATAATTAAAAATCTTCCAACCAACAAAACTCCAGGACCAGATGGCTTCAAAGATGAATTCTATCAAACATTTAGAGAAGCACTAACACCCATCCTTCTCAAACTCTTCCAAAAAATTGCAGAGGGAGAAACACTCCCAAATTCATTCTACAAAGCCACCATCACCCTGATACCAAAACCAGAAAAGATATCACAAAAAAAGAAAATTATAGGCCAATATCACTGATGAACATAGATGCAAAAATCCTCAACAAAATACTAGCAAACAGAATCCAACAATACATTAAAGGATCATACACCATGATCAAGTGAGATTTTTCCCAGGGATGCAAGGATTCTTCAATATACGCAAATCAATCAACGAGATACACCATATTAACAAATTAGGGAATAAAAACCATATGACCACCTCAATAGATGCAGAAAAAGCTTTTGACAAAACTCAACACCCATTTATGATAAAAACTCTCCAGAAAATGGGCATAGAGGGAAACTACCTCAACATAATAAAGGCCATATATGACAAACCCACAGCAAGCATCATCCTCAATGGTGAAAAACTAAAGCATTTCCACTAAGATCAGGAAGAAGACAAGGATGTCCACTCTTGCCACTACTATTCAACATAGTTTTGGAAGTCCTAGCCACGGCAATCAGAGAAGACAAAGAAATAAAAGGAATCCAAATTGGAAAAGAAGAAGTAAAACTATCATTGTCTGCAGATGACATGATACTATACATAGAAAATCCTAAAGATGCCACCAGAAAACTACTAGAACTAATCAATGAATTTGGTAAGGTTGCAGGATACAAAATTAATGCACAGAAATCTCTGGCATTCCTATACACCAACAACATAAAATCAGAAAGAGAAATTAAGGAAACAATGCCACTTACCATCGCAACAAAAAGAATAAAATACCTAGGAATAAACCTGCCCTAGGAGGCAAAAGACCTGTACTCAGAAAACTGTAAAACACTGATGAAAGAAATCAAGATGACATAAACAGATGGAAAAATATACCGTGTTCTGGGATTGGAAGAATCAATATTGTGAAAATGACTATACTACCCAAAGCAATCTACAGTATCAATGTAATCCCTATCAAGCTACCAATGGCATTCTTCAGAGAATTAGAACAAAAAATTTTACAATTCATACGGAAACACAAAAGACCCCAAATAGCCAAAGCAATCTTGAGAAAGAAAAATGCAGTTGGAGGAATCAGGCTCACCCACTTCAAACTATACCATAAAGCTACAGTAATCACGACAGTATGGTACTGGCACAAAAACAGTATAGATCAATGGTACAGGATAGAATGCCCAGAGATAAACCCATGCACATATGGGCACCTAATTTACGACAATGGAGGCAAGAACATACAGTGGAGAAAAGACAGCCTCTTCAATAAGTGGTGCTGGGAAAACTGGACAGCTACATGTAAAAGAATGAAATTAGAACACTCTCTAACACCATACACAAAAATAAACTTCAAATGGATTAAAGACCTGAATGTAAGACCAGACACTATAAAACTCTTGGAGGAAAACATAAGAAAAACACTCTTTGACATAAACCACAGCAAGATCTTTTTTGATCCACCTCCTAGAGCAATGGAAATAAAAACAAAAATAAACAAACGGTATTTAATTAAACTTCAAAGCTTTTGCATAGTAAAGGAAACTATAAACAAGACAAAAAGACAACCCTCAGAATGGGAAAAAATATTTGCAAATCAGACAAAGGATTAATCTCAAAATCATACAAACAGCTCATGGAGCTCAATATCAAAAAAGCAAACAATCCAATTAAAAAATGGGCAGAAGACCTAAATAGACATTTCACCAAGGAAGACATACAGATGGCCAAGAGGCACATGAAAAGATGCTCAACATCACTAATCATTACAGAAATGCAAATCAAAACTATAATGAGGTATCACCTCACACGGGTCAGAATGGCCACTATCAAAAAATGTAGAAACAATAAATGCTGGAAAGGGTGTGGTGAAACAGAACCCTCTCGCACTGTTGGTGGGAATGTAAATTGATACAACCACTATGGAAAACAGTATGGAGGTTCCTTAAAAAGCTAAAAATAGAACTACCATATGACCCAGCAATCCCACTACTGGGCATATACCCTGAGAAAACCATACTTCAAAAAGGGACAAGTACCACAATGTCATTGCAGCACTCTTTACAATAGCCAGGACATGGAACCAGCCTAAATGTCCATCGAAAGATGAATGGATAAAGAAGAGGTGGCACATATATACAATGAAACATTAGCCATAAAAAGAAATGAAACTGAGTTATTTGTACTGAGGTGGATGGACCTAGAGTCTGTCATACAGAGTGAAGAAAGAGACAAATACCTCATGCTAACACATATATATGGAATCTAAAAAAAAAATGATACTGATGAACCTAGTTGCAGGGCAGAAATAAAGAGGTAGACGTAGAGAACAGACTTGAGGACACGGGGTGGGAGGGGGAAGCTGGGCGAAGTAGCATCGACATATATACATTACCAAATATAAAACAGCTAGCTAGTGGGAAGCAGCAGCATAGCACAGGGAGATCGGCTCGGTGCTTTGTGATAACCTAGAGGGGTGGGATAGGGAGGATGGGAGGGAGGCTCACGAGGGTGGGGATATGGGGACATATGTATGCATATGGCTGATTCACTTTGGTGTACAAAAGAAACTAACACAGTATTGTGAAGCAATTATACTCCAATAAATATCTATTAAAATTTTTTTGAAAAGCAAAAAAAAAAAAGAGCCAAAGACACTACAAAAAGAGAAAATTACAGGCCAATAACTCTGATGACTATAGATGCAAAAATTCTCAACAAAATTTTAGCAAACCGAATTCAAAAATACATTAAAAGGATCATATACCATGATCAAGTGGGACTTATCCCAGAGATGCAAGGATGGTTCAATATCTGCAAATCAATCAATGTGATCCACCACATTCATAAAACATGAATAAAAATCACATGATCATCTCAAAAGACACAGAAAAAGCATCTGATAAAATTCAACATGCATTCATGATAAAAACTCTCGTCAAAGTTGGTAATGAGGAACATATCTCAACATAATAAAGGTCGTTTACAACAAACCCACAGCTGACATCATACTCAACAGTGAAAAGCTTAAAGCATTTCCTCTAAGATCAGGAACAAGACAAGGATGACCACTCACGCCCCTTTTATTCAACACAGTTTTGGAAGTCCTAGCCACAGCAGTCAGAGAAGAAAAAGAAACAAATGGCATCTAAATTGGAAAGGAAGAAGTAAAACTGTCACTATGTGCATATGACAAGATACTCTATATAGAAAACCCTAAATTCTCCACCAAAAAACTTTTAGAACTAATAAATGAATTCAGTAAAGTTGCAGGATACAAGATTAATATACAAAAATCTGTTGCTTTTCCATACATTAATAATGAACTATCAGAAAGTGAAAGCAAGAAAACAAGCCTGTTTAAAATGCTATTCAAAATCGCATTAAAAAAACCTAGGAATAACTGTAACCTCAGAGGTGAAAAACCTATACTCTGAAAATTATAAAACATGAATGAAAGAATTTGAAGATGATAAATGGAAATGGAAAGACATCCCATGTTCCTTGATTAGAAGAATTAATATTGTTAAAATGTCCACACTACACAAAGCAATCTACAGATTTAATGCAATCTCTTTCAAAATACCAATGGCATTTTCCACAGAACTAGAACAAATCATACTAAAATTTATATGTAACCACAAAAGACCCCAATTTGCCAATGCAATCTTGAGAAAAAAGAACAAAGCTGGAGGTATCACATGCCCTGACTTCAGAGTATACTACAAAACTACAGTAATCAAAACAGCATGGTGCTGGAACAAAAACAGAAAATTAGATCAATGGAACAGAACAAAGAGCCCAGAAATAAACCCACACACTTATGGTCAATTAATCTATGACAAAGGAGGCAAGACTATACAATTGAGAAAAGATGGTCTCTTCAATAAGTGGTGCTGGGAAAACTGGACAGCTACATGTAAAAGAATGAAATTAGAACATTTTCTCACACCATATATAAAAATAAACTCAAAATGGATTAAAGATCTAAATGTAAGACCTGAAATGATAAAACTCCTAGAACACAGCACAGGCAGAACAATGTTTGGCATAAATCATAGCAATAATTTTTGGGATCTGTCTCCAAAGGCAAAAGAAACAAAAGCAAAGATAAATAAAGGGGACCTAATTAAACTTAAAAGCTTTTGCACAGCAAAGGAAACCATGGTCAAAACGGAAAGACAACCTACAGAATATCTGCAACCAACAAGGGGTTTTTATGCAAAATATACAAACAGCTCATACAACTCAATATCAAAAAACCAAAAAGTCCGATTAAAAAATGGGCAGAAGATCTGAATTTTTCAAAATTCAGACATTTTTCCAAAGAAGACATACAGATGGCCAACAGGCATACAAATAGACACTCAACATCACTAATCATCAGAGAAACACAAATCAAAACCACAATGAGTTATCCCCCCACACCTGTCAAAATGGCCATCTTCAAAAAGTCCACAAATAACAAATGTTGGCAAGGATATAGAGAAAAAAGAACCCTCTTGCACTGTTGGTGGAAATGTAAATTGGTGCAGCCACTGTGGAAACAGTATGGAGATTCCTCAAAAAACTAAAAATAGAACTACCATATGATCCAACAACTCCACTCCTGAGTGTATATCTGAAGAAAATGAAAACACTAATTCAAAAAGAAACATGCATCCCAATTTTCATAGCAGCATCAATTTACAATAGCCAAGATATAAAAGCAACCTAAATGTCCCTCAAGAGATAAATGGATATGGAACTCCCTGGTGGTCCAGTGGTTAGGACTTGGTGCTTTCACTGCCGGGGCCTGGGTTCAATCCCTGATTGGGGAACTAAGATCCTGCAAGCTGACTGGTGTGGCCAAAAATAAAACCAAAAAAACCCAAAACAAAACAAAGAGATGAATGGATAAAGAAGATGTGTCGTGTGTGTGTGTGTGTGTGTGTGTGTGTGTGCGCTTATATATGTATGTTTACTCAGCCATAAAAAAGAATGAAATTCTGCCATTTGCAACAACATGGATGGACCTAGAGGGTATTATGCTTAGTGAAATAAGTCAGAGAAAGTCAAGTACTCTATGTTATCACTTACATGTGGAGTCTAAAAAATTTTTTATAAAACAAATGAATATAACAAAACAAACAGACTCACAGATATAGAGAACAAACTAGTGGTTACCAGTGGGAGAGAGAAGACGGGAGGGGAAAGATAGGAGTAGGGGATTAAGAGATATAAACCACTACACATAAAATAAATAAGCAACAAGGATATATTGAACAGCACAGGGAAGTGTAGCCATTATTTTGTAGTAACTTTAAATTCTATTAAAATATTGAATTACTATGCTGTACACCTGAAACTAATATAGTATTATAAATCACCTATACTTCAATTAAAAACATAAGAAAACAACTCAACTTAAAAATGGGCAAAAGATTCAGAGACATTTCTCCAAAGAAAATATACAAATGGCCAGTAAGCACTTGAAAAAATGTTTAACATCACCAGTAACTAAGGAAATGCAAATCAGAACTACATTAAGATACTTCATACCCACTAGAACAGCTAAAAAAAATTTTTAAGATAATAACAAATGTTGATAACAATGTGGAGAAATTGGAATCCTCATATATATTGCTTATGGGAATGGAAATTTGGAAACAGTTTGGCAATTCCTCAAAAGGTCAGAAATAGAGGTACCATATGACCCCAGCAATTCTACTCCTAAATATATACCCAAGAGAAATGAAAGCATGTGGCCACACAAAAATTTGTACACAAAAATTCATAGCAGCATTATTTATAATAGTCAAATGAGTAGAAACTCAAGTGTCCATCAGTTAATGAATGGATAAATTTGAATCCATACAATGGACAATTGTTCCGTGATAAAAAGGAATACTGACACATATTACAACATGGATAAACCTTAAAAACATTATGCAAAGCGAAAGAAGCCAGACACAAAAGGCAACAGACTATATGATCTATCTCTGAAATGTTCAGAACGGGCAATCCATAGAGATAAAAAGTAGATTAGTAGTTGCCAGGGACTTGTGGAAGGGAGGAATGGGCAGTGACTACTAATAGATATGGTGTGTCTCTTCAGGCTGGTAAAATGTTCTAAAATTAGACAGTGGTGATGATTACATAACTCTGAAAATATACTGAAAACCGCTGAATTTTTCATTTTTTAAATGGTGAATTTCATGGTATGAGAATTCTATCTCAATAAAGCTGATATTTTTAAAATCTTAGGTACACCTGCCACCAAGATTATGACAGTGCACCTTCTCCACTGACAGGACAGTATTCCCACAATAGGTTTTTCAAACTATAGAGTTACATTACTGAAAATGTTTTTTTCAAATTCTGCCGCTCTATCTCCTTGAAGGACATGTCTTCCTGGTTGAAAATCACTGGTCAAAACTATAGTAAATTACATAAAATTAAATGATTAATGATGGTAATAAGATTAGTACTAGACATTCTCTGTAGAAATAACTCTGTCATTATTTTTAATTATTATTAATATTGTAACTCATTGAAACTGAGTTACAGATTAGTGCCTGTAACAAGGTTAATGGCTACTTAATGAAGATTGTTGAAATCAGATTATCTCAGAAATAACAACATTGAACCTAATTTTCATCTTTTCTGACATTCAAACAATTTTTATCCAAAACTTACATGGTGTAGCCATTTTTGTGAAGATAGGAGTCACAATATCTTCCAATTGCTGTTTCTGCTCAAAAAGCTCATTAATGGAAGCTTCTAAATGGGTTTCCAGCCATTCATTTTTTATACGGCATGCATTGAGGATGGTATTCTAGAGACAGAAACAAAGAATTTACTTTCCACTTGTTTATTTAAAAATAAAACTCTATATAGTATCTCTAAACCAGCACTGTGCAACAGAACTTTCTGTGATGATGGAAATGTTCTGTATCTGCGTTGTCCAATACAGTCACCATTAGACATACATAGCCAATGAGCACTAGGAAAGTGGCTGAGGAACTGAATTTTTAATTTTATTTAATTTTAATTAATTCTAATTTAAATAATCTCATATGGCTAGGGGCTACTATATCTGACAGTGCAGCTCTAACATTAGTGGAAAGTGCGTATAAAGAAACTCAAAATCTAGAGTCATGGAGCCTTGGGCCAGTCTACACCTCCTCCCTAATTCTTCATTTTCAATGAGACTGTGATAAAGAAAAGTGTTTGCAAAGGTTGGAAAAAAATGGGTGGATGGTACGAGCTGCATGCAACTCAATGGACAATGCCGAGGATATTTTATTCCTTCTCAGGTGGTTCACAGGAGAAGAAAGTGCAAGAAGTGCAAAAAGAGCTCCACCTCACTGAAAACCTCTCAATTTGCACTGCAAAACCATCTCTTTGCACATGAGCAGCAAACTGCTGATATCTGATTTAAGATGTTCATTACTCTATGGTTTGTAATAATAGAGACATGAATAAATGTATACTCAAAAAAAAAAAAAAAAAGGGCTTCCCTGGTGGCGCAGTGGTTGAGAGTCCGCCTGCCGATGCAGGGGACACGTGTTTGTGCCCCGGTCCGGGAAGATCCCACATGCCGCGGAGCGGCTAGGTCCGTGAGCCATGGCCGCTAAGCCTGCGCATCCGGAGCCTGTGCTCCGCAACGGGAGAGGCCACAACAGTGAGAGGCCCGTGTACCACAAAAAAAAAAAAAAAAAGAAAAGAAAAAAGAAAAGAAAAAATGAAGGAAGGGAGGGAGAAGTGAGCAGTGAGGACCGCTACCTACCTCTAGTGCATTAGTGTAGAAATTAAAGATACAAGGCAAAAATCTCAGAAGACTTCAGAGCAAACTATAATCACAATGCAGTACCTTGTCTTCCTTAAAAAGCTTCCCTGGTCCCTTTGTTGTATCTGTAACAATTGCAGAGACCTTTGCAATATATTTTTTCAGCGCCAGCCTTGCATCTGAAAGAATAGAACAGTAAAATGCATAATAATAAGACAAAGACCAAAAAATATGCATTACAAACATTACATGCTTGTAATGTACATTTATATCTCCAGAGCTTTATAAAGATTGTATAGGAGATTTGTTGCAGTTGTTTTCCTTGGGGAACTTCAAAAGGATAACATTCAACTAGCACAGTACTTTGGGGCACTCACTGTATTCCTAGAATCGCACTAAAATTTTTAAAGAGCAAATAAATATAAAATGTGATACCCAATACCAAAGAGACTATAGTCTATCAAAATATCTACTATGGGGAAAGGAACAAAAAACATTTCCAAGAGAAAAACTGTCCCTTGCTTTACCCTTCTTTATCCTTTAAAATAAATTCAAATAGCTTCCCTCTTTAAAAAAAAAGTTTAAAATAATTCCATTCTCTATAGCACCCCTCGCAAAATTTGCAAGACCTGTTTAAACAAAATTACAACACTTTGAGAGAAATAAAAGACTCAAATAAATGGGAAGATTTACCATATTTCTAGACAGAACTGAATATAGTAAATGGTAGATTAGCCTCAAATTGATTTAACAATTGGTGTATTCGTTTCCTGTGGCTGCTATAACAAATTGCCATAAATTTGGTGGCTTAAAGCAACACAAGTTTATAGTTTATCCTCTTACAATTCTAGAGGCGAAAAGCCTGAAATCAGTTTAGCTGATTGTGTTGGCAGGGGAGATTCTTTCTGGGGGCTCTGAAGGGAGAATCTATTTTCTTGCTGTTTTCAACCTCTAGTGGCAGCCTGTACCCCTTGGCTGTGGCTCCTTCCTCCACCTTCAATCAAACTACACCACTCCAATGTCTAGTTCCATCATCAAATCACCTTCTCCTGGGCTTCCTTGGTGATGCAGTGGTTGAGTCCACCTCCCGATGCAGGGGACACGGGTTCGTGCCCCAGTCCGGGAGGATCCCACATGCCACGGAGCGGCTGGGCCTGTGAGCCATGGCCGCTGACCCTGCACGTCTGGAGCCTGTGCTCCACAGTGGGAGAGGCCACGACGGTGAGAGGCCCGCGTACAGCAAAAAAAAAAAAAAAAAAAATCACCTTCTCCTCTTCTGTGTCAAATCTCCTGCCTCTCACTTATAATAAGGACACTTGTAATTACATTTAGGTCCCACCTGGATAATCCAGGATAATCTCCCCATCTGAAGATCCTTAATTTAAGGATCTGCAAAATCCCGTATGAGGTAACATTCACAGATTCCAGGGATTAGAACCTAGATATCTTTGGCAGACTTTTTTCAGCCTACCACATTCGGCCCTCTGACCTCCCCAAACTCCTACCTATGCCACATGCAAAATACATTTACCCCATGCCAACATCCAAAAGTTTCAACCCATTACAACATCAACTCATGTCTAAATGCTCATCTAAAATATCATCAGCTCAAAAGTCTCATCTCATCCTCTAAACAAGGTATGCATGAGACATTAGTATGATCCATCTATCCTGGGGTAAAATTCCTCTCCATCTGTAGACCTGTGAAACTAGAAAACAAAGTTCTCTGCTCCCAAAATACAATGGTGGGACAGGCACAGAGCAACAGGTATAGATAATGCCATTCAAAAAGTGAGAAATTAGAGGAAAAAAGGAGTCACCACACTCCCAAGTCATTTTGAAATCCCACAGGGCAAATTCTATTAGGTATCAAAGTCTGGGGATAATCATCTGTGGTGTAAGGCTCCATCCTCTTGGCCTGCATCTCCAGCCTGAGTCACCCTTCCTTTTTCATGAAAGACAGCGTGTTTTTGCAGCTGAACAGTTTTGTCAGTCACAGCTTCAAACCCACCATTCATGTTGCAAGCAGAATTAATTCCCTAAACTGGAATCCAAGGTTTAGGTTTTGGCTCCACTAGCTGGGTGACCTGGAGTCAGTAGTGGCTCCAGAATTTCAATACAGGATGAAGTTTAGCAGAGGAATTAGCTGGAAGAGGGGACTAAGGGACTTGTCATAGAACTGCATTTATATAGTAAGCACACTGATTTTACTAACAGCATATATTTATTTTGGGTGGCTTGGTAGAGAGAGGAGCTTACTGCAAGCTTCCTCTTAATGCCACCATACCTGTCTTACTGCATCCAGGCTGCAAAATACCACAGACTATGTAGTTTATAAACAACAGAAACTTATTTTTCACAGTTCTGGAGGCTGGGAAGTCCAAGATCAAGCTATCAACATGGTTGCAGTCTAGTGAAAACCCTCTTCCTTTATTGCCAGCACCTTCTCACTGTGCCCTCACATAGTGGACGGGGCTAGGGAACTCTGTGGGGACTCTTTTATTAAGAACACTAATCCCATTCATGAGGGCTCCACCTTCATGTCCTAAGCATCTCCCAAAGGCCCCACTTCCTAATACCATCACATTGGGTATTAGGATTTCAACATATGAATTTGGGGGGAACACAAACTTTCAGACCATAGCAATATCTTAACCCCACTAACTTCAGTTTCTCCATCTAGAAAATGGAAGTATTATAGTACCATCCTCATAGGGTTGTTGTAAGAATTAAACACAATGTATTATAGTATAATGCACGCAGATGTCTTGACACAGTGCCTGTCACACGGTAAAGCACTCAATAAGTTTATTATTATGTCACTCCTCTCCTCAAAACTCTGTAAATGACTCCCTATTGACTACTGAATAAAATGCGGGGCCTTCCAAGATCTATCTAGCCACAAACTCTTTCCAGCTTCATCCCTTGCAACATTCATCCAGAGACCCTGTCCATTATTTACCCCCTGTTCCCTCTGCTCCCAGGCTCACTCCTTCAGTTCCTCAGGTCTCTGCTCGAGCATCACCTTAACAGAGAAGCCTCTCCTGATTGCCCTCTATAAAATAACACACTCTCACTCATTCACTTCCTGGCAACTTCAAAACCCCGTTACCACTCTATTTTTCTCCGTAACACTGCATAGATACATAGATTTAGATAATTTTATTTTCTGTCTCCCTACTACAAAGTAAACTCCATAAACATAAAGATTGTTTTATGCCCAGTTGTGTATGTATTCTCAGCTCCTAGAACAGTATTTAGCACACAGGAGGTGCTCAATAAATATTTATAAATGGTTGTCTAAAGGTTTACACAGAATTTCTTTGCTTATTATGTTTCCTCAGCCTAAAATGCCCTCTCTGCATTGCCACCCACCAAAATTCTACTCATTCTTCAAAGCTTACTTTAAAATGCACTTTTGTTAAACTCCGAATTCCCCCAAGTAGATCTCATGGTTCTATCAACTGTGACATGATTATAATCTGATTTAGCTCTGAGTTGAATCTGTCTTGTAATTTTTTGTTATCCTGCTTTTTGCTTCTACCTCTAGACTGTAGGTTCCTTAAAGGCAGAGTCTGTGTCACCTTCCTATCATATACCATGCAACCTCACCATCTCTTTGTCACTTACCGCACCAAATTCCCCTCCCCTCACCCACTACCTGACAGTACCACACTGCCACCAAAAAGACACAGGTCAAAAGGGGGAGGGACTCAGTATTTGCTTGACTATTTGAAGGGAAGGATATTCCAGAATGAAAAAAACAGAAGCAGATCCTAGGTTGTATGAAATGATACAGCTATAGCTACTTTGTAAGTAGATGTGAAAGTACCATACTTCAAAAGGGTTGGGGAGGATCTTCAAGATGGCAGAGGAGTAAGACATGGAGATCACCTTCCTCCCCACAAATACATCAAAAATACATCTAGAAGTGGAACAGCTCCTACAGAACACCTCCTGAATGCTGGCAGAAGACCTCAGACCTCCCAAAAGGCAAGAAACTCCCCACGTACCTGGGCAGGGCAAAAGAAAAAAGAAGAAACAGAGACAAAAGAATAGGGACGGGACCTGCACCTCTGGGAGGGAGCTGTGAAGGAGGAAAGGTTTCCACACACTAGGAGGCCCCTTCACTGGTGGAGACGGGGGGTGGGTGTGTGGTAAGCTTCGGAGCCACAGAGGAGAGAACAGCAACAGGGGTGCAGAGGGCAAAGCGGAGAGATTCCCGCACAAAGGATCGCTGCCAACTAGCACTCACCAGCCTGAGAGGCTTGTCTGCTCACCTGCCGGCCGGGACTGGTGGGTGCTGGGAGCTGAGGCTCAGGCTTTGGAGGTCAGATCCCAGGGAGAGGACTGGGGTTGGTTGCGTGAACACAGCCTGAAGGAGGCTAGTGCACCACGACTAGCTGAGAGGGAGTCCAGGAGAAAGTCTGGACCTGCCTAAGAGTCAAGAGACCATTGTTTCAGGGTGCACGAGGAGAGGAGATTCAGAGCACTACCTAAACGAGCTCCAGAGATGGGCGCAAGCTGCGGCTATCAGCGCAGACACCTGAGATGTGCATGAAATGCTAAGGATGCTACTGCAGCCACCAAGAATCCCGTGTGCAAGCACAGGTCACTATCCCCACCTGCCCTCCCAGGAGCCTTGCAGCCCACCACTGCCAGGGTCCTGGGATCAGGGACAACTTCCCCGGGAGAATGCATGGCACGCCTCAGGCTGGTGCAACGTCACGCCAGCCTCTGCCACAGGCTCACCCCGCATTCGAATTATAACTACTGTACCCCTCGCTCCCCCAAGCCTGAGTGAGCCAGAGCCCCCTAATCAGCTGCTCCTTTAACCCCCTCCTGTCTGGGCGATGAACAGATGCCCTCAGGCGACCTACACACAGAGGCGGGGCCAAATCCAAAGGTGAACCCCAGGAGCTGTGTGAACAAAGAAGAGAAAGGGAAATCTCTCCCAGCAGCCTCAGGAGCAGTGCATTAAATCTCCACAATCAACTTGATGTACCCTGCATCTGTGGAATACCTGAATATACAACAAATCGTCCCAAAATTGAGGCTGTGAACTTTGGGAGCAACTGTAGACTTGGGGTTTGCTGTATGCAACAGACTAGTTTCTGATTTTTATGTTTATCTTAGTATAGTTTTCAGCACTTGTTATCATTGGTGGATTTGTTTACTGGTTTGGTTGCTCTCTTCCTTTTTTTTATTAGTTTTTTAATTTCTTAATTTTAATAACTTTATTTTATTTTATTTTTCTTTCTTTTTTTTCTCCCTTTTCTTCTGAGCATGTGGCTAACAGGGTCTTGGTGCTCTGGCCGGGTGTCACGCCTGAGGCTCTGAGATGGGAGAGCCGAGTTCAGGACATTGGGCCACCACAGACCTCCCGGCCTCACATAATATCAATCGGCGAGAGCTCTCCCAGAGATCTCCGTCTCAACGCTAAGACCCAGCTCCACTCAGCGACCAGCAAGCTCCACTGCTGGACACCCCATGCCAAACAACTAGCAAAACAGGAACACAACCCCACCCATTAGCAGAGAGGCTGCCTAAAAGCATAATAAGTTCACAGACACCCCAATACACACTACTAAATAACCAAGAGATCACTGAAGAAATCAAAGAGGAAATCAAAAAATACCTAGAAACAAATGACAATGAAAACATGACCACCCAAAACCTATGGGATACAGCAAAAGCAGTTCTAAGAGGGGAGTTTATAGCAATACAATCCTATCTCAAGAAACAAGAAAAATCTCAAATAAACAACCTAAACTTACACCTAAAGCAATTACAGAAAGAAGAACAAAAAAACCCCAAAGTTAGCAGAAGGAAAATAATGATAAAAATCAGATCAGAAATAAATAAAAAAATAAGTGAAGGACACAATAGCAAAGATCAATAAAACTAAAAGCTGGTTCTTTGAGAAGATAAACAAAATTGATAAACTGGTAGCCAGACTCATCAAGAAGAAAAGGGAAAAGACACAAATCAATAGAATTAGAAATGAAAAACAAGTAACAGGGGCTTCCCTGGCGGCACAGTGGTTAAGAATCCCCCTGCTAATGCAGGACACACGGGTTCGAGCCCTGATCCGGGAAGATCCCACATGCCGCGGAGCAACTACAGAGCCTACACTCTAGAGGCTGTGAGCCACAACTACTGAGCCCATGCACCTAGAGCCCGTGCTCCCAACAAGAGAAGCCACCACAATGAGAAGCCTGCGCACCACAATGAAGAGTAGCCCCCACTCGCCGCAACCAGAGAAAAGCCTGTGTGCAGCAATGAAGACCCAATGCAGCCAAAAATAAAATAAATACAATAAATAAATTTTTTAAAATAAGAAGTAAAAACTGACCCTGCAGAAATACAAAGGATCATGAGAGATTACTACCAGCAGCTATATGCCAATAAAATGGACACCTGGAAGAAATGGACAAATTCTTAGAAAAGCATAACCTTCTGAAACTTAACCAGGAAGAAAAAGAAAATAAAAACAGACCAATCACAAGTAATGAAATTGAAACTGTGATTAAATATCTTCCAACAAACAAAAGCCCAGGACCTGATGGCTTCACAGGCGAATTCTATGAAAAATTTAGAGAAGAGCTAACACCTATCCTTCTCAAACTCTTCCAAAATATAGCAAAGGGAGGAACACTCCCAAACTCATTCTATGAGGCCACCATCACCCTGATACCAAAACCAGACAAAGATGTTACAAAGAAAGAAAAATATAGGCCAATTTCACTGATGAACATAGATGCAAAAATCCTCAACAAAATACTAGCAAACAGAGTCCAAAAGAACATTAAAAGGATCATACACCATGATCAAGTGGGGTTTATCCCAGGAATGCAAGGATTCTTTAACATATGCAAATCAATCAATGTGATACACCACATTAATGAATGGAAGGAGAAAAACCATATGATAATCTCAATAGATGCAGAAAAAGCTTTTGACAAAATTCAACACCCGTTTATGATAAAAACCCTCCAGTAGGCATAGAGGGAACTTACCTAAACATAATAAAGGCCATATATGACACACCCACAGCCAACATTGTTCTCAATGGTGAAAAACTGAAAGCATTTCCACTAAGTTCAGGAACAAGACAAGGTTGCCCACTCTCACCACTATTATTCAACACAGTTTTGGAAGTTTTAGCCACAGCAATCAGAGAAGAAAAAGAAATAAAAGGAATCCAAATCGGAAAAAAAGAAATAAAACTGTCACTGCTTTCAGATAACATGACACTATACATAGAGAATCCTAAAGATGCTACCAGAAAACTACTAGAGCTAATCAATGAATTTGGTAAAGTAGCAGGATACAAAATTAATGCACAGAAATCTCTTGTAGTCCTATACACTAATGATGAAAAATCTGAAAGAGAAATTAAGGTAACACTCCCATTTACCATTGCAACAAAAAGAATAAAATACCTAGGAATAAACCTACCCAAGGAGACAAAAGACCTGTATGCAGAAAACTATAAGACACTGATGAAAGAAATTAAAGATGATACAGACAGTTGGAGAGATATACCATGTTCTTGGATGGGAAGAATCAACACTGTGAAAATGACTATACTACCCAAAGCAATCTACAGATTCAATGAAATCCCTATCAAACTACCAGTGGCATTTTTCACAGAACTAGAACAAAAAATTTCACAATTTGTAAGGAAACACAAAAGATCCTGAATAGCCCAAGCAATCTTGATAAAGAAAAACGGAGCTGGAGGAATCAGGCTCCTTGACTTCAGACTATACTACAAAGCAACAGTAATCAAGACAGTATAGTACTGGCACAAAAACAGAAATATAGATCAATGGAACAGGATAGAAAGCCCAGAGATAAACCTACGCACATATGGTCACCTTATCTTGTACAGGAGGCAAGAATACACAATGGAGAAAAGACAGCCTCTTCAATAAGTGGTGCTGGGAAAACTGGACAGCTACATGTAAAGGAATGAAATTAGAACACTCCCTAACACCATACACAAAAATAAACTCAACATGGATTAAAGACCTAAATGTAAGGCCACAAGACTATAAAACTCTGAGAGGAAAACATAGGCAGAACACTCTATGACAAAAATCACAGATCTTTTTTGACCTACCTCCTAGAGAAATGGAGATAAAAACAAAAATAAACAAATGGACCTAATGAAACTTAAAAGCTTTTGCACAGCAAAGGAAACCATAAACAAGACCAAAAGACAACCCTCAGAATGGGAGAAAATATTTGCAAATGAAGCAACTGACAAAGGATTAGTCTCCAAAATATACAAGTAGCTCATGCAGCTCATTATCAAAAAAACAAACAACCCAATCCAAAAATGGGCAGAAGACCTAAATAGACATTTCTCCAAAGAAGATATACAGATTGCTAACAAACACATGAAAAGATGCTCAACATCAGTAATGATTAGAGAAATGCAAATCAAAACTACAATGAGGTATCACCTCATACCAGTCACAATGGCCATCATCAAAAAATCTACAAACAATTGGGCTTCCCTGGTGGCACAGTGGTTGAGAGTCTGCCTGCCAATGCAGGGGACACAGGTTCATGCCCCAGTCTGGGAAGACGGCTACTCCTGTGAGCCATGGCCGCTGAGCCTGCACGTCTGGAGCCTGTGCTCCTCAACGGGAGAGACAACAACAGTGAGAGGCCCGCGTACCGCAAAAGAAAAAAAAATCTACAAACAATAAATGCTGGAGAGGGTGTGGAGAAAAGGGAACCCTCTTGCACTGTTGGTGGGAATGTAAATTGATACAGCCACTATGGAGAACAGTATGGAGGTTCCTTAAAAAACTAAAAATAGAACTACCATATGACCCAGCAATCCCACTATTGGGCATATACCCTGAGAAAATCATAATTCAAAAAGAGTCATGCACCACAATGTTCATTGCAGAGCTATTTACAGTAGCCAGGACATGGAAGCAACCTAAGTGTCCATCAACAGATGAATGGATAAGGAAGATGTGGCACATATACACAATGGAATTTTGCTCAGCCATAAAAAGAAGCGAAGTTGAGTTATTTGTAGTGAGGTGGGTGGACCTAGAGTCTATCATACAGAGTGAAGTAAGTCAGAAAGAGAAAAACAAATACTGTATGCTAACACATATATATGGAATCTTAAAAAAAAATGGTGCTGAAGAACCTAGGGGTAGGACAGGAATAAAGACACAGACATAGAGAATGAACTTGAGGACACTGGGAGGGGAAAGGTAAGCTGGGACGAAGTGAGAGAGTGGCATGGACATATATACACTACCAAATGTAAAACAGATAGCTAGTGGGAAGCAGCCACATAGCACAGGGAGATCAGCTCCATGCTTTGTGACCACCTAGAGGAGTGGGGATAGGGAGGGTGGGAGGGAGACGCAGAGGGAGGGGATTTGGGAGGATATATGTATACATATAGCTGATTCACTTTGTTATACAGCAGAAACTAACACACCATTGTAAAGCAATTATACTCCAATAAAGATGCAAAAAAAAGGGGGGTTGGAAAGGATATAAGTAAGTTGTTTCCATGAAATTCTATTAATATAATTACAATTTAAATTTATTAGCTAGCAAAACATTAGTAAAGCATTTGTTTTTCAGAAAACTGAAGAGGCTCAAACTATTCTGGAGAAAAACAAGAAAAAGTATTCCTAAGAAATCCAAGGTGATTGGCTAGGCAACACCTTTTCAGTCCAGTGTGGTTCTTTTTTTTTTTTTTTTTTTGCGGTACGCAGGCCTCTCACTGTTGTGGCCTCTCCCGTTGCGAAGCACAGGCTCCGGATGCACAGGCTCAGAGGCCATGGCTCACGGGCCCAGCCACTCCACGGCATGTGGGATCTTCCCGGACCAAGGCAGGAACCCGTGTCCCCTGTCCCCTGGCAGGCGGACTCTCAACCAGGGAAGCCCCCAGTGTGGTTCTTTATGACATCACTGAATTTATCCCTGAATGACTATGACTGATGATGTCACAGTGATCATCAGTGTATATTTGGCTGAATAGGAAAAGTATCTTCAGTGCTTTGACTGGAACACCATGTTAACTAATACTCAGGGCATTTCTTCTCTGTCTCTAACCAATTTTTGACAATAAATGCTTCTTCCATTTGAGAAAGAAAGATGCCTTCTCAAGGACTATTCCTGATTTTTCCTCTGTTGTTTATCTGCTTCTTCAGGGAGCTCTTCTGCATTTGTGATGGTACTACCTGGAGAAAGGTTGGATGGGAAATTTTTCCAGAAGAAATGCATTATTTGAAAGTTAAGCCCTCTCCATCTCACTGTCTACCTTACCCTCTGGACAAACTATGCTACAATTTTGCTAGTATGGATATATTTCAGAGTTGTTTACATCTTATTTATATTTCAGTACAAGCTCTCTTTTTAATCCTGTCTGTTTTCTCTGCTCATTACCTGTGGGTGAAATGGAAGAAACACCAAAAAAAGGTGAATTAGTGATGCAAATAATAATAGTTATAGAATATCAAAGAGTTTAAAAGAAAGATTATCATCTTCTTTGAGAGAAAGAACCATGTCTTATTCTTCTTCATAATCTCCCCAATTTCCACCATTCATCCCCAGCATGTAGCAGTTTCTTGCATATGTCGGGTGTTCAGCAAAGGTGTACTCAATTAGAAGGTCCTTAAAATAACCTATTAATTTTAGATAGATTATTTCAAGTTATGAAACACACCAAGAAAGTAGTGAGCTACAATGAGTAGAATGCATAGGAAGTGAAGGTATCTGTCTGAGCCCTTAGGTAAGTCACTGTATCTTTCTCAGCTGCCTGATCCATAAAATTAAGGATATGGAACGACATCTTGTTAGATCCCTTCCCGATCTGTCTAAGAAAGCTAAGGATACAAAAGTCGGCATGTATTTTTTTAATAGGCTGTAAACTAATTTCTAATTTCAGTATAACTTTCTGGAAAATAGCACTCAAACTAATTTCCCACTTTGCCAGTGACACCATATTTTGAGGCAATCTTAAAAGCTCAATGACCTTCACAACAATTAGATATTTATAAAATGACTACGATTTATCACATTATACCTTAAGGTTGTTTACTAAAGGAAAATATTTTACTAATATTCAAATAATTTCTCCCAGCAGAATGCTCTAATCACAGAAAGTACTTATTAAATGTTTGCCAATGGTGATAATGATCGCTATAACCTTACCCAAGGGCATATAAAAAAGAGCATTTCTTCTGCATTTATACCTTTCATCTACAGTAACTTTTTCTTTGCATAAATAAGTAACATGTGGTATTTGGAGTTTAAGTGTATATATCCAGAAAACAAATTTAATTTGAACTACAGTAATAAAAAAATCTCTATTTTTTTTTCTCCTTTTAGCTGAAGAAACAAGCCTCCTTAGATACAGCTGGTAATGATCTAGAAAGCCAGCCCATCTATGACTGCAGACTGGCGGCCACAACATCAATGCATTATCACCAAGTACCTGAATCAAGTGTCCCATCATCCTCCAGCTAAGAAAGTCAAGCACCAAAAACTAAAGGGGAAGAAGAGTGAAGGAGAAGGAGCCAGAGGATACTAGACATATCCATATGCAAATATAGCTCAGTCCATTATGAAGACTACACAAGAAATCTATTGCGAGAACTCATGTAAGGACAAAAATGGTTCTTTGGGATCCTTTGTAAATTTTTTGCCACGTTCTTTACTGAAACTTTCCAACAAAGTCTGGATTGAACAGTGATTTCTATTCAGCTAAACTGGCTCCATACTCATTAAAAGTACTGGGGAAAGACTGTATACGATCACTGCTTCATGTTTAAATGCTTTGTCCTTTTCAGTGCATTAGATTACTAATCATTAAGCAATCTGTAGAACAGAATCTTCATTTAGTGTTTCAGTAAATCTCTGATTTAAATAATATTTGTGATTTTTCTCAGTTACCTGAGCAAATTTTATGGCCACACTGAGATGTTTAATTTCCCATCTCATATTGTTAAAATGGTATGGAAATACTAAGGAACAGATTAATTTTTTTTATTTTATTTTTTTTTTTGCGGTACGCGGGCCTCTCACTGTTGTGGCCTCTCCCGTTGCGGAGCACAGGCTCCGGACGCGCAGGCTCAGCGGCCATGGCTCACGGGCCTAGCCGCTCGGCAGCATGTGGGATCTTCCCAGACCGGGGCACAAACCCGTGTCCCCTGCATCGGCAGGCGGACTCTCAACCACTGCACCACCAGGGAAGCCCCCAGATTAATTTTTTAAAGTATAAATGTTTCCATTTTCAGTAAAATAAATGAGGAATTAAGTATCACCACTTTTTTAATTTCAAACTTTTGTTGATAAGATGCCTCAGTTTTTTAAAATATTCCACACTTTTGTTGATCAGTCATCTCAATTTTTTTTTAATGAATGGTTTCCATATTTTCCAAACAAAAGCTGAGAGACTGGTCAGAGACTAGGACAGATTTTCTTAACAACATGTTGAAGAATCCCAGAAAAATATACCAGATCTATAATATACCTCCCATCAATATAAGGGGAAAAAAACTTTTAAAAAAACAATCCTTTGTACAGTAATAAATAATGCTACAGTCTTTATAAATAACAGAAGAGAACAGTGCCTGCCTTGGGTTACTGTGGATTATTAGAAGTTTGTTTATGTAGAGAAATGCAAATCAAAACTACAATGAGATATCATCTCACACCAGTCAGAATGGCCATCATCAAAAAATCTAGAAATAATAAATGCTGGATGGGTTTCCCTGGTGGCGCAGTGGTTGAGAGTCCGCCTGCCGATGCAGGGGACATGGGTTCGTGCCCCAGTCTGGGAAGATCCCACGTGCCACGGAGCGGCTGGGCCCGTGAGCCATGGCCGCTGAGCCTGCGCGTCCGGAGCCTGTGCTCCGCAACGGGAGAGGCCACAACAGTGAGAGGCCCGCGTACCACAAAAAATAAATAAATAAATAAATAAATGCTGGAGAGGGTGTGGAGAAAAGGGAACCCTCTTGCACTGTTGGTGGGAATGTAAATTGATACAGCCACTATGGAGAACAGTATGGAGATTCCTTAAAAAACTACAAATAGAGCTACCATATGACCCAGCAATCCCACTACTGGGCATATACCCTGAGAAAACCAAAATTCAAAAACAGTCATGTACCAAAATGTTCATTGCAGCTCTATTTACAATAGCCCAGAGATGGAAACAACTTAAGTGTCCATCATGGGATGAATGGATAAAGAAGATGTGGCACATATATACAATGGAATATTACTCAGCCATAAAAAGAAACAAAATTGAGGTATTTGTAATGAGGTGGACAGACCTAGAGTCTGTCATACAGTGTGAAGTAAGTCAGAAAGAGAAAGACAAATACCATATGCTAACACATATATATGGAATTTAAGAATAAAAAAAATGTCATGAAGAACCTAGGGGTAAGACAGGAATAAAGACAGACCTACTAGAGAATGGACTTGAGGATATGGGGAGGGGGAAGTGTAAGCTGTGACAAAGCGAGAGAGAGGCATGGACATATATACACTACCAAACGTAAGGTAGATAGATAGTGGGACGCAGCCACATAGCACAGGGAGATCAGCTCGGTGCTTTGTGACCACCTGGAGGGGTGGGATAGGGAGGGTGGGAGGGAGGGAGATGCAAGAGGGAAGAGATAAAAAAATTTGTTTATGGTTCCACTTTCCACTCCCCTCCTTACTTCCACTCTTCCTAACCACAACCCTACTCCCACATTTCCATGAATGTCTGCTCCGTACCTTCAGAGTTCTGAAATGTCAACTAATTCCCTCTAAGAGAACACTGATATGTATCTCTATTAATGGAGGACCCTCAAACACTTCAAAAGTCTATGAACCTCGAAGACCCAATGAAATTTATCTCTAATAGTCAAATTTTCAGTAGTATAGAGGAGTCTCTGGGGTAGGGAGTCCTCAGCCCCATAAACCTCTCATCATTAGAGCAAGAAATGGAAGTGGTTTATACTCTTGTTCAGTCTGAATTAAACAAATGTTACATTTTATGTTGAGTAGTTTGTGTTTTGACAATTCACAGCTACATTACCATGAAGCGCCAATCCTTGCAATCCCATCATTGATCTGGAAACAGAAGACTAGTTTATAGTATTACAGTCTTCTTATCTTCATCACTAGGAAATGGTAGGTCTAATTCCCCTAAGACTGTAAGGACCCAAACTAAACAGATGGACATTAGGGAGATGGAAAGTGAGGCGGGCACGCGGCCTTTAGCATGACTGTTGGCTTGGCGGTTAGAGGTCCCGCTCCGCCAACAGTCAGCCTCACAGTGGTCCTCATGGCAGAGAGTGCAGTGAGAGGTGGATCGCGTCCTTCTCCCTCAGGCCCTCCAGGCCCTCTGGCTTCGGGCCTGGCGGGTGAGCTGGGAGGCCCAGGGACAGGATGAGGGCTGTGTCCCGCAGAGCTCCAGAGCCCTCGCCAAAGCCGCCCACTGGCCAGGCCCAGGCCTGGAAGCAGCAGCGAACCTCTCCCCCATCCCCACCTCCTCGACCAAAGGGCGGTGACATCTCCATGGGTCCCGGCCACTGTTTGGGTGCGCTGAGGAGTCAGAGGGCCACTTGGGTCCTGGGCAGCTGGCTTCCTCAGTGATGACGGCTGGGCAGGGTCTGGGGACCTGGCCCTAAGGGTTCTGCCAGCTGAGATCTGCCTCCTCAGCCGGGGCTGGGCACTGGCGGGAGGACTCAGACTGGGTGCTGGACAAACACTCCCCGGCAGGGTAACCGGCCCATGCAGGGACCCCTCTTCTTGGCCAGGTCTGGACCTCAGAGGACGAAAGTAGAGCCTTGGGACCTCGCTCTTTCTTGTCAGAACAAAGAATAACGTTTATTTTGGTGGAGGTTTAGAGGAACATTGTGACCTGACCATGACTTGACCTCAAGAACAAAGAATCTGACACCAAGACGTTTGCAACAACTAACCATGACCCTCCCTCACCTTTCCTATAAAAGGGCTTTGCTGAAAGCTTTCAGGGAGTTTGGGGTTTTTAAGGTATGAGCCACCCATCTCCTTGCATGGCCCTGCAATAAACCTTTCTCTGCCCCAAACTCCAACGTTTCGGTATTGCTTGGCCTCACTGCACGTCAGGCACATGGACTTGCATTTGGTAACAAAACCAATGAAACTCAACACCATAAGCCCCAACTTTCAGAAAAGTTACAGCAAAATTTGTTCCTGGATTGTGTTTTTTAAATACCATGGGTCATTCTTCAAAAATGGATTTTACACAGAACTAGAACAAAAAATTTCACAATTTGTATGGAAACACAAAAGACCCCGAATAACCAAAGCAATCTTGAGAACGAAAAATGGAGCTGGAGGAATCAGGCTCCCTGACTTCAGACTATACTACCAAGCTACAGTACTCAAGACAGTATGGTACTGGCACAAAAACAGAAATATAGAACAATGGAACAGGATAGAAAGCCCAGAGAAAAACCCACGCACATATGGTCACCTTATCTTTGATAAAGGAGGCAAGAATATACAGTGGAGAAAAGACAGCCTCTTCAATAAGTGGTGCTGGGAAAACTGGACAGGTACATGTAAAAGTGTGAGATTAGAACACTCCCTAACACCATACACAAAAATAAGCTCAAAATGGATTAAAGACCTAAATGTAAGGCCAGAAACTATCAAACTCTTAGAGGAAAACATAGGCAGAACGCTCTATGCCATAAATCACAGCAAGATCCTTTTTGACCCACCTCCAAGAAAAATGGAAATAGAAACAAAAATAAAGAAATGGGACCTAATGAAACTTAAAAGCTTTTGCACAGCAAAGGAAACCATAAACAAGACCAAAAGACAGCCCTCAGAATGGGAGAAAATATTTGCAAATGAAGCAACTGACAAAGGATTAATCTCCAAAATTTACAAGCAGCTCATGCAGCTCAATAACAAAACAACAAACAACCCAATCCAAAAATGGGCAGAAGACCTAAATAGACATTTCTTCAAAGATATACAGATTGGCAACAAACACATGAAAGAATGATCAACATCATTAATCATTAGAGAAATGCAAATCAAAACTACAATGAGATATCATCTCACACCAGTCAGAATGGCCATCATCAAAAAATCTAGAAACGTGGGTTTCCCTGGTGGCGCAGTGGTTGAGAGTTCGCCTGCCAATGCAGGGGACGCGGGTTCGTGCCCTGGTCCTGGAGGATCCCACATGCCATGGAGCAGCTGGGCCCGTGAGCCATGGCCGCTGAGCCTGCACGTCCGGAGTCTGTGCTCCACAACGGGAGAGGCCACAACAGTGAGAGGCCCGCGTACCACAAAATATATATATATATATCTACAAACAATAAATGCTGGAGAGGGTGTGGAGAAAAGGGAACCCTCTTGCACTGTTGGTGGGAATGTAAATTGATACAGCCACTATGGAGAACAGTATGGAGGTTCCTTAAAAAACTAAAAATGGAACTACCATATGACCCAGCAATCCCACTACTGGGCATATACCCTGAGAAAACCATAATTCAAAAACAATCATGTACCAAAATGTTCATTGCAGCTCTATTTACAATAGCCAGGACATGGAAGCAACCTAAGTGTCCATCATCGGATGAATGGATAAAGAAGATGTGGCACATATATACAATGGAATATTACTCAGCCATAAAAAGAAACGAAATTGAGTTATTTGTAGTGAGGTGGATGGACCTAGAGTCTGTCATACAGAGTGAAGTAAGTCAGAAAGAGAAAAATAAATACTGTATGCTAACACATATATATGGAATCTAAGGAAGAAAAAAAAGTCATGAAGAACCTAGGAGTAAGACGGGAATAAAGACACAGACCTACTAGAGAATGGACTTGAGGATATGGGGAGGGGGAAGGGTAAGCTGTGACAAAGTGAGAGAGTGGCATGGACATATATACACTACCAAACGTAAAATAGATAGCTAGCGGGAAGCAGCTGCATAGCACAGGGAGATCAGCTCTGTGCTTTGTGACCACCTAGAGGGGTGGGATAGGGAGGGTGGGAGGGAGGGAGACACAAGAGAGAAGAGATATGGGAACATATGTATATGTATGACTGATTCACTTTGTTATAAAGCAGAAACTAACACACCACTGTAAAGCAATTATACTCCAATAAAGATCTTTAAAAAATAAAAGGATTTTAAATTATATAATGTGAATTTCACCTACAATAACTATTCATGAAGGGATGAATTAAATTCTTCACTATTTTCTTTTTGCATATATATATATATAAAATCACAAAATCGAAGGTATTGACAGAAATAATGCTCCTAGAAAATACTCAATACAAGTGGACAATTATGTATAAAATAATCTACAAAGTATAACTCATCTTTTTCTTCCCAAATGTGCTACCTTCCCTCAATTTCCTTACTTCTATTAATTCTCCCAGTACCCTTCTCATTTTACTAATAAGCAAGCTCCTTATGGCTGCCATATGAATCTTCCTAAATATCACTCTAATCCCCTTCCTCGTCTACGTAAAATCTTTCAGTGGCTTCCAACAGCTACAGAAATGAAATCACCTTAGCCTGACATTTGGGAGTATAATCTGACTGTAATAATAGTAGCATCATTCTTCGAGTGTGATCACACACCAGGCGTTGTGCGTGCTAAGTTCTTTATATCATCTCATCTCATTCTCTCAACAACGCCCGCAAGAGGTAAGAACTATTATTGGCTCCCTTTTCTGGAAATTAAGACTGAAGTATAAAGAATTTAAGTATCTTGTCCAAGGTCACATAGGTTTCAAGTAGAGACACCAGTATTTAAACTCAAGCAATCTGATTCAAAAGCCCATGTACTTCTGCCTGTGCTGTAGCCTAGATGTGTAAATTATGACTTGCTATTCTAGTAAGGCAATCTCATCACTTTTTCCCCAACATGTCACTTTCATTCATAAGATTTTGCTCACACCCTTTCCCCTTACACTGTGTATGCAAATCCCACCCTTTCTTCAAGGCCCACCTCAACTCCACCATGCTCTGACTTCATGTTCTCTGACCACCCCATAGCATGTACCACCTGCTCTGCCTCTTTTAACCCTTAATTATAGTCTTTCTGATATTGTTATTTAACTCTAGAGTGTGTCTGTAGGTTATCATCCCTCACCTAACAAATGTCCAGAGGGCAGGAACAATTAATTGTACCACAACGGTGCTATGCTCATAGTGGGCATTTAATAAATGCTTGCTACAAAAACACAAATGCAGATAACTATGTAAAATGAATGCCATGAACTTCCTTAGTACTAGTTTTTTAACCAATGTTTGTAAGCATACATAATTACACAGGTATATCTTCGTGAAATCTCTAAGCTCTATTCTACAGGATTACGGAAATGATGCAAGAAAAATATTAGTGAAACTCAAAACAGTACATAGTGGGCTTCCCTGGTGGCGCAGTGGTTGAGAGTCCCCCTGCCGATGCAGGGGACACGGGTTCGTGCCCCAGTCCGGGAGGGTCCCACGTGCCGCGGAGCGGCTGGACCCATGAGCCGTGGACGCCGGGCCTGCGCGTCGGAGCCTGTGCTCCGCGGCGGGAGAGGCTGCAGCGGTGAGAGGCCCGCGTACCGCCAAAAAAAAAAAAAAACAGTACATAGTTTTTTGACCTTTGATTAAAGCATAACATACATATAGAAATGTACAAAATTTATAAGTGTACAGCTCAATGAATTTTCACAAATGAGCACACCTTGTAAACAGCAACCAAATTAAGAAAAAAATATTATGCCCCAGAAGTGCCCCTCATGCCACAATGATACATGCTATTCTGACTTCTACCACCACAGATTAATTTTGCCTAGCAAACCATTTTAAATTATTACAATTGTTTCTACCTGGGGAATCAAATATATTCCTCAAGTATGCCATTTTTTTAAAACATTTAAGGAATGGTCCACTCCGCCTAGGTCTCTCAGAGAATGGCCTTGAACATATTTTATACATATATTCTTATAGAAAATTATTGGTGAAATTGTTAGAAGGTGATAAATCAACCAGCTTCCAACCAATATAGTTTCTGTTAAGTACAATGTTTTAGGCCAATAGCAAAATAGCAACAACAACAAAAAAGGCAGATTTCACGTATTATCACCACCAGTGACTATGGTTAGGCCTACAAATAAAACATCTTGATAGAAGGTGAAAATGTTAATCACCTCTTTGCTTTGTTAAATACATAGCCTATAACCCTGTAACTTGAGTCAGTTTTCTACTACCTTGTGAGTTTCCTTACCTGCCCAGTCCAGGAACTCAACACACTCAGTCTGGGAATACCGAGCAGCAACATCTCGAGCTCGCTCTTCCTGGAAGTTCAGAGATTCTATATCAACATCCAATTCCACCAGTGCTTTCAAAGTTTCCAAACGACCCCAGGCTGCAGCACAGTGTAGGAGTGTGTAACCTAACAAACAGAATGAGGATGGTCAGGTCAAGAAGACTGTGCTGTTTTAGGGTATTTTATGGACTAGAAGATCACAATGGCAATCAGGTATTGAACAATTACTACAGGCTAGGCACTATTCTAAGTGCTTTACATACAGTAAATTCATTTAGTTCATAAAAACCCCTATGAGGTCAGAACTATTATAATCCCTATTTTACAGATAAGGAAAAAGAGGTCCAGAGAAGCTAAACTTCCCCAAGGAACACAGCCAGTAAGTGATGAACACAAGGCACCAACACAGGCAATCTCAACTCTGAGCTCTTCAACATCTTCTAAGGAAGATGGCAATCTCCCTAACAGTCATCTACTGGAACACAATTAGACCTATGACTTTAGTCTAAGGAATCTGCATCAACTCTAATTATTCTATTATTGCTAACACAATCATACAAATTACTACAACTGGTATGCCTTTGGTTTGGAAATTAATCATTTGAATTAAAATGGAAATTATGACCTATCCAATTAGAAAGCTATTTCTTAGATTTACTGAGGCAACTACCATGAGGTATAATTGTAAAGGTGAAAAACATGGGCGGCATCTTTAAAATTTTTTCAGACTGGTTTAAAAAAATCAAGTCAAAACTGATTGTTTTAACTTACCCACGAGGATACATTTGTGATTCACTTAACTGGCCAAAGAGGCATGTAGCACTACAAGAAGCGTTGAGCAAAAGAATGAACTAGCATGTATTAAATGTATTAAGTACTAGGTACTTTATGGGTTACTACTTCATTTAATCCTTCCACTAACACTATGAGGTAGGTATTATCAGCCCCATTAAAGGATACAGAGGAAAGTGCAGATCAGAAAGACTATACCTTGCCCAAGGCCACACTGGTAGTAAGCAGCCAAAGCAAAATCAAACCCAGATCTGTTGCCAAATAAAAGGTTTATAAGGAAAAGGAAATAGCACTCAAATGTCTGCCACTGGTTAGAGTAGGGAAAGAAAGAACAAGGACTCCTCCACTTCCTTTCAGAAACCTCTCCCTTGGCTCCCTATTTACCACATTCCCACAGTCCTGGGTCTCAGACCAAGTTGTAAAGGATCTTTGTCTTGAGGCTATCATAACCAGAAGGGATAATAAAGAATTAATAAGGAATCAAAAGGAGCATGAAGTAAGCTACTCCAGGATCAGCCAAAAGTGGAATTACCTCCCCTCTTTGGCCCAACTCTTTTTTTTTTTTTTTTTTTTTTTGCGGTACGCGGGCCTCTCACTGCTGTGGCCTCTCCCGCTGCGGAGCACAGGCTCCGGACGCGCAGGCTCAGCGGCCATGGCTCACGGGCCCAGCCGCTCCGCGGCATGTGGGATCTTCCCGGACCGGGGCACGAACCCGTGTCCCCTGCATCGGCAGGCGGACTCTCAACCACTGTGCCACCAGGGAAGCCCCCAACTCTTTTTTTTAATGTTACAACAGTGAGACATTTCAGAACACCAAGAGATAAAGACTGGCCCAAGAATGTGATCATGGCTTTAGCCCCTACAAAATGGGGGGCCAAGAATTACCCAGATACCAGCCTTCATTGTTCCTGCCTTCCAAAGATGCATTTCTTCAGCCAAACGGCCCAGGGCCCCTGGTTCGCTGGGAGAGGGGGACGCTGTCCATGGAAACGACACTGCAATGGCAGGAGCAGGAGGCCATTCCAAATGAGACAGTCTGGGTCCTGATACTGCGTTTCTCAAGGCTCAAGTTACAGGCCAGGCCAGCAGTAACATCTAAATGTTTTTCGTATATTTTAATATACATAGTTTAAAAACAAGAAAACATGATTTCTAAACAGACACAGGCTTTGACCAAGGAATTTAAAACCTATGGGTTTAAACCATGGGTTTAAAAAAACCATTGTATGTTTTCTTTTTCCCCTTGTGAGAGATGGTGTGTTTTCTAGAAGAAAACACACAGATCTTTGTACTATATGAACCCCATAGCCTTCCCAGGAAAAGAAGAACATTTAAATAAGATGATTTCAAAAGCATCCAGACAAGAAGGGGATTTTCCTAAAGTTCTCCCATAATATTGGCAATGAGTACTTGATCCCAGAAGGGAGATACAGAAGGTTACATTTAGAAATCCCAGCACGAAGAAAGGGACCATAAATGGAATTCTGAAAAATTGGGATTGGTTCTAAGAGAAAAATAATTTCTTTGTGGAAGACTACTGGTTACTAAATAGAGAGAGTCAACTGAGTAGGTAGTTCACAGTAAGGCAAAAGATCAGATAAGAAGAAAAGTAATCTTTTTCCTCTATGCAGGCACTGTTCTGTGTGCTTCACAAGTATCAACTCATTTAATCCTCACTACAATCCTATGACGTAGGCACGAGTATTTTTCTCATTTATAGATGAGGAAACAAAAGCATGGAGAGGATAAGTACTTTTCTCAAGGTTGCTATAAATTGATGAAGGTCATTAATAAGGTCAAAAACTCCAATGATGATAGTCACAAACAAGTAATAGGCCATGGAGCAAAATACTCACCTACCTAGAATATTTTTCACAATCTGCATACCACCAGCAGTACCAGACTCTTTGAATTCCCCAAATCATGTTGTTTCATGCCTCTATAACTCTGCATATGCTGTTTTCTGATACAGTAATTACAGTAGCAAAATTAAAAATAGAAGTATAAATTTTATATTTACTTAGCATTAATACTGGTATTTTGTAAAACTGAGTTCAGAATTCATTTTTTTAATTAGTGTAACTAATACACTTTATTTTTTATTTATTTATTTACTTTTTATTTGTTTATTTTTTGGCTGCATTGGGTCTTTATTGCTGCACGCAGGCCTTCTCTAGTTGTGGCGAGCGGGGGCTACTCTTTGTTGCAGTGCACAGGCTTCTCATTGCGGTGGCTTCTCTTGTTGCAGAGCACGGGCTCTAGGCACACGGACTTCACTAGTTGTGGCACACGGGCTCAGTAGTTGTGGCACACGGGCTTAGTTGCTCCATGGCATGTGGGATCTTCCCGGACCAGGGCTCAAACCCGTGCTCCCTGCATTGGCAGGTGGATTCTTAACCGTGGCGCCACCAGGGAAGCCCACTAATACACTTTAAATATGAAAATGTATAAGCATAAAATATCAGATAAAAGCATAACTATCAAACAGGAATATTAAGTATATATTGTCATTCTATTAGCAATATAAATTGTCAGATAAAACAAATCAAAATTAAAGATTAAAAAACAAATACTAGGGACTTCCCTGGTGGTACCGTGGTTAAGAATCCGCCTGCCAATGCAGGGGACACGGTTTCGAGCCCTGGTCTGGAAAGATCCCACATGCTGCGGAGCAACTAAGCCTGTGCGCCACAACTACTGAGCCCGCATGCCACAACTACTGAAGCCCGCGTGCCTAGAGCCCGTGCTCTGCAACAAGAGAAGCCACCGCAATGTGAAGCCCACGCACCAAAACGAAGAGTAGCCCCCACTCACCACAACTAGAGAAAGCCCACACGGCAACGAAGACCCAATGCAGACAAAAATTAATTAATTGATTAATTTTAAAAAACACAAATACTATAAAAATGAAGAAAGTATAATCATGAAAATTGCAAATAAAACATTATTTGATTTTTTAAGTGTGTCAATGGTATCAACAGGATATTTCTGTACAAGTTTTTTCAGCTACTGAAGTTTTTCTCACTCAATATTAGTTGGAAGTAGTTATAAACCAATACCAAATATTTTCCTTCGAATTACCTCAACTCTAATTTTAAAAGAGAGAGATATCTCCGAACAGCTTTTTGCTTTTTTGATAGAATGGCAATCTTTTTATTGAGAGTAAGTTGTAATCTTTATAGCCAAAGAAAACATTGCTGGTTCATATTTGTCTTTTTTAGTTTCCACATATACAGAGAGAGATTCCATTTCAGTTTCCTGATCAATTTCAAAACTATGAGATTCACATTCTACTTGTTTGGGAAGTTTGTGAACTTAAGAATTATTCTTACAATAGAAATTTTGTAATACCACAATATGGACCGTTTAAGTTTGTAATCTTCAGTTTGTCTTTTTATATACACTGAGCAATTAAATCATTGAAATTGTTCTCAACCCATAAATGACTCTGATATCATATTTTTTAAATACCAAATAAAGCTATTATACCCATAAAAAGGCCAGCATTTCATTACCTAAAATAGTGGGTAAGTATACCAGAATAACAACAATATTGTAACACTAAAATCTGATACTACAGTTACTATACTGCCTGCCATGACCAATCCTTAAACCTCCTTTGTCTGGTAAACTCTTGGTCAGTCTTCAAGATTCAATATATTGGACTTCCATGGCAGTCCAGTGGTTAAGATTCCACGCTTCCACTGCAGGGGGCGCGGGTTCGATCCCTGGTCAGGCAACTAAGATCCCGCATGCTGTGCGGTGCAGCCAAAAAAAAAAAAAAAGATTCAATATATCACCTCCTCTGTGAAGCCTTCCTTGACCATGTCCAACACTTCCATGTAAAGTTGACTAATCTCTCCTCTGAGCTACCACTGTACCCTGTCCCACTGTATATTAATTATCTATTTACACATCTGTTTTCTGCTAAACTGTGAACTTGTCCAAGTTTGTTGAATTCATTCATCTTTCCCCAGTTCCCAGCACAAGACCTGTCTAGTCCTCCATCCTTAACAAATGTTTGCATATTGTATGGAAAGACAGAGTTTAAAACAGTAATTAGTTCCGATCATGCCTGTTTGAGTATGGCCAGGTTTAGAGACCAAAGCCTTGCCAGGACCAGAGGAGGTTCCACCATCAATAAACTGCAACCTGCACACACCTGTCCTTGGCTCAAACAGAAAAAAAGGCACTTCCCAATACACAAGAAGTCAGTAGTACAGAGAGCTGAGACTGTAAGAACTGTTTCATTCTCCTCCCTTTGGATAAAAAGTGTCCAATTCTTCAGTATTTAAAAGGAAAAGAAATCCTGAAAGCAAATGTGATCCATCAATCACCTGGAAAATCATTTTCCTTCCTATCCATCTGAGTATCATCCACAAATAAATGGCATACATCTTCTTACTTTAGAGATATCTACCTGCAGTTCTTCACCCAGAAGTCCCTTAATTTTAGGCCAATGGCTTCTTAAAATTAATAGTGTTCACATATACGCACACAATTATTCATCCTTTAAAAAAAAAAGAAAATTCTGTCATTTGTGACAACGTGGATGAACCTCAAGGGCATTATACTAAGTGAAATAAGCCAGATAGAAAAAGCCAAATACTGCATGGTATCACTTATATGTGGAATCTAAAATAAAAATTAAAAGTTAAACCCATGGAAACAGAGTAGAAAAGTAGTTACCAGGGGCTTGAGGGGTGGGGTAAACAGGGAGGGGTTGGTAAAAGGGTACAAACTTTCAGTTATAAGATGAAAAAGGTCTGAGGACCTAATGTATAACATGATGACTATAGTTAATAACTATATTGTATAACTGAAATTTGCTGAGAGTAGAACGTAAATGTTCTCACAAAAAAAATTTTTTAAACCCTGAATTGATCTGCTCTCCCACATGAACAAGCTCATGGGAACTGAGTCAATACTAACCAAACAAGAAATTTACTGGTAAACTGTAATGTAATTCATTATTTTATAATGATTAAAATAATAATTGCCAAATTGGTACAATTAGGTTGGCCAGTTCATGCATACTTTCCATTATAAAATCATCTTCATGGAATGCCAAATAAGCTTAGAATTTCCCAAATCATCAAGTCCTGGTTCCTTTTAATTTACCAGTTCTCTCCATTTCTCTCCTCTCCATTTTACTATAAGTAGAACGAAGCAAGCAGGATGCACCTTCAACCTCTGCTAAACAAGATTTCATGGCAAGCATGATACCAGAATGAAGAAATGGATTATCTTAGAGCACATCATCAAACTGGAAAGACTGTACACCTATATCCACACACTGGAAAATACCTAACAAGAGGATGGCAATAGTCATATCAATTAGTCAGAACACCACCTTCCTTGAATAGTATTAGAGGCACACTGTCAGATATTGATTTGGGGCTCTCATTTTCTTTTATGTATTTTAGATATGACTATTAGTCCCACTTTTTGGGTAAAGAAACTGTAGCATGGAAAGGTTATATAATTTGCCCAAGTCATAGCTAAGATTCAATACTAGGTAAGTTTGCTTCAGGTTTTCAATAGCCTTAAGGAAGGTTTCTTCTGTTCCTATTTCCCTAAAAGCTTTCATCATGAACGAGTGCTGCATTTTCTTTCAAAAGACTTTTCTACATCTATTGATATGATCATGTGGTTTTGTTTATTTAATCTTTTAATGTAGTGAATTATACTAACATTTTTTTCTAATGTTAAAACCATCCTGCATTAATGGGATAAACCCAACCTAGTCCAATAAATGTTTTAACACACAATCTTAGATTCAATTTGTTAATATTTTATTTAAGATGTTTGCATCTGTGTTATTAAATGACTGGCCTATAATTTTCCTTTCTAGTGCTGTCCTTAACTAGTTTTGCTATAAAAGTTATCTCTCATAAAATAAGTTAAGTAGTTTTCCAACTCTCTTTACATTCTCTGGAACCTTTGTATCAGCTAGAGATTACTTTTTCCCTACAAGTGTAGTAAACCTTACCTTTTAAAACATTTGAGTTTGGAATTAGGTGGGGGTGGGACAGAGGCAGATTTTGATTACTTATTCAATTTTTTTAAATAACTATTGTTCTAGTCAAGTTCCTAGTTTTTTCTTGAATCAATTTTGGTAATTTATATTTTATTGGAAAATTGTCCATTTCATCCAAGTTTTCAAATGTACTGTCATGAAGTTGTTTATGATACTTTCTAGTAATCTTTTAAATCTTAGTTTTTCCTGTGTGAATGCTTAATTTTTAAAATTCCAAATGTTGTTTATGCTCTCTCTTTCTTCTATCACATATCAAAAACTATCAATATTATCAAAGGTTTTTCAACTCTTTTTCACTAAACCAGATTTTGGTTTTGTTGATTCTATTGTGTTTTTTGTTTGTTTGTTTTTTGGTGGGTTTTTTTTGGCTGCACTGTACAGCTTGCAGGATCAGGGATCTTAGTCAACAAGGGATCAGACTGAACCTGGGACACCTGCAGTGGAAGAGTGGAGTACTAACCACTGGACCACCAGGGAATTCCTTCTCTATTGTTTCTTTATTTTCAATGTCATTATTTTACTCTATTATTTTCTCTTCTTCTTTCTTTGGATTTTCAGTTGTTCTTTTTCTAACTCCTTGAGTTAAATGCACTGCTTTCTAATTTTCAATATTTCTTATATTCTAATATATGCATTATATTAGAATTTTTATTTTAGTTTTATTCCACAGGTTCTGACATAACTAGATCCTGTTGCCACTTAAATATTTCATAATTTCTATTATATCTTTTGTCACCAACAGATAATTTAAAGTGTTTTTGTTTCTGAAATTACAGGGATTTTCAGTTATCTTTTTGTTACTATTTTCTAATTTTATTTTATTGTTGTCAGAGACCACAGACTGCATGCTAAGGATTCTTTGATAGTTGTAGACACTTCCTTTATGGCCTAACATATCAATTTTTTAAATTGTTCCATGTGAGCATGAAGAATATGTACAGTCCCTATTTGCTAAAGATCACTGTTTTATTTTCTACAATGACCATGTTTTATATTTGCAATCTGAAAAAACAAGTGACTGAATTTAAAGAGTTAATTGGATAATGACTACAAAAATGAATAAATCTTCAAAGGAAAGAGATAATAATATTATTGAGCATTTACTGTATACCAACTTTATATTTAAGCCTCATAACCTATAAGGAAAACCCTATAAAGAAAATACAATCATCCCCATTTTGTAGATGAAACAGAGGCACAAAAAGGTTAAGTAACTTGCCCTAGTCACACAGCTAATAGTGAATTCTGTGTTCTTAACTACTATGCTATACTAAATACATCAACATGCATATACACACATTCATATGTGTGTGTATATATATATAAACACACACACACATAACATATGCAAAATATAAAGCAGGCACATCAAATTTATCCAAATTTAAAGATAATACATAGCATCTTTAGGTAGTCATAAGTAATACTGATAAGAGAAAAAAGACAAAATACCTCTGGTGGTTTTTTCATTCAGATTCACACCATATTTGGCTAAAGCTCTAATCACATCACTTTGCCCAGCCATGCAAGCTGCATACAACAAATTTCTCCCAACGATGTCTTCTTCCAAGAGTAGCTGCATGGCCTGTTCATGGTGAGGGTTCTCAGGATCCTCAAAAATCTTCTGCAAACCTTCTACATCCCCTGTGAGAGCAGGGGGTAAGAGGGGATTAATGGTGGCAGTTTCCTCTGCTTCTTTGGATTCTTCTTCTTCTTCACTATCATCTTCTTCCTCTTCTTCTTGCTGTGAGAAAAATATTGATTTTTCTGAACTCTCTGACTCTGGGGGTCCTTCTGACTCCATTAACTCCAAAAATACCTGAGACCAAAAAAAGTAATAGAAATCTACTCAAACAAATCAGTATTTGTTTATTTGTTTGTTTGATCACTCAACTGACATTCAGTCAACTGAATGAAATGAAAGTACTTAACTGGTTCAAAATAAACCAGTTATAAAATAAGATACTGCATCCATTCAATCAATAAAGTTTATTGTGCACCAACACACTGCCTGAATATATACTAAAATGCTGAATGTGTGATGTAAACAGTAAATTCAGTAGGAACAGGAGAAGAAATATCAACGTGGGTGAGATTCATTAGGAAAAGATTGAAAGAGAATGTTAAAGAGGCTCACCTGCCTAAACAAGGGTCCATGGTGGGGAGAAGTGAGAAATACAGCTGGATCACTGAAGCCAGATTATTAAGAACTTAAAAATCAGGCACTGACATTTAGACAGAATTCATTCACTCAGTAATACTTACTGAAAGCCTACTAATATACTAAGTGCTGTATAGGCACTATGTAAATTATAAAGAAGAATCTAATTTATTTCCTGCCTTTAACAACTTACTATTTCAAAGGAGAAAATATGACATGTACAAAATAAGTGTAATAAATGGTGACAAGTGCTAAGAATCATAAAAGATGAAGTGCTATGGGAGTTTAGAAGGGACCAGATTAAGTCCTGGTAAAGTTAATCAAGTAAGTCTTAATAGTACTCACTCTGTCAGAACACATATTAAATTGGGGATGATTCAGAGAAGAGTAGCATGGTTCCCTCATGTGTACAAAAATGTTTGTAGCATCACTGTTCATAAAAGCAAAAATCCTGGGCAGGAAAAAAAAAACCAATGCCTATGAACAGGAGCATAAACTGTGGCATATTCACACAAAATTGTATATGGTAGTTAAAATGAACAAATTACAGTAATATACTATGTGGAAGGCAGCTTCTGATATGGCTCCCATAACCCTACCCCACCTCCTGGTAACCTCCAGCCAACAGCCAGAGGGAACTGAGGCCCTCAGTACAACAGCCAGTGAGGAATTTAATTCTGCCACCAACCACTGAATGAGTTTGGAAGTGGATCTGCTCCAGTTGAACTTTGAGATGACTGTGGTCCCAGGCAATGCCTTGACTGCAGCCTCCTGAGAGACCCTGAAGTAAAAGATCCAGCTAAGCTGTGCCCTGATTCTTAACCCAGAGAAACTGTGAGATACTGAATGTGCTATTTTAAGCTACCAACTTTGAGGATAGTTTGTTATACAGCTATAAATAACTAAGGCACACAACGATATGAATGAATATTAGCAATACAGTATTAGCTGAAAAAAGTAAATCCAAAAGATTAAATATACCAAGATATATTTTTGTAAAGTTCAAAGCAATTAAAATTATGGTTACCAAGGGGGAAGGATGGGGGGAGGGACAGTTAGGGAGTTTGGGATTGACATGTACACACTGCTATATTGAAAATAAATAACCAACAAGGAAAAAATTAAAATAATAAAAATTAAATTAAGTTAAAATAGACTTTTTAGGACTATAAGTAGGCACAATAACACTATTTTAAAAAGAAGAAGAAAAGCAAGATTGAACACAAGATTCAGGATAGTGTTGAGGGGGTGAGTAAAGATGCAGGAAATGGGATAAGGGAATCACATTTCTAGTAAAGAATATGGCATTTAAGCTGCACCATAAAGAATTGGCAAGATTTGGTCATTCACAATTCAGAAGGAAGGGAAATCTAGTTAGACAGAATAATATCTCTTTATACCATAGCCCTATATTAATCTCTACCGTCACTAAATGTGTATAATACTTGTAATCTGTTGAAGTTAGGAATTCTCTGATTGCAAATAATAGAAAAATAATAGGATTGACTTTTAAAAGTAGGAGATGATTTTCTCACATAGCAGGAAGTTTAAAGGTGGAGATGGTTCAGCAGCTCAAAAATATAGATCTAAGCTCTATTTTTCTATTCTATCACAGTTCATAAGACTTTCATCATCATGGCTGTTGCCTAATGGTGACCAGATGACTCATAATTCCTGGCATCATGTCTGCATTTATGGCAGTAAAAAGGGGGAATCCCCCTGAGGACACTAGTGGCATTCATCCCTTTTGAGAGTAAAGCGAAAAAAAAAATCTTTCCTAACAAGACCCAACAAACTTCCAGTTATATCTCAAAGGCCAGATTGTTTCCTTATATTTAAGAGAAGGAAAAAAAAAAGTTTCTTGACTTTCCTGCCTCAATAACAGAAGCAAGCAAGGTAGATGGGGTTGGGGATGGGAGTTGAGTTAACCAATCAATCATGACTCCACTATAAAATTTGGTCCAAATCTTATCTTTGAGACTGTTTTAGTCAATTCCTTCATTTTACAGAATGAATATAGAGGAAACTTATAATCCTTTGAGTGCCTGACATCCACTATCCACCCTCCCAACACACATCCCTGTACACATAAACACACACACACTCACTTCCTTAAAGAATCCCAATCTCCATTTTAAAAAATTCTTTTAATGGAAGATAAAGCTAAAGCTAACTTCCCACTACAGAAGCCAGAGAGGCACGATCCTCCTTCTCTCCATCTCAGCACAAGCTTGGGAGCAGGCACATAAGTTAGGTTCAGCCAATCAGCTACTAAGTCCCAGGATCTTGAGTTTTTGTTGTTGTTGCTGTTAATCATTGTATTATTTTTGTTGTTGTTGACATATAACACTGTATTAGTTTAATGTGTACAACATAATGATTTGATCTATGTATATATTGCAAAATGATAACCACAATACATTTAGTTAATATCCATCACCTCTCATAGTTACAAAAAAGTTTTTTCCTGTGACGAAAACATTTAAGATCTAATCTCTTAGCAACTTTCAAATACAATATTTATTCAATTCAATACAATATTGTTAACTATAGTCACTATGCTGTACAGTACTTCCCTAGAAGGTATTTATCTTGCAACTGAAGTCCTTTTGACCACCTTCATTTATTTCACCCACCCCCTACACCTGCCTCTGGCAACTACCAATCTGTTCTCTGCACCTATGAGTTTGGGGTTTTTTAGCTTCTACATATAAAAAAACAGGATCTTGACTCTTGAACGTGGGCCACAAGGACATGAGGCTACTTGAAGGACATTCAACACAAGTGACAGCAACAGTGTACTGATCGAACTTCCTGCTATGAGAACATGCTGCGGTTCTTGTGGTGTGAGCCCCCCAGAGCTCCCTTGGTTCCTGCTCATCCAGCCTCCCTAATCATGTGGGCCCCTGGTAAGTAGAGTACTCAGATAACTAGTTCTTTCTCAAAATCTAATCTCCCTCCCTCTTTTCTTTTAACCATACTTGTTTTAACCAATATTTATATTGGAATAAAACTATTTCCCAGGCACTCTTGTAATATGGTGTGGCTATATGTCCAAGTAGTAAACAACAAGATGTAAGTAAATCTGTATTGAGAGTATGTAACTTCTAGAAAAGTGCAATTCCTTCTCACTGGATTGCAAGCCTGATACCTAGAGCTTGCACTGCTCATTTAGACCATGAGATAGATGTCCCATCCAAATACATATATATTACTTCAATTATAATACATAGCATAGTTTGTCATATCTTGTTTTAATTATACATGTAAACATATACAACATCTATTAATAGGGTAACCAAAGAATTCATTGTTCAGTAGTAATGGACATTTTTATCTTGGGCACATTGCATTTATGGGTATATTTGCATACATATAATTAAACAAAATATCATTTATCCTTACTACATGTAACATACTGATGTTTTTAATCCCATCTATTTTTTAAGGCTGGGTGCCACTCACTAAATTGATTTCATGACCCACTAATGGGTTGCAACCCACAGTGTGAAGAAATATTAGCCTTGAATAACCACTACGGAAACTCTACTACGAAATCAACAAGAGAGGCTCTAACAGAAGTTAGACAACATGTGCTTGTGGACATATGTCCTCATGCACCCAGGACAGTTCCAGTGACATCTCTTCCCCTGGTGTGATTTTTTTTTTTAAATTTATTTTTAGCTGCATTGGGTCTTCGTTGCTGCACACAGGCTTTCTCTAGTTGCTGTGAGTGGGGGCTACTCTTTGTTGCAGTGGGTGGGCTTCTCATTGTGGTGGCTTCTCTTGTTGCAGAGCACGGGCTCTAGAGCGCAGGCTCAGCAGTTGCGGCGCACAGGCTTAGCTGCTCCACAGTATGTGGGATCTTCCCAGACCACTGCTCCAACCTGTGTCCCCTGCATCGGCAGGCGGATTCTTAACCACTGCCCCACCAGGGAAACCCCAGCCCTGGTGTGATTTTTAATAGCATCCTCTTTCACTCTCAAAACGTCCACTACTACTACACAATAAATTATTTTGTCACCTTACTAATATCGTGATATTCTGGAACATTGTACTAAAGATATCCATATTCAAACCTTAGAGAATAGAGGCAGGATGTGTTTGAAATGCCTTTCCTCACTGGCCCATCAGGGGCCCAGACATGAGACCTTGAAGATATTGAGAAAATTCTATTTGTATTTCAGATGTATTCCTGCTAGGCCTAGAATAGCTTTTTTTTTCCTCCTCCACTCCTACTAGCCAAATCCTACGTAGGCCAAGCTATAAACCTACCTTCTTCCTAAAACGTTTCTTCACTACTCTCTAGAATGTACCCAGGCCTCTCCCTCCTCTGAACTTCAAAGGTCATTATATATATTCTGTACCATACAATCTACCAAATATGGTATTGTATTATTTTCTATTTGTTTCAAGTACTTAAAACACCAACTCAATTTGACTGCAAACTGGATAGGAGCAAGTATCAAGCTTTACGTTTCTCTTGTGTCACTTTCAGACTTACCACAATTCCTGGCTTGTATGCATTCAATAACTCTTAACATCAGGCTTGCAATTCCCCCTGCTTTTCTTTACATCCAAGAGCAATGGATTTTGGAGTTAGAAAGACTTGAGTACACAATGCAACCCTGTAACTTATTAGCTACATAATACTGGGAAATTTACCTAATCTCTGCTAGGAATAACACTAGAACCTAGTTTATACGATTATTCTGAGACTTAAAATAAATCACATGATGCATGTGCTAAGCACATGGTGAGCACTTGGTATGCAGACCTTATCATCATCATTGTACTGTCATTCCTAGAGCAAAAGCATCCATGAAGCAAAAGACAAGATGGTAATTCTATGAGTTCTTTTCTTTTTTTAATACACAGTTTTCCTACATAGGGTTTGAGTAAATGACTTTCTACTCTACGACCACCGAACACTTGATTACAGACTGATTATTCTGCATCTAGAGATCAATCTAATCACAGGTTAATTCAGAGATGTGGAGATAAATTAGATCAAATCTAGGAATACGATTCAGGCCAGAATACTAAAAGCTACCCTTGGTACACCCTTGAATAGAGCTTAATTTCCATATCAATCCAGAAGTAATATGATTAGGGCAGCAGTTCTCAAATTCTATGATCTCAGGGCTCTTCACGCTCTTAGAAATTGAGAACACCAAAAGTTTTTGTTTATGAGGGTTATATCTATCTGTATTTACCATATTAGAAATTAAAACTGAGAAATCTTTAAAATATTTATTAATTCATCTTAAAACAATTACATGTTAACACAAAAGTACAGCTTATAAAAAATAACTATATAAAGACAAAAAATTGATGAGTGGCATTATTTTACATTTTTGCACATCTCTTTAATGTCTGGCTTAATAGAAGACAGATGGATTCTCGTATCTGTTTCTGCATTCTCTGCAATGATGTGTGATATTGTGATACCACATATCATGTGGCCTCTAGCAAACCACTGTGACATGTGAGAGAATGAGAGTGCAACGGCAAAAAACATCGAAGAATTAATATGAAGATAGTTTGACTGGCAGACTCCCTGAAAATGTCTTAGTGATCTCCAGGGATTCTCAGACCATACTCTGAGAACCACTGCACTAAGACTAACCCTCAAGCCACTCCACTCTATGGTTAAGCTCCCAAGACTGCTCTAATCCAAATCTAGACTGAACTAGGATCAGCCTTTCTGTAATAAAAGGACAAAGTGAAGTCTTGTAGGCCATTTATCCTTAGGCCTAACTTTTGAAAGACAATATCTAATTAGGAGAATAAAAGTAAACTCTCATGTGTTTGGTGGGCTATTGCTGACTATGCCTTTCATCATATTGTCCTTTGAAGACAGAGCAAAGAATTCTATTTTCTATGGGTTTTTTCTTCTTATAACATAGAAGATTTAGAATATTTTAAAGTATTTTTACTGTGAATATAAGTTGTAACAGAGTGATCATATTAACATAGCTTTTCCTTTCTTCCTTTTATCAACATTCTAGATATTGAAAAAACTTAACTCACTAACATTTTTGTTTTAGAAAACAGTTTTTCCCATGAGAAATATGTAACTTATGTTTAATATATAGTGGGTTTATTTGTGTTATTGTTAAAACAATAAACTTTTTTTAATTCTCAGTTTTAAGTTCTAATTCTTACTATACCTATAATATTTACTGTATGGATAGATACTTTCTTTGCCCAGAATAGTTATAACATGAATCAGAATTGCAACCCCACTACATATAACCAACCGTTCACATAGAAAATGAGCGTGGAGAGGGGAGAGGGAAGGCTGGAACTCTGAAGGCAGAATGACCGTGAGTCAGAAGACCCATGCTTTAGTCCTGATTCTTGTATTTATTTTATTAATTATGTGAGTTTTCTGAACTTACTCTCCTCAATTGTGAATTAAGACTAGTTCTGCCTTACTGAATTAGTGTGAATTTTAACTATTAAGTGTGAATTCTTTTGAGGCTGCTAAGGCAATAATAATAATAGAAAATCACATAGGTCCCTACTCCACAGGCATCCCAGTCTGGTGGGAAAGACACAAGTAAATCAGCAATGACAGAGTGAGATAAGGGGCATAATGGACATAAGCAAAGGGTGCTTGGAGAGTAAAGAGGCTGGACCTCTAAATTAGACTCCCGAATGGGGAGGTCCCGGAAAGGCTTCGCAGAAGAGGTGACACTTCAGTATGGAAGAGCAGGAGTCTTAAAAGGAGGAGAAAAGCACAATCTAAGTAATGGGATTAGCATAAACAAAGGGCAAGGAAGGCAGACAAGACACTATGAAGTTGTGGTAGAGGAACAGATCTTAAGGGCCTTTTAAGCCAATTGAATTTTTTCTTCAAAAAATGTAGTCCCTTAAGGATTTTAAGTCCCAGCTCAAGGGAAAGGCCTCAAAGGGCAGCCCTGGGCTCCCAGGATTAAACAAAGGTTAGACCCGAGGATACAGACAGTGGCAGCCCCAGGGCGAGAACACGGAGGTGGGGCGGAGGGGTACCGGTCATTTCTGGGCACCATAGTTCGCCTTTCCGCCTGAAGCCCGAGGGACCGCCCGCGGAGCGTGACCGGCTACGCAAAGCTCGGGGCAAAGACAAAGACTAAGGACGCCGCGGTTGAAGCCCACTCCCCTCCAGCCCCTGCCGAGCAGCGTGGAGGGGAGACGCCCATTCTCTTCCACACCCATGAGGAACGCCCACCCCAGGCCCCTCGGACCCCGGACCCGCGACCCTCCGACCCGGACTCACCGCTCCCTAGGCCCGGGCTCTTACGGTTACCATGGCGACGGGGCGACGGCGCGCCGGCGCGCCGGCGCGCGGCAGCGCCACCCTGAGCGCGGCGGCTCCGGCTGCGCGCAAGCATCAAGGGTACAAGGTGCAGGAAGCGAGAGGGCAAAGGCGGGGAGGAGTTCGTCAAAATGATTTAAATTGCTGTGTTTGGACAGTGGCGTGCTGGTTTTTTCTTTGTTTTGTAAGTTTTCAGTAATATGGTCCATATTTATTATACAAATTTAAAAAATAAAATCTAAAAATAAGGTGTGTATATTGGTTGCCGGCCAGTCTTAGACGTTTGGCCTTGAAACGAAAGAATTTTCAGGAAATATGAGGATGCATTCTAGAACAACGGAAGATTGTAAATATAAAACGGACAACTTGCTTAATTTTCTAGTCTACTGAGGATCTTTCTCCTATGGTTTACAGTCATTGTCGCCAACAACAGGCGTTTCTTGAGACCTCACAAGCGCCCACTATGGCAGGAGCGGAAGCAGTTTGGAACCTGTGTCTCTTTTGATTCAGGAATTTAAGATCCAAAACAGTCGGCTTTTAAAAAGGGGGAAAGGAGTGGAGGTGGGATAGGAGCATCGAAAGAAACCAGTAAAGAAGAGGTAAGCTTACCCAGAAATTATGTAAATGTTCATATCGATCACGAAGGGAAGACGGGGAAGTTTTTGTACTGAAAAGGAAAAAAAACCTTCATTTCTTTCATCATCTATTTCTACAAGGAAATCATTAAGGAAGAGGTACCATTTTAGAGAAACTCCAAACATTTTAGCTGAAGGCTGAATAGCCTAGTTTTAAAGTGAATATTTGGCCAAAGGCCCAAGCAAAATATCACTATCATAGATCTGAACTTCTGAAATACAAGAGGAATTTTGAAAGAATTTTAAACTGTAGTATTAAAATTTCTTATTCAGATAAGTTGTGGTAATCAGAATTGTAGAGATGACTTTGTAGACAGAGACAGTAGTCTAGAAGCTTTGTCACCTGCTAGCTTGCTCCGGCAATCACCGATACAGCGTATTTGCTCTACTAAACACTCATTTCCTACTGAAGTTGGTGGAGGAGCAAGACATTTTAGGCATTTCACTTTTAATATGTTCTTTTTCATAGTCTTTGGTTTGGGGAGAGTCTTTTAATGTCTGAATGCAGGATGACTTATGATGCATAACTGTGCATGATTATGTTTTTAATTAATCTTCATTGGTTGTGAAGGAGTCCCAAATACAATTGTTTCTTGAAAGTCTTAAATTGAATTAAATAACTAAAAATTAAATAGAGTTCTTAAAGATTACTTTTAGTACTCTGAATGCTAGAAAGTGTGGGAATACACTAAATAGGTCTGAGAAACCTAAAAGCAAAGGGGCCTTGTTCTCTTCTTAATTCCATGTCAGAAACAGCTGCATGATTCATTGGGGCAGACTAGGTTAGAAACAGCCTTACAAAGGATATTCCCACCTCCAGTGTGGCCCAGATGCAGCAGATAGACTCCTACAATCACCTCTAACTCCCATGCCCGCCATCCAAAGCTTGGGATAAAGAGCCATTGGATCTGAAGGGGGCAAATGGATGTATGAGAGACATGTCGACAACAACCTGTGGGTACTAACGATGGGGGTCCAGATAAGACAGTGAAGCCCTGATGTACAAATTACTTAAGGAGCAGATGAGGTAAGCACTCTTCAAGCCCCCCTAAAGTCAGCTCAGCTCCAAAAAATTATGGTAGAGAGGTTTCCAAATTGATTGAAATTCATTTTTTCCACTCTAGGAGAATGGGTCCTCTGATTAGAATTTAAATTATTGGTCTTCCCTGGTGGCACAGTGGTTAAGAATCCACCTGCCAATGCAGGGGACACAGGTTCGAGCCCTGGTGCAGGAAGGTCCCACAAGCCGCAGAGCAGCTAAGCCCATGCACCACAACTACTGAGCCTGCACTCTAGAGCCCGCGAGCCACAACTACTGAAGCCCATGCACCTAGAGCCCGTGCGCTGCAACAAGAGAAGCCACCTCAATGAGAAGCCTGCGCACCACAATGAAGAGTAGCCCCTGCTCACAGCTAGAGAAAGCCGGCACGCAGCAATGAAGACCCAACGCAGCCAAAAATAATAATAAATAAATTTATTTTTAAAAAAGAATTTAAATTATTTTAATTATTATTATATTTCTTAAATTCCATAGTTCATAGACTGAGAATCATGTTCTTTATACAAGTTAATTTCTGGTGAAATAATAGGATAAACTAGTTGAGAAAGTTAAAGTTACTCCAAGGTAACTTAATGTACTGTATTAATATTTATATTTCATTAACTAAAGGCCTGCCATATGCTGAGTACTATGTAAGTGATTCTTAAAAATAATCCCTAATCCTCAGAGCAACTCTGTGAAGGTAGTAGTAGTATTCTTCAAACTGACACTCAGCAAAGTTGGGTACCTACCTAAGACCACACAGCTAGAAAAGAGCTGAACCAGGGTTTGAACCTAGGTCAGTGTGGTTTAAATTACCACAGGTTTGCCACTGGTTAGCTATAAACTAATTGTGTATTAGAGGATGCCCGTCCAAACTGATAATTTTTAAAATAATCTATCTTGAGCCATTGTTTTGGCAGTAATTAGAAAATATCAATGCCACTCCTGCTGTATGACTAAAGGACTGTTTCTGCATATAGCTGATCTTCACAGCTGAAACCTGAAGGAGAAGGTACTGAACATCCATTGTTTCTGCCTGCCCATCCTTCCTCTTCTGGTTACAGCACAGTTTTCTAGTAAGGAACCCCTTTCACACACTCTCAGCCCAGGTCGTTTGGGTGGGGCCAGTCCCACTCCAGATCAAGTCCCGGCCAAGCAGTGTTTTCTACACCCCTGGTCACAGTGATTAGGTCAGGAAAAAGCATGGAACACAGGTCAGTGTAATCAAAGCTAATCCTGAATTTTTGCCAGAGCAGTAGGTAAATAGGCATTCTTTTTTCAGCAGGGGTTGATGAGAGACGGTCAGCCTGAGTTGTCAGTAATCATCTTGCCACTATGTGGAGAGAGCTTGACAGAGCAACGAAAGAGCCAAGAAATGAATCCTGAGGCCATTCCTTGAGCCCTGGAGCTAGAAATACCCAAAGCCATTTTTTATCCCCCTTTTTCAATTGTGTAAGTCAATAAATTACTTTTTTCTAATTCAAAAAAAAGATTGGATTTTTGTTACTTGTAACATCAATGTCCCATAATATGGAGGGGGGGGGTATATATAGGATGGCTTTATTTTAGAAACATGCTATCCCTAGGGGTAAATACCTGAAATTTGGGATGGACATTATTGCAGTTACGAGTTTCACTTATGGATGAACAACCGTGCTTGAATATTATTGGTTAGTTGATCAATGTTAACCTGGAGGCAGGTTTCTAGTAAAATGCCCTAATGTTCTGTCACCCTCTCCATTCCACCATCTCTGAGTTAGTGACTTAAATATAACTATGTAAGACATACTTATCAGATGACCCAAGGCTTGGAATAATAAATAGTATGAGAGAGGATGGCAGAGTGAGGATCCAAACTCAAAAGGTAACTAGAAATTCAACAGGCAAAGGAGTAGAAAAAGGCAACCCAAAAGAAATGTAAAAATGCACGAGGCACAAAATAAACAGCAAAGTGCATTAGTGAATACCTAAGTAGGTTGAAATAGCAGGAGAATATGTGGTTGGGAGAGAGGCAAGAGATGTAGTTAGGGGGATTAGACGAGATCAGACAGCAATGGGGAGAATGGTTTGGAGAGGATAAGACTGCAGGCACAGAGGAGTCAAGGCTGACTCCCAGGTTTCTATCTTGTGTGGCCAGGTGGTTTGTGGCTTGTGGTTTCCTAAATAAGAGAGATTTTGAGGAAGGGCTGGGTCAGACTCAGGACGATGAGTTCAGTCTTAGAAATATCAGTGTGCCTGATATCAGTTACTGTATATTTGAATCCAAAGCTTAGTAGACAAGACCAGGATATAAATATAGATTTGGAGTCATTGGAGTATAAATGTTATCAAAAACCTAAAAAGAAGGGGCTTCCCTGGTGGCGCAGTGGTTGAGAGTCCGCCTGCCGATGCAGGGGACACGGGTTCGTGCCCCGGTCCAGGAAGATCCCACATGCTGCGGAGCAGCTGGGCCCGTGAGCCATGGCCGCTGAGCCTGCGCGTCCAGAGCCTGTGCTCCGCAACGGGAGAGGCCACAGCAGTGAGAGGCCCGCGTACCGCAAAAAAAAAAAAAAAAAAAAAAAACCTAAAAAGAAGATGAAGTCATCCAAGATGAGTGAATAAAAGAACAGAGGGCTGAGGACAGAGCCCTGGGGAGCAATTACATAAGAAGTAAGCAGAGGAAGATAGGGAAAGAATGATCTGAGAATGAACAGACCCAGATGAGTGTGGCAACATAGAAGCCAAGGAAATTGTTTCAAAAAAGACTGAAAAAATGACAATGGAATTTGGCACTTAGGAGTAACCTTTGTGGGATCAGTTTTAGTGAAGGGTGGTAGGCAAAATCAAGATTTCAGTGGACTGAGGAAGGAATGAGAGAGGTCAGGAAGTAGAACCACTAAGTTTTTTTCTTTTTTTAAAGGCTTCTTTTTTTTGACTCTCTAAATGCAAGAAATACCTTTATTTTTAATGTAAGATAATTTTGGCATTTGTCAGATATAACATCAGGGTCATCAATTTAACAACTATAATTGGAAATGAGGAAGTGCTGACTGTAAATATACACTACTCTTTTGAGAAGTTTGCCTAAGATGTGGAGGGAGGAGATTGCCCAGAAGTTAAAGGAAAACAAGGTATTAAGGGAGATGTCTTGGCAGCGGGAGGATCACAGAAGCCTGAGTGCATCTATAGGATGATAGCAAGGAACTAGTAGAAAGAGAAGATTAAGAAAGGAGATGACAGGTGAAGTAAGATCCTAAAGGAAATTAGAGGGAAAAGGGTTAAGGTATAGATGGGAGGGTTGGCCTCAGAGAGGAGGAACGTGGCTTGGTCCTCTAATTCTGAAATGGAAAAGGTAGCAGTGGTGTGGATACAGATAATTTTTCTGGACTGTGGTATTGGAAGTTAAAGAAACCAAGCCTGATGGCCTTGAACAAAGTATGCTTAAACTGAGGGAGGAAGAGATGAGTGAGGGGCTTGAAGATTTGGCAAAATAAAGTTTAAAAATGTTGATGACATTGAAGAGGTGAATGAGGTTGAAGACCCTGAATTTAAGTGACCCCCAACCTGCAGAGTCAAGTGCTTTTCTCCAGCAATGCTCAGACATCCAGCTTGATCTGAAGTGGGTGTGACGGAAGGATAAAGGTGCATGAGGATAAAAAGTTCTGGTGAGAAAATGAACAGTAAAAGGATTAACCTTGTCCAAAGAAAAGTTGGCCTTTTCCCCCCAGCTTCTTGGAGGTAACCTCTAAACCCTTGGCATGTCCTGCCTGTCTTTGTTTACCTGGAGGCCTTGGACCATGGTCCATAGTCTGTGCTAATAATGTGCTTTATGGTGGGGCCATGGGTCATGCAGCATCAGCTCAGCCTCTCGAGCCATCTCTAACATCCCCAATGCAATCAGCGAGCCCAGTTTTGTATTGGCATCTCCTACCATCAATCTGGTCTACAGAGGAGAGCCACTACTGAACTTATTAGTGATTCTGGGTTCCCTTCTCTCTAGCACCTTCCTTATTACTTTGGTAAATGGTGTATCCTCTGGTCTGTCCCATGGAATATTATTGCCTGGTGAGTTTTCCAGGCTTATATGTTTAGTACGTATATCCATTTTAGCATGCTCACTTCTTTGAACTTTTTAATCCCTTGTTCTACTGCCTTCCATGGCAATTCAGGCATCTTTACCTCATTTAGCATGGGCCATCACTATCCATATGTATGAAACCGTTCTGACAGCATGTTTACACCATCTCCTGAGATCCTTGCCAGGTTGTTAAATCCTGTATCCCAGGAGAGTGCTTCCAAATTAATTAAACTCCCTTACTCAACTCTGTATTCTATCCCTCTTGATCCAGCACTCTCAGAATTCAGTCCCATGTGTATTCACCCACATCCTAAACTCCTAGGATATAGTCCCTTTTACTCCATCATCATGTGTACCCTCCTGGATCTTGAACACCTTAACGTAGAGTCCCTTTCCTTCATCATCAGGTCCATCACATCCCCAGTTAGTGACTTAACTCTAGTTACTGTATTGGCCTGGAAGGTAGAGCTGACCCCGAAAGGGCTCGAGTTGTCCTGCAGAAAGGAGGAGCACTAGCCCTGGGGAGGTGGGAGTCATTTCCTTGGCTCAAAGTGTTCATGGACCTTTGGGAATTAAATATTTTAGGTGCATGAACCCAGATATCCCCATTCCATATGTCAAGGTCCCACTTTTTCCTAATTAGCACCACATCCTTGGCATACCAGACTTGCCAATATTGAGAGTTTAAACTGCTTTGAGGCTCTGCTACATTTATGATTAAGCCCTGGACCTGGTCCTCAGCTATTCCTGCTCCCCAGTTGCAGAAGATGAGAGCTTCTATATTTGTTACCAGGGAAATCCTTTAGCTTTCATGTTTAGTTTTTAATAACCAATTAATCACTCTCAGTATTTCATTACATAGCATCAAATAAGCTTAGCAACATCCACCCATATTTCTTCTATATATCTCTAACACCTGATACACTGTACCCACTAGAATATTTCCTCCCCACCAGTTTGCTAATAGTCAAAGTTTTTAACGTATGCACTGCAATTGCGTCAGGGACTATTTATACACTTTCTACTAGAAGTGATGATATCTTCTGCCAGCCTGGCAGCAGGTGATCCAACACCACCATCTTAGTGACTGCTTCTTGACCCACTCCTGACATTCCTGGCACCAACTGTCATAGTTGGGTGACCCAGGAAGCATATGCTGAGATGGAGTTTGCATGCAGGAAATTTATTAGGGAGTGCTCCTGAGAGCAACACCTGGAAAGAAAGGTAAGGAAACAGGGCACAAGTAGAATCTGGGCTGCAATATAGTCTCAACAAAGGTCGATGCAGACCACCTGGGGAGCTCTGAAGTTGGGTGGCCCTTCAGAGCTGTCCCAAGATGGGGCAAAGGAGCTGTACCTTGTACCCCTGCGTCAACCAGTTACTGGCTGCAGGCTGCCCCAGGAAGGGAGTGAGACCTTGGGCAGGAAGCCCCTCTCTTCCACCAAGGTGCTTCCATGAAAGGGCTGCCAGCTGAGATCTCTCTGCCACTAGCACTTCTAGTGGCTGGTGGATCATGTCCCTCATTCCCAGAAAGATGTCTGACTGGTGCATTACAGGATTCACCATATGCCATCAATTTGTCATACAGTTTGGCCCATTTGTTTTTCAATATTCCGGTATTGCTTTTTTCTCTTCTGATTAAATTTTGTTTTAAAATTGTTAAAGACATTTAAATAAAATGCCTTTAATTTTATTGAAATAAAAAATAAATGTTATTTAATAATATATAATAATAAATAATAAAACAAAATTTTACTTAAATAAAAATGTAACTTGCTTAAATTAATTTTTAGTTATTAAGAACATTTAATAAATAAAAATATAGAATTGAATACTTTCAGAGAAATCTGGCTTCCGTCTCTAATTCCTCTATCCTGTTCCCTCCTTTCCCCTCTAGCTAACCATTTTTATTAATTCTCAGTTTATCTTTCCTTTGTTTTTTAAAAAAATAAGTAAATACACATATATACACTTGCACATATTTCTTCTCCTTTTTAAATCAAACTTAGCATATTGTAAACACTGTTCACTTAGGTTTTGTTACTTAACAATATACCCTGAAGATCATGCTGCGTAAGTATACAGAGATTGTCCTCACTTCTTTTTTTAGCTGCATAATCCTCATTATGTGGATATCCCATTGCTTATTCAATCAGTCCCCTATTGAGAAGCCTTGGAGTTGTTTCAATTCTTTTGCTCCCACAAAGAATCCTGCAGTTAATAGCCTGGTGCATAAATTCTTTTAATTTGTGCAAGTGTTCCCTTGGGATAGTGAGTTTGCTGGGTCAGAGGTAAATGCAAATACAATTTTGCTAAATCTTGCCAAATCCCTCTCCATAGAAGTTCAATCATTTTGCACACACACTAGCCATGAATGAGAATGCCTTTTTCCCCACAGTCATGCCAACAAAGCATGTTGTCCAATTCTGGATTTTTGCCTACCTGATATGTCTTAGTACAGCTATAATTTGCATTTATCTTATTATGAATAAGACTGAATATAATTTCAAGTGTTTAAGGGCCATTTCTATTTCTGTGAACTGCCTGTCCATATATTGCCCAAGTATCTATATTATTTGTTTTTTTTCTCCATTTTTTAGAGCCATGGATGTAATACATTATGAATTCTATATTGCAAATATGTTTTTCCTAATTGTCATTTTCTTACTTCATTTGTAATATTTTTTCCATGGAAATTTTTATGCAGTCAAATTTATCTTTTTGCCTCTAGCTTTTGAATCACAGGGAAGTTTTCCTCCACACTTAATAAAAAAAATTCATCTGTGTTTTCCTGTACTATTTTTATACTTTCATTATTTGCATTTAAACTTCTGATACATTTGGTTGTTGTGGGATAGAAAGACCCAGCTCCTCTATTCCAACTTGTGAAAACTCTGAGGGGCCATCCCTGCTTCTGAGCTTCCCATAGTGTCTTCAGAGGCCTTTGTTGAGACTGCACCGGGGTTCAACTCCTTATATGGAATGCATTCAATTTTATCTTTTTCCATAGTTGTATAGTATCATTTATGCAACAGTCCATATATTCCCCCACTGATTTGAGATATCACCTTTATCACATGCTAAATGTCCATGTGTTCCTAGGTCTATTTCTGGATTTTCTACCCTGCTTTATTCATCCGTCTGTTCATACACCAAAATCACAGTTTTAATTATAGAGGTTCAGAACATGTTGTAATAATATGTTAGGGCTAGCCCTCCCCTTTGCTGTTTCTACTTTTAGGCTATTTCTGGATATTCTCATTTGTCTATTCTTCCATATGAACTTTATAATCAACTTATCTAACTCTGTCAAAACTCTGATATTGATTTACTTGGATTGCATTAAATTTATAAATTAATTTATAGAACACTGTCATCTCTATGAAACTGAGTCTTCTCCAGTAACATAGGATGTCTTTCTCTTTGCTCAAGCCTACTTGTGTTTCTTTCAGGAGTGTCTTATGGCTTTCCTCATATAGGTTTCATATAACTATAATGACTCTTGAATGAGAGTTGTGAAGAATTCAGATTCCGTCTTACAGATGAGAAAACTGAGGACCAGAATGACCAAGTGATTGATTGAGGTCACAGAGTTAGCACTAGGACTCAGGTCTCCTGGCTCTCATCATGGTGCTCTCCACCCTATAATTCTATGGATGCATCTAGGCAACTAGGAAAATGCTCTTTCATTGTCTGATTTGTGCTCATTCCTCCTGTTATTTTCCTGAACTTTCCAAAGCACTTTCCCATTTCACCAGCTTTGTCTCACACTGCTCTCTCCAGTGAACTCTTGCCAAGATGTCCTTGCCTCTCTGGCTTTTGTGTCTTTGTCTAGAACACTCCTCCCTCCCTTCAAACTCTGTCACCTAGTAACTCCCATCATCCTTCATATTCCTACGTAAGAGTCACTCCCTCAAGGAAATCTTTTGTGCTACTTACCTATTGCTGCATAACAAGTTACCCAAAATTTAGTAACTGAAAACAGAAACATTTATTATCTCACAATTTTTGTGTATCAGGAATCCAGACATGGCTTAGCTGGATGCTTCTGCCTCAAGGTCTCTCATGAAGTTGCAGTCAGGCTATCGACAAAGTCTGAAATCTCATCTGGGAAAAGATTTGCTTCCAACCTCACGTTGCTGATGGCAGGATTCAGTTCCTCATGGGCTATTGGATTGAGGGCTTCAGTTCCTCACTGACTGTTGGCCAGAGGTCTCTCTCTCTCTTCATTGCCATGAGGACCTCTCCATAGGGCATCTCACAATATGGCAGCTGACTTCCGTCAGAACAAGCGAGTGAGAGAAGACATCCACAACAGAAGCCACAGTCCTTTTGTTAACTAATCCTGGAAGTAACATTCCATCACTTTTAGTATATTCTATTTGTTAATTACTAGATACAGCTCACAGTCAAAGAAGGAAATTGCACAAGGGCATGAATACCATGTGGCAGAGAACATTGGGGCCTATTATGGACTAATTTGTGCCCCACCACCTCCCAATTCACATGCTGAAGCTCTAAGTCTCAATGTGACTGCATCTGAAGATAAGGCCTATAAGGATGTGGGACCCAGAAACCAAATCAGCTGGCACCTTAATCTTGGACCTCCCAGCTTCCAGAACTGTTGTTTAAGCCACCCAGTCTGTGGTATTTTGTCATGGCAGCCTGAACCAAGACAGGAGCCATCTTAGAGACTGTCCATCTCACTGCCCCTGATCCTCCAGAGCAGATCTGGGCTCCCTACTATATATCTTCTTTAGCATGCTAGAGGTCTCTTTCAGACAATTATCCCAATAGTGATTAAACAATTAGTTGTGTAATTCATGGTTTCATTTTAGAACCTCTGTCTCCTCAAGAATGAAATTCCATAAAACAAGGAACCTTGTGAGTCTTATTTACTGCTAAACCTTGGGTCCAAGTATAATATTTTATACACAGCAGAAAAGATGTAATTTCTTTTTTTCTACTTATTGATTTTTTTGTGGTAAAATATACATAGAATTTACCATCTTAACCATTTTTAAGTGTACAATTCAGTGGCATTAAGTAAGTTACAGTGTTGTACAACCATCACCACTGTTCACCTCCAGAACTTATCATCCCGAATAGAAACTCTATACCCATTAAACAATAACTTCCCATCACCCTCCTTCCAGCACCTGATAACCTCTATTCTAAAAAAAAAAGGTGTAATTTCTAATTGAAAGATTATAAGGTAACCTCAGCAGCCCCTGATGACTTGTTTGGCTGTTATTACTGCCTCACACCCAATCCAGGTAAAATCTATTTCAGGGATATTTTCAACTAGAACTGCAGGTTTCCCAAAGGCGTAGTCTTACTAGGGGTGACAAAAATCCTTTGGTTGTTGCAAATGTCAGGTTTATTGTATTCATATTTCTAAATGGATGTTTTTAGACTTTGACATAAATAGAAAGGGTTGGTTTACATTTAATGCTCCACTTTAAAAAGAAAAAGTTAGCAGAAGCACAAATCGGATTGCAGTGGGGTGGAGAATGAATCATAGCTTTATAAAAATAGGAGAGGGCTTCCCTGGTGGCGCAGAGGTTGAGAGTCCGCCTGCCGATGCAGGGGACGCGGGTTCGTGCCCCGGTCTGGGAGGATCCCGCGTGCCGCGGAGCGGCTGGGCCCGTGAGCTATGGCCGCTGGGCCTGCGCGTCCGGAGCCTGTGCTCCGCAACGGGAGAGGCCACAACAGTGAGAGGCCCACATACCACAAAAAAAAAAAAAAAAAAAAAAAAAAAATAGGAGAGACTACTCTTATCCTGGCCAAGTATTTAAAAATGCAGTCATTGGTTAGCAGCAGTCCTTAACATTTTTATACCCTCCTCATTATAATTTCCTCACGTTGTAGAAGAAGCTAAGGGTCACTTTGAAGACATTTTTCACAACAGGCAATTTATAGAAGAGAAATCTGAATGGGGGCTACACATGAAAATATGCCTTGACTGCACTAAATAATCAGAGAAATGTACATCTAAACTATAGTGAATTACCATTTTATACACATCATATTGACAAAACAAATTTAAAGTTGGGAAACACCAAGCCAAATGATAATATAGACCAACAAGAACTCTCAGACACCGCTAGTGGGAGAGGCAGCATAGCACTATGGCTGAAAGCATAGACTCTAGAGCCATTTTGTATGGTTTCAAGTCCCGGCTCTGCCTCTTTGGCTTAACTTGACTTTGGGCAAGTTAGTTAATGTCTTGGTGCCACCTGTATGATTGAAATGACAGTAATAATAGTCTCTACCTCAAGAGGACTAGTGTATTGATGAGTTAATCTAAGAAAAGCAGTTAGAAAAATGTCTGGCATGCAGTGCATGCTATGTAAGTATTTGCCAGGAACAGCAGCAGCAGTAGTAGCAGTGGTAGTAGGACTTGCTGTTGTTGTCATATAACCACATTGCAGAGCAATTTGGCTAGTGTAAAGTTGAAGAAATGCATTGCATACAACCTAACAGTTTTATTCCTACTTCATATCCCAAAGAAACTCTTACAGGTGTACACAAGAGACATATACAAGAATTTACACTGTAGAGTTATAATAGGGAAAACTGGAAACAGCCAAAATATCCATCTGTAGGATAATAGTTTTTTTAAATCTGTGATATATTCACACAATAGAATACTATACAGCAGTGAAAATAAATAAATTAGAGTAGTGGTTTTCAAACTTTAACATACATTATAATCACCTAGAGGTCTTATTAAAACACAGATTACCAGCCCTCACCTCCAGAGTTTCTGATTCAGGAGGTCAGTGGTGGGGCTTAAGAATTTCCATTGCCAAGTGATGCCGATGCTGTTGGTCCAGCACCACATTTATAAACCACTACAATGGAACCTTCATTGATCAACAGGGATAAATCTTAACAAATAATGTTGAGGGATAAAAGCAAGTTGCAGGAGAATACATACACTTTGGAATCATTTATATAAATCTTAAAAACGTATGCACACACATACACACTACATATACATATGTAGTAAAAATAAATACAAAGAAAATGCATAGTAATGTTAAAGCAATAACTTTAACTTTGGAATGATGTTTACCTTGTGATGCAAGGAGGATAAAGAATCGAGAAGCTTATATAAGGGGCTTCAGTTGTATTTGTGACATTTTATTTCTTAAACTAAGCAGTGGATATAGAATGTTTATTATAATATGCTTTATACATTTTAATTTAAAGTGAGTTTCTTACAGACAATATATAGTTGTCTTGCTTTTTCTTATCCAATCTGATCATCTCTACCTTTTAATTGGAGTGTTTAGTCAATTTATATTTACTGTGAAATTACTGATATGGTAGGCTTTTATATTCACCATCTTGCTATTTGTTTTGTAATTGTGCCATTCACTCTTCATTCCCTTTTTCCTTTTTTTAACCTTCTTTTAGATAAATTTGATATATTTTATTATTCCATTTTGTCTCCTTTGTGGGCTTATTAGCTGTAACTGTTTTGTTGGAGTTTTTTGTGGCTGCTTTAGGGTTTATAGTATACATCTTTAACTACTAAAGTCTACTGTGAAATAAATTATAAGGCTTTCATGTATGTAAATATATAAGAGCCTTACAATGATATACTTCCATTTCCCCACTCCTCACCTTTATGTTATGGTTGTCATTCATTCCACTACTACATATATTATAAACCAAACTATACATTGTTATTATTTTTGCTATAAACAGTCATTAATCTTTTAAAGAGATTAAATATAAGAAAATATTCTTTCACATTTACCCACATATTTACCATTTCTGGTAGTTTTTGTTCCTTTATGTAGGTCCAGATTTCTACTGCATATCATTTCCCTTCTGCATGAAAGATTTCCTTTAACATTTCTTGTACTGCAAATCTGCTAGTGATGAGTTCTTTCACCTTTTTTATGTGTCAAAAAAAATCTTGATTTTGCCTTTGTTTCTTGAAAGACATTTTTTGCTGGGTATATAATTCTAAGTTGACAGGTTTTTTCTTTCAATGCTTTAAAGGTACTGCACCAGTCTTCTGACTTGCACTGTTTTCTATTAAAAAATCTATTGTCATTCTTTTTTGTTCCTTTGCATATAATGTGTCTTTTTTCTACTTTTAAGATTTCCTGTTTATTGCTGGTTTTAATTGATTTGATTAAGGTATCCATTGATGTAGTTTGCTTCACATGTCTTGTGCTCAGAGTTTATTGAGCTTCCTGCATCTGTGGAATTACAGTTTTCATGAAATTTTGAAACTTCTCAACCAATATCTCTTAAAATATTTTTTATGCTAACCCACCCCTGTCTCTTCTTCACGAGCTCCAATTACACATATATTAGGCCACTTGAAGTTGTTCCCCAGCTCAATGATGCTTTGTTCATTTTGTTCATTCTCTTTCTCTGTTACATTTTTGATAGTTTCTATTGCTATGTCTTCAAGATTAGTAATCTTTTCTCCTGCATTGTCTAATTTGTTTTTAATCTTATCCAGTGAATCTTTCATCTCACACATTTTTGCTTCCATATCTAGAAGCTGGAGTCTTTCTCTAATATCTTCTGTGTCTCTTCTTAATATGTTCAATCTTTCCTCTACCTCCTTGAAAGTATGGAATATAGTTTTAATAACTCTTTTATTATCTTTGTCTACTAATTTTATCACTTGTGCCATTTCTGTGTCTGTTTCCACTGACTAACTTTTCTCTTCATTATGAGTCATATTTTCCTGCTTCTTTGAATGCCTTGTAATTTTTTATTTGATACCAAATATAGTGATTTTTACTTTGTTCAGTGTTGTTTATTTTGGTATTTTTATAAATATTCCTAAACTCTGTTCTGGAATGCAGTTAAACTACTTGAAAACAATTTGTTCTCTCAAGACTTATACTCAAGTTTTGTTACACAATATCAGAGCAATCTTTAATCTAGGGATAATTTTGTCCCACTACTGAGGCTACACTCTTCTAAGTACTTTACCCTATGTCCTGTGAATTATGGGATTTTTCACTCTGACTGGTGAGAATAATCCCACCCCTATGTACACTCCACAGATTGTTCCTTCTAATCCTAGTGTTTTTTCAGATTTTTTATGTGTCAAAAAAAATCTTGATTTTGCCTTTGTTTCTTGAAAGACATTTTTGCTTTCAAAATTTTGCTTTCAAAATTCTGCATGGGTGGCTCCTCCTTGAGCCTTGGGGGAATCTGACATATCCAAGTAAGTAAGTTCTCTAAATTTAATGTCTCAGATCACGATCAGCTACTCAGGATTATACAAATCCCTGTGGCTCTAACCCAGGGCTATAATCAGATGTATCATGATGTCATGAAAAACTCAGATTTTTAGCTGTCCTTGGCAAAGAATTTCTCACTCTTACTTTGTATATGCAGTTTTGAGAAACTGGTATCTGACTAAAACTCATCTAAGGGGATTTACTATGTTCTTCCTCAGAAATATGCTCACAGCATGCTTAGAGTTCTACTTTTTTTAAATCTTCTATTTCTTCACATCTGGGGATAGCTCTAAAGTCTGCCTCCATTTCTATGGACCTCAGTTTCTGTTTACCTTATAAGCCATTAATAATTAGTTTAAATGGTACCCATTTGTAAGTGGTTAGTGTTGCTTAAATGTTACATTGCTTCTCTACCACAAAATAAACCCATTTTGTGAAATAACTTTCCTTTTCCTTAGCTAATGACTTATTCATCATATGACTGGAGGGTTAGTAGGAGACAGGGAACAGATCTGAAATTCTAAACTAAGTTAGGTCACTTTCTGCTTAATGAAAGCAATGGGACTCTGGAGGCAATCACATCACATGCCTTCACTCTACTCAGTTCTCTCTGGTGACCTAAATGGGAAGGAAATCCAAAAAAGAGGGGATATATGTATACGTATAGCTGATTCACTTTGTTGTACAGTAAAAACTAATACAACATTGTAAAGAAATATACTCCATTAAAAACTTTAAAAAAAGAAAAAGAAGAAATGCAGAGGGTTCACAGTATACTGAAGGCATACACAGCACTCAGATTTAGAACCTCTGAATTAGGTGCTGACTAGTCTATAGATTTTTTTTTTTTTTTTTCAGTACGCGGGCCTCTCACCGTTGCAGCCCCTCCTGCTGCGGAGCACAGACTCCGGACGTGCAGGCCCAGTGGCCATGGCCCACGGGCCCAGCCACTCTGCGGCATGTGGGATCCTCCCAGACCAGGGCACGAACCCATGTCCCCTGCATCGGCAGGCGGACTCTCAACCACTGCGCCACCAGGGAAGCCTGAGATGTGAACTTTTAAGATCTACTCTCTTAGCAACTTTCAAATATGCAGTACAGCATTATAAACTATAGTCACCATGTTGTACATTACATCCCCATGACTTACTTATTTTATAGTGGAAGCTTGTACCTTTTGACCTACTTCACCCATTTCACCCACCTCCTGCCTTTGCAACTATCATTCTGTTCTCTGTATCTATGAGCTTGTTTTTTGTTTGCTTGTATAAATGAAATCATATGGTATTTGTTTTTCTTTGTCTGACTTATTTCACTTAGCATAATGCCCTCAAGGTCCATCCATGTTGTCACAAATGGATAAAATTTCATAATATTTTATGGCTGAATAATATTCCATTATATATATAACATTTTCTTTTTCCATTCATCCATTGATGGACACTTAGGTTGTTTCCATATTTTGGTTATTGTAAATAATGGTCCAGTGAACTTGGGGGTATATATATCTTTTCGAGTTAGTGTTTTCATTTTCTTCAGATAAATACTCAGAAATAGAATTTCTGGATCATATGGTAGTTTTATTTTTAATTTTTTTAGGAACCTCCATACTGTTTTCCATAGTGGTTGCACTAGTTTACATTCCCCCCAACAGTACACAAAATTCCCTTTTCTCCACATCTTCACCAACACTTATTTCTTGTCTTTTTGAGAATAGCCATTCTAAAAGATGTGAGGTGATATCTCATTATGGTCTTGATTTGCATTTCCCTGATGATTAGTGATGCCGAGCAACTTTTCATGTGCCCATTGGCCATCTGTATGTCTTCTTTGGAAAAATGTGTATCGAGGTCATCTGCCCATTTTAAAATTAGATTGATTTTTTTTGTTTGTTTTTTGCCATTAAGTTGTATGAGTTCTTTATATATATTTGGATATTAACCCCTTATCAGATATATGTGTTGCAGATATTTTCTCCCATTTAGTAGGGTGCCTTTTCATTTTGTGTAGAAGAGTTTCTTACAATTCATATGACAAATTTTTTAATTATAAGATGAGGGGGAGTGGCATTAGATTGATTTTATTTAACTCTATACTTTATCACTTACTAGTTTAATGCTAACTAGCTGCAGAATCTTAAGTCAGTCATTTAACACATATGTGCCTCAATGTCCTCATCTAGAGTGGGGATAATCTCTCTCTCCTAGTGTTTTGTTTTTAAGGCTATTTTTGTAGAATTTGTGGTGAATATTATCTAATACTTCCTATAGCACTATGAATATTGTAAAATTGTTTTCCACTTTACAGAGGAGTTTATATAAGCACAATTTGGGTTGCTTACACAAGATATCCAAGTTCAAGTTCATGGATGTTAAATCATAGATTTAAATTAAATCTACCTAGGGCTTCCCTGGTGGCGCAGTGGTTGAGAGTCCGCCTGCCGATGCAGGGGACACGGGTTCGTGCCCTGGTCTGGGAAGATCCCACATGCCGCAGAGCGGCTGGGCCCGTGAGCCATGGCCGCTGGGCCTGCGCGTCCAGAGCCTGTGCTCCGCAACGGTAGAGGCCACAAGAGTGAGAGGGCCGCGTACCGCAAAAAAAAAAAAAAAAAATTAAATCTACCTAAAACCAGCCACATACCCCTCCTGATATCCTAAAACTCCCTAGGATTTCCTATCCCCAACTCAACACTCACTGCTTTCTGGCTTAGTCTTATTATTTTGCACCTGAAGTCAACTTTAAATTCCCAGATGAAAAAGTAAACTGAGAGCTATCTTAGTGCCTACATTTGGTTCCTTTTATAAGTCGTTAACACACTCTGGGACTAATGATTAGCTATGGATGGCAGTTGTTTTGGATTATAGCCGTTAATTAATTGTATGATTGAATTCTACCAAGGAAAAATTTCTTTATTAAAGTCCCCAATTTAATCAAATAAAATCTGCCTTTATTTTCCATCAGTCATAGCAAGAACAGTTCTGGAAATATTGATCTGTATTCTTTCCCACATGTGACTGTCCCTATAGTTAATATGGAACTTCCACATTTTCCTCCTCTAATTTTCAAGGTTTTGAATTTAGGATCAACTGTTAAACCTAAACTGAGCTGAAATATCTCCAAATATCTTCCATAGAATTTAAAATAAAACTGAACTTCTTACAATATCCTACAAGACAATATATGATCTTGTTCTTGCCTATCTTTCTTACCTCATATCTAATATTATTTCTAGTCACAGTGGCTTTTTTTAAGTTCCTTGAACAGGATGAGCTTATTTATGTCTCAGGTCATTTCCCTTTGCTATTCACTCTACTTGAAACACTCGTCTCCCAGCTTTCCACATGGATTGTTTCTCCCTCACCTTTCAGATCTCAACCCACCTTTTCAGAGAGCACTTACCTGATCATGCTACTTAAAGCAGCCTCTCCTTTCTCCAAATAGTCACTCTCCATAACATCACCTGTTTAGCTCCTTCCTAGATAGCATTTGCCACTGACTGAAATTATTTTACTTATTTGTTTACTTGTTTATTTTGTCTATATCCTTTTACACAAACTAGTGTGCTTTGGTCTGCAATTAATAGAAACCCCCAACTCACTTATTGGAAATTTATTATCTCACATAACTACAAGTCCAGCAATAGGGAAGTGTCTGGGCAAGGGAGAATGAGTAGTTTAAAAACTACATTCAAGAACCCCAATTCTTTCAGTCTCTCTGTTCTACCATCCTTATTGTCTAGCTTCATTCTCCTCTGCCTCCCCTCATAGTTGCAAAACGGTTGTGGTCTTCCAGGTGTCTCATCCAGGCACAACAATGGCCAAAGGGAAAAGATGCTATTTCTTCCTGAATCTCTTCTAAAAATGCTAGGAAATCCTACCCCACAGTCCCCATTAGATTTCCTCTGATTTCTCATTAGTCGGTATTGGTCATTTGCATGGAGATGGTTTAGACCAATTACTCATAATGAAAAAGTTGTTCAAAAGTCAACCATCATAACCACATAAATGATCACTAGAGCTTCAGGATGGTGTCTGTCTTGTTCACGACTGTATTTCCAAAGCCTAGCATGGTACTTGGCATGCAATAAGTGCTCAGTTGAGTCCATTTAAAGAAAGAGGAGAGAAAACTGACATTTGTTGAGTGCCTACTAAGTGCCAGACACACATGATCTTCATTATAATTTACTTCTCTCAACAATTGTATAAAGAGTATTATTTCCCTTTTACACGAAAGAAACTAATGCCTAAGAGATTAAGAAATTTGACCAAGATCACAAATCTGGTGAATCACAGGACTAGGATTTGAAACTATCGGTGTCCGGATCTAAAGACCATGCATTTCCCACTACAAGCTAATTAACAAAATGCATTCTTTCCCTTTCAGACACAACTGCAAAAATCTGTGTAGATTCCATGTGAAGAACAGCTAAAGAAAATCTGGTTACGTTCATGCTCAGCCTATAATAGTTATCAGGAAACCAGCAACAGTCTTTCACTGATATTCCTGAAATTGTATCCCCCACCCTATCACTTGTTTGTTTTCTAAACATATAGTGAAAATTAGGGTGCTGTGTGCTGTGGAAAAATCAGGCAAAGGACAAACTGACAAAGATTTTTTTTTCCTCAGTAATACTAAAGTGAGTTCAGAGAAGTGTTTGGTGAAGTGTCTCTTGTAGAATACTAAGTGAAAGGGAAGCTGACATAGCCTTAAAAGCCTGAGTAAAACCCTGGTGTCTTGAAAGCTAAACTGGGAAATCTGGAGCCTATTAGACATATGGGGCCTAACAGATATATGTCGACTGCATGTACGCATGTGTCAATCATTCAATCCACAATAAGGGAAAGGATTGTGCCAACAGGAAACGCGCCAGCTTCAAATAAATCAAAATTCCTGGCTTTCTGTGACTCCTCCCATCTTTCTATTGGCTTCTGATGGGGAGAAGAAAGAAGCCTTCAGTATTTAAATACTGCCAGTTCAGCGGTGAACTAGCACAGTGGTCACCGTCGGGATACAAGGAACTGGTAACGAGGACTGGCAGTCTTTGAAGGGACCTAAGCCCCCAACAAAGGGCGCATCTACTTCCTTATCCGCGCCGGAACCTCTTGGCAGAGTACGTGGGTTCCAGAGGGAACGATTTAGAAACAGGACTACTTCCTGCTGCTGAAGTGGGGCGGGGGGTGTGGAGGAAATAAGCTCGAGGAGCGGCATCCTCCTTGCGCTACCCGAGGCAGAGAAGAGGCCAGAGAGGAGGCGGCGGGCGGAGGAGGTAGAGGAGCCTACTGCAGAGAAGAAAGTGTCGGAGCCGGTAGGTTAGCAGCCTTAGAGCAGGGGACAGTGGACAGCACCCAGGACTCGCTTTGCAAATCTGTGGTCCCAAGTTGCCGAGCTGCCCATTGGGTGGGGCCGTGCGTCTCCCGCCGCCTGTCAGTGGGCAACAGGAAGGGACTGTTGGGGACTGGGGCTGGGCCTTGCGGGGCACCAGACTGCGCTCGAGCTGGCTGACAGCCCTACCCCGGAGCCAGGGGAGGCGCTGGGCCGTTCTGCCTGAGGGCGTGGGATTCCGCACCCTGGACAACTTCCCTAGACAGGGGTTGGAATTTGCGGGGAAGGAAGTGGATATCGTGAGTCCCACTTAACCCTCGGGACCTAGCGAAATCTTGCCAAGTGGGTGGTGGACATTGTTTCGGGAATTGAGGGAAGGGCTTGTAAAGAGAATGTTAGTCTGGAGCCATAGTTTCTCTACCCTGTTCTATCTGCCCGGGCTATCGAAAGTGGAGTTGTTTGTTTTTAAAGGCAAGTGACTGCTCCTACTCCTGTCCCTTCGGGACAACTTAACAGCTTTCAGATCCGTTGTTAAACCAGCGTGTTCCCTATCTGATCTATCATGTTAGTACTGCTATAGGTATCTGGTGAATACTCTGTAGATATACTTGATAGCTCAAAGTTAAATGTCTCCAAAGCACTTTTTGAAGAGAGACAAGACTAACCTAGCAGTCGGGACTATTTAGCGCACTTATCCTCACATTCACATAGAATCTTTTTAGCATTCAGACTAAAGATGGTCATCTTAAAGGTACTAGGTAAGGGTTATGATTGTGCATCTGCAAAAGGCCTGTCGTATAATAGGATATAAAGTTCTTTATCACTGAACGAAATTATTGTATAGAGATTGTTATCGGAAAGATCAGAAATAGTTTTTAAGTACTGCTTTTCTATTGTCTTAGGTTCGGCTTTAGAGTGTGGTGAAGGGTACTTTTCATGTTGCATGGAAGGAAAGCCAATGCGCAGGTAGGCATTTAGGAAGAAAACCTTCGGTTTCACTAAATGCAATTCACATAATAATCCAGGGCTTCATTTAAAAAAATTTTAAACGTTTTCAAATCTTACCAAATTCTGCTTGTAACTAATGATTCTTGTTCTAAGATAAATCAAAAGTAGTATCAGGAATTAATAGCTTTTTAAATAGAGTAAGATATAAAACTTAAATTTCTAAAGAGTGCTGTGAGTTTTATGTAGTTAACACTTCAGTTTTCCTTTTTCCATGGTAATTTTTTGTGGTAATCACTAAGTGTACTGTGATACTGTATGGGTTTATTATAGTCTTCAACCATAGAATGTAGAGGGTTCTGTTGCCATATAAGACTAATGATTGCTTATAATACACTGTACTGAATGTCTAATTATGGTTTTGATTATTTCATTGATGTTCATTAATACATTTGTTCTGTTAATTAAAATAGCTGCATTGCAGGGAAGTTTGGTCGAGGACTAAAAAAGTTATTGGACATAACTTAGTCCGTAGAAAAATAGAACAGTGTGTGGGAAAACATAGACAATTCTCCTAACCCTAGAATTTTAGTAATGCTTTTTCTCAATCTGTTCCAACAAATAGGACTCAAATCCTTATTGAAAATCAGCCCACTTTTATTTCTTCATTTGTAAAACTCATTTTACGTTTATTGAACTGTATTTAATCATTTTTGTTTAACATCAAAGATAAATAGCTCTAGTAGACCCTTTTAAGAGAAGAAGCATTTTGTGATGGGGGTATGACTTAGAACCAGGAGCAAGAACCAGAATATAAATGTTTTTTCCAAATCAGTTATTGATTTTTTTGATTGCCCTTGACCTGTTCACCTTCTTTGTGCCCCAGTTTACTTCTGTAATGTATCTGACCAGAATATTGGGAATTAATGAATGCTTGCAAGTGCTTTGATATCGCCAGATGAAAAGATGTTATGGATATAACAAATACCATTATCTTATTTGTGTCTGACTCTAAAGTAGGAATAATATTTGACTGAAAGTACATGAAGAAATTAACAACACATATATTAAATGCTTCATCACTTCAACTTCTAACATGATTGAAAGAACCACTGATTGCTTCTCATCCTCAGCTGCCATAAATGTCATATCTTATGTAATTGTTTAATATGAGCTTATTATTTTTTAAAAAGAGAAGGCACAGCATGAGAATGTTTTTGGTTTATCAGTAATTTCTGTATAAAATATTTGCTTAATCACTCATACTTACCCTATTTTTTTCTTGCTTTTTTTATATAATATTGCCAGTTGTTTAAACATATTGGAGAATCCTGATGCCATTAATTGTTAAGTTACAGTTCTTTTTTCATCACCATCACTTGGCCAGAGCCTGGCCTACCACTGCTCTCTGGTTTTACTTTTACCTGCTACCTATGTTAAGTCATGGTCACACTTCCCTACCCTTTCCTTATTGGGCTGTCATTCTTGCTGCTGCAACCCAGGAAGCAGTCTCTGGAAAGTAATGTTGGGTTTATACTTACCAGCTATTGGAGAAGCTTTAAATGAGAAATAACTGTTTATATTGAGATTATTTGAATACATGTTTGTTCTCACTACTAGAGTGTGAGCTTTTTGGGCCTCGTGCTGTTGTGGCCTCTCCCGTTGCGGAGCACAGGCTCTGGACGCGCAGGCTCAACGGCCGTGGCTCACGGGCCCAGCCGCTCCGCGGCATGTGGGATCTTCCCGGACCGGGGCACGAACCCGTGTCCCCTGCATCGGCAGGCGGGCTCTCAACCACTGCGCCACCAGGGAAGCCCTAGAGTGTGAGCTCTTTGAGTGTCATATGTCTTCTGTATCTTTGTATCCTTGGCACCTAATGATCACTGAATAATTGTTTGAATGACTGAACAGCTGAACAGTATCTACAGACTTTTCCCATGAGGGGGGAGAAAACTATGAACAAGAAAAGATTGAAAATTGCTGTTAGGGTATTCCAGTGTTTAATCATAAAGTTTTATGAAACTGATTGGCATTTTATTAGTAAAGCTTCATTGCATTCATTTATTTAACTACCTATTACGGGTAAATGCTACAAAATTTAAAAGATAAGATATTCAATGAAAAGTAAGTCTCCCAATGCTGACCCTAGCTCCCAATTTTCTTCTCCAGAGGAACCACTTGAAAGCAGTTTCTTACGCATTTTTCAGTATTGTAATGCATATACAAGCATATCTAGAATATCTCCCCTTTTTAAAAAACACTAATGTTCATACATCATGTACAGTCTTCTGTATCTTTCTTTTTTCACTTCACACATTATCTTGTAGATATGACAAATACATAGACCCACCTTATTCTTTTTAATAGTTACATAGTATTTTATTATCTGTAGTTACCATACTTAACCAGTCCCTTTGAGAGACATTTATTTCAAACGGTTTGCTGTTACAACAAGTTCTGCAGTGAATATCCTTGTATGTGGTTTTTGTCCAGTTGTGTAAGAATAGGATAAATTCTTAGATGTAAAATTGCCCAAAGAGTATGTGCATTTTAAGATTTTGGTTAATATTAACATATTCCTCTCCTTAGAGATTATACCAGTCTGAAGTCTCACCAACAGTGTGCCCGTCTCCCAAGATACTATTTTTTAATCATTGATTTAATTTAGAGATACTAAAACATTTTGCAATGTAATCTTCCATCTTTTCTTAAATATACAAATAGGAAACTGAGCCTGATTTTATTAGGAATTGGTTTATTCACTCACCAAACATTTATACAGTACTTGTTCTATGCCTGTTTACTGTACATATACAGATGAAGTGATGGAAAGACATGTAAACAGGTACCATGATACAACATGAACAGGACTTTTTTTTTTTTTTTTGGCTGTGTTGGGTCTTTGTTGCTGCACATGGGCTTTCTCTAGTTGCGGCAAGCGGGGGCTACTCTTCATTGTGGTGCGCGGGCTTCTTATTGCAGTGGCTTCTCTTGTTGCGGAGCACAGGCTCCAGGCGAGTGGGCTTCAGTAGTTGTGGTGCACGGGCTCAGTAGTTGTGGTGCACGGGCTCTAGAGCACAGGCTCACTAGTGTGGCACACGGGCTTAGTTGCTCCGCAGCATGTGGGATCTTCCCAGACCAGGAGATCGAAACTGTGTCCCCTGCATTGGCAGGTGGATTCTTAACCACTGCGCCACCAGGGACGTCCCATGAACGGCATTTTAATAGAGATGTAAACCTGTGCTCTGTGGAGACGAGGAAAGCTCACCTTCACAGAGGTGGTGATATTTGAGCTGGATCTTTTAGAAAGGATAAGAATTTGCTTTAAAGAATGTACTTTAAAGGATAAGAATTAAAGAAGGGAGATAATAAAGACACCATAAACAGAAGGAACAGCTGTGCCAAAAACAAAAACGAAAACACAAAAAGACACCAAGACCTGGAAGTGTATAACATGTATGGAATGGTAAGTATATCTGGAGTGTAGAGTATATGAGGGAGGAAGAAGGGGAAACAAGGGGGAAAAATCATGGAAAATGAGGCTATAACCATGGGAAAGAGTTCAACTTTACCCTTTAGGTATTTAAGAGCCAATGGATGTTGTTATACAAATCAGATTTGGTTTTTGGGCTGATATTTAAGAAGATAGGATGTAGACCAGAAAGAGGGAAAAAATAATGGCAAAAAATACTAATTTAAAGGAGTTGTAGTAGTTTAGATGAAAACTGATGAGGCCCTGAAGTAGATCTATGGCAGTGGGGATTGAGAGAAGAGGATGGAATTAAGAGTTTGTTTAATATGTTTAATAGTAAAATCAAAAGGATTTGGTGAATATAGAGTGAGGAAAAGGTAACGATATAAATGACTCCAAATATCTTAGCTTGGGAAACTAGGTGCTGCCATAATGAGATCAAAAATACAGGAAGAGGGGCTTCCTTGGTGGCGCAGTGGTTGAGAGTCCGCCTGCCGATGCAGGGGACACGGGTTCATGCCCCGGTTCGGGAGGATCCCACGTGCCGCGGAGCGGCTGGGCCCGTTAGCCATGGCCGCTGAGCCTGCGCGTCTGGAGCCTGTGCTTTGTAACGGGAGAGGCCGCAACAGTGAGAGGCCGCAACAGTGAGAGGCCCGCGTACCTCAAAAAAACAAAAAAACAAAAAAAAAAACAGGAAGAGGAACAGGTTTTACTAAGCCAAGAATAGATTCTCTTTTGTATTCTTTAAGATTATTATGTCTAGGAAACAGCCAGGTAGAGATAGCCAGCATGTAATTGGAATATGGGTCTGGGGCAGAAGAACGGTTTGGGCTGGAGAGAAAAAAAAATTGTGAGTCATCAGTATGCAGAAGATTCTTGAAGTTGTAGGTGTGACTGAGGGTAGAACAGAAAAGGAAGATGCCAAAAGCAAAATCCTAGGGAGTACCAGTGGTGTTTAAGGTGGGGCCTAAGATGAAAACCCACTGAAGATTCATAAATGGGTAAGAAGCTCTAGGTTCTTTGGGTATTGTTTTATTTAATTGTATCTAGAGATTTTATTGATAACGTTCACTCACGGTGAAGATCACAGATGAGCTCCTTGAGTTCAACATCAAAAGACAAATCCCATTCAGATCTCTTGTCTTTAGAATTTCCAGTTTATTCTAGTTAGTCTAAAATGTATGCTTTAAAATAGTAGTATAAGGGGACTTCCCTAGCGGCGCAGTGGTTCAGGATCCATGTGCCAATGCAGGGGACACGGGTTCGATCCCTGGTCTGGGAAGATCTCACATGCCGCGGAGCAGCTAAGCCTGTGTGCCACGACTACTGAGCCTGCATGCTGCAACTACTGAAGCCCGTGTGCCTAGAGCCCGTGCTCTGCAACAAGAGAAGCCACCGCAATGGGAAGCCCACACACCGAAACGAAGAGTAGCTCCCGCTCGCCGCAACTAGAGAAAGCCCGTGCGTAGCAAAGAAGACCCAACTCAGCAAAAAAATAAATTAATTAATTTTAAAAAATAGTAATATAAGATACACCTGCTTGATTTGGCTCTTTCTTGGTGTGCCATGCCAAGTTGGCTTACTCAACACCTCTCCTTTCTTTCCTCCTTCTACTATATAGACACAAGAAAATAATATTATTTATTATTTATCTTTGCATTTGGGGTTGGCTATGTAACACAGTGCTGCCAATGAAATGTCAGTGGAAGTTGCTGAGAGGTATCCTAGGAAGACTTGCTTTCCTGACATAAAGGGAGACCAGCTTGTTTGCATGGCCAATTGCCCTTTCTCCATCTTACCTTGATTGCTGGGCCAAGGCACCCAATGCTGACCCTCATTTCATCCAATAAACAGTGATGCCTTAAGGCTGAAGTATTCATGACCTACTTTCAGATTAAGGAATTAACTGCCTGGCTTTCTAGTGTGGTAGGGAATGTACTGCCTAGTGGATGCTCTTCTAATAAGCCTCACTGGCACCTTGAGATGTTATTTCTGTTTTAAGGATTTGTATGCTCATATCTCTAGCTCTCCCTATTTGTGTGTGCTTAGGACTTTAAATGAGGGTCAACTCAGCTGAATCTTTTAAGAGCAGGCTGTTAATTTCCAAATTAAAACAAATGTTTGAAGCATAAAGGGAGAGATGCTCATTTGGTAGATAAGGAGCACAATTCCAAGCTAAGGAAAGATTCTGCAGGTCTTTGGACTAAGAGATAAAACTTGATTATAAATGCTTTAGAAGGCTATGTTTTTCTAAACTTTTTATTGTGCTTGATTTCAAATTATCATAGCCACTTATAGAACATGACTCTTTCCTCAATTAAGACTATTACTTTTGAAGTAGATCTGAGGAACGAGTGCCATGATAGCTATGAAATTTAAGTTGACTCAAATATTTTGGGTATGTGGAAATGCTGTTATTAAATGTACTTAGGGAGGTACTAAAGTTGTAGCATTCCTTTAGTAAACATGAAGAATATTTAAGATATTGTATTTGTTCTTTGGTTTATGTTTCTTACATGCACATGACTTGATTCTTCTATCATTTGAGATATCAGTATTCATGGGAATGACCCATCCATTTATCTAGCCTGCATTTCCTTGACCTCCTAAATTCTTGGGACTTTTACCTTCACTCACTTCAAAAATTCATTCCTACTATCACTCAGAAAATCTCTCTCTGAAATCGTTTTAAGTCCTAATAACTTGTTTTCTGACCATAACCTCTTGAATGCCCATTCCAGCTGTTCTTTGACCTAATCATAATCAACACACTTTTGTCTCTTGTGTTTTTACACAGTTTACTCCTGCAACCACTTTAACCATTTTCTAGCCACCACTCACTGAACTCCCGAGTTTGTCCGTGGCATTTACCCATTCTAGATTAAGGCAGGCATTTATATTCTGTAATTTGGGCTGTTGATTACTGCTGGATAAAACCAGCCACAGGGAATTCATGCTACTGTATTCAGAGTCTTTAATATCATTTGGGCCAACAGTGTCATCCAACAGTATTTCTATGAGTCCCTAATCAATGCTTACTCATTCCCCACAGTAGCTATTTCACATCCTTACCCATTCTTCTCATAATCCTCTTAACACTCCTTTCAGTGGCAGCAAGTGACCTGCTCCCCCAACTCCCAGCTTCACAGAAAAAAGAGGCCATCAGGTATGAACTTCCTCAAGCTCCTGACACCTCCTTACCCAAAAATAAATGTATCTGTTTCCACACTATGTTTCCTCCCACTCCCTTACTCTGACCTCTTATGGTGAGCCCTCTTCCTTTTGTCTAAGATCCATTCTTCTGTATTTTGTTTCTAAATACTCCCACTTTTCAAGAATTTTGCTCCATCATTTATTCTCTCCCTCTTTACATATATTTTAAAACTCCCTCCTTCTCGTTCTTTGCATCAATATATAATCATTTTCCAGTTATTACTCTCTTTAAACAGACATAGTAGTTTATGTCTCTTTCCACAGCCAAGCTTCTTTCTAGAAATACTGCATACTCACTGTCTCTCTCTTCACCTTCATTGACCACTGCCATTGAATACCTCAGGTTTTTACTGAAAGTTTAGGGATAATGAAGGAGGCCATAAAGGTTTGGCCATTCATTATTTTCTCACTGGCTGTTTCTCTCCTTAAATCACAACCTGCCACCAGTTTTAATCAGTCTCTGTTTCTTTTCTTTTCTAATTCTCTTTCTCCCCCTAAAACTTTCTCCCTTTGAAATTACCGTTACTTTATTATACTGAGTAGTTTAGTTCTCTTTGTTACAATCTTGCTACCTCTAGAACAGAGGTTAAAAAACAAAATCCTCATATATCTTATAGGTAGTTCATATAAGTGCATGGCATAGTTTCACATAAGAGAGAGTGGTGGGGCATAGTTTCACATAAGAGAGAGTGGTGGGGTCTGTGGTGAACTAAGATTCCAAGCCCTCCTAATGATATTCAAATTCAATTTAAATTTCAAAACAAACCAAAAAATACTGCAGACGAAGTACATCTAATGGTCTTTATCATCCCAAGGGGCCCTCACCTTGCATTTTATAATTAAAAGGCCCAGATAGATGTTTCTTAAAAGCACCATCTGTCTCTGAAATAAACATTGCCCTTTCCCACAGAATGTGAAAGAATAATTGAAAAAATTTTAATAGCAGCTTTTTCCATCCAATTATATGTAGAAATTCAAATGTAGTGATTAGGTTTTTTTTTGTTTTTGTTTTTTGGCTATGTTGGGTCTTCGTTGTGGCACGCTGGCTTCTCTCTAGTTGTGGCATGCAGGTTTTCTCTCTACTTGTGGTGTGCATGCTCCAGGGCATGTGGGCTCTGTAGGTTGCAGCCCCCGGGCTCTCTTGTTGAGGCGTGAGAGCTCAGTAGTTGTGGCACGCGGGCTTAGTTGCGCCGCGGCGTGTGGAATCTTTTTTCCCCGACCAGGGATGGAACCCGGGTCCTCTGCATTGGAAGGCAGATTCTTTACCACTGGACCACCAGGGAAGTCTCTACAGTTTCTTAAAATGATTTCATACATAATGTCTGATTTTTTAGATTTATTGACATTTTGGTAAATCTGAATCCTTCTTGTTTTATTTCATTTTGTATGTTTGACAAGACTTCGCTCTTACTTTTTTTCTTTCCTTTATAGCTACATTTTGAATCATTACTTTCTCCATGTTGTTATTTCCTTTCAACTTAGGTCAACATGGTCTCTTTGTAAAAACCAACAGTTTCCGCTAATAAAGAAATTTTATTTATTAGTCAAATTTATTAGCCAGTTATTAGTCAAACTTTAATTTGTATTAAAATAACCTGCTTTCTAAATGCAGACTCTGGAACTACACCTCCAGAATATTGATTCTCTAACCTCCCTTAAGAATCTGTGCTTTTACCAAGCACCCCCGCATAGCTGGTGTTAGAGAAACAGTATTTTAAAACTTAATGTAACAGCCTAACAGGAATTGGGCAATCAGCCATGAAGAAAGAGTATCTAGTCTTCTAACAACATTTTTACTTCATTTGAAAGAAAAGGCACAAATTCAAACCATACTTCTAAATCTATCAGTACCATATTCAGAAAATCTGATAATAATGGAGCAAGAACCTCTATATACAGGAGTAGTTGGCCAGTCAAAGCAAGGGCAATTTTCTGTATTAAAGTTGGTTAGTAAATTTAGAACATGTGGCTAATTTTACTGTTTCACTTTTTTTTTTTTTTGGTGGTACGCGGGCCTCTCACTGTTGTGGCCTCTCCCGTTGTGGAGCACAGGCTCCGGATGCGCAGGCTCAGCGGCCATGGCTCACGGGCCTAGCCGCTCCGCAGCATGTGGGATCTTCCCGGACCGGGGCACGAACCCGCGTCCCCTGCATCGGCAGGCAGACTATCAACCACTGTGCCGCCAGGGAAGCCCTGTTTCACATTTTAACTACTGTGTTTTTGGTATCAGAAAGTTTGGGGCTGAAAGTAACAAAGTTTCTTGACTCAAACTGGCTTAATCGATATGGACATCTTTTATTTACATAACGAGAAGGCCATAGGTAGTATGAGCTCCAGGGCTGGTCGATGCACGGCCTAATAGTACCTTCTTGGACCCAAGTTCTCTCTGCGTCTCCAGTGTAGCCTCTTCACTATCAGCTTCATCCTGACCTAAAATTGCAAGAGAATTTGGCATTCATCCTTAAAGCTGGGGACATGGTCAGCTTCCCCTGAAGTACATGGCTGGTAGAACGAAATAAGATTTTGTTAAGGTTTGAGAGAGTTGATGGTAAAATATGCCATTAATAGACTTTATCTTGAAGTTATGTTTTTCATAAGCACTTAATGAATACAAAATCTGCTAAACTGATTGGCAGATTTTATACCCTTTTGGTTTTAGAAAGACTGATTCTTTCCTAGAGTTGGCAGTCCTTCCCTCCCCCCCTTTTTTTAACATCTTTATTGGAGTATAATTGCTTTACAATGGTGTGTTAGTTTCTGCTTTATAACAAAGTGAATCAGCTATACATATACATATATCCCCATATCTCCTCCCTCTTGGTGCTGGGAAAACTGGACAGCTAAATGTAAAAGAATGAAATTAGAACACTCCCTAACACCATACACAAAAGTAAACTCCAAATGGATTAAAGACCTAAATGTAAGGCCAGACACTATAAAACTCTTAGAGGAAAGCAGAGAAAGAACACTCTATGACATAAATCACAGCAAGATCCTTTTTGACTCACCTCCTAGCGAAATGGAAATAAAAACAAAAATAAACAAATCAGACCTAATGAAACTTAAAAGCTTTTGCACAGCAAAGGAAAACATAAACAAGATGAAAAGACAACCCTCAGAATGGGAGAAAATATTTGCAAATGAAGCAATTGGCAGTCCTTTTGTGGGAGAAGGCAAAAGCTCTATTTGGTCTCCTTAGTTTGTTAACTGTGGATAGAGTCCAGAATAATTCTTCCACTTAGCTCCTTCAGCCTTAAAACATATGTAAATTAGTCTTGAAAATTAAGTTAATAAAAATGTTATTTGAGTTCAATTTCTTTATGTATATATTATATAATATATATATATATATATATATTTGTAATGTCATTAGTTCACTATTGGGATAGAAAAGCAAATAACTTGAGATCCTCTGGTTTCTCCAGATGAATTTTCACTTGGACAATGAGGCTTGCTCCCCCAGGCCTTTAATTAAAAGCTTTCCTAATCAAAACAAAAAACAAAAAACAAAAACAAGAAAGCAAATGAACTTATTTACAAAATAGAAATTGACTCACAAACATAGAAAACAAACTTACAGTTACCAAAGCAGATAGTGGGGGGGGCGGTATAAATTAGGAGTTTAAGATTAACATATACACAATATAAAATAGATGAACAATAAGGACATACTGTATAGCAGAGGGAAATATATTCAATATCTTGTAATAACCTATAATGGGAAATAATCTGAAAAAGAACATATATATATATATATGTATACATATATGTATGTATAACTGAATTACTTTGCTCTGCACTTGAAACTAACAACATTGTAAATTAACCATACTTCAATTTTTAAAAAGTGGTTAAAAAGAATAGCTTTCCTAGGGTTCTTTCCTCTTGCTGGGGAGCAGTTCCCACTTTAGTTTACCACCCCACCCCTCAAATCATTAGAGTACTTAATCCATCGGACTCCAAACAAAGAAGCTGTGAATATAGATGTGACAAGGTATGAACACAACCTATTTCTGGGACACTTATTATAACCTCCCCTCAAAGATGCCCAGAAGAATGTACGGGGATGTACGGGGCGGGGTGGGGGCGGGTAGGAAAAATGAACCATTTCTGCCAGTAGAACCCTTTGGATGTGATGAGACTGTTGGAGGATGTGGGCTTAGATTTTTTGAAAGTAAACATTTACAAAAACAAATAGCAGAACCACAGAAGAAATAACTTAATGTATAGAATTAAATATAGTGTCTAGAATTAAATTGCTAGAAATAAATACAACTTCTCAGAAGATTTAAAATGAGGCACCCCTTATCGTCTCGGTGATCCTTGTTCTTACTCCTTCTCATTCTCCTAAAAGAGCAGCATAGTCCAGCCATGTGGCAGCGTGCTTGCCTTTTCTCCCTTCTAAGAACAACAACCAAGTAAACCAGATTGCCAGGATCATTTCCGTTTCAAATGCTCCATCTAGTTGACCAAAATAGTTCAGGATAAAGCACTGATTTTGGAGTCAGAGGACCTACATTCAGACAAATCCCAACACTGTCATTTTCCTTGTGAGGTAAGTGTAATTATCCCCACAATTACAAATGATGAACTTGAGGATCAGAGAAGTTAAGTAATTTGCCCAAGATTATACCTAATAAATGATGCAGCTAAGGTTTGAATCTATGTTTGCCTGGCTACAAACTGGGCATTCTTTCAAGAGAACCAGACAACGTTTGGAGGGTATAGTTTATTTTGGCAGGAAGAAAAGCTGCATTTATTTGACAGCTATTTAATGAGCACTGGATCCACGTGTTGAAGGATAGCATTGAGTAAAAGAGAACAGAGGCCTTGTTTTCATGGAGCTTATGTTTTGGTTGGGAGAGAAAGCCAATACATTATATCAGGAGGTAATTATTTAAGAAGAAAAATTAAGCACAGTAAAGGGTATTAGGGTAGTAGAAGTAGGAGATACTGTTTCGTATAAGGTGGTCTGATAAGTTGACATTTGAACAGAGATCTGAAAGAAATAAGGGAATGAGCTCTGCAGATATTTGAGGAAGAACCTTTCAGGAAGGAGGATTAAGACTCTGAAGCAAGAGAGGCCTTGGCGTGTCCCAGAAATAGCAAGGAAGTCTGTGAACCATGAGTAAGGGGAAAGTGGGAGATGAATTCAGAGAGTTAGCCAGGGGAGGAGTCATATAGAAGTTCGTAAACTCTATAGGCTTTGTTTTTTGCTACTGATATGAGTGTTTAAAGGATTTTGAACAGAGGAATGGTATAGTCTGACTTTTCTAAAGGATCATTTTGGTTGCTTAGAGAAGAGAATATAAATCAGCAAAGGTGGAAGCAAGCAGACCAATTATGAGGCTATTATCATATAAAGAAGTGTGAGGATAGCCTGAATTAGGGTGGGACTAGTGGAAAGGTAGAAAAATGGTTGGATTCTAGGTATTATTTGGAGGTAGAATGACAGAATTTGCTGATGGATTGGGTTTGAGGGTATGTGGAAGGGAAGGGGCTCCAAGATTTTTGGCCTGGGACTTCCCTAGTGGCGCAGTGGTTAAGAATCTGCCTGCCAATGCAGGGGACACAGGTTCGAGCCCTGGTCCAGGAAGATCCCACATGCTGCAGAGCAACTAAGCCTGCAAACCACAACTACTGAGACTGCGTGCCACAACTACTGAAGCCCGCGTGCCTAGTGCCTGTGCTCCACAACAAAGAGTAGCCCCCACTCGACACAACTAGTGAAAGCCTATGTTCAGCAACGAAGACCCAATGCAGCCAAAAATAAATTAATTAATTAATTAATTAAAAAAAAAAAAGATTTTTGGCCTGAGCAGCTGGAACAATGAAACTGCCTTTTACTGATCTGGGGAAGACTAGAGGAGAGACATATACTTGGACAAAAGTAGAGAGTCAAGGAATCAGTTTTAGATATATCATTAAGATATATTGAGTTTGAGTGTTGGTGGGACATTCATATGGATCCAAATTCGGAATTTATCCAGGTAGGGGTTAAGAATCCTTTAGCCATTCACATATGGGTGATGGGAACCATGAGATTAAATGCACTTCCCCAAGAAAGTGTATAGAGAGCAGAGAAAACAACTTTTGAGAATGACCACATTTAAGAGAATTCCTTCCAAGTTTGCAAACCAGACAGTTGATAAGAATAGAGAAATTACCGATTATTGAAAGTCAGAATCTATACAATCTAATACAATCATAAGTGTTTTTATTTGCGTACTGTTTTTTTAAAAAAAAAAAGTAGATATGTAGAAATTAGCTTCCATATTGTACTTAGGTGAAATAAAAAATTGTTTATGGGCTTCCCTGGTGGCGCAGTGGTTGAGGGTCCGCCTGCCGATGCAGGGGACGCAGGTTCGTGCCCTGGTCTGGGAAGATCCCACATGCCGCGGAGCGGCTGGGCCTGTGGGCCATGGCCGCTGAGCCTGCGCGTCTGGAGCCTGTGCTCCGCAACGGCAGGGGCCACAGCGGTGAGAGGCCCGCGTACCGCAAAAAAAAAAAAAAAATTGTTTATGTCTGAGTTCAACCGTACCATCTTTGTGTACATAATTAAGGTCACAACAAAAACTCTTTAATTTCAACATACAATGTCAGTATTATAATGGAAAATTTTTAAACGGTCTTGTCTTTAATGGTGGTTCTTTTTTAAAGCTTGAGTGTACCACTGTTAACCACGTGATTTATTATTTCAGCATCTACTCTAAACAAGAGACCATTAAGTACTGTGGCTAAAAGCTTTTTTGCTTGTTTACATGGGTGGTAACAATTATCCTTTAACTGCTCAGTTTTATGTTTCAGTTTAAAATTGTCAAGCATAAACAGTGCTGTTTCTACCAGATGTCAGGGATAATGAACAGTTTGTACTATAGAATAATACAGTTACCTGTAGGCTGAGGCCAAGCGTAGAAATATTGAATTTATAAGTACTTGGGAAAAACAGGTTACTGCTGAAGAAAGGAAGAGCTAAGTGTAGTTTCTTCTTCCTAAAATGTCCTTTTACATTCTCCTCTCCTTCCCAAGGGATTCTGTCAACACTCTAGTGTTTTATTATATTGTAGGTCTTGTCAGTGCTACAGCTTTAGGGGTAGTAAACTGATACTGTCTCTTGCAGGCCAGTATTAAGACTATCTCAGTACAGTCATAGATGATTAGTTTCTAAGACTCACATGAGTCAGAAGACTGCTTAATAAGTAGAGAATCAGAAGCAGAAGTATAACGATCTGAAGCATTTGTGTAGGATATTTCACCTAAGCTCTGGAAAACTGCAATGTAATATTCCTACTTCACACACAAAAAAATACATACCCTTGTAATAACCTGATAGCTTATGCCAGTCAGGTCTATGTTCCAGTATAAACAAATAACTATAGATTTTGCCTTTCTGAACTACATTTTTTATCCTGGTTGCCCCCTTTCTGGCTATTCATGTATCTCTCCTTCTAGATAATTAGGTTCCCCGATTGCCTCTTTATATTTCTTTGAATTTTCCTCAGTCCATAGCAAAATGCTTTGTAAAATATAAGAACTAGTAAATATTTGTTAAAAGCATAGTTATCATCTTAATTGAGGGGCATAGATTCTCTTTTTTCTCCATGTTGATAGATACAGTGTGATGATTATGAAAATCCAAATATCTTAGTTCTAATTATTTGTCAATAATTTAAGGTTGTGGCATTTACCTAGTAAGTTAGCACCTGAATTTCTACATACAATATACATGTGAAATGCAGGAATTAGCTTCTAAAAATATTGCCATCTTCTCTTCTCTCTCCCACCCCCATCTCTGTAGGTGTACCAACATTCGACCAGGAGAGACTGGAATGGATGTAACAAGCCGCTGCACCCTTGGAGACCCCAACAAACTGCCAGAAGGGGTTCCCCAACCTGCCCGCATGCCCTATATCTCAGACAAGCACCCTCGACAAACCTTGGAAGTGATTAACCTTCTGAGAAAGCACCGGGAGCTGTGTGATGTGGTGCTAGTTGTGGGTGCTAAGAAGATATATGCCCATCGAGTCATTTTGTCAGCCTGTAGTCCCTACTTCCGAGCTATGTTTACAGGAGAATTGGCAGAGAGCCGTCAGACGGAAGTTGTGATCCGAGACATAGATGAGAGGGCTATGGAACTACTGATAGACTTTGCATATACCTCCCAGATAACTGTGGAAGAGGGCAATGTTCAGACCCTTCTGCCAGCTGCTTGCCTCCTTCAGCTGGCAGAAATACAGGAAGCCTGTTGTGAATTCTTAAAGAGACAATTAGATCCTTCTAACTGCCTGGGCATTCGGGCTTTTGCTGACACACATTCATGTCGTGAGTTGCTAAGGATAGCAGACAAGTTCACTCAACATAACTTTCAAGAGGTGAGTTGTACTTGGTGGTTTGATGCATTCACAATGTATTTGTCAGGAGAACAATATGGGTTCACTATTCTGCTAACACATACCTGTTTAGGTATTTACTGCTAATTCTAACTCATAATATCAAAGAAATGTTATAAATTCTAAGCCTGGTTTTTATTTTATGGGACAATTTTGTGTTCTTAGCAAAAACTAAAGTTTTCAGGGATTGATTTCCCTAGACATATTTATAAAAGGCTAATTTATAAGCCAGAGTACAGTTTATTACTGATAGGATACTTGGTATTGGTCGTTTTTATAAAGCACTTCCTTCCTGATTATATGATTGTTCAGCAGAATAAACTGTAGATCAGAGATTATTTGAACTAATAATCAGAAAAATGAAATTGGATGTTATTAGAAGGATTTTTTTATTAAACCTGTTATTTTTCATTTATTCATTTAACAAGTATTTGTAAAGCTACTATACTTCAGGGCTTCCCTGGTGGCGCAGTGGTTGGGAATCTGCCTGCTAATGCAGGGGACACGGGTTCGAGCCCTGGTCTGGGAGGATCCCACATGCCGCGGAGCGGCTGGGCCCGTGAGTCACAACTACTGAGCCTGCACGTCTGGAGCCTGTGCTCCACAACAAGAGAGGCCGCCATAGTGAGAGGCCCGTGCACCGTGATGAAGAGTGGCCCCCGCTTGCCACAACTAGAGAAAGCCCTCACACAGAAACGAAGACGTAACACAGCAAAAATAAACAAATTAATAAGAAAAAAAACTACTATACTTCAGCCACTGTGCTTGGGAACAGAGGCTACAGTAATGAACAAGATGCCTAGAGTGTCTGTTCTAGTGGAAATTATAATGTAGCAGGGAAGATAGCCATTGAATTCATAATTAAATAAATAAATAATTACAGTTAATGGGTGCTACAGAGAAGAAGCCCTGGATGATTTAACAGTGTATTACAGAGAGATTTAACTTTGGTTCTGGAACAGTTCATACAAAATTCTGAAACATGAAGAAGTGTAACAAGTTCAAGGAACTGAAAGAAACCCAGTGAGATCCAGAGGGCAAAAGGGAGGATGTAACATAATGATTTTATAGAAAGAATAGAGCCAGATCACAATGGAGTTAATAGACCATGTTAAGAATTTGAAATTTAATCTTAAGACCAATAGAAACCATTAAAAGGGCTTCTGTGGTGGTGCAGTGGTTAAGAATCCACCTGCCAATGCAGGAGACATGGGTCTGAGCCCTGGTCTGGGAAGATCCCACATGCTGTGGAGCAACTAAGCCTGTGCGCCACAACTACTGAGCCTGTGCTCTAGAGCCCTGAGCCACAACTACTGAAGCCGTCACGCCTAGAACCCATGCTCTGAAACAAGAGAAGCCACAGCAGTGAGAAACCTGAACACCACGTGAAGAGTAACCCCTGCTCGCCACAACTAGAGAAAGCCCACGCACAGCAACGAAGACCCAACACAGCCAAAAATAAATAAATTTATTTTAAAAAAGAAAAGAAAACCATTAAAGGGTTTTAAGCAAAGGAAAGACATGGTTCATTTTATTCTTTAATACCACTCTTCTGTCCAACAGTATAACTTCCAATGGATCAAAGATATAAAAAATACAAAGTGAAACCATGAAAATAGTAGCAGATGACATGAAGAAATTCCTTTATAATCTTGAAATGAAGAAGGCCTTTCTAACCCAGAAAGCATAGAAGAAAATATTGATAGATTTGACTATATAAAAATTAAAAATTTCTGCATGGTAAAACAAAACAATATCAAGACAAAAATCAAAGACAAACTGGGGAAAATATTTTCAATTCATATTACAGGTGATATATCCTTAATACATCAAGAGCTCCTATTGGTCAATAACCTAGACCAATGACCTAACAGAAAAATGGGCAGTAAACAAGAAGTTCAGATTGCCCTTAAACATATGAAAATCTGCTCAAGTTTGTTCATAATAACTGAAAAACGAATTAAAACTATACCAAAATACTATTTTTTATCTATCAGATTACAAATTTGTAATCTATCAGATTGCAAGTATCCAGAAGTTTGATTACACACCCTGTTGACAAGACCATGGGGAAATAGCTACACTGCTAGTGTGAGTACAAATTGATATAACCCCTCTGGAAGGAAATTGGGCAGTATATCAAAATTATACACTTTTTGTTCACACTCTTTGACTCAGCAATCTCATTTCTGGGAATCTGTACTAGAAATGAAATGGAGAGGGGAACAGTTTGAGGAGGTAAAATCATGGGTTCCATTTTAGATATATTCAGTTTGAGATGCCTGTGAGATAGCTAAATAGAGATACTGAGCAGCTCACTGTTTATATGCATCTGTATCTTAGAAAAGTTAGGGTGAGATTAAAATTTATGAGTCATCAACATAGTAATGAAGTCATAATAATTAAACTATGGCTTAACCCTTTTTAGGCAGGATATAACCCTGAAGTCATAAAAGAAAATTGATATATTTGATTGTATATAAATTTAAAACTTTTTTATATTTTATATAAATATAAAACTTTTTTACAAAAAGCACCATAAACAAGGTTTAAAAAATCAATGCCAATGAGATCACCTAGTAGGAAGAGAGAAGAGAAAAGCCCTAAAATTTTTCCGAATATTGAAGGATTATTAGCGAAAAAGCAACTGACAAAGGAAGCTGGGAATAACTAGCGTAGAGAAAGGAGGAAAACCAGCAACGTGGGGGTCATGACATATAAAGGAAGGGATTGGTTAAGGAGGATACACACACACACACACACACACACACACACACACACACACACACACACACACACATACACACACATACATATAGTTGGCCTTCCATATTTGCTGGTTCTGCATTCACAGATTCAACCAACTGTGGATCAAAAATATGGAAAAAAATTCCATAAAGTTCCCAAAGATAATGTTTGAATTTGTCAGGTGCTGGCAACTATTTACATAACATTGTATATGGGAGGATTGTGTAGATTATGCAAATACTGTGCCATTTTATATGAGTCTTGAGCATCCATGAATTTTGGTATCCTGGGGGCACAGGGGAGTGGGGTAGAGGGCAGTCCTGGAACCAATCCTTCTCAGATACCAACGGATAACCATTTATGCTGGAACAGCCAGGTAGTTTCCAAAATTTAATATTAGAATCATTGGCTTTAAGAAATATTAAAACAATACAAACAGTTTGGAACTAAAGAAGGAACAGATCAGTGGCACTGAGAAGGGTCCAGAAGTAGATGTTTCAAGTCAGTGGAGGAAAGTAAAATTGTTTAATATGTGTCTTTAGTAAAACTGGTGATTTGGGGAAAAAATAAACTCTTTAAACAGGTGGAATTCCCAACTGATAAATAAATTAAACCTAAAAAATTAAATTCTAAAAGTACTAGAAGAAAGCATTAGTAGACTGGGGGTAAAAACGGCCTTTCTAAGCAGGATATAACCCAGAAGCCATATAGAAAGATTGATAAATTTGATTGCATAAAAATTAAATATTGTTCATAGCAACAGTAACAACCAAAAAAGCACCATAAACTAAATTAAGTAATGCCAAACTCAGAAAACCTATTTTGCGCATATGTGTCAGAAAAAACACTAATTCCCATAAGACTCATACAAATTCAATGAGAAAAACCATAAAAAATACATTAGAAAAATAGGCAAAGGATATGAATAAGCAACGTGTAAAAAAGATATTCAGGTATAAAATAAACATACGAAAGGATACTCACCATACACATAACTAAAGAAACATACATCAAAACATTTCTTAACCTATCAGATTGGAAAAATAATTTTTAAACTTTATTTGAAAAAAATTCAAATGTATAAAAAATTGTAGGAAAAAGAAAACTTTCATGTACCCTTTACCAAGATTCACCAGTTGTTAACATTTTGCCACATTTTCTTTATCATTTTGTTCTTATTATATAAATATTTTTCTTTCAACAGTTTGAGAGTATACTGCATACATCATATTCCTTTACTCCTGAATGCTTCAATGTGTATAATCCCTTATTGGTCGTATCATTTGCAAATATTTTCTCCCATTCAGTAGGTTGTCTTTTTGTTTTGTCGATGATTTCCTTTGCCATGCAAAGGCTTTTAAGTGTAATTAGGTCCCATGTGTTTATTTTTGCTTTTATCTCCTTTACTTTAGGAAACGCACCCAAAAAAATATTGCTGCGATTTGTGTCAAAGAGTGTTCTGCCTGTGTTTTCCTCTAGGAGTTTCATAGTATCTGGTCTTACATTTAGGTCTTTAATCCATTTTGAGGGGTTTTTTAAATTTTTTTTTCAAAAGCAGCCAGTTTAATTCATAGTAGTATTCATAGAACTTTTGTGGGGGAGGGGTTATTTTTTAAATTTTTATTGAAATATAGTTGACTTACAATGTTGTGTTAGTTTCAGATGCACAGTAAAATGATTCAGTTATTATTCTTTTTTACATTCTCTTCCATTGTAAATTATTACAAGATATTGAGTATAGTTTCCTGTGCTAGACAGTAGGTCCTTGTTGGTTATCTACTTTATATATAGTAGTATGTATATTTGAATCCCAAACTCCTAATTCATTTTGAGTTTATTTTTCTATATGGTGTTAGAGAATGTTCTAATTCTCTTTTATGTAGCTGTCCAGTCTTCCCAGCACCACTTATTGAAGAGACTGTCTTTTCTCCATTGTATATTCTTGCCTCCTTTGTTATAGGTTAATTGACTATAAAAGGGCGTGGGTTTATATCTGGCCTTTCTGTCCTGTCCCATTGATATATGTGTCTGTTTTTGTGCAAGTATCATAGTGTTTTGATTACTGTAGCTCTGTAGGAGAATCCGAAGTTAGGGAGCATGATTCCTCCTGCTCTGTTCTTTTTTCTCCAGATTGTTTTGGCTATTCGGGGTCTTTTGTGTTCCCATACACATTTTTAAATTATTTGTTCTAGTTCTGTGAAAAATGCCATTGGTCATTTGATAGGGGTTGCATTGACTCTGTAGATTACCTTGGGTAGTGTGGTAATTTTAACAATATTGATTCTTCCAATCCAAGATCACAGTGTATCTTTCCAGCTGTTTGTGTTGTGTTCAGTTTCTTTCATCAGCATCTTACAGTTTTCAGAGTACAGGTCTTTTGCCTTCTCAGGTAGGTTTATTACTAGGTATTTTATTCTTTTCAATGTGATGATAAATGGGATTGTTTCCTTAATTCCTCCTTCTGATACTTCATATTAGTGGACAGAAATGCAACAGATTTTTGTATATTAATTTTGTACCTGCAACTTTACCAAATTCTTTGATGAGTTCTAGTAGTTTTCTGGAGGCATCTTTAGGATTTTCTACGGATAGTATCATGTCATCTGCAAACAATGACAGTTTCACTTCTTTCCAATTTGGGTTCCATTTATTTCTTTTTCTTCTCCGATTGCTGTGGCAAGGACTTCCAAAACTATGTTGAATAAAAGTGGTGAGAGACTTGGTGGCACAGTGGTTAAGAATCTGCCTGCCACTGCAGGGGACACGGTTCGATCCCTGGTCCAGGAAGATCCCACATGCCACAGAGCAACTAAGCCCACTACTAAGCAACTAAGTTGCACCACAACTACTGAGCCTGTGCTCTAGAGCCCACATGCCACAACTACTGAAGCCCACGTGCCTAGAGCCCGTGCTCTGCAACAAGAGAAGCCACCGCAATGAGAAGCCCCTGCACCGCAATGAAGAGTAGCCGCCGCTCACCACAGCTAGAGAAAAGCCCATGCATCAATGAAGACCCAACGCAGCCAAAAAATTAAAAAATAAAAAGTGGTGAGAGAGGGCATCCTCGTCTTGTTCCTGATTTTAGAGGAAACGCTTTCAGCTTTTCACCATTGAGGGTATCGTTAGCTGTGGGTTTCTCATATATGTAGCCTTTATTATACTGAAGTATGTTCCCTCTATGCCCACTTTCTGGAGAGTTTTTATTTTATCATAAATCGATGTTGAATTTTATCAAAAGCTTTTTCTGCATCTTTTGAGATGATCGTATGGTTTTTATTCTTCAGTTTTGTTAACATGGTATATCACATTAATTTGCAGATATTTAAAAATCCTTGCATCCCTAGGATAAATCTCACTTGATCATGGTGTATGATCCTTTTAATGTACTGTTGGATTCAGTTCGCTAGTATTAGTTTGTTGAGGATTTTTGCATCTGTGTTCATCAGTGATATTGGCCTGTAATTTTCTTTTTGTGTGTGATATCTTTGTCTGGTTTTGGTGTCAGGCATCATCCATCAGGTATGATGGCTTCATAGAAGAGTTTAGAAGTGTTCTTTCCTCTGCAATTTTTTGGAATAGGATAGGTGTTAAGTCATCTCTAAATGTTTGGTAGAATTCGCCTGTGAAGCTCTTTGGTCCTGGACTTTTGTTTGTTGGGAGTTTTAAAATTACTGATTCAATTTCAGTACTGTTTCAATTTCTGTTTCTTCCTGGTTCAGTCTTGGGAGATTGTACCTTTCTAAGAATTTGTTCATTTCTTCTAGGTCGTGCATTTTATTGGCATAGAGTCATTCATAGTAGTCTCCATGATCCTTTGTATTTCTGTGGTGTCAGCTGTAACTTCTCCTTTTTCATTTCTGATTTTATTGACTTGGGCCCTTTCCCTTTTTTTCTTTTTTTCTCTCTTTTTTAATTGAAGAGTAGTTGATTAACAATGTTGTATTAGTTTCTGGTGTACAGCAAAGTGATTCAGTCTATATATATATATCAATTTTATACATCTATATATTCAGTTCTTTATGAGATTCTCTTTCATTTTGGTTATTACAAGATACTGAATATAGTTCCCTGTGCTATACTGTAACACCTTGTTGTTTATCTAGTTTATATATAGTAGGGTATATCTATTAATCCCAAACTCCTAATTTATCCCTTCCCCATCTTTTCTACTTTGGTAACCATAAATTTGTTTCCTATGTCTGTGAGTCTGTTTCTGTTTTGTAAATAAGTTCATTTGTATCATTTTTTTAGATTCTACATATAAGTGATATCATATAATATTTGTCTTTGTCTGGCTTACTTCACTTAGTATGATAATCTCTAGATCCACCCATGTTACTGCAAATGGCATTATTTCATTCTTTTTTATGGCTGAGTAATATTCCATTATATATAATGGAATATATATAATATAGGGTATACATACATATTATATATATATACACCACATCTTCTTTATCCATTCATCTGTTGATGGACACTTAGGTCGCTTCTATGTCTTGGCTATTGTAAATAGTGCAGCTCTGAACATAGGGGTGCATGTGTCTTTTTGAATTAGAGTTTCTGTCTTTTCTGGATATATGCCCGGGAGTAGGATTGCTGGATCGTATGGTAACTCTATTTTAGTTTATTAAGGAACCTCCATACTCTCCATAGTGGCTGCATCAACAGTGTAGGAGGATTCCCTTTTCTCCACATTCTCTCCAGCATTTATTATTTGTAGACCTTTTAATGATGGCCATTCTGACCATTGTTATGATACCTCATTGTAGTTTTGGTTTGCACTTCTCATTAGCAGTGTGGATATCTTTTCATGTGCCTGTTGGCCATGTGTATGTCTTTGTTGGAGAAATATTTATTTAGGTCTTCTGCCTACTTTTTGATTGGGTTGTTTGTTGTTGTTTTTTTGATATTGACCTGTATGAGCCGTTTGTATATTTTGGAAATTAAGCCCTTGCCAGTTGCATCATTTGCAAATATTTTCTCCCATTCTGTAGGTTGTCTTTCTGTTTTGTTTATGGTATCCTTTGTTGTGCAAAAGCTTGGAAGTTTGATTAGGTCAAATTTGTTTATTTTTGTTTTTATTTCTATTGCCTTGGGAGACTGACCTAAAAAAATATTTGTACGATTTATATCAGAGAATGTTTTGCCTATAATCTCTTCTAGGAGTTTTATGGTGTCATGTCTTATGTTTAAGTCTTTAAGCCATTTTGAATTTATTTTTGTGTATGGTGTGAGGGTGTGTTCTAACTTCACTGATTTACTTGTGGGTGTCCAACTTTTCCAAAACCACTTGGGGAAGAGACTGTCTTTTTACCATTGTATATTTTTGCCTCCTTTGTCGAAGATTAATTGACCATAGCTGTGTGGGTTTATTTCTAGACCCTCTGTTCTGTTCCATTGATCCATATGTCTGTTTTTGTGCCAATACCAATATAGTTTTGGTATATTGGTATATATACCAATATAGTTTTTCTGAAGTCTGGGAGGGTTATGCCTCCAACGTTGCTCTTTTTCCTCAGGATTGCTTTGGCAGTTCTAGATCCTCTGTAGTTCCTTATATTTATATATTTTATGATTATTTTTTTCTAGTTTTGTGGAAAATGTCATTGGTATTTTGATAGGGATCACATTAAATCTGTAGTTTCCATTGGGTAGTATGGCCATTTTAACAATATTAATTCTTCCAAGAGCATGGGATATCTTTCCATTTCTTTGAATCTCTTCAGTTTCCTTTATTAATGTTTTATACTTCTCAGCATGTAAGTCTTTCACCTCGTTGGTCGGGTTTATTTCTAAATATTTTATTATTTTTTTGATGTTATTTTCAAAGGGATTTTTTTTAACTTTTTTTTCCTGATATTTCATTGTTAGTGTAAAGAAATGCAAGATTTCTGTATGTTAATCCTGTATCCTGCTACCTTGCTGAATTCGTTTATCAGTTCTAGTAGTTTTTGTGTGGAGTCTTTAGGGTTTTGTATATATAGTATCATGTCATCTGCATATAATGACAATTTTACCTCTTCCCTTCCGATTTGGATACCTTTTATTTCTTTTTCTTGTCTGATTGCTGTGGCTAGGACTTCCAATACTATGTTGAATAAAAGTGGCAAGAGTGGGCATCCTTATCTTGTTCTAGATTTTAGCAGGAAGGCTTTCAGCTTTTCAGTGTTGAGAATTATGTTGGCTGTGAGTTTGTCATAAATAGCTTTTATTATGCTGAGATATGTTCCCTCTGCACTCACTTTGGTGAGAGTTTTTATCATGAATGGGCGTTGAATTTTGTCAAATAGTTTTTCTGCATCTACTGAGATGATCATGTGGTTTTCGTCTTTTGTTGATGTAGTGTGTCACATTCATTGATTTGCTGAACCACTCTTATGACCCTGGGATGAATCTAACTTCATCATGATGAAGGTTGTTTTATGTGTTGTTGGATTTGGTTTGCTAATGTTTTGTTGAAGATTTTGGCATTTATATTCATCAAAGATATTGGCCTGTACTTTTCTTTTTTGGTAGTGTCTTTGTCTAGTTTTGGTATCAAGGTGATGATAGCTTCATAGAATGACTTTGGGAGTGTTCTGTCCCCCTTAATCTTCTGGAAGAGTTTAAGAAGGATTGTTATAAGTTCTTTTTATGTTTGATAGAATTCCCCAGAGAAGCCATCCAGTCCTGGACTTTTGTCTGCAGGGAATTTTTGGTTTGGGGCTTTTTTTTTTTTTAATTACAGATTCTATTTAAATTCCAGTGATTGGTCTGTTCAAATCATCTATTTCTTTTTTAAAATTAATTAATTAATTTCCTTTTGGCTGCATTGGGTCTTTGTTGATGCACACGGGCTTCTCATTGTGGTGGCTTCTCTTGTTGCAGAGCACGAGCTCTAGGCGCGCGGGCTTCAGTAGTTGTGGCACATGGGCTCAGTAGTTGTGGCTTGTGGGCTCTAGAGCGCAGGCTCAGTAGTTGTGGTGTACGGGCTTAGTTGCTCCACGGCATGTGGGATCTTTCCGGACCAGGGCTCGAACCCATGTCCCCTGCATTGGCAGGCTGATTCTTAACCACTGCACTACCAGGGAAGCCCCATCTATTTCTTTTTGATTCAGTTTTGGTGGGCTGTACATTTGTAGAAGCTTGTCCATTTCCTCTAGGTTGTCCAACTTGTTGGCATATAACTGTTCATATTTTTTCTTACGATTTTTTGTATTTCTGCAACATCAGTTGTTATTTTTCCCTTTCATTTCTTATTTTGTTCATTTAGGACCTCTTTCTTTTCTTCTTGGTGAGCCTGGCCAGAGGTTTATTGATTTTGTTTATCCTTTCAAAAAACCAGCTCTTGGTTTTATTCGTTTTTTGTTTTTTTTAAATCTCTCTTTTATTTATTTCCTCTCTGATCTTTATTGTTTCCTTCCTTCAGCTGACTTTAGGTTTTGCTTGTTCTTCTTTTCTAATTCTTTTAGGTGGTAGATTAGGTTGTTTATTTGAGATTTTTCTTATTTTTGAGGAAGGCCTGTATTGCTATGAACTTAGGACTGCTTATGCTGCCTCCATAGATTTTGTATGGTTGTGTTTTCATTGTCATTTGTGTCGAGATATTTTTTAATTTCCTTTTTTATTTCATTGTTGACTCATTGGTTTTTTAGTAGCATGTTTTTTAGTCTCCATATAATCTTTTTTTTTTTTTCATTTCTTGTTCTGTGGTTGATTTCTAGCTTCATACTGTGTGGTCAGAAAAGAGCCTTGAAATAATTTCTATACTCTTAAATTTGTTGAGAATTGTTTTGTTTCCTAGTATGTGGTCTTTCCTAGAGAATGTCCCATGTGCGCTTGAAAAGAATGTGTATTCTGGGGTTTTTTGGATGTAATGTCTTGAAGATATTAATTAAATCTAACTGTTCTATTGTGTCATGTAGGGTCTCCGCTGCCTTATTGATTTTCTGTCTGGAAGATCTGTCCATTGATGTCAGTGAGATGTTAAAGTCTCCTACTTTTGTATTCCCATCAATTTCTCCCTTTATGTCTGTTACTATTTGTTTTATATATTTAGGTGCTCATATATTGGGGATATATATTAACGAGTATAATGTCCTCTTCTTGTATTGATCCTTTTATCATTATAGATGTTCTTCTTTATCTTTCTTTGTGGCCTTTGTTTTAAAGTCTATTTTGTCTGATATGAGTATTGCTACCCCTGCTTTCTTGTCATTTCCATTTGCCTGAAGTATGTTTTTCCATGTGTGTGTCCTTCACCCTAAAGTGAGTCTCTTATAGGCAGCATATTGTAGGCTCTCATGTTATTATCCAGTCTGCCACTCTTTGTCTTTTGATTGGAGCATTTAGTCCATGGCATTTGGGGTAATTACTGATATATATGTATTTATTGCCATTTTAAAGCTTATTTTCCAGTTGATTTTGTATTTCTTCTCTATTCCTTTCTCTTTTGTTTTTCCTTTTATGTTTGATGGTTTTCTTTTCTATTATGCTTGAGTTCTCTTCTTTTTCCTTTTTTGGAATCTATTGTATGTTTTTGATTTGTGGTTACCCTGGTTTGCAAGTATGCCAACCCATTACTAGATCTACTTGCTTTAGACTGGTAATCACATAATCTCAAACACAGTCTAAAAAAAAATCTACACTTTCTTACTTCCCTCCCCTACATTTTATCATTTTGATGTCCTATTTTACATCTTCATGTTTATCCTTTTGCTGTTTATTGTAATTATAATTGCTTTCACAAATTTTTTTTAAAAACCTCTGTACTGGTAAGTGATCTACAATCCTTTTATATATTTGCTTTTCCTATTGTGACTTTTTCTTTCCTATAGATTCTTATTTCTTTTCTATTTGGAGAAGACCTTTCAATATGTCTTTTAGGAAAGGTTTAGTATTGCTGTATCCTTTTAGTTTTTGCTTGTCTGAGAAATTCTTTATCTCTCCTTCTATTCTAAATGATAATCTTTCTGGGTAGATTTTCCTAGGTTGAAGGTTTTTCCCTTTCATGACTTAGAATATATCTTGCCGCTCCCTTCCACCGTGCAGCATTTCTGTAGAGAATTCAGCTGATAGCCTTATGGGGATTCCCTTGTAACTGACTTTTTTTCTGTATCTGTAACTTTTTGCCATTTTAGTTATAATATGTCTTGGTGTAGGTCTGTTTGGGTTCCTCTTGTTTGGGACCCTCTGCTTCCTGTACCTGGATATCTATTTCTTTCTTTAGGTTTGGGAAGCTTTCAGCCATAATTTCTCCAGATAGATTTTTATCCCCTTTTCTCTTCTCCTTCTGGGATCCCTGTTATGCCTAGTTGGCACACTTTATATTATCCCGTAGGTCTCATATGTTGTTTTCATTTTTTTTTCATTTGTCTTTCTGTCTGCTATTCTTATTCAGTGATTTCTATTATTCTATCTTCCAGATCATTCATTCGTTCTTCTGTATTATTTAGTTTGCTATTTCTTATTGCCTTTAGCTCAATTTTCATCTCAGCATTTAAGTTGTCTAATTTTGATTGGCTCCTCTTCATAGTTTCCTGTTACAGTGATCTTCATTTCTATCAATAGCCTTTCTTAATTCCTTCTGCATTTTTATTACCTCCTTTTTGAACTCAGAGTCTAATAGACTGGAGAGATCTGTTTCATTGTTCTTTTGGGCATTTTCTCTTGTTCTTTTAGTTGGGAGTAGTTCCTACCTCTTCATTTTACTTATTTCTCTGACTATGAATTTAGGAGAAACGGTTATCTACTGTGGTCTTGAAAAGCTGTTTTTGTACACAGGGAACATCCCTGTGTAGCCTGCATGAGTCTAATAGTTTTGATGTGAGGGCTGTTTTTGATATGGATGCCTACCATGTCTTTCCTCAGGGAGTGCTGGCTGTTATCCCCTTGATTGGGGGTGTGATTGGTGGTGTGGTGACCAGAGCCTGCGCTGGATGTCACATCCCTGTTGGCGGCAGGGTCGGCTCCCCAGTTGTTGGAGTAGAAGCCCCTAGAATCGGTTCTAAGCTGTGGTGTGAGATAAGCTGGACTGGAGCACTGTCACTGGGAAAGGAGCTACTGAGTATTCCTCTGCAGGAGCTGTTCACCAAGACATTTACTCTTTGACATTGCCTGTCACCCCTTGTGCACATTCACAAAGTACAGTGTTGTTGGCACTGCCCTCAGCCCCACCTTAGCTGTGGGAACATGGGCAATCAAGTCCCTCAGGTGCTGTGTTCACAAAGCCGCCAGTGCAAATCCGCTGAAATTGCAACACCCAGACCTGCCGTAGCTGAACACCTTGACCTGTCTGGGAGTGCTGGGAATCAGCCCATATCCCAGCCCTGCCTCCACATGTGCACGCCCACAAAGTCCACTGCTTCTAATGCCTGACCTGCCCCAGAGGAGCAACAGTAACCCACTTGCATGTCCCACAGGCACTTCGCTCACAAAACTGCCAGCTGCATAAATTCACCAGAGTCGCACCCCTGCCGGCAATTGGATCAGATTTGAGCCCCGCCTGTGTGTGGGCAACCCACCAATGCTTGCTTATAGCAGAGTTGTGTCCGTCATGAGCACGCTGAGAATGAGGATGCTATAATGAGGCCATGCCCCTCCCTTTGTGTGCAAGTTGATAATGGAGCTCCTGTGACAGACCCAGGCTCTGTCCTGCCCTCACCCCAAGTTGTGGCCCACACCACACTACATGACCTTCAGGCTGTCTCCACACAGCCAAACCAAGTCCTTTTCTCAGATCTTTCTGTTGAAGCCCAAGTTTCAGCACCCAGCCACTGTACACACCAGCAGGAGTGTGTCTTGGGCTGAGAAGTACACCAAGGTGTCCAGGACTCTCTGTGCTGGTCTCTCTCTAGCCTACCTGCCACAAGCCAGCCGCTGAACTCTCCTCTGAGCCTCTGAAGCTTCCTTTCTGTCCCAGCTGATCTCCCAGTAGGTAAAGGAGGTTCCATGGTGAGCGAACGTTTCCCCTTTCACAGCTCCCTCCCAGGGGCACAGGTCCCATCTCAATTCCTTTTATTTTTTTTTTCCTTTCCTCCTACCTATTTACATGTTGATCTTTTCTTGCAGCTTTGGTTGTATGAGATCTTCTGCTAGTGTTCAGTAGGTATTCTGTAATAACTGTTCCACATGTAATGTATTTTGATTAATTTGTGGGAAGAGATGAGCTGCATGTCCTTCTATTCCATGATCTTGGTCTCCCCTCCCTTTTTTTCTTGATGAGTCTGGCTAAAAGTTTATCAGTTTTGTTTATCTTTTCAAAGAACCAGATTTTAGTTTCATTGTTCTTTTCTATTTTTTTTTACTCTCTAATTCATTTATTTGTGCTCTGATTTATGATTTCTTTCCTTCTACTAACTTTGGGTTTTGTTTGTTCTTCTTTCTCTAGTTCCTTTAGGTGTGAGGTTAGGTTGTTTATTTGAGATTTTTCTTGTTTCCTGAGGTAAGCTTGTATCTCTGTAAATTTCCCTCTTAGAACTGTTCATGCTGCATCCCATAGATTTTGGATCTTTCTGTTTTCATTTGTCTCTAGGTATATATTAATTTCCTCTATGATTTATTTCTTCAGTGATCCATTGGTTGTTTAGTAGCATATTGTTTAGCCTCCATGTGTTTGTGTTTTTTGCAGTTTTTTTTCTTGTAATTGATTTCTAGTCTCATAGTGTTGTGGTCACAAAAGATGCATGACATGATTTCAGTTTTCTTAAATTTACTGAAGCTTGTTTTGTGGCCTAGCATGTGATCTACCCTGGAAAATGTTCCATGTGCACTTGAAAAGAATGTTTTTTGCTGCTTTCAGATAGAATGCTCTGTATATATCAGTGAAATCCATTTGGTCTAATGTGTTATTTAAGGCCTATGTTTCTTTGTTGATTTTCTATCTGGATCATTTGCCCATTGTTTTAAGTGGGGTGTTAAAGTCCCCTACTATTATTGTGTTACTGTCGATTTCTCCTTTTATGTCTGTTAATATTCGACTTATATATTTGGGTATATATATATTTACAATTGTTATGTCTTCTTGGATTGATCCTTTGATCATTATATAGCATCTGTCTTTGTCTCTTGTAATAGTCTTTATTTTAAAGTCTGTTTTGTCTGATATAAGTATTGCTACTCCATCTTTCTTTTATTTCCATTTGCATGGAATATTTTTTTCCATCCCCTCTCTTTGATTCTGTATGTGTCTCTAGACCTGAAGTGAGTCTCTTGTAGGCAGCACATACGCAGGTTTTGTTTTTGTATCCATTCAGCCAGTCTATGTCTTTTGGTTGAGCCTTTAGCCCATTTACATTTAAGATTATTATTGGTGTGTATGTTGCGATTGCCATTTTGTTAATTGTTTTGGATTTGTTTTTGTAGGTCTTTTCTTCCCCTTTCTTATTCTTTTGTTCTCTTCTATTGTGGATTCCTTTTTTGTTTTTGTGTGTATATCTATTGTAGAATTTTGGTTTGCAGTTACCATGAGGTTTTTGTATAGCAGTCTATATATAAACACGGTTGTTTTAACTTGCTGATCTCTTAATTTCAGATGTATGCTAAATACCCTGTATTTGTACTATCCTCCCCTCACAGTTACTACTTTTGATGTCATATTTTACATCTAATTGTTTTGTGTATCCCTTAACTGCTTATTGTGGATACAGATGATTTTACTGCTTTGGTCTTTTTTTTTTTAATAAATTTATTTATTTTGGCTGCATTGGGTCTTTGTTGCTGCATGCAGGCTTTCTCTAGTTGCAGCCAGCGGGCACTACTCTTTGTTGAGGTGCGCAGGCTTCTCGTTGTGGTGACTTCTCTTGTTGGGGTGCGTGGGCTCTAGGGCGGCGGGCTTCAATAGTTGTGGCACATTGGCTCACGGGCTCTAGAGTACAGGCTCAGTAGTTGTGGTACACAGGCTTAGTTGATCCATGGCATGTGGGATCTTCCCAGAGCAGGGATCGAACCTGTGTCCGCTGCATTGGCAGGCGGATTCTTAACCATTGCACCATCAGGGAAGTTCCTGCTTTTGTTTTTTAACCTCCCTACTTGCTTTGTGTGTGGATGATTTCCTACCTTTACTGTATGTTTGCCTTTACCGGTGAGCTTTTTCATTTCATAATTTTCTTGTTTCTATTTGTGGCCTTTTCTTTTTCACCTAATGAAGTTCCTTTAACAACTTATTGACTGGAGACCTATTAATGCATCTTTTATTACCTGAACATTATTGACCAGAGGCATATCAATATGTTTTTAGAGAGTAATATAATTAACATCACCATGCGAAGTTGTTAGAGCTTAAAATTGATCAAGGGTTCATTTTACAACTTATGATTGTTGTTATTCACATTTTGCTCCGTTAGGTTTTTGTTCCAACCTTGTGTATGTTATAAACACAAGTTCATTACCATAAAAATTTTTTAATGACTCGTCACAAAATTTTGAATGAAGAAGAATTTTTCAGTGTATTTTATGCAGATACTTTCTCTGACTGTCCAAATGACATATATGCTAGTGTGTTAGAAGATGATAGTTCCTCAGAATATAGTTCTGATTCAGACGATGTGAATATTAGACCAACAAAAAGACAAAAAAAAACCTTAGTGATTGATTCTGATACGGAAAGTGAAAATGAAACTCATGGTTCTGGAAAATGCTCCTTTGCTTCTACAGAACAATGTATTGAAAACAGCATTTTATGAAATTAGAAGACTTTACAGGTGTGTCAGGTGTAACTGTTGAATGTAATATCCTGCAAAGTGTTAGTGAAATAACAGAACTAATTCTTGTTAACGACTTTTTCGAGTTGGTCAATTCTCAAACTTGTATCACCAACAGAATGAAAAATCACATAAAAAGTATGAGAAGGCTTTAAAATGGACTGATGTAATCAATAGTGACACGAAGAAGATTCTTGGATTAATAATTTTGATGGGACAAATAAGAAAGTCACACTGGAAAGAATATTGATCGACTGATCCCTTACGTGAAGTACATATCTTTCCAAAGGTTATGATGAGAAGAAGGTTCGAACAAATGAGGACATTTCTTCACTTTAACAATAAATCAGAAACTCCACTTCCTGCAGACAGAATTTCAAAAGTTGAACCTCTCTTGGATTATTTTCTACCAAAATTTCAGTCGATCTTTATACCCAAACAAGAGCTATCACTTGATGAGGCAATGATAAAGTGGAGAGGATGACTCAGATTCAAAACCTATAATTCCAGAAAACTTACAAAATATGGAGTTTTGGTCAGGATGGTTAGCTAAAGTGAAACTGGGTATACATGCAAACTTGAAGTTTACACAGGTGAAGGAAAGAAACTGCAAGAAACAAAGTTATCAGTCATACAACTTTATCTTGGTTCACGGCACCATATTTACCAAGACAATTATTACAACAGTGTGTCCACATCTGAAATATTGTTGAAAAATAAAACCAGAGTTTGTGGGACTATAAGAGAGAATCGTGGTCTACCAAATCAATTAAAGGAGAAATTTTAAAAAGTCTACAGAGGGGAGAAATGACATTCTTATGGAAGGGAGAAGTGATTCTTCTTACATGGAAAGACAAGAGGCTAGTCCGCATGGTGACAGCTATTCATGAGGCCTCCACAGCATCTACAGGAAAGGAAGACAGGAGGACTGGCCATCAGATAACCAAGCCCACTTGTATACTAGAGTATAATAAATATATGAAAGGAGTTGATTGATCTATATCTGGCAAACTTCAATATCCTCTGGAAAACTCGAAAATGGTATAAGAAAGTGGGTTTCCATTTGAGTAATTACAGTTTATTCAATGCGTTTAAAGTTTATTGTAGCCTTAATGCACAGAATAAAATGACTTACAAGCAATTTTTGTCAGCAGTAGCTAGAGAATGGGTAACTGAGCATTCTGATGAATGTAGTGGTAGTCCCACACCTGGTCCTTCTTGTGGCATTTCTAAAAGCTGCCTGCAAAGATCCACCTTGTTGACTATCAGGTAAAATAAAAGAACATATTCTAGAGATAATAATACCAACAGGACTAAAAAATAAATAAAAATGCTGCCAAAAAGTGTAAGTCTGCTCTTCCAGGGGAAAGCACAGTGAAACACAGTATATTTGTAATAGATGTTCTTTTCCCCTGCACAGAGGTTCCTGCTGTATTGCCCGTCACACTCTAATGAGATATTAGAATGCTTTAGTAAGACATGTACAAAGTTTCAAATAAATACATTAAGTGCAAAAAAAGTTGTCGATATTTACTCAAATGCGGGTGTTTCAATATTTACTTATATAGCAAATCACTGGCCACAGGTGTCAGTTTCTGCAAAAGTCCCCCGGTCAATAATGAGTCAACATTTGTTATAAAGCTAATTTGGTGGTGCTGAACTCTTAGATTTTGCTTGTCTTTAACGCTTTTGATTTCTCCATCAAATCTGAATGAAAGCCTTGCTGGTAGAGTCTTCTTGGTTGTAGGTTTTTCCTTTTCATCACTTTAAATATATTGTGCCACTCCCTTCTGGCCTGCAGAGTTTCTGCCGAAAAATCAGCTGATAGCCTTATGGGAGTTCCCTTGTATGTTATTTGTTGCTTTTCCCTTGTTGCTTTTAATATTCTCTCTTTATCTTTAATTTTCGTCACTTTCATTACAGTGTATCTTGGTGTGTTCCCCTTTGGGTTTATCCTGTGTGGGACTCTCTGAGCTTACTGAATTTGGGTGATGGTTTCCTTTCCCAGGTTAGGGAAGTTTTCAGCTAGCATGTCTTCAAATATGTTCTCAGGCCCTTTCTTTCTCTCTCCTTCTTCAGGGACCTCTATAATGCGAATATTATTGCATTTGATGTTGTTCCAGAGATCTCTTAAATTGTCCTCATTTCTTTTCATTCTTTGTTCTTTTTTCTGTTCAACAGCAGTGATTTCCACTACTCTATCTTCCAGCTCACTGATCCGTTCCTTTGTATCATTTAGTCTGCTACTGATTCCTTCTAGAGTATTTTTCATTTTATTTATTGTATTCTTCATCTCTGTTTTGTTCTTCTTTATATTTTTCTTTATATTTTCAATCTTAACCACTGGAGCACCAGGGAAGTCTCATAAACAAAGTTGTCTTTTGCTTTTTGTTTTTTTAAAAAAAACTTCTGACTTCTCATTCTGTGCATCCATTCTTCTCCTGCGTTCTTTGATCTTTATGATCATTACTCTGAACTCTTTCTCAGGTAGATTGCTTTTCTCCACTTCACATAGTTCTTCTGGGGTTTTATCTTGTTCTTCCATCTGCAATATATTCCTCTGCCACCTCATTTTGTCTAAGTTGGTATTTTATTTTTATGTATGTGGTGTGTTAGTTACATTTCTCAACCTTGAAGAAGTGCCCTACTCTAGGAGACGTCCTTTGCATCCCAGCAGTACACTCCCCTCTTGTCACCCAAGCTGTATGCTCTAGGGGTTCCCTGTAAGAGGGCTGTGCGGGTCCTTCTGTTGTGGAGGGCTGACTGTGTGTGAACTGTTAGGCTTGGTTAGCCCCTAGTCCAGTTGGTTGCCAAGCTCTGCCTTGTGTTGATGCTGCTGGCTGCTGTTTAGTGGGGCATGGTCACAAGGCAGATGACTGCAGAACCTAGGGGGCTCCAGGGTTAGTTATGGTTCACTGGTAGGTGGAGTCAGGGTCCCAAAGACCCTGGGGCCATTGCCCACCCAGTGGTGGGTAAAGCCAGATTCTGGGGCTAGTGCCAGACTACCAGAAGACAGAGCTGGCTCCTGGAGTCTGCTGCAGGGCCCAGGGATCCCTGAGCTCATTTCAGATTATTGGGGAATATGGGGGCATTTCCTGACACAGTTGGGTATGGGGTCCACTGTGTCCCAAACCTTGCATTAGCCTGCTAGTGGGCAGGGCCAGGTCCCAGCTGATTCCAGGGTATGGTCTGGCCTGCTGTTGGTGTACTTGATCCACAGGCTACAGGATCATAGTTTTCTTGTTTCTGGTGCCTGCCTCCTGATGGGTGAGGCTGGTCTAGAGGCTAGTGCAGGCTTGTTGGTGGGAAGGGCTGGTGCCTGCCCAGTGGTGGGTGGAGCTGGGCCTTGGCCCTCTGGTGGGCAGAGCTGTGTCCAGGGTCGTGTTTAGAGAGAGCCATGGGCTCAGGAAGTCTTTAGGCAGCCAGTCTGCTGATGGATAGGGCTGTGTCCCTGCCCACTTAGTTGTTTGGCCCAAGGCATCCCAGCACTGGCATTTACAGGCTTTTGGGTAGGGCCAGGTCTTGTTGCTAATGAGCCAAGATAGCAACTGCCAGTAGCATTGTTCACACATTTGAATGTTCCCCAGTAGGTCTGCCACCAGTGTCTATGTCCCCAGGGTGAGCCGCTGTCACCCCCCACCTCTCTAGGAAACTCTCCAAGACCAGCAGGTAGGTCTGGCAGAGGCTCCTATCAAATTACTGCTTTTTCCCTGGGTCCCGGTGTACGTGAGATTTTTGTGTGCACACTTTAAGAGTGAAGTCTCTATTTCCCCCAGTCCTGTGGGGCTCCTGCAATTAAGCCCCACTGGCCTTCAAAACCAAATGCTCTGGGGGCTCTTCTTCCCAGTGCCTTACTCCTGGTCTAGGGAGTCTGACGTGGAGCTCAGAACTCTCACTCCTTTGGGAGAACCTCTGCAATATTATTCTCCAGTTTGTTGGTTGCCCTCCTAGAGCTATGGGAATTTTTTTTCCTTTTTTTTTTCTGCACTGCACGCCTTGTGGGATCTTAGTTCCCTAACGAGGGATTGGACCTGAGCCCTCGGCAGTGAAAGTGCAGAGTCCTAACCACTGGACCGCCAGGGAATTCCCTGGGCTATGGGATTTGATTATATCATGAGTCTGCCCCTCCTGTCAGTCTTGTTGTGGTTCCTTCTTTATACCTTTAGTTGTAGAAGATCTTTTCCTAGTAGGTTCCAGTCTTTTTCATCAATGGTTCTTCTGCAGATAGTTGTGATTTTGGTGTGCTCATGAGAGGAGGTGAGCTCGGGGTCTTTCTGCTTTGCCATCTTGGCTACTCTCCCCTCTTAGCTCTTTTATATTCTTATTTTTTGTCCACATATGTTAGTCTCTTATTATTAATGTGTTTCTATCTATTACCCCTTGCTTTATCTGTAGTTTATATCTGTTGTCACTATGTTGCTTGATGAATATATAATCCTTTTGTATCTTTCTTATAAATCGTAACTTTTAGCTTTGTAAAGTGTCCTCCTTTGTCAGATTTAATTATTTTGTTGTCTGAATTCTATTTTGTCTGATATCTGGCTTTCTGTTCCTGTTTTCTTATTGTTTTCAGTTGCTTGATGTATCTTTGCCCATCCCTTTACTTTTAGTTTTTTTGCATCATGATGTTTTAGGTATTTTTCTTGAATTGGGTTTTGCTTTATGAGCCAGTTTGAAAATCTTTTTCTTTAAATAGGCAGTTAAAACCCACTTGTATCTATTTCTATGACTGATATGTTTGTTCTCAACTCTGTTATATTATATTTTTGTAAATAGTATCTGATTTAGTTGTTTTTAACTCTGTTTCTCTGTATAGTGTCTTCTTTGCTTTTCATTTTAGTATCTTTTAGTATATAGGAAGGTTTGTATTTTCATTCCAGTGGTTACTTTTGTGAACTAGAAAAAAAAAGAGCAAATTAAACCCAAAGTAGAAGGAACAAAGTATAAAGGATGAAGCAAAAATCAATGGTACTTTGAAAAAAATTGATGAACCTCTATCTGTACTGATAAAGAAAAAATGGAGAGAAGATACAAATTACCAGTATCAGAAATAAAAGAGAGGACATCACTTCAAATCCCTCAGACATTAAAAAGGATAATAAGGGAATATCATGAGCAATGTTTTGCCAATAAATTCAACAACATGAAATTGACAAATTGTTTGAAAAACACAAATTACAAAAACTTAAGAAGAAACAGAAAACCAGAATAACCCTATATCTGTGAAAGAAATTTTAAACCAATGATTTAAAAACCTTCCCCCCCCAAAAAAAAACACCAGTCCCAGAAGGTGAATTCTATTGAACCTTTAAGAAAGAAATAATACTAATCCTATGCCAAATCTTTCAGAAAAAAGTGGTGGAGGTTGCCAAACAAGGTCAAAATCACCCTGATTTCAAATCCACAGACACTAAAATAAAACTACAGATCAATATCTCTCATGAATTTAGATGAGAAAGTCCTTAATACAATATTAGTAAATTGATTCCAACAAAATATAAAAAGAGGAATACACCATAACTGAATGGAGTTTATATTTCATTAAAATTAATTGAGTCAGTATTTTATAGTCACACTTAATTTCTCATTCAAAGTAACTCCTTCACACAACTTCTTTAACAGATTTGACTCTTAACTTCATTCCACTATTTTTAAATATCAAATCCACTCTCCAAAAAATAAAGATTTGCCATCATTTAGGATTTCCAAAATAATTTGCCAAAGTCATTGGACCCCAGATTAAGAAATCCCTGCAGTTCTAACCCTGCCTCCAAAGTCAACTGATATATTGAAATCCCAGTGAGGAAACCTTACCCTTGATCATGGACTAGAATGGTTCTGTGTAGATGCAAAGAAAGTTACCATTTGGGGCTGAAAACTTGTGATTCGTTTAAGTTATTTTCAAACTTAAATCTATATTTAATTTCCTTCTATTTTATTAGGCATAACTTAATTCATACAGTGTTACGCTTGCTCCTAAACATAAAGTTAAATTTTTTCTTTCAACTCAACATCACTGAATTCACCATTCATTTCTGTTACAACTCTAGAATACTTACTTTCCTTATTCATTCTTATTGTTTTCAGCTTTATTCATTCTTCAGATTGTATCTACATTTATCTGAAGAAACTAAAAGTAAGCGCATTACCATAATAGTGTGGGACTTAAAATTAGATCTCCTGCAAACTCTTATTTAAAAAGCGGGTATTTTAAAGCATTATTTTCTTAACCTGGTTGTTTGGTTCAAGGATAGACTTCAGTGCTAGATTTGCCCTAATGGTAGATCATGAACATCTTTTTCTTGTTGATGGAAAAAAGAGAAGTGACGTTTTAACCAGACTTTGTTCATCAAAAATATTATTTTTACTCTTTGCTCTTAGTGCCAAAAAACATTTTCTCACACAGATGTTTGTGTCTTCTTGCCATCTAAGATTTCCAGTAAGTGACTTGTTAATATCATAGCGGTTTATTCATAAACTTTAAACTTGGTGTTCCTTGATATTTTTATATTTGTTTTATAATCACTAAATTGGGGAAAAAATTTATACTCTGACAAGATCCTAAAAGAGTGTTAACGCACTTCACAAAGATATACAATACCACTTGTCTTAAGTAAAGAAATCAGAGTAAAAAGAAAATAAGAGGAAAGAAAGATACAACTATGGCTAAAATTTTGTATGCCGTGAAGGCCAGCATACTTCATTTGGAGCTAGGCCCCAAATCTGGCTCTTGACTTTATAGCCCCCAACATAAGGCTGCCAGATAAAATGCAGGATGGCCAGTTGAATTTGTTTCAGATGAACAACAAATAGTTTTTAGTATAAATACGCCCTGTACTCTTATTTGCTAAATCCAACAACCCTGCCACAGAGAGTACAATGCAGGCATTCTAACTAAGTGACCTGGCTAGGCAACCTCACCTAAAATTTAAAGGTTTCCTATTTCATTCCTGAACCCCAGAAGGTCTCTCACTCAGATGATATGAAGACTTGTGCCATAAAACTCGAAGTGCTTATTAGTGTTTTCTACTATAAGTACAGATGACTTTATGGCCCTTAACTTTTATTTTGAGATTTGCATTTTTTCTAATGTACTTAGGGGATAATTCTTAATCACATATTCAAATTGTTATGGCTTATCTCGTTTCCTGCTAAATATTCTGACTTTTTGACGAGCATGAAAATAACCCTGTCCCGAGAGGATACATCGTCAGCATCAGAGGTTGCATGGTGGGAATTTGAGCTCTTAAACCATATTCTTCCTTCACTAACAGACATCACATGTAGCACACTCTTCTGAAGGGGGGAACAAACCACATGGAGTATAGCAGTGACCATTTCCCTTCTCTGCATTGCGCCTTGTCCCTTTTACTCTACATACTGATGACAAGCTTTACAAGATTTTGGGATTTGTGGCTGGACTGCACAGCAATGTTGCCATTTCATCTGCATTCTGACAATGCCCTAAAGCCTTGGGTACAGATAAATAATTGGTGTGTTTGTAGTTTCATATATAGATATATAGATATATAGATATGAGAATATGAACATATCAGAGTGGTTTGGTCCTCAGAGTGGTTTTCCTGGGTCTAATGCTCTCATCATTATGTTCATTCTTGCTTGTAGAAATGCTGACATGCTCATTCTTTTTTCAAACTGGCCCCTTGGTGTTTCTGCCCCAGACATTGCCCTTTCAGCAACTAACCTTCCTCTGGAAGCTTTTCCTGATTTTTTTATATGCCTCACCCTGGGAGTTCTAATTTGGTATAGTTAGTTTAGTTTATTTTGAATATAAATTTTTATCTTCATACTTCATTTTGGAAAAAAAGTATCATTTTTCTTAAATTGCTTAAATCACAAATTATTATTTTTCCTAAGTTTTAATTGTGCCCTCTGTATTCTCCTATGTTCCCTTTTTAAAAATTAATAAACTTTATGTTTTTAGAGTTTTAGGTTCCCAGCAAAACTGAGCAGAAAGTACAGTTCCCATGTACCCTGTCTCCACACACACATAACCTCTCCCAGTATCAACATCTTGCACCAGAGAAGTACATTTGTTACAACTAAAGAACCTACCTTGACATATTATTATCACCCAAAGTCCATAATTTACATTTGGGTTCACTCTTGGTGTACATTTTATGAGTTCTGACGCATGTATAATGATATGTATCCACCACTGTAGTATCATACAGGATAGTTTCATTGTCCTAAAAATCCTCTGTGCTCCACCTATCTCTGTTTTCTTTTTAAACTTTTCTTATTCTCTGGTACTATTTTGAAATTCAGCTCCATTGTGTAATAGAGTTTTGCCCTACAACCCTGAAGAAAAATATTAAAACAATCAAATCTGATCACAGAGTTCTTTTTCTTTTCTTACCGAACTTCAAACAGGTGATGGAAAGTGAAGAGTTCATGTTGCTTCCAGCCAATCAACTCATTGATATAATATCTAGTGATGAACTAAATGTTCGCAGCGAAGAACAGGTGTTCAATGCAGTGATGGCCTGGGTTAAATACAGTATTCAAGAAAGACGTCCTCAGTTACCCCAGGTATGATGGAAATGCTTCTTTAAGTAACTGTTTTGTACTGGATGAAATAATATGTATTTGACTTGCAAAAAAGAAACAATCTTCACTAGCCTTCATATTAGACTGTAAAAAAGACCATCTCTTTCCAAATAATCAAGGAGATAAGTGTTAAGCAGCATTTTAAGCATTTATCATTATGAACTTTTTGCTCCTTTGCTTCTTCTGTTTTGCATCAACTCTAGGTTTGGGCCATAGCACAAATCAGAACTTAAATGATACAAAATGAACAAAAGAAAGTAAGGATAGCAATTATCATGTTTCACTTCCCTATGGCTTGGAAATCCCACCACAGTTTGAAGAGTAAAGAATTATATGGGTCATAAGTGGTCACTAAATGAAATATTTAATGTTCTTGTTATTATGATGATAGTCCTTAGCAATTTAATGGGATATTCTTCTAGATTGTTAATTAGAGTACAGCCATGTGAGCTAATTATAGAAGAGCTTATAACAACATACTGCTGAAAGCGTAAAATAGCATTCTAAAGTGATATTAGTGTGCTTTCAATTTTCTGATTATTCTAATTACTGAATTGGTGGTTAGAATAAATTTAGTATTTATGCCTTCCCTCCATCTTCATTGTTTATTAGTTAGATCAATTAATTAATCCAATTAGATCTCAAAATAGTTGGAAACACAGTAGGGAGCATGGGTTATGTATTCTCTTAAATATCTTGCAGATGGGAGTTTGTGCCTTTAATAGTGTTTATTTATTTATTTTTTAATTTTTATTTATTTTTTTTTAGCACAATGGGTTCATCTTAAACTCATGTCTTTAATTTGAAAACTCTGTGTTTTCCTCTCTCTGGTCCTTTCCCCGGAACATCAACTCCTGTGTCTCCTTTCAAAACCCTCACTGGCCTTCAGAGTCATCTCAAAACCAGTTTACATGCACTGAATTTGTATTTACCCAAACCTATTATCTCCAAATTATAGATACTCTCATCCATCAAACTGCACTCCCAACCAGCCAAACACACAGTGATTTTTTCTGTTTTGAAGTTTTGTATGGGACATAAGTAAACCAGATTGCAGCCTTCCTGACATCAGGTGTGGCTGTGTTAATTTATCTCTGCATCCTCTGAGCCTGGCACATTTAGGAACATGGTAGGTGCTCAGTATTGGCTGGAAAAATAAATTGAGATAATTGCATTAGACTTTCCTAAACGGGGTACCACAATGAGCTGTCTGACAAACTGCTCTTGACATCATTTTCTGGAATCATCTGTGCATCATCTTTAATAGTGTTTATTATCTCATAGGTGCTGCAGCATGTTCGTTTGCCTTTGCTTAGTCCCAAGTTTCTGGTGGGTACTGTAGGCTCTGATCCCCTCATCAAAAGTGATGAAGAATGCAGGTATGAATGACCTTGGATGGGAAAAATCAACAACCAAACATTCCTGTCCTCTCCTAATTTCCTTATTTGTATTGCTTCCTAAATATTGTATTTTTTAGTGCTGAAATCAAGGCAGTATTTAACTGGTTTTTCTTCTGGGCTAGGGTCAAAAGGAGATGGAAAAAGAGATGACAACTTACAGCATTCCATTCCATTAGTTTTTTTTATGTGTGGTATTTATTGGTGTAGAAGTGGCAATAAAGAGGTAGATTTCTAAGATTTAATGCAAGCTTGAGTTTGAAGAGGCAGTTCTCTGCTAATACATCTTTTCTTGAGATAAATAATGCTCTTGACTCCATCGAAAAAGTGTATGAGGAGGGCTTCCCTGGTGGTGCAGTGGTTGAGAGCCCGCCTGCCGATGCAGGGGACATGGGTTCGTGCCCCGGTCCGGGAAGATCCCATATGCCGCGGAGCAGCTGGGCCCGTGAGCCATGGCCGCTGAGCCTGTGCATCCGGAGCCTGTGCTCCACAACGGGAGAGGCCACAACAGTGAGAGGCCCGTGTACCGCAAAAAAAAAAAAAAAAAAAAAGTGTATGAGGAGCACTTTTTCATTCCATCACATATGCCTAGTTAGGTAATAGGATCAGCCTTGCTTTCTGAGATCGTGGACAGAGTTAAAGGTCTACTACACCCCTAAAGTAGCTATGGAAAGATTTCCACTAGAGCTTGATGAAGCTGTTTCATAATGTTTTTTTGACTGAAAGAAACTCTAAATGCTTTTACATGACAAACAAACAGAACACCTACTTTATTGGGCTATCTCTGTACTATATACAAAATTTAATAAACTACTTTTCCACTTGACACATTTTAAAGTTCAGTTTCAAATCCTAAACCATACGGTGTTTTTTTTTGTTTTTTTTTTTGGGGGGGGGTAGGTGGGCCTCTCACTGTTGTGGCCTCTCCTGTTGCGGAGCACAGGCTCCGGACGCGCAGGCTGAGCGGCCACGGCTCACGGGCCCAGCCGCTCCGCGGCCTGTGGTCTCCTCCCGCACCAGGGCACGAACCCGTGTCCCCTGCATCGGCAGGCGGATTCTCAACCATTGCGCCACCAGGGAAGCCCAGTGTTTTGTTTTTTGTTTTTTGTTTTTGCGATACGCGGGCCTCCCACTGCTGTGGCCTCTCCCCTTGCGGAGCACAGGCTCCAGATGCGCAGGCTCGGGCCACGGCCCACGGGCCCAGCCACTCCGCAGCTCGTGGGATCCTCCCGTACCGGGGCACAAACCTGCGTCCCCCGCATCGGCAGGCGGACTCTCAACCACTGCGCCACCAGGGAAGCCCCATACGGTGTTTTTAACTATTGTTTCCCAGCATGTTCCATATATAACAATGAAAGAGTGAGTCAGAACTCTCTTTAAACTATACCAACCTTTGGATCTCCCTTCGTGACTAAAGAAACGTTCTAGAATCAGGAATCTCTAGAACAGAGATAGGACATATAGATTCATTTGCATTTCTTCTATAATCTGAAGTGTGTTCCTTTAACAGGAGATGTTAGAGGGGGTTTTAGGTGTTTACCTTTTAAACTTAAAGACAAGTGGCAATTAATTCCCCCAAAATATTTATAACAGCAGAAGGAAAACCACATGAACTATGGCTGCTGAAATCTGAAGAAACAATACAAAGGTGCCTCTCTCCCATAAAATATAAATTGGATTGTACTGATTCCAGTGCAGAAATTAAAGATACTTATAAAGTCACTTTTAAAAGAAGCCTGTTCCTGATATCCTGACCTTATTATTTACTAGCTGTGTGACCTTATTCAAGTTACTTAAACCTCTTTCTGGTACAGTTCCTTTATCTATAAAATAGGGATAATAACAGTACCTATTCCACAGGGCTGTGGTGGAGATTAAATGAGTTAATATGTATTAAGCCCTTATTATTGTTGTTACTATTAATTTTGTGTTGGCCACTAAGTATTATCTCTATAGTACTCTTTCTAGGAACCCTTGAACAACTTAATTAAAAACCAGTAATTAGGAGATCACAGTCTTTGTTTTTAGCTAAGGAAGCTAGAAAAAGTTCTTGGCCATCAGCTTGGGATTTTGCGGGGGGGGTTGTTTGTTTTTGTTTTTAACATAAATAAACTCAGATGAGGCCTTAGCAAAGCCATATACTGGAAGTACATTACTGGGTCATGCCTGGGACTGGTCCAGCAGGAATAAATTACTCAATGTAATATAAAGTAAAAAGAGAAATGAAAATATAGTGTAATTTAGGAAACACTTTCAGAGTTGAGAAAGAACAGAGTGACAGATTGAATTTGCACTAGTCACACACTGAATCATTCAAAGGACTCAAGTGAAATAAGTACATAAATAGTATGAGTTAGGATATTGTATTTAACAAGTGTAATTACTAGGTTCTTCTCATCAAGTACCTTAATAGAAAAAAAAAACAAAACTGTTCATCCTCAGTAGACTTGTTGAGAATAAACTATTCATACAGTACCAGATAGAAAATTAATATTAAATGACAATAGAGTGTTTCTTTTTAGCAATCCAATTTTTGACCTAGTTTTATTACTTTAATCTAGCAAATATCTAGTGTCATGGCTAATGTGCTACTTTGCCAGTATCCTGCAAAATCTAGTAAAATTCATTAGAAAGCAGTAACTATGCAGGCTGATAATTAAGTTGTAATTTTTAGTTTCCCATAAGTTATTGTTAGCCTCAAGCATGTTGAGTTTTAGGCTAAATTTGCAGTAAGATATGAAGTCATGATGGAAATACCAATCAATTCATAGCTCACAGTGTGACTGGCATCATTGCTCTTTTTAATGTTGGCTGGCATTCATGATTTGGTTTGATTTATGCTTGCTCCCCTTTGCCATCTTACATATTCCTTAACCATATTGGGATTTGACTAACAATATTATTTAGACATTTGGAATAACGGCAGAATTTTTCCACAGAGACTTGGTAGATGAGGCGAAAAACTATCTTCTATTGCCTCAAGAACGACCACTAATGCAAGGACCAAGGACAAGACCACGGAAACCTATTCGATGTGGAGAAGTACTCTTTGCAGGTTTGGATCTTAATATACTGTGACTAAACCGAATATTTTCCTACTTGAGAGATTGTCATTTGAGTAGTCCTTTGGTCGGTTGTGATATCTGTAAGAAATGCATAATAATTTATGATGTGGACTTCCCTGGCGGTCCAGTGGTCAAGACTGCATGCTTCCACTGCCAGGGGCACAGGTTCAGTCCCTCGTTGGGGAATTAAGAACCAGCATGCTGTGCAGCACATGGCCAAAAAAATAAAATATTTTTTTTAAATTGTAAAAAAAAAATGTTCACACCTTTTAAAAACAAACAAAAAATAACATGATGTATCTTGACTCTTAACTCATGATCCAACACTGGTGCTCTCCAAAAGAGTGCTGCATTTTTATATAAATCTAAAAATGTCATGCAGTGGATGTTTTGTTATAATAAATCATATGCATGAATTTATATTCCAGTGTGCCAGTCACCTCATAATTACATGGAACTGTCAAGAAACATTATCTTACATTAAAGTTACACTCTTTCCTAGCTCTCCTGAGCTAGATTGAGCCCAAGACATCCTGCTGTATCATTCTGCTCCCACTGTCTGCCCCTAAATATCTGAGAACTTTCAATCACTTCTGTGCACATAAATTCACCTCTCTTAGTCACTTGAATAACAACTTGCTCACTGTTTGGTAAAACTTCTCACTAGTTCTGTCTTAGTCCGTTCAGACCGCTATAACAGAAAACCATATACTGGGTGGCTTATAAACAACAGAAATTTATTTCTTATAGTTCTGGAGGCTGGCAAGTACAAGATCAAGGTGCTGGCAGATTTTGGTGTCTGGTGAGGGCCCACTTTGTCCTTCTTCATAGACTCCATCTTTTCATCTTTTGCTATGTCCTCATGTGGAGGAAGGGGCATGGGATCTCTCTGAAGTCTCTTTTATAAGAGTACTAATTCCATTCATGAGGGCAGAGCACCTCCCTAAGGCCTCACCTCCTGATACCATCACATTGAGGAACAGATTTCAATATATGAATTTCAGAGGGACGCATTCAGTCTATAGCAAGTTCTTTCTCTTCAAAATTTTTTTCAAATCTTGATTCATGGAACTAGCTGGAACCTATTGTATTCTTTGAATTTATGCTCCCACATTTCAGTAATTCCATGGCTATTAAATGTAGGCTTCCTCGGATTCTCTTTGATATGTTAAGTGTTCTATTCCTTTTCATCAGGGAATTCTATGTAATCACTGGGGCACAGTATCCTTTCCCTTCAGCCTAACCACTTGCCTATATTTTCCCCCTCAGTTTTATCTTCTCTTGGCATGTGGGAATGTATTTTCCCTTACATTTTTAGAAGAAAAATTTGATAATTTATGTTTGAGATCTCCTTTTTAAATTTTTTCATCTAAATTTCTTCACATAGAGGACTATAGCATTTCTTCAACAAGAAAATAGATGCCACATTTTCTTTTTCTGTCTAATCCTTATCGGGCTTTTTCCTTCTCTTTTGAAAGATTCCTTCATTCCTGTTTTAGATTTCATACTTGATTATTAATTCATCATGCACTGAATTCTCCCATACTCCCAGTATCCTATGTCTCTGTTTATTGTTATTAATAGATTTATTTCTATTATCATTCTTATTTATTCCTATGACTTTCATTCCTATATATGCATGCACAGGTACATATTCACATACTCATGTGGGTTTACTTGCTTGCATGCTCACACCTATGTACATCTGCCTCCTCACTCCCACATACCATCTATAGTGGCCATAAATCGGTGAATAAATTCATTGCCAGATCTGGTTAAGTTCCCAGGGAGGACTTTATAACATTTGTTTAGCTTTGTTGGTTAAACTAGATAAATTATATTGTTAAAGGTCTTTTATTTATAAAAGTAGTTTATGTGCCAGCTCCCTATACATACAAGAATGCTATAAATTACATCAGAGTTTCTGTTTCCCCAATTATGCAAGTCAGTTATCTATTTTTTTTTTAATTAGAAGGGTGCAAGATCTAATTATTTGGTACCTAAGGTTTATTTTCATGATGTCATGTTGGTTTCAGGAATTCTAGTACTAGTAGGGCCATCTTTGTGGAGGTATATCCATTGTTATCAAGATCTATTAACTATTTTATTTGGCTGTATGGTACCTGGAGAAGGGAGGACAGTATACTACTGTTTCATCAGCCTCAGAACATTCTGGCAGTGAATTAAGAACTAGATTAAGGAAGAGGGGAAGATAATGTGAACTCAGGAGAAAATGGAACAGAAGAGAACCTTCCTATGATCAAAAGCTAGAAACTTGATCAAAAGCTAGAAACTAAGCCAAATAGGTTTATGGAAAGTACAATACATTTCAGGTCCAGGGTTCTTTATGGATTCAGTGGGGGTTACCAATCCAGTGAAACTAGACAAGGTACACCTTTGGGGATGCTGAGAGACAATAATGTAGCTCCATTAAATAGAAATTTAAACTTGACTTGAATTACGCAACAGCTGCCATCTTTATCCTGCTGGTTCCCACCATATTCCAATATAACATGATTATAAATTGTCAGGTGCCATGTTTTCAATGTGAAACCATCTTCACTAAACTCTCATTTGCCTCTGTTGATTAAATCATGGTATTAATGAAATCACACTTTGCCTTCCTTAGAAGCCAGTTAAATTGGATCAATTTCATGATCTCAAACTTTTTTTTTTTTTTTTTTTTTTTTTTTGAGGTACGTGGGCCTCTCACTGTTGTGGCCTCTCCCATTGCGGAGCACAGGCTCCGGATGCGCAGGCTCAGCGGCCATGGCTCACAGGCCCAGCTGCTCCGCGGCATGTGGGATCTTCCCGGACCGGGGCACGAACCCGTGTCCCCTGCATCAGCAGGCGGACTCTCAACCACTGTGCCACCAGGGAAGCCCCATGATCTCAAACTCTTGCTAGTAATCTCATAATTTCATATTGCTGATGGGGTATCTGATTCCTCTACTATATTTTTAACTACTTCAGAGCAAGGACCATTTCTGATTTATTTTTGTAGTTTCCATATTGTATAGCAATCTTGTCAGAGCAGGCATCAATAAAGATTAATTGCATGCTGTTGATCCTGAGGAACACTAGTGAGAAATAAGCATTGACCCATCATGATTAATGGAAAAGGAAAATTGGAAAACAATAATGGATTGCTAATGTCACTTTGTGCATGAAAGATAACCTATTTTTTATTTTTTTAAATATTTAATTTATTTATTTATTATTTTTGGCTGTGTCGGGTCTTAGTTGCAGCATGCAGGATCTTCGTTGCAGTATGGGGGATCTTTCATTGCGGCACGGGCTCTTTGTTGCAGTGCACAGCCTTCTCTCTAGTTGGGGGGTGCAGGTTTTCTCTCTAGTTGTGGCGTGGGCTCCAGAGCATATGGGCTCTGTAGTTGTGGTGCACAGGCTCCAGAGCATATGGGCTCTGTAGTTTGCAGCACACGGGCTCTCTGGTTGAGGCACATGGGCTCAGTAGTTGTGGCGCGGGCTTAGTTGCCCCGCAGCATGTGGGATCTTAGTCCCCCGACCAGGGATTGAACCCGTGTCCCCTTCACTGGAAGGTGGATTCTTTACCACTGGACCACCAGGGAAGTCCCACAATAACCTATTTGTAAATAACAATTTAAAAATTTTTTCTGATTATAGAAGTGAATACACATGAAATATAGAAATATTTGTTAACATAGAAAAACATAAAGAAGAAAAGTTAAATCATCTGTCACCTCTTTTACACTATTAAAGTTTCCTTTTTCATTTGTAGAGAAAAACCATTAGGTCTTTTTCTTTACAACTGTATTGGTTTTCCCTGCTTTCTCAGTCTTTTTATGCTATCCAGATCTGACCTCTATTCTTGAGTGATACTGTTCCACTGACATTATTTTAGATCTTGACCCACCTGTCTCTACTTAAAACTTAATCCTTAATTTGCTTTGGTTTTTATTGCAATTTTTTCATTATCTTTGGAATGCCAAATTACCAGTTCTCACGTAACTTTGGAAAATTGAGTCTTCATTTCTTCATTCTGGAAGCCTAAGATCAAATCTATAATCTCAGTAGTTTTATTACTCAGCATTTTACTCCTACTGATGTCTTCTGGCTTGTCCTCTTGTTTTCCATTAGGTTTCTTGATGCTTCTCAATTCTGTGCTTCTGTTTTGTTGGGGATTTTTTTTTTTTTTAGTATTCAGTTCACTGATCCTTATTCCAGACACTTTGTGAAAGTTGCCTACTTTAAGGTAATACTTTTTGATCAAATCTGTCTGTGAAGTAATTCTTTTCACAGTCAACATCTCACGCATATAAAACTATATGTCACCTTTTCAGCAATATTTTGTCTTAAGTACATCACTTAACACAAATTGAGAGTTCTCACAGCAGAAACTACGCACACACTTTATCTTGCTAAGTACAGTGTATTGGTTTATAATAATAGCTTAACTAGTTCTGTCCCCGTTATGCCATCACCTGCTGCCTTGGAAATCATAATGCACATAAAATTGCCATGAGGCAGTGGAATTGAACAACTTTTTCCTTTGCTTGTTTCCCCAGGTCACAAAAAAGGTTTAAATTTGATTTCCTAATGGCCTATTTTTTTTCTTTAGTATCAAAGAACACAGATTATGAAGTGATATTAACTTGATTTGGAGCCGTGTAATCCAATAAAAAGCTGGTTTTAATAGCTTTCATTATAAATTGTGCCTGAGGTTTAATGATTAGGCTGTTTGATTTGTCTCAAGTGCTTATAACCCTCACATTTGCAGCCAAATTTTATGTTGGAAGTTAAGGTGTTTTCTCTGATATTGAAACTCCAGGCATATATCCCAGAACAGAATTCAAATTTAAGCAAATTAATATAGACAAAACTTACTGTGATTTAGTATTAGTTGAATATCCTAATTTAAATGAAATCATAATAAAATAAAATGTATACAGCATATTGAGATTTGAAATAAGGAATGAGTTTTCAAATCCACCAGAAGAAGGTTAAAAACATTCCCATTTTATTCTGGCTCAGGAAGTTATTGAGACCTCCAAGAAACCATTAGTTTTCAAATGTTTTGAGGTTAAGTTATCCTTAGACTTCACTTTTTAAGCTCCAGAATCTAGCTCTTATTTTAGATTGAAATAGAGATGATTTTAAAGAATAACAAATTAAATTTATCTACTATAATTACACTTTTTTTCAGGGAACACTCAGAGAAGCTTTATTGAACTCAGTTTGAACCTGTTATTCTGAGTATTACTTACTTATGAAAAATGTAATTTCTTCAAACTGTTTTCTGATCCTGAATGTCATGTTGGATACTGTAGAATTCAGTACAGACTGCAGATTAAACAGAAGGCAAAACATTTTATAAGTCATAAGAATTTTTGTATTATTTTTAGTCACAAGATGAGGTCATGAGTAGATGAGCCAAAATCCCTCTCCCCTAATAGAATAAAAGACTTTTTTTTTTTAAACAGGCTTCTGAGGTATGGTTCTTTTGGTTTTTGATAATACCTTACATTTATGTAGAGGCAACAGTCAAGCCCTAGTTTTCTAACTAAATTCAATGTTCTAGCCATTAAATGCCACATTACTTCCCAATGCAATTTGAATTGGTGTCCTTGCCCTCCTCTGTAAAATGGACCTAATACTAACTTATTTAGAAAATTCCCAGTGGAATTTAGAAAATCCCAGTGGAATAAGTAAAAATCATAACTTATGTTTTAACCTGCTTCTAGAGGCTTTTGGTAAGTCCAAGCATTAGGACTTAACCAAATAAAAGTTAGCAGTGAGTGATACATTCTATGCTTTAGGACAGGTATTCTCCTGACCATTTCTGTTACTTCCCCAGTTGGTGGTTGGTGCAGTGGAGATGCCATTTCCAGTGTTGAACGATATGATCCACAGACCAATGAATGGCGAATGGTAGCTTCAATGAGCAAAAGGCGATGTGGAGTTGGGGTCAGTGTTCTTGATGACCTGTTATATGCAGTAGGAGGCCATGATGGGTCCTCTTATCTCAATAGTGTTGAAAGGTAAGTAGTGTCAATTTGAAATTCTTTTCTCTCCTATTCATATTATTTTGTTTGAGATGTTAATTAGAAACAGATGTAACATGTTGCTTTAGTTTTGTGTCTGTGGCACTAGCTCACAGCCTAGACCACTTACTGTGACATATAAGTCCTTTATGATCTGACCTCCACCTGTTTTTCCATTCTGTCTCCCCTGGCACACCACTGTTCCCTAAACACGCTAGTGCAGACCCACCAAATTGTTTGCAGTTCCTTAGACATACTGTCCTCTTTCGTGCCTCTTTGCCTACATATATGCATGCTGTTTGTTCTTCCCTGGAATATCTTTTCAAGATTCAAATGTTACTTCTCATATAAAGCCTTCTCTGGCACCATACAGACAAGTTAGTTACTCAGTCCTCTGATCTTTCACATGTATTTTGAACATACTTTTACGTATCACATTGGCTGTAATTGTTTATTGAAATGTCTTTTCCCACATCTGTGACAATGCCTGGCACATTGGAAACCTACAATAATTTATTTTTTAATAACTTCTAGCTTCTTGTTCTCATACAACCCTTTTTCATTCAGCTGTGTTCTTGATACTTACCAAACATATCTATGAAACCCTGCAGCATATCAAGATCTAGAGATACAGATTGTATAGTTGAAAAGAAAAAAAACAACAACAGAGGGATCAGCTCCATAGAAGTTTTAAAAAGAAAGCACACTTAAAAACAAATTAACTAAATAAGGGTGGAAATGATTACATATTTACAACTTAATAACAGTGAAGCCCATAAATATCAAAATGTGTGGTCTGCAACTAAAGTAATATTCAGAGGCAAATTTATATACATTATAACTTATGTGCATTCATTTGAAAATAAGAAAGATGGGAAAATAAATCACACTTTTAAATAAAAAAGTTATAAAAAGAGCAACAAAACCCAAGAAAATAGAAAGAAGAAATTAACTGGAAAGAAAAATTAATGAAATTAAAAACAAATATATAGCTACAAAAAGAGCAATTTGATAGTATTTTTTTTTAATTAAAAATGAAGAGGAAGACCTTCAAGATGGTGGAGGAGTAAGACCTCGCTCCCCACAAATACATCAAAGATATATCTACAAGTGGAACAACTCCTACAGAACATCTACTGAATGCTGGCAGAAGACCTCAGACTTCCCAAAAGGGAAGAAAATCCCCACTGGGTAGGGCAAAAGAAAAGAGGAAAAACACAGACAAAAGAATAGGGATGGGACCTGCACCTCTGGGAGGGAGCTGTGAAGGAGGAAAAGTTTCCACACACTAGGAAGCCCCTTCACTGGCGGAGACGGGGCCGGGGAGCTTCAGAGCCATGGAGGAGAGCACAGCAACAGGGGTGCAGAGGGCAAAGCAGATAGATTCCTGCACAGAGGATCAGTGCTGACCAGTACTCACCAGCCTGAGAGGCTTGTCTGCTCACCCACTGGGGAGGGTGGGGGCTGGGAGCTGAGGCTCGGGCTTCAAAGATCAGATTCCAGGGAGAGGACTGGGGTTGGCTGCATGAACACAGCCTGAAGGGGGCTAGTGCACCACAGCTAGCCAGGAGAGAGTATGGGAAAAAGCCTGGACCTGCCAAAGAGGCAAGAGACCATTGTTTGGGGTGCACAAAGAGAGGTGATTCCTTCCCTCTGTGCCCACAGAAGGCAGAGCACTGCCTAAGCGAGCTCCAGAGATGGACGCAAGCTACGGCTATCAGCTTGGACCCCAGAGATGGGCATGAAATGCTAAGGCTGCCGCCGCCATCCACTAAAAATCCTGTGTTCAAGCACAGGACACTATCCACCCCCCTCCATGGGAGCCTGTGCAGCCTGCCACTGCCAGGGTCCCATGATCCAGGGACAACTTCCCCAGGAGAACACACGGCATGCCTCAGGCTGTTGCAATGTCACACTGGCCTCGGTGGCCACAGGCTCGCCCCGCATTCCCATTATGACTACCGTACCCCGCCCTCCACCCAGCCTGAGTGAGCCAGAGCCCCCTAATCAGGCGTTGCTTTAACCCCCTCCTGTCTGGATGGGGAAAAGGTGCCTCAGGTCTTGGCGGGGAACAGATTCCTGAGGGTGACCTACACACAGAGGTGGGACCAAAACCAAAGCTGAACCCCAGGAGCTGTGCGAACAAAGAAGAGGAAGAGAAATTTCTCCATGCAGCCTCAGGAGCAGTGGATTAAATCCCGACAATCAACTTGATGTACCCTGCATCTGGGGAATACCTGAATAGACAACAAATTGTCTCAAAATTGAGGTGGTGGACTTTAGGAGCAACTGTAGACTTAGGGTTTGCTGTCTGCAGCTGATTTGTTTTTGATATTTATGTTTATCTTAGTTTAGTTTGTAACACTTGTTATCATTGGTGGATTTGTTTATTGGTTTGGTTGCTCTCATTTTTTTAATTATTATTTTGTTGTTAATAATTTTTTTATGTACTTTATTTTATTTTACTTTATTTTTTTCTTTCTTTTTTCCTCCCTTTTCTTCTGAGCTGTGTGGCTGACAGGGTGTTGGTGCTCCGGCCTGGTGTCAGGCCTGAGCCTCTGAGGTGGGAGAGCCAAGTTCAAGACACTGGACCACCAGAGACCTCCCGGCCCCACGTAATATCAATCAACGCTAAGACCCAGCTCCACTAAAGTTAAACAAAATGAAAAGACAGAGAACTATGTAGCTGATGAAGCAGCAAGGTAAAAACCCACCAGACCAAACAAATGAAAAGGAAATAGGAAGTCCACCTGAAAAAGAATTCATAGTAATGATAGTAAAGATGATCCAAAATCTTAGAAATGGAATGGAGAAGATACAAGAAACGTTTAACAAGGACCTAGAAGAACTAAAGAGCAAACAAACAATGATGAGTAACACAATAAATTAAATTTAAAATTCTCCAGAAGGAATCAAGAGTAGAATAACTGAGGCAGAAGAATGGATAAGTGACCTGGAAAACAAAATACCGGAAATAACTACTCAGAGCAGAATAAAGAAAAAAGAATGAAAAGAATTGAGGACAGTCTCGGAGACCTCTGGGACAACATTAAACGCACCAACATTCGAATTATAGGGGTCCCAGAAAAAGGAGAGAAAAAGAAAGGGTCTGAGAAAATATTTGAAGAGATTATAGTTGAAAACTTTCCTAACACGGGAAAGGAAAGTCAATCAAGTCCAGGAAGCACCGCGAGTCCCATACAGGATAAATTCAAGGAGAAACACACCAAGACACATATTAATCAAACTATCGAAAATTAAATTCAAAGAAAAAATATTAAAAGCAGCAAGGGAAAAGCAACAAATAACATTCGAGGAAATCCCCCATAAGGTTAACAACTGATCTTTCAGCAGAAATTCTGCAAGCCAGAAGGGAGTGGCAGGACATATTTAAAGTGATGAAAGGGAAAATCCTACAACCAAGATTACTCTACCCAGCAAGGATGTCTTTCAGATTCAAGAGAGAAATTAAAACCTTTACAGACAAGCAAAAACTGAGAATTCAACACCACCAAACCAGCTTTACAACAAATGTTAAAGGAACTTCTCTAGGCAGGAAACACAAGAGAAGGAATAGACCTACAAAAACAAACCCAAAACAATTAAGAAAATGGTAAGAGGAATATACATATCAATAACTACCTTAAATATAAATGGATTAAATGCTCTAACCAAAAATCATAGACTGGCTGAATGGATACAAAAATAAGACCTGTATATATGCTGTCTACAAGAGACCCACTTCAGACCTAGGGACACATACAAACTGAAAGTGAGGGGATGGAAAAAGATATTCCATGGAAATGGAAATCGAAAGAAACATGGAGTAGCAATTCACATATCAGAAAAAAAAGACTAAAATAAAGACTATTACAAGTGACAAAGAAGGACACTACCATAATGATCAAGGGATCAATCCAAGAAGAAGATATGACAATTGTAAATATTTATGCACCCAAAATAGGAGCATCTCAATACATAAGGCAAATGCTAACAGTAATAAAAGGGGAAATCAACAGCAACACAATAATAGTAGGGGACTTTAATGTCCCACTTTCACCAATGGACAGATCATCCAAAATGAAAATAAATAATGAAACAAGCTTTAACTGACACACTAGACAAGATGGACATAATTTTTATTTATAGGACATTCTGTCCAAAAACAACAGAATACACTTTATGTGCTCATGGAACATTCTCTAGGATAGATCATATCTTGGGGCACAAATCAAGCCTTGGTAAATTTAAGAAAATTGAAATCATATCAACTGTCTTTTCTGACCACAATGCTATGAGACTAGATATAAATTACAGGGAAAAAACTGTAAAAAATCCAAACACATGGAGGCTAAACAGTGTGCTACTAAATAACCAAGAGATCACTGAAGAAATCAGAGAGGAAATTAAAAAATACCTAGAAACAAATGACAATGAAAACATGGCAACCCAAAACCTATGGGATGCAGCAAAAGCAGTTCTAAGAGGGAAGTCTATAGCAATACAATCCCACCTCAAGAAACAAGAAAAATCTCAACCTAAAGCAATTGGAGAAAGAAGAACAAAAGAACCCCAAAGTTAGCAGAAGGAAAGAAATCATAAAGATCAGATCAGAAATAAAACAAAATTGATAAACCATTAGCCAAACTCATGAAGAAAAAAAGGGAGAAGACTCAAATCAACAGAATTAGAAATGAAAATGGAGAAGTAACAACTGACACTGCAGAAATACAAAGCATCATGAGAGATTACTACAAGCAACTATATGCCAATAAGTTGGACAACCTGAAAGAAATAGACAAATTCTTAGAAAAGCACAACCTTCTGAGACTGAAACAGGAATAAATAGAAAATATAAACAGACCAATCACAAGCACTGAAATTGAAAGTGTGATTAAAAATCTTCCAACAAACAAAAGCCCAGGACCAGATGGCTTCACAGGTGAATTTTATCAAACATTTAGAAAAGAGCTAACATCTATCCTTCTCAAACTCTTTCAAAATATAGCAGAGGGAGGAACACTCCCAAACTCATTCTACGAGGCCACCATCAATCATCCTGATGCCAAAACCAGACAAAGATATCACAAAAAAAAGAAGGGCTTCCCTGGTGGCGCAGTGGTTGGGAGTCCGCCTGCCGATGCAGGGGACACGGGTTCGTGCCCTGGTCTGGGAAGATCCCACATGCCGTGGAGCGGCTGGGCCCGTGAGCCATGGCCGCTGAGCCTGCGCGTCCAGAGCCCGTGCTCCACAACAGGAGAGGCCACAACACTGAGAGGCCCGCATATAGCAAAAAAAAAAAAAAAAAAAAAAAAAAAAAAAAAAAGAAAACTACAGGCCAATATCACTGATGAACATAGATGCAAAAATCCTCAACAAAATACCAGCAAACAGAATCCAACAGCACCTTAAAAGGATCATACACCATGATCAAGTGGGGTTTATCCCAGGGATGCAAGGATTCTTCAATATATGCAAATCAATCAATGTGATACACCATATTAAATGGAAGAATAAAAACCATGGGATAATCTCAACAGACGCAGAAAAAGCTTTTGACAAAATTCAACACCCATTTATGATAAAAACTCTCCAGAAAGGCATAGAGAGAACCTACCTCAACATAATAAAGGCCATATATGACAAACCCACAGCCAACATCATTCTCAATGGTGAAAAACTGAAACCATTTCCTCTAAGATCAGGAACAAGACAAGGTTGCCCACTCTCACCACTATTATTCAACATAGTTTTGGAAGTTTTAGCCACAGCAGTGAGAGAAGAAAAAGAAATAAAAGGAATCCAAATCAGAAAAGAAGAAGTAAAACCATCACTGTTTGCAAATGACATGATACTATACATAGAGAATCCTAAAGATGCTACCAGAAAACTACTAGAGCTAATCAATGAATTTGGTAAAGTAGCAGGATACAAAATTAATGCACAGAAATCTCTTGCATTCCTATACACTAATGATGAAAAATCTGAAAGACAAATTATGGAAACACTTCCCATTTACCACTGCAACAAAAAGAATAAAATACCTAGGAATAAACCTATCTAAGGAGACAAAAGACCTGTATGCAGAAAAGTATAAGACACTGGTGAAAGAAATGAAAGATGATACAAAGAGATGGAGAGATGTATCATGTTCTCGGATTGGAAGAATCAACATTTTGAAAATGACTGTACTACCCAAAGCAATCTACAGATTCAGTGCAATCCCTATCAAACTACCAATGGAATTTTTCACAGAACTAGAACAAAAAATTTCACAATTTCTATTGAAACACAAAAGACCTGAATAGCCAAAGCAATCTTGAGAAAGAAAAATGGAGCTGGAAGAATCAGACTCCCTGACTTCAGACTATACTACAAAGCTACAGTAATCAAGATAGTATGGTACTGGCACAAAATCAGAAATATTTATCCATGGAACTGGATAGAAAGCCCAGAGATAAACCCACGCACATATGGTCACCTTATCTTTGATAAAGGAGGCAGGAATATACAATGGAGAAAAGACACCCCTTCAATAAGTGGTGCTGGGAAAACTGGACAGCTACATGTAAAAGAATGAAATTAGACCCCTCCCTTACACCATACACAGAAGTAAACTCAAAATAGATTAAAGACCTAAATGTAAGGCCAGACACTATAAATCTCTTAGAGGAAAACAGGCAGAACACTCTATGACATAAATCACAGCAAGATCCTTTTTGACCCACCTCCTAGAGAAATGGAAATAAAAACAAAAATAAACAAATGGGACCTAAGGAAACCTAAAAGCTTTTGCACAACAAAGGAAATCATAAGCAAGACAAAAAGACAACCCTCACAATGGGAGAAAATATTTGCAAACGAAGCAACTGACAAAGGATTAATCTCCAAAATATACAAGCAGCTCATGCAGCTCAGTATCAAAAGAACAAACAACCCAACCCAAAAATGGGCAGAAGACCTAAACAGACATTTCTCCTAAGAAGATATACAGATTGCCAACAAACACATGAAAGGATGCTCAACATCGCTAATCATTAGAAAAATACAAGTCAAAACTACAATGAGGTATCACCTCACACTGGTCAGAATGGCCATCATCAAAAAATCTGCAAGTAATAAATGCTGGAGAGGGTGTGGAGAAAAGGGAAGCTTCTTGCACTGTTGGTGGGAATGTAAATTGATACAGTCACTATGGAGAACAGTATGGAGGTTCCTTAAAAAACTAAAAATAGAACTACCATATGACCTAGCAATCCCACTACTGGGCATATACCCTGAGAAAACCATAATTCAAAATGAGTCATGTACCGCAGTGTTCGTTGCAGCTCTATTTACAATAGCCAGATCATGGAACCAACCTAAGTGTCCATCGACAGATGATTGAATAATGAAGATATGGCACATATATACAATGGGTTATTACTCAGCCATAAAAAGAAACAAAATTGAGTTATTTATAGTGAGGTGGATGGACCTAGAGTCTGTCATACAGAGTGAAGTAAGTCAGAAAGAGAAAAACAAATACTGTATGCTAACACATATATATGGAATCTAAAAAAAAAAAATGGTTCTGATGAACCTAGGGGTGGGACAGGAATAAAGATGCAGGTATAGAGAATGCACTTTAGGACATGGGGAGGGGTAAGGGTAAGCTGGGACGAAGTGAGAGAGTGGCATGGACATATATACATTACCAAATGTAAAAGAGATCACTAGTGGGAAGCAGCTGCATAGCACAGGGAGATCAGCTCGGTGCTTTGTGACCACCTAGAGGGGTTATATACGGAGGGTGGAAGGGAGATGTAAGAGGGAGGGGATATGGGATATATGTGTACATACGTACACATAGCTGATTCACTTTGTTATAAAGCAGAAACTAACACACCATTGTAAAGCAACTATACTCCAATAAAGATGTTAAAAAAAAATGAATATACTCTATGCTCCATGATTCTGCTTCTCATCATCCATTGCACAGGGAGAAATATACAAGGGTGATCACTGTTTTTAATAACAAAATGTCACAGACAGTGTAAGGATACATCAATAGAAATATGATTTAAATAATATATGGCACACACAATATAATTAAATAGTTCAAAAGAGAAATCTAGAGCTATATCTATTATGAATAGATCTCAGAAATATATTGAGTGAAAAAGCAACACGTGATATGTGGCATTACTTATGTACAGAAAACATGCTTGCATATAAAGAAATATATATATGTGGATAGATATATACCTATTTAAAAGAATTTTACCGAAAAATCTTGAAGGATATATACCAAATCAAAATGGGAAAAGAACAGAAATTGGGTGGAACTCAAAGAGAACTTTAGCTTTATCTATAACATTCTGGAAAAAATTTTTAAAGAAAATATATTTATGTGTAACTTTTTAAGTAAAACAATTTCAAAAACTATATATAAATTAGACTATCACATATTTGATTATTAGCCCATATTTGGGGAAAGAATATATATATCATATTATATATCATTGCATATATAGACATAGCCCTCTTTGTGTAATACAAACTGTGTTCTTGACGTGTTCTCTGCAGGTATGACCCCAAAACAAACCAATGGAGCAGTGATGTTGCTCCTACAAGCACCTGCAGGACAAGTGTTGGTGTGGCTGTGCTTGGAGGCTTTCTCTATGCTGTGGGTGGCCAGGATGGAGTGTCTTGCCTCAACATCGTTGAGAGGTGATTTTTTAAAGTCATTTTCAGTTTTTTTAAAGAAACAATTTAGGACACTAGGGATTCACTATTCAGTAGATTTCCCATGGGCTTTAAGGAAAAAGTTTTCAGTTAACTTTAAAGTCTAGGAAGATGAAAGATATAACCCAATTTTTAAAATTATGTGTTACACTGACTGAGCCTAACATTGAAGTGTTGGAATCATATTTTATTTTATTTTATTTATTTATTTTTTATTTATTTTTTTTTTTGCGGTACGCGGGCCTCTCACTGTTGTGGCCTCTCCCGTTGCGGAGCACAGGCTCCGGATGCGCAGGCTCAGCGGCCATGGCTCACGGGCCCAGCTGCTCCGCGGCATGTGGGATCTTCCCGGACCGGGGCACGAACCTGTGTCCCCTGAATCGGCAGGCGGACTCTTAACCACTGCGCCACCAGGGAGGCCCGGAATCATATTTTAAATTTCATTTTATATATGATATCAAGAATACCACTTCTGAAATCTGTTCTGATTTTTTTCCCAGTAATTGTAATGACTTAGCTCAGACTTCCCCCAGAAAAAAATGATTAAAGCAATAATTTTTTGTGTAGCATACCTTATCAAAACTCCAAGGTATTTTGTGTGTGGATTCTCATTAATTCTTTAAGTTTTTATTTGTTTGTTTATTTTGGTTGCGCTGGGTCTTTGTTGTGGTGTGCAGGATCTTTGTAGCAGGGCTTCTCTAGTTGCGGCGCGCAGGCTCTGTAGTTGAGGCATGCTGGCTCTCTAGTTGTGGTATGTGGGATCTTAGTTCCCCAACCAGGGATCAAACCCAGGCCCCCTGCATTGGGAGCATGGAGTCTTACCCACTGGACCACCAGGGAAGTCCCTGGCCCCTCTGATTAATTCTTGAAGTATACTTGGGGAAATCTTGGTGGGTTGCCATGATTTACTGTATACTTTTTTTTTTTTTTTTTTTTGGTCTGCATTGGGTCTTCGTTGCTACACGTGGGCTTTTCTCTAGTTGCGGAGAGTGGGAGCTACTCTTCCTTGCCGTGTGCAGGCTTCTCATTGCAGTGGCTGCTCTTGTTGCAGAGCACGGGCTCTAGGCGCACGGGCTTTGGTAATTGTGGCTCGCAGGGTCAGTAGTGGTGCATGGGCTTAGCTGCTCCACGGCATGTGAGATCTTCCCAGACCAGGGCTCGAACCCATGTCCCCTGCATTAGCAGGCGGATTCTTAACCACTGCGCCACCAGGGAAGCCCCTATATTTTTACAAATCAGTTAATTTTGGTGAAATAGATTGTTTTTAATTTCTTGCCCTGTCATTTTTTTATCATTCTGTCTTAGAGATTAGGTTTTGGAGTCTCATGCGCTATGATTACTGGCAACAACATACTATACTTCATTCTCACTTCTTAAAAAGAGATAAATTTTTGAAATAACATTTACTAGTTGGGTTACCATATTTAAGTAGAATTTAACTCTGTCTTAGAGATAAAGTTGCAGGTAAGTCTTGAAAGCAGTGCCAGTTCCTTTTTATCTGTCTGTCAAGAAACTTATTTCTTCACTTTCAAACTTCTATGCAAGAGGATTCTGGGAAAATAATAGCACCAACAGCATAATTTTTTATCTCTCCAAATTCACACATAAAAACAGAGCAATAAACAGAAAAGCTATAAAATTACAGGGACTTCCCTGGTGGCGCGGTGGTTAGGAATCTGCCTGCCAGTGCAGGGGACACGGGTTCAAGTCCAGGTTCTAAAACATGAATTCTGGGAGTGGGGGAGGGAGAAAGAGAATAGAGGAAAAACCTGTAGAAAAAAGGAGACTTTTTAAAAATATGAAAAAGTGGTCCAGTTGTTAAGACCCCACGCTTCCATGGCAGGGTGCATGTGTTAGATCCCTGGTCGGGGAACTGAGATCCTGCGTGCTGCATGGCACGACCAAAAAATAAAAAAATACAAAATAAGTAAATAAAAATTCAAAAAAAAATTTAATAAGAGTAAGTGTCTAGGGATGCACACGCAGCTGATAAAACTATAAAGAAATGCAAGGAAGTGATTACTGTAAAAGTCAGGATAATGGTTACCCTGCCTGGGGGAAGGTTTTGAGATTGGAAAGGGACACGTGGAAGGGCTTCCAGTGTGGAAGGCAAAGTTATTTTTCTTGGCCTGGATGGTGGTTATAAGTACACTTTCCTTATAATAACTTATTAAACTATACATACGTTCTTGTGTGGCTTTCTGTATCAATATTTAATTTTACAGTAAAAGGGTTTAAAAAGTATGCAAAGGCTTTTGCTTCTAAGTAGAATGCAATAGGTAGTGACAGCCATCATTCCCACTGCAACAACTAGGAAAAAGTACAAATATCATATTTTTAAAATCATCAGAGACATGTAGAAGTAACAAGGACTAGATGAGCTAAGAGTCCACTGAAAAAAGAGCCCATCTTATGTGAGCTGAGATTATCAGCTATTTTCTTCCCAAAAACATTTGCCAAGTTTTCACATGGGTTGAATACTGGACTTGGTCTAGGCAGAGGGGTTCTCCTGGAGGAGTATAAATCAGTGGAACTTTTGACAATCATGTAGGCTGGCATGACAGATTGGATTCTGGAATATACTTTTGTTTTTCCCAGTGGGATGTTTCCTGAGTGCTGGGGTAGCACAGGAAAGTAGTGGACCAGGGTAAGTGAAATCTCTTGCAATCTTAACAGTGCTTAGAAGATGAAGTCCTACTATAGGGAGGGGCCTGCAACAAATACAAGACATCTCATCCTTGAGACATTTAAAAACAAAGGTGGACTGAGTCTAACTAAAGCTCAATTCCTTTTTTAAAAAATATTTTTATTGGAGTATAGTTGATTTACAATGTTGTGTTAGTTTCAGATGTACAGCAAAGTGAATCTTTATACATATACATCTATCCACTCTTTTTTAGATTCTTTTCCCATATAGGCCATTACAGAGTATTGAATAGAGTTCCCTGTGCTATACAGTAGGTCCTTATTAGTTACCTGTTTTATATATAGTAGTGTGTATATGTCAATCCCAATCTCCCAATTTATCCCTCCCCCCAACCTCCCCCTGGTAACCATAGGTTTATTTATTTTTTTCTTATTGGTGTAAAATTGCTTTACAATGTTGTGTTAGTTTCTGCTGTACAATGAAGTGAATCAGCTATGTGTATACCTATATCCCCTCCCTCTTTGATCTCCCTCCCACTCCTTCCCCCCATCCCACCCATCTAGGTCGTCACAGAGCACCCAGCTGAGCTCCCTGTGCTATACAGCAGGTTCCCACTAGCTATCTATTTTACACATGGTAATGTATTTATATGAAACCTAATCTCCCAATTCGTCCCACCCTCCCCTTCCCTTGCTGTGTCCACATGTCCGTCCTCTATGTCTACATCTCTATTCCTGCCCTACAAATAGGTTCATCTGTACCATTTTTCTAGATTCCACATATATGCATCTATATACGATACTTGTTTTTCTCTTTCTGACTTACTTCACTCTGTATGACAGACTCTAGGTCCATCCACATTTCTACAAATGACCCAATTTCATTCCTTTTTGTGGCTGAGTAATATTCCACTGTATATATGTACCACATCTTCATTACCCATTCATCTATCGTTGGACATTTAGGTTGTTTCCGTATCCTGGCTATTGTAAACAGTGCTGCAGTGAACACTGGGGTACATGTGTCCTTTTGAATTATGGTTTTCTCGGGGTATATGCCTAGTAGCAGGATTGCTGGGTCATATAGTAGTTCAATTTTTAGTTTTTTTAAGGAACCTCCATACTGTGTTATCCATAGTGGCTGTATCAATTTACATTCCCACCAACAGTGCAAAAGAGTTCCCTTTTCTCTACATCCTCTCCAGCATTTACTGTGTGTAGATCTTTTGATGGTGGCCATTCTGATGCTGTGAGGTGATACCTCATTGTAGTTTTCATTTGCATTTCTCTAATAATTAGTGACGTTGAGCATCTTTTCATGTGCCTCTTGGCCATCTGTATGTCTTCTTTGGAGAAATGTCTATTTATGTCTTCTGCCCCTTTTTTTTTTTTTTTGTGTGTGTGTGTGTGTGGTATGCAGGCCTCTCACCGTTGTGGCCTCTCCCGCCGCGGAGCACAGGCTCCGGACGCGCGGGCTCAGCAGCCATGGCTCACGGGCCTAGCCACTCCGCGGCATGTGGGATCTTCCTGGACTGGGGCACGAACCCGTGTCCCCTGCATCGGCAGGCGGACTCTCAACCACTGCGCCACCAGGGAAGCCCCTTCTGCCCATGTTTTGATTGGGTTGTTTGTTTTTTTTAATAGTGAGCTGCATGAGCTGTTTATACATTTTGGAGATTAATCCTTTGACCATTGATTCGTTTGCAAGAATTTTCTCCCATTCAGAGGGTTGTCTTTTCGTCCCGTTTGTAGTTTCCTTTGCTTTGAAAAGCTTTTAATTTTCATTAGGTCCCATTTGTTTATTTTTGTTTTTATTTCCATTACTCTAGGAGGTGGATCAAAAAAGATCTTGCTGTGATTTATGTCAAAGAGTGTTCTTCCTATGTTTTCCTCTAAGAGTTTTATAGTGTCCTGTCTTACATTTAGAACTGTAATCCATTTTGAGTTTATTTTTGTGTATGGTGTTAAGGAGTGTTCTAACTTCATTCTTTTACATGTAGCTGTCCAGTTTTCCCAGCACCACTTATTGAAGAGGCTGTCTTTTCTCCATTGTACGTTCTTGCCTCCTTTGTCATAAATTAGGTGACCATATGTGCATGGGTTTATCTCTGGGCTTTCTATCCCGAACCATTGATCTATATTTCTGTTTTTGTGCCAGTACTATACTGTCTTGATTACTGTAGATTTGTAGTATAGTTTGAAGTTGGGGAGCCTGATTCCTCCAGCTCCATTTTTCTTTATCAAGATTGCTTTGGCTATTCAGGATCTTTTGTGTTTCTGTACACATTATAAAATTTTTTGTTCTAGTTCTGTGAAGAATGCCATTGGTAGTTTGATAGGGATTGCACTGAATCTGGAGATTGCTTTGGGTAGTATAGTCGTTTTCACAATATTGGTTCTTCCATCCAAGAACATGGTATATCTCTCCATCTGTTTATGTCATCTTTGATTTCTTTCATCGGTGTTTTATAGTTTTCCGAGTACAAGTCTTTCTCCTCCTTAGGCAGGTTTATTCCTAGGTATTTTATTCTTTTTGTTGCGGTGGTAAATGGGATTGTTTCCTTAATTTCTCTTTCTGATTTTTCATTGTTGGTGTATAGGAATGCCAGAGATTTCTGTGCATTAATTTTATATCCTGCAACCTCACCAAATTCATTGAACTCCAGTAGTTTTCTGGTGACATCTTTAGGATTTTCTATGTATAGTACCATGTCATCTGCAAACAGTGACAGTTTTACTTCTTCTTTTGCAATTTATATTCTTTTTATTTCTTTTTCTTCTCTGATTGCCATGGCTAGGACTTCTAAAACTATGTTGAATAAGAGTGGCGAGAGTGGACATCCTTGTCTTGTTCCTGATCTTAGTGGAAATGCTTTCAGTTTTTCACCATTGAGTATGATGTTTGCTGTGCGTTTGTCATATACGGCCTTTATGTTGAGGTAGGTTCCCTCTATTCCCATTTTCTGGAGAGTTTTTATCATAAATGGGTGTTGAATTTTGTCAAAAGCTTTTTCTGCATCTATTGAGGTGATCATATAGTTTTTATTCCTTAATTTGTTAATATGGTGTATCACATTGATTGATTTGCATATATTGAAGAATCCTTGCATTCCTGGGATAAATCCCACTTGATCATGGTGTATGATCCTTTTAATGTGTTGTTGGATTCTGTTTGCTAGTATTTTGTTGAGGATTTTTGCATCTATGTTCATCAGTGATATTGGTCTGTTATTTTCTTTTTTTGTAATATCTTTGTCTGGTTTGGTATCAGGGAGATGGTTGCTTCATAGAACGAATTTGGGAGTACTCCCCCCTCTGCAATTTTTCGGAAGAGTTTGAGAAGGATCAGTGTTATCTCTTCTCTAAATGTTGGATAGAATGTGCCTGTGAAGCCATATGGTCCTGGACTTTTGTTTGTTGGAAACTTTTAAATTACAGTTTCAATTTCATTACTTGTGATAGGTCTATTTATATTTTCTAGTTCTCCCTGGTTCAGTCTTAGAAAATTGTACTTTTCCAAGAATTTGTCCATTTCTTCGTGGTTATCCATTTTATTGGCATATAGTCGTTTGTAGTAGTCTCTTATAATCCTTTGTATTTCTGTGGTGTCAGTTGTGATTTCTCCTTTTTCATTTCTCATTTTATTGATTTGAGTCCTCTCTGTTTTTTTCTTGATGAGTCTGGCTAAAGGTTTATCGATTTTTTTTTATCTTCTCAAAGAACAAACTTTTAGTTTTATTGATCTTTGCTATTTTACTTGTTTCTATTTCGTTTATTTCTCTTAGAAAGAATAAAAAATAAAGATATAGATGAAACAACAACCAGAAGGTAAAACAGAACAATAGTAAAAAAGAGGGAAAAAAAAAGCAGAAAAGGCCTTGGCTCTGGGGGGCGGGGTTTAGGTGGTGGGTGGGGCCTATGCGTAGGACCCACAGGGCCAGATAAGGCCCTGGCGGGGTGGGGGCTTAGGCTCAGTGCAGCAGCAGGAGCCCAGGAGTGCCTCTGGCTTTGGAGGGTGGAGGACCAGGTCCAGGACCCCAGCAGGCTCCCTGGGCCCGAGAGGGCAGGGGAAATGCTAGGCGAGTTCCCCCCCGATCCTCCAATCCCTGGAGGGTCCCACCCCGTTGGCCTCTCTTCTTCTTCCCCCTCCTCCCTCCTATGCCCCTAGGACCCACAGATCCAGAGGGGGCCCCAGAAGGCAGGGGACCAGATCAGGAAGCCCAACAGGCTTTCCGGGAGCAAGTGGGCAGGGGAAACGCCCTCTGTGCCTCCCCGATTCTCCAATCAAAGAGGGCTTTGGGGCTTCCCTGGTGGTGCAGTGGTTAAGAATCCGCCTGCCAATGCAGGGGACACGGGTTCCAGTCCTGGTCCGGGAAGATCCCACATGCCGTGGAGCAACTAAGCCCGTGCACCACAACTACTGAGTCTGCACTCTAGTGCCTGCGAGCCACAACTACTGAGCTCGTGTGCCACAACTACTGAAGCCCGTGAGCCTAGAGCCCATGCTCCGCAACAAGAGACGCCACTGCAATGAGAAGCCCACGCACTGCAATGAAGAATAGCTGCAGCTCGCCGCAACTAGAGAAAGCCTGCGTGCAGCAACAAAGACCCAATGCAGCCAAAAATAAATTTATAAAAAAAAGAGGGCTCCTCCCCGTCCTCCTCTCCTCTTCTCCCCCTGCCTCCCTCCTATGCCCCTAGGACCAGCATGGCCCGGAGGGAGCCTCAGAGGGCGGAGGACCTGGCCCGGGAGCCCTGCAGGCTTCCCGGGGCCCGATTGGGCAGGGGAAATGCTAGACTTGCTTCCCCCGATCTCCAAGCCCCCCAAGGGTTCCTCCAGGTGTGGGAACCCCTTCCCCCTCCCAGCCACCCCTCAGGGGCGCCAGTCCTGTCTGGCCTCCACTTCTTATCCCCCCTTACTCCCCCCACATCCTACCCAGTCTCTCAGGGGTTCCTCCCATCTCTTTGGGCATCGAGGTCCCCCACCAGGGTCCGGCCAGTGCCCGGCCAGTGCCCTAGTTGTGGGGAGACGCGAACTCCGCATTCTCCCCTGCCGCCATGTTGACTCTGCCCCATAAGTTTATTTTCTACATCTGTAACTCTATTTCTGTTTTGTAGATAATTCCATATGTAGCCTTTTTTTAGATTCCACATATAGGCGATATCATGATATTTGTCTTTGTCTGACTTCCATCAGTATGACAATCTCCAGGTCCATCCATGTTGCTACAAATGGCATTATTTTGTTTTTTATGGCTGAGTAATATTCCGTTGTATATATGTACCACATCTGCTTTATCCGTTCATCTATCGTTGGACATTTAGGTTGTTTCCATGTCCCAGCTATTGTAAATAGTGCTGCAATGAATATTGGGGTGCATGTACCATTTTGAATTATGTTTTTCTCCAGATATATGCCCAGGACTGGGATTGCTGGATCATATGGTAGCTCTATTTTTAGTTTTTCAAAGAACCTCTATACTTTCTCCATTGTAGCTGTACCAGTTTACATTCCCACCAACAGTGTAGGAGGGTTCCCTTTTCTCCACACCCTCTCCAGCATTTATTGTTGTAGATTTAGATCTTTCGCCCATTTTTTGTTTGGGTTGTTCGTTTATTTGATGTTGAGCTGCATGAGCTGTTTGTGTATTTTAGATATTTTCTCCCATTCTGAGGGTTGTCTTTTTGTTTTGTTTATAGTTTCCTGTGCAAAAGCTTTTAAGTTTAATTAGGTCCCATTTGTTTATTTGTGTTTTTATTTTCATTACTCTAGGAGGTGGATCGAAAAAGATCTTGCTGCGATTTGTGTCAGAGAGTGTTCTGCCTAGGTTTTCCTCTAAGAGTTTTATAGTATCTGCCCTTACATTTAGTTCTTTAATCCGTTTTGAGTTTATTTTTGTGTATGTTGTTAGGGTGTGTTCTAATTCATTCTTTTACATGCAGCTGTCCAGTTTTCCCATCACCACTTATTGAAGAGACTGCCTTTTCTCCATTATATATTCTTGCCTCCTTTGTCATAGATTAGGTGACCACAGATGCATGGGTTTATCTCTGGACTTTCTATCCTGAACCATTGATCTATATTTCTGTTTTTGTGCCAGTACCATATTATTTTGATTACTGTAGCTTTGTAGTATAGTTTGAAGTCAGGGAGTCTGATTCCTCCAGCTCCGTTTTTCTTTCTCAAGATTGCTTTGGCTATTCGTGGTCTTTTGTGTTTCCACACAAATTGTAAAATTTTTTGTTCTATTTCTGTGAAAAATGCCATTGGTAATTTGATAGGGATTGCATTAAATCTGTGGATTGTAAAGCTTAATTCCTGATTGGATTGAGGTGTTCAACATTTCACCGTGTCTGCCTAATATAAGAAAGAGTGGGGCTTCCCTGGTGGCGCAGTGGTTGAGAGTCTGCCTGCCAGTGCAGGGGGCGCGGGTTTGTGCCCCAGTCTGGGAGGATCCCACGTGCCGCGGAGCGGCTGGGCCTGTGAGCCATGGCCGCTGGGCCTGCGTGTCCGGGGCCTGTGCTCCGCAACGGGAGAGGCCACAACAGTGAGAGGCCCACGCACCGCAAAAAAAAAAAAAAAAAAAAGAAAGAACGAGTGAATCCATTGTTTGGGGCATAGGTGTTGTCAATGGGGGGTATAATATCAATTTCAGTTTCTAGGATTCCATTATTTTATGATAATGCCCAGCATACAATTAAAAAATATATGAGACACATAAAGAAACAGAAAAATGTGGCCAATAATTGAGAGAAAAAGTAGACAACAGAAGCCGACTTATAGATAATCCATATTTGGAGTTGACAGAAAAAGACTTTAAAATAAGTATAATAAATACATTGAATAAAATAGAGGGAAAGATCAATGGGTAAAAAGTTGGAGAATTTTAATATAGGGTTGGAATCTAAAAATAAGATGTAGATTTCTACAATTGGAAAATATAGTATCTAAAATGAAGAACTCATTGAATGAGATTAAATAGAATAGAAGTAGACTGGACACACAGCAGAAGACAGAGTTAGTAAACTCAAAGCCAGGTTAATAGAAAATATCCAAACAGAAGAACAGAATGTAAAGAAGAGACCATAAGCAACTCAGGGAACACAAATAGACTAACACATATGTAATTGGAGTCCCAGAAGGAAAATAGCAATAAGAGCAGAAGCAATATCTGAAGACAGAATATTTGGCTGAGAATTTTCTAAAAGTGATGAAAAATAAACTTTATTCAAAGTGCATGAACCTCAAGATACCTTTACTGACTAACCATAACCTTTCTCCAGGGCCTCCATTCTGCAGCACTTATATCTCTGCTTCTTTCATCTCTGTGAGTTACTACATTCTCAGAATATGTTTGGAGGTTTTTCCTTAAGAATGTGCTCTGTCTCCCCAGCTTGCTTCTTAAGAACAAGGGCTATTTTTAGTATTATTTATTTTATATCCTGTAATATTGATATAGTTTGCTATACAATACTTAATATACTAACAGAATTTTTCACCTATGTAATAAAATGCCCAGCACAATTCCAAGTGATTTTTGTCATATTTATTTCTGAACACCAATAATTTATCAGTCAGGGCTCAGTTAAAAAAAATGGAAACCATATCAGCTATTTTAGTAAAGAGAATTTAACATTAAAAAATTGGCTAGCACATATTGAAGGGCTGAAAAAAAAAAAAAAAGAAAAAAGGACACTGAAGTAACTGTAGGAACCCTAGGTCTGGGAAGACAAGGAAAGAGATTAGAGTTATTAGAGCCTAGAAGCTTGGAGGAGAGGTCCCACAGAACTAGGACCATCAGCACCTGAGGAGAGGGTGCCCTGAACAGCTGTGACTCACATCTCCATGGAGGGTTATCTGCCTGGCTGGTTCTGGAAGGCTGTATTTGCCAAAGATGGTTACAATACCTGACATCTCACATGCTCTTCATACAATTTGACTTTGAAACTCTTCATTGAGAGATGAGGTCTGTGTTTGCTCCCTCGAATTTGGGTTGGCTTATCAGTATGGTAGTAGCTCTATGTGACTTGCGAGGCTAGGTCATAAAAGGTGATACATCTTTCACTTGTATCTCTTGGGGCACTCACCTTTGAAGCCTTGAGCTGTCGGAGGTCACCATCCTGAGAGGAAGCCCAAGTAGTCTACATGGAGAGACCCTGAGGCTACATGGAGACATGCCCAGCCAGTGCCCAGCTGCTTCAGCACCTGGCTGTTCCAGCTCCAGCCACAATTTGACAGCAACCACATGAGACACCTGAGCCAGAACTTCCCTGTGAAGCCCTTCCTAAATTCCTGATCCATGGAAACATAAGAATTAGTAAAATAATTATTTTGGAAAGTCACTGAGTTTGGGGTGGTTTGTTACACAGCAGTAGATAACCGGAACACTCGTACTGTTACCTCAGGAGCTCAGAGGAGCTGCCTCACAGAGCTGTGACTGAAACGTCCAACAAGGCTAGCTTTGGAAGTGCCAGAAAAAGTCTAGAAACTGAAATTAACTGCTACTGTCAGAGTGAAAGGCCAATGTTGAGACAATATTGACAGGGTTCGCAAGCAAACAGAAAGTGTCTAGTCCTTCCTTTTGGCAGAATCTAGTAGAGAGCCAGCTTGGCAAAGGAGAAATGTAGTTTTCAGAGTTCTAGCCCCAGTGTCGTAAGTCAGAGTACTGATAACTATGTAAAATACGTTAGATTCTCTCTGTACATTTGACCTTAGCAAATCTATGTATCTAACATATCTTTAGCATAATTTCATACCTTATGGAAAAGGCTTCACTTAATAAAAACATGTGTCCAGTCTTTGGTTTCTCTTACCGCAGGTATGATCCGAAGGAGAACAAGTGGACTCGGGTGGCTTCTATGAGTACCAGGAGACTAGGCGTGGCTGTGGCTGTGTTAGGAGGGTTCTTATATGCTGTAGGTGGCTCTGATGGGACATCTCCACTCAACACAGGTTAGTCCCTTCCAAAGTCAGTCTGGTTTCCCCAAAGCAATACATTTTTCTTAGGAGAGTCCCCTTACAAAAAGTATAAAAAGTCCATGTTATCCTATCATTTATTAAGAAAATTATTTTCCCTCTAGGAGAGTTCAACTGTTAGCTCTTCCTCAGCTCCTTCTGCAGTCATAGTCTACTAGTATATTCCCAAAGTATTTCTTTCTCCCTTCATTTCACAAGTTGCTAGGAATTTATAATGAATAAAACAACTATTTTCTTAATATTATTTCCCCCCAACCATCTTTCCTTAAAAAACAAATAGGGCTTCCCTGGTGGCACAGTGGTTGAGAGTCCGCCTGCCGATGCAGGGGACACGGGTTCGTGTCCCGGTCTGGGAGGATCCCACGTGCCGCGGAGTGGCTGGGCCAGTGAGCCATGGCCGCTGAGCCTGTGCGTCCGGAGCCTGTGCTCTGCAATGGGAGAGGCCACAACAGTGAGAGGCCCGCGTACTGCAAATAAATAAATAAATAAATAAATAAATAAAAAACAAATAAAATCCTCTGTATTATAATCTAAAAATAAATAAAAACTTATAGTCATAAACTGGTTTATAGTCTAATCCTGTCATTTAAAGATAAGGAGAGATGCCATGAGTCACCGAGCTAATAAGTCGTATAGCCAGAACTAGAACTAGGTACCTTGACTCCAACACATGCCCTTTCCACCAACCATACCTAAAAGAAATCAGTCCCTGATGGGAATACAGTAGTATTGTCCAGAGGTAGATGATTCCTTCTCAGAAGGAAAAATCAGAGTGCTTATTGAAAATATATGTTATCACAAAGCAAAGTAGCTATGAAGAAAACTAGAGGTGAAAGGAAATGATTGCATGGTCACTTACTGGTTTTTCTTTTCCCTGCAGTGGAGCGTTATAATCCTCAGGAAAACAGATGGCACACCATAGCCCCTATGGGGACCCGGAGGAAACACCTAGGCTGTGCAGTGTATCAGGATATGATCTATGCTGTAGGAGGTAGAGATGACACTACAGAGCTTAGCAGTGCTGAGAGATACAACCCCAGAACCAACCAGTGGTCTCCAGTGGTGGCTATGACGTCCCGCCGTAGTGGAGTAAGTGCCTGGCTACTGAAAACTTTGAAAAGCAAAAGCACCAAGAGAGGGCTGTGCAGAAGGAGAAGTCTGATCTGTAAAGTATAATACAATGGGACAGTGAGGAGATGCACTGTATAGGCAAAACAACCCCTGTCACTTTTGTACTGGAAAAAAAAGTTAATTTTTTGATTACTATTATCTCAAGAAGTTAAATATCTTATATCCAATCATATCTTTAATTAGAGAATTATTTTTATGATTTATTTACTTTTATTGAAGTATAGTTGATGTATAATATTATGTTAATTTCTGCTGTACAGCAAAGTGATTCAGTTATACATATATACATTCTCTTTTAATATTCTTTTCCATTATGGTTTATCACAGGATACTGAATATAGTTCCCTCTGTTATACAGTAGGACCTTGTGGTTTATCCATTCTATATACAATAGTTTGCATCTTATGATTTATCTTGTAACCAGTTGCTTCTTTGAAAGGCATCTCCCTGTCTTATCTACTACCTTACCTAACTTCACTTGAATTCATTGACATCTATTGGATATATGGATTCATCCATATCTAATAGGGAGCAGTTTCTTCAGCAGCCACTGTGTTTTGGTCCCATAGGTTGGCCTGGCAGTAGTGAATGGACAGCTCATGGCTGTAGGAGGTTTTGATGGCACAACGTACTTGAAGACCATTGAAGTTTTTGATCCTGATGCCAATACATGGAGGTAACCTTTAAGCTATGTTGCAAATCACCTCACTGCTGACTTGAAAATCATGGGCTTGAGATAAAACATGACCATCAAAATCAAGATGGTCAGTACACTGAATTACCTCTTGCAGTACTTTGAAAAGGGCTCAAAGTTACCCATATTCGATGGCTTATTTTGACTTCATTGCTCTAAAGTGGCTGACATCTTACAAAATTCCTCTCTTTGGTAACTGTCCAGTTTTATAATTAGAGGTAGCAAAAACAGAAAAAACAATCTCCCCTCTAGCTCCATCATGTTCAGCTGAGGAAACTAAAGCACTGAGAAATAAAGAGACCTGCCTAAGCAAGTTAGTGACAGAGTTAGAATTAGAACCTAGACCTTTGGCTGTCAATCTGTCATTGCAATTTTTATGCCCAGGAAAAACAAATTGCAGTTACCATTTTAAAAATAATACTTTATTTCATTTTAAAACTGATTTTTTTCTCTTGAGTTTTAAAAATATTTAAATATGTTATTACTCTATTTTAAAGTCTAGTAAATTGTAATAGTCACTTTTAGCAAGGAGGCTACATCTTACTTAACTTAAGAGTTCAAGTTAAGCTGTATTTATAGGCTTAATTTTACTTTGCTTTTAAATCCTTAATTGTCTAACAAATCCTTCCTAAATACTTAAGTAGTTCTTATAAATTCACATAAATTGGGTGACTCTTGCATTTATTTTAAATATTCAGAAACTTTTACAAATGTAGCAAAATTCTCTTAAACCTTTCAGCTTAAAATCCTAAATCTAAATCTTTGCTCAATCACACATTTTAAACTTGATTCATAAAACTAATCTGATAGATGCTCTAATATGCCAAAGTCTCTTAAACACTACAAGTTTAAAAGGTCAAATATATAGTTTATTCTCATTTTTAATATAAAATATTAATAGTATGGATTGAGGTACTTTATATCTATACTAATATCTATTTTAAATACTAGCTTTAAAAAAAAAACAGTTTTAGCTTCTAAGCAGTTCTTTCTCAGAGAATTGGGCTTATTTGCCTAAACACATCTGGGGTAACCATCTCAGCGGTTGAGGTTGCACATAAACCACAGATATCAGTCTGGATATGATATCTGAGGCAGAAGACATTCTGAAAGATTTTTCTCATGACGATGAAAGATAAGTTGATGTCTTTTATGGTCACTTTTATATTCCAGAAGGGGCAGTCTTGTAGTCCATTCCTGCTGCATTCTGAGTATACATTTTCTAATTTTGAGCCTGTAACTATCCACCCAGATTTTTTTCATTAGTATATAAGATTCAACTAATGAATTTACTGGGTTCTTTTTATAGTCTTCATCTCTGGGAAAGCCACAACTTTGACAGATATCTGAATGACATTCTTTGGATTCTGCATCTCTCTCATGCTCTGTATGGCTCAGTGGTCACAATACTAAAGTCAGACTAATAACACTGTAGCACTTTTTGCTTATACATCACATTTTCACAACCTTGTTCATGAAGTAAAGATTTACTGAGTGCTCTAGACCCTGGGGATACAGAAGTGAACACAACAAAATTCCCTGCCCGCCTGGAGCTGACGTTACAACGAGGGAGACAGTGCCATACCAGGAGTGGAAGTGCTATGGCAAATAGCAGAGAGGCAAGGAGTCCAGGGAGGATTATCCACTTTAAAAGGTGGCCCAGGGAGGCCCCACTGAAAAGGTAACATTTCAGCAAAACCTAATAGAGGTTAAGGGAAAGAGAATGGCAGGTTTTCATGAATAGGAGCCTCTCACTTGTGGTGTATTTTCTTCCATATACAGCTTTCTATTTTTAGTGGGAATCTGGGTAAGCATAATTTGGGAAGACAGCCAAGTTTATTTCTGACACTTAATGACTATGATCCTATGTAAGGACTTGTTTCTCAGTAACTGTTACTAATATATGTTAGTAATATTTGACCAAGTAATATTCATGAAATTCTTAAGGACCATCTGTTGAGGGATTACTATATAAATTTTTGTAGTTACATATCCCAAATTTAAAGCCAATTTAAAATCAATACTTACAGTTGACAGAGGATCTAATATTCTTTTCCATGGAAATCCTTAATTTTGAAGGTGATCTTGTTCACATATCAAAAACTAGATGCAGACTTTATTTAATCATATCCAGCTTCGTTCCATAAAGGGTTTGAGAAGACTTCCAAGAGTACATACAAAAGGATAGAAATAAATAATTAAAGTTTAGGCAAAAGCAAAATGTGGGTGGGAAAATATTATAGCCAGGGTCAAAATTAGACACAAAAATGTAGAATATGTGATTCTGTGTAATTGTTATGAGTCAGTCTAGATGTAGAGTTATAAAGTTACAAGGCAAAATGGATATGGTGCTCTCTTAAAACAGTGTCCTGTAAGTCAGAGAATTTCAGTCAATGTCTGAAATAATTCTGCTACTTGCCAGTGCTCAATTCCAGCTCCTACTCTTTGGAAGAGATGTATGAAGCTAAAAATATTAGTTGTGATATAAAACAAAGAATTTTGTTTTATTAACATCTACATTATGGAAGAAATAGTGCTTTTTCTATTTAGAAATCTGATTGTGTTTCTTTCTTTACAGGTTATATGGCGGGATGAATTACCGTCGGCTTGGAGGTGGTGTAGGAGTTATAAAAATGACACATTGTGAATCCCATATATGGTGAACATATAGAAGACAGTCATGCATATGCTCCTCTGTATTGTGGAGAGCTTTGACTTTGGAGCTTTGTACAGCTCTAGAATACACTAAACAAATTTTATTCTTTGCCGGTGCCTCAACATGTGGAAAATACAAATACATTGAAAGTACTTCACCTGCAAGATGCCACCTTTGCACAATAATTTTCAGTTTTGTGCAGAAGAATATTTATTTTTGGTTTTAATTTATCATGGGATTTTTGTTGCTGGGTTTTTTTGTTTTTTGTTTTTGTTTTGGGATTTAGCCTTCCTCCCACCAAAAGAGAAAAAAAGGAAAGACAAAAAAAAAAACAACCAAACATTTCAAGCAGTAAAACCTTATTTTTAAGATACTGATTAAGTTTGAAACTACTAATAAGGGAAGAGGTCTATATGGGATCTAGTTGTCAGTTCTAAGCACTCCATCCACAAGACTCCACTACTTACAGGAACTTACCAGTGACAAAGATAGGTATGCAAGGTGTATTAGTTAGCCATCATTCTTGCACTAAGCACCAGAAGACTTGAAAATCTAAAAAACAAAGGAAACATCTCATTTAACTAGAACAATTCAAAAGAATATTAAATCAATAAGACCAGGACTCAGATGCCAAAGTTTTCATCAGTGGAAGCTCACATCTTGTTTCCTTCCTTATGGACTTGTTTGCCACTATAAAGTCTTTTTTGCAAATATTTCCATAGCGTTCCTGCTAGATCTAGAGCTCTGCTCAGTGCCTCTACAAAAACAGTATATGATTCTCATATACTGTCTTGAGAATCCCCCAGTAGAATCACGTGTAACTCTGCAAGTTTTTGCTCAAAAATGTTACTGACTGAAGCAACTTTCCTTTCTATTTCCTATTGCTACTAAGGACCAGCAGGGAGAAATGTCCTCTCCCCAGCAGTGAATACTGTTAGGCAATTTACACTTGATGCTCAGGCCTGCTGAAGCTGAGGCTTACCTGTAATCACAGCCTCCAAGGGAATGAATTCTTCAGTTCATGTAATAGTATGCTAACGAGTATAAAATCAGTTTAGGCATTTAATTAATAAAATCTTGGTTCTTTTATAAAAACTATATATCATTATCCTCATTCTATAAAGCCACTATTACCACTACTCTGAAATTGCACTTTCTGGTAAAAAGTTAACATTTTTAAGGAAAAAAAAGAATACAGATTTCAGTGGTTAAAGTGTTTTTGTTATTGTGATCATACACCAGTTTTTTTCAGTGTGTCTTGCAGGAAAAGCTTTGAAAAAGACTTTAACCACAACCATACGGAATAATCTTCTCCCTCCCCTCACTACAAAAATGTTTGGCAACATTTGTGTTTACATTTAAAGATCATTTGCACCTTTATAAGGAAAAAAAATAAGTATTTGGTAAACAATTGTTTACATGCATCATTTATGCTTTTTTCTAGCATGTATAACTTTTTAAAATAAAGGTAGTACTTACCATAAAAAAATTTTGGTTAATGCTTTTTAATGCTTGTATCTTTGCTACTTAATTTAGATTTTCTGTTTCTATACCATTTACACTTCCTATTATAAAGTTATAAGTACTTACAACCTGAAGGAATAAAGGGATTGCCAGCTAGAATTATGAATTTTTATTATATATTTTATATAATAGTAGTATATTACCTAACCTCTAAACTTATTTTCTGGTGTGGGACTGGCAATCAAACGATTTTGAGCTAGAAGGGCTTTTAACAATCATCTGGTCCAGGGACTTCCCTGGTGGCACAGTGATTAAGAATCCACCTGCCAACACAGGGGACACGGGTTTGAGCCCTGGTCTGGGAAGATCCTGCATGCCGCGGAGCAACAAAGCCTGTGCACCACAACTATTGAGCCTGCGCTCCAGAGCCTGTGAGCCACAACTACTGAGCCCATGTGCCTCAACTATGGAAGTCCGCACGCCTAGAGCCTGCGCTCCACAACAAGAGAAGCCACTGCAATGAGAAGCCTGCACGCCGCAACTAGAGAAAGCCCACGTGCAGCAATGAAGACCCAATGCAGACAAAAATTAATTAATTAAAAAATCATCATCATCATCAAGCTTCCCTGGTGGCGCAGTGGTTAAGAATCCTCCTGCCAATGCAGGGTACACGGGTTCAAGCCCTGGTCTGAGAAGATCCCACATGCCACAGAGCAATTAAGCCCATGTGCCACAACTACTGAGCCTGTGCTCTAGAGCCCTCGAGCCACAACTACTGAGTTCACGTGCCATAACTACTGAAGCCCACTGTGCCTAGAGCCTGTGCTCCACAACAAGAGAAGCCAATGCAATGAGAAGCCCATGCAGCACAATGAAGAGTAACCCCCACTTGCCGCAACTAGAGAAAGCCCGCGCACAGCAACAAAGACCCAACACAGCAAAAAGTAAGTAAATAAAAATTTTTTTAATGGCTAAATAAAATCATCATCATCATCTGGTCTAAACCCATTTATTGCTCTGCTTTAAGACTGAAAACAAGGAAGTCCTGCCTAAGCATAAATAGTCAATGATAGAACCAACATTTTAAATCAGTTCCCCTAACTCCTACTTCATTTCTCTTTCTATGCCACACAGCCACTACAGACCTACCTGAAACTAAATATACTAATAGACCTTAATTTTAAGGTCTGGTATGCAACATTGAAAAAGTATAAAAATTTTTATGAGATCATTATGGTACTGCATCACTAACAGTCTTCAAGACAAAATCACATATTTCCAAAGACTCTACTATTTCAGATATTTGAAGAAAAGGAAGGGAATAGTAACAGCAACAAAATTCTACGGATTAGAATTTCCATAAGCAGGGAAGTCCCCAGTGAGAGCAATTCACATGGCAGTGATTCAAGAGTAGAGACCCAGAAACTATACCACTGGCCAAAGTAACCATTGGAGTCTAAAGGGTCTTTTTTTTCCTTACACTGAAGGTGCTCCAGTTTTATTGAGTTAAGTGTACTTATTCTATAAAAGACATTGGTGTAAAATAGAATATTTATTAAGTTATTTGCATAGTGATTTCCACAACACTATGAAGTAAACTTGGGTTGGGTTGGTGGTTATCTTCATTTTATAAATAAGTAAATTGAAGCTTAGAAAAGTTAAAATGACATGGTAGACACTGAACCTCAAATGCACATCCCCTGATTCCAAACCCATTCTTCTCTACAGTACTCTCCACATTCCCATTTCTAATGTCACTGTTCCCCAGTTCTGTTCTCCAATATTTTACCTGCAAATATCTACACTGCAGAGACTAGTTCTTGACAACTGTGAAGTAGAAAAGGTCCCTCCTGAACAATATTTGAGTGAAAGTAGGGAAAAAGCATTTCAAACTTTATATTACCTTAGGAAACAGATGGGAAAAGAAAAAAAAATGGGATAAGGAAAGAGAGGAGAGAAGAAGGAAGAGGCAAAAACAGACCAGTAAACCCAAATATCACTGGCTGGTTGTCTAAGTAGTTTGTGACACTGGCTCTGTAAATTGCTTTGAGGTCTCTGTACTGGAAGTGACTGATAAGAATAGTTCCTAGAAATGACAAAACTCTTCAACTAGAGTTGTCTTAAGGGTCCTTAACAATAGTAACATTTAAGTTATTTAGTCATGGTTAGGAACTTGTACATGTAGAAGACAGATTGTATTATACTAACATTAAATATTCAGGGTGTTCCAATAACTGTCAGTAACCTATTAATATCCCTATCCTAGAAAGTTAGAATATTTACTAAAGGGATTCTGAATTCCTAGGAAAAGAGGACATGTATCTTCAGTGTGAATTTAGATCAATATACATTTGGACTCCTACTGAACAGAAACAGTCCCTGCCTTCAAAAAGCTTACAGTTTCGAGTAGACCTTCAAGATGGCAGAGGAGTAAGACATGGAGATCACCTTCCTCCCCACAAATACATCAGAAATAACATCTACATGTAGAACAACTCCTACAGAACACCTACTGAATGCTAGCAGAAGACCTGAGGCTTCCCAAAAGGCAAGAAACTCCCCATGTACCTGGGTAGGGCAAAAGAAAAAAGAAAAAACAGAGACAATAGGGATGGGACCTGCACCTTGGGAGGGAGCTGTGAAGGAGGAAAAGTTTCCACATGCTAGGAAGCCCCTTCGCAGGCAGAGACTGCAGGTGGCGGAGGGGGAAAGCTTCGGAGCCACGGAGGAGAGCGCAGCAACAGGGATGCGGAGGGCAAAGCAGAGAGATTCCCGCACAGAGGATCAGTACCGACCAGCACTCACCAGCCCGAGAGGCTTGTCTGCTCACCCACCAGGGCGGGCAGGGGCTGGGAGCTGAGGCTTGGGCTTCGGAGGTCAGATCCCAGGGAGAAGACTGGGGTTGGCTGTGTGAACACAGCCTGAAGGGAGCTAGTGTGCCACAGCTAGCTTGGAGGGAGTCCGGGAAAAAGTCTGGAACTGCCTAAGAGGCAAGAGACCATTGTTTTGGGGCGCACGAGGAGAGGAGATTCAGAGCACTACCTAAATGAGATCCAGAGATGAGCACAAGCCACGGCTATCAGAACAGACACCAGAGATGGGCATGAAATGCTAAGGCTACTGCTGCACCCACCAAGAAGCCTGTGTGCAAGCACAAGTCACTATCCACATCTCCCCTCCTGGGAGCCTATGCAGCCCGCCACTGCCAGGGTCCCGTGATCCAGGGACAACTTCCCAGGAGAACACACAGCACACCTCAGGCTGTTGCAACTGCCACCGCAGGCTCAATCTGCATTCTGTACCCCTCCCTCCCCCTGGCCTGAGTGAGCCAGAGCCCCCAAATCAGCTACTACTTTAACCCCGTCCTGTCTGAGTGAAGAACAGACACCCTCAGGCAACATACATGCAGAGGCGGTGCTATAATCCAAAGCTGAACCCCAGGAGCTGTGCAAACAAAGAAGAGAAAGGGAAATCTCGCCCAGCAGCCTCAGGAGCAGCAGATTAAATCTCCACAATCTACTTGACGTACCCTGCATCTGTGGAATACCTGAATAGACAACGAATCATCCCAAAATTGAGGCGGTGGGCCTTAGAAGCAACTGTAGACTTGGGGTTTGCTTTCTGCATCTAATTTGTTTCTGGTTTTATGTTTATCTTAGTTTAGTATTTAGAGTTTATTATCAGTGATAGATTTGATTATTGATTTAGTTGCTCTCTTCCTTTTATATATATATATATAGATAGATAGATATTTTTTCCTCCTCTTTTTGTGAGTGTATATGTGTATGCTTCTTTGTGTGATTCTGTCTGTATAGCTTTGCTTTTACCATTTGTCCTGGGGTTCTGTCTGTCCGTTTTTTTTGTTTGTTTGTTTTTTAATATAGATTTTAGTGCTTGTTATCATGGTGGATTTATTTTTTGGTTAGGATGCTCTCTTCTTTCCTTTCTTTTATTACTTTTTAGTTATTTTTATTTTTAATAATTTTTCTTACTTTTTATTTTAATAACTATATTTTATTTTATTTTCTTTTTTTCTTTTTTTCTCCCTTTTCCTCTGAGCTGTGTGACAGACAGGGTCTTCATGCTCTGGCAGGGTGTCAGGCCTGAGCCTCTGAGTGGGGGAGCCCAATTCAGGACATTGGTCTACCAGAGTCCACCAGGCTACATGTAATATCAAATGGCAAAAGCTCTCCCAGAGATCTCCAACTCAACGCTAAGACCCAGCTCCACTCAATGACCAGCAAGCTACAGTGCTGGACACCCAATACCAAACAACTAGCAAGAAAGGAATACAACCCCATCCATTAGCAGAGAGGCTGCTTAAAATCATAATAAGGTCACAGACACCCCAAAACACACCACCGGACGCAGTCCTGCCCACCAGAAAGACAAGATCCAGCCTCATCCACGAGAACACAGGCAGCAGTCCCCTCCACCTGGAAGCTTACACAATCCACTGAACCAACCTCAGCCACTGGGGGCAGACACCAGAAACAATGGGAACTACGAACCTGCAGCCTGTGAAAAGGAGACTCCAAACACAGTAAGTTAAGTAAAATGAGAAGACAGAGAAACACACAACAGAAGAAGGAGCAAGGTAAAAAACCCACCCAACCAAACAAATGAAGAGGAAATAGGCAGTCTACCTGAAAAAGAATTCAGAGTAATGATAGTAAAGATGATCCAAAATTGTGGAAATAGAATGGAGAAAATACAAGAAACATTTAACAAGGACCTAGAAGAACTAAAGAGCAAACAAACAATGATGAACAACACAATAAATGAAATTAAAAATTCTCTAGAAGGAATCAATAGCAAAATAACAGAGGCAGAAGAACGGATAGTGACCTGGAAGATAAAATAGTGAAAATAACTACCGCAGAGCAGAATAAAGAAAAAAGAATGACAGAGGCCTCTGGGATAACATTAAATGCACCAACATTCGAATTATAGGCGTCCCAGAAGAAGAGAAAAAGAAAGGGACTGAGAAAATATTTGAACAGATAATAGTTGAAAACTTCCCTAATATGGGAAAAGAAATAGTCAATCAAGTCCAGGAAGCGCAGAGTCGCATACAGGATAAATCCAAGGAGAAACATCCCAAGACACATATTAATCAAACTATCAAAAATTAAATACAAAGAAAAAATATTAAAAGCAGCAAAGGAAAAACAACAAATAACATACAAGGGAATCCCCATGAGGTTAACAGCTGACCTTTCAGCAGAAACTCTGCAAGGCAGGAGGGAGTGGCAGGACATATTTAAAGTGATGAAAGGGAAAAACCTACAACCAACATATTCTATCCAGCAAGGATCTCATTCAGATTCGATGGAGAAATTAAAACGTTTACAGACAAGCAAAAGCTCGGAGAATTCAGCACCACCAAACCAGCTGTCACAAATGCTAAAGGAACTTCTCTAGGCAGGAAACACAAGAAAAGGAAAAGACCTACAATAACAAACCCAAAACAATTAAGAAAATGGTAAGAGGAACATACATATTGATAACTACCTTAAATGTAAATGGATTAAATGCTCCAATCAAAAGACACAGAATGGGGCTTCCCTGGTGGCGCAGTGGTTGAGGGTCCGCCTGCTGATGCAGAGGACGCGGGTTCGTGCCCCGGTTCGGGAGGATCCCACGTACCGCGGAGCGGCTGGGCCTGTGAGCCGTGGCCGCTGAGCCTGCGTGTCGGGAGCCTGTGCTCCGCAGCGGGAGAGGCCGCAGCGGTGGGAGGCCCGTGTACCGCAATTAAAAAAAAAAAAAAAAAAAAAACAAAAAACCAAAAAAAAGACACAGAATGGCTGAATGGATACAAAAACAAGACCCATACATATGCTGTCTACAAGAGACCCACTTCAGACCTAGGGACACATACAGACTGAAAGTGAGGGTATGGAAAAAGATATTCCATGCAAATGGAAATCAAAAGAAAGCTGGAGTAGCAATTCTCATATCAGATAAAATAGACTTTAAAATAAAGATTATTACAAGAGACAAAGAAGGACACTACATAATGATCAAGGGATCAATCCAAGAAGATAGAACAATTGTAAATCTTTACACACCCAACACAGGAGCACCTCAATACATAAGGCAAACGCTAAGAGCCATAAAAGGGGAAATCGACGGTAACATAATCATAGTAGGGGACTTTAACACCCCACTTTCACCAATCGACAGATCATCCAAAATGAAAATAAATAAGGAAATACAAGCTTTAAATGAGACATTAAACAAGATGGACTTAATTGACATTTATAGGACATTCCATCCAAAAACAACAGAATACACTTTCTTCTCAAGTGCTCATGGAACATTCTCCAGGATAGATCATATCTTGGGTCACAAATCAGGCCTTGGAATATTTAGGAAAATTGAAATCGTATCAAGTATCTTTTCCAACAACAACGCTATGAGACTAGATATCAATTACAGGAAAATGTCTGTAAAAAATACAAATACATGGAGCCTAAAGAATACACTACTAAATAACCAAGAGATCACTGAAGAAATCAAAGAGGAAATCAAAAAATACCTGGAAAGAAATGACAATGAAAACATGACAACCCAAAACCTATGGGATGCAGCAAAAGCAGTTCTAAGAGGGAAGTTGATACCAATACAACCCTACCTCAAGAAACTTACAAACATCTCAAATAAACAACCTAAACTTACACCTAAAGCAATTAGAGAAAGAATAAAAAAGCCCAAATTTAGCAGAAGGAAAGAAATCATAAAGATGAGATCAGAAATAAATGAAAAAGAAATGAAGAAAACAATAGCAAAGATCAATAAAACTAAAAGCTGGTTCTTTGAGAAGATAAACAAAATTGATAAACCATTAGCCAGACTCATCAAGAAAAAAAGGGAGAAGACTCAAATCAATAGAATTAGAAATGAAAAAGGAGGGCTTCCCTGGTGGCACAGTGGTTAAGAATCCACCTGCCAATGCAGGGGACACGGGTTCGAGCCCCGGTCCGGGAAGATCCCACATGCCGTGGAGCAACTAAGCCCGTGCGCCACAACTACTGAGCCTGCGCTCTAGAGCCTGTGAGCAACAACTACTGAGCCCACGTGCCACAACTACTGAAGCCTGTGCACCTAGAGCCTGTGCTCCGCAACAAGAGAAGCCACCGCAACGAGAAACCCATGCAACCCAATGAAGAGTAGCCCCCGCTCTCCGCAACTAGAGAAAAACCCATGCCCAGCAACGAAGACCCAACACAGCCAGAAAAATGAATAAAATAAAATTTTTTTAAATGGGGGGGGGAACATTAATTCATTCATGTGTTTAGTGAAAGGGGCTAAAAATGTTAAAAAAAGAAATGAAAAAGAAGAAGTAACAATTAACACTGCAGAAATACAAAGGATAATAAGAGATTACTACAAGCAACTATATTGCAATACAATGCACAAGCTGGAAGAAATGGACAAATTCTTAGAAAAGCACAAGCTTCCGAAACTGAACCAGGAAGAAATAGAAAATATAAACAGACCAATCACAAGCACTGAAATTGAAACTGTGATAAAAAATCTTCCAACAAACAAAAGCCCAGGACCAGATGGCTTCACAGGTGAATTCTATCAAACATTTACAGAAGAACTAACACCTAACCTTCTCAAACTCTTCCAAAATACAGCAGAGGGAGGAACACTCCCAAACTCATTCTACAAGGCCACCATCACTCTGATACCAAAACTAGACAAAGATGTTACAAAGAAAGAAAAATACAGGCCAATATCACTGATGAACATAGATGCAAAACTCCTCAAATAAATACTAGCAAACAGAATCCAACAGCACCTTAAAAGGATCATACACCATGATCAAGTGGGGTTTACCCCAGGAATGCAAGGATTCTTTGATATACGCAAATCAATCAATGTGATAAAACATATTAACAAATTGAAGGAGAAAAACCATATGATTATCTCAGCAGATGCAGAAAAAGCTTTCAACAAAATTCAACACCCATTTATGATAAAAACCCTCCAGAAAGTAGGCATAGAGGGAACTTACCTAAACATAATAAAGGCCATATGTGACAAACCCACAGCCAACATCATCCTCAATAGTGAAAAACTGAAACCATTTCCTCCAAGATCAGGAACAAGACAAGGATGTCCACACTCACCACTATTATTCAACATAGTTTTGGAAGTTTTAGCCACAGCAGTCAGAGAAGAAAAAGAAATAAAAAAGGAAGCCAAATTGGGAAAAAAGAAGTAAAGCTGTCATGCAGATGACATGATACTATACATAGAGAATCCTAAAGATGCTACTAGAAAACTACTAGAGCTAATCAATGAATTTGGTAAAGTACAGGATACAAAATTAATTCATAGAAACCTCTTCCATTCCTATACACTAATGATGAAAAATCTGAAAGAGAAATTCAAGAAACACTCCCATTTACCATTGCAACAAAAAGGATAAAATACCAAGGAATATAGGGGCAAGACGGGAATAAAGATGCAGATCTGCTGGAGAGGGTGTGGAAAAAAGGGAACACTCTTGCACTGCTGGTGGGAATGTGAATTGGCACAGCCACTATGGAGAACAGTATGGAGGTTCCTTAAAAAACTACAAATAGAACTACCATATGACCCAGCAATCCCACTACTGTGCATATACCCTGAGAAAACCATAATTCAAAAAGACTCATGTACCAAAATGTTCACTGCAGCTCTATTTATAATAGCCAAGAGATGGAAGCAACCTAAGTGTCCATCATCGGATGAATGGATAAAGAAGATGTGGCACATATATACAATGGAATATTACTCAGCCATAAAAAGAAACGAAACTGAGCTATTTGTGATGAGGTGGATAGACCTAGAGTCTGTCATACAGAGTGAAGTAAGTCAGAAAGAGAAAGACAAATACCGTATGCTAACACATATATATGGAATTAAAAAAAAATGTCATGAAGAACCTAGGGGTAAAACGGGAATAAAGACACAGACCTACTTGAGAGTGGACTTGAGGATATGGGGAGGGGGAAGGGTAAGCTGTGACAAAGCGAAAGAGAGGCATGGACATATATACACTACCTAGTGGGAAGCAGCCGCATAGCACAGGGAGATCAGCCCGGTGCTTTGTAACCACCTAGAGGAATGGGATAGGGAGGGTGGGAGGGATGGAGATGCAAGAGGGAAGAGATATGGGGACATATGTATATGTATAACTGATTCACTTTGTTATAAAGCAGAAACTGACACACCATTTGTAAAGCAATTATACTCTAATAAAGATGTTAAAAAAAAATACCAAGGAAAAAACCTACCTAAGGAGACAAAAGACCTATATGCAGAAAACTATAAGACTGATGAAAGAAATTAAAGATGATACAAACAGATGGAGAGATATACCATGTTCTTGGATGGGAAGAATCAACATTGTGAAAATGACTACCCAAAGCAATCTACATATTCAGTGCAATACCTATCAAACTACCAATGGAATTTTTCACAGAACTAGAACAAAAAATTTCACAATTTGTAAGGAAACACAAAAGATATGAATAGCCAAAGCAATCTTGAGACAGAAAAACGGAGCTGGAGGAATCAGACTCCCTGACTTCAGACTATACTACAAAGTTACAGTAATCAAGATAGTATGGTACTAGCACAAAAACAGAAATATAGATCAATGGAACAGTATAGAAAGCCCAGAAATAAACCCACGCACATATGGTCACCTTGTTTTTGATAAAGGAGTCAAGAATATACAATGGAGAAAAGACAGCCTCTTCAATAAATGGTGCTGGGAAAACTGGACAGGGACATGTAAAAGAATGAAATTAGACCATTCCCTTACACCATACACAAAAATAAACTCAAAATGGATTAAAGACCTAAATGTAAGGCCAGAAACTATCAAACTCTTAGAGGAAAATATAGGCAGAACCCTCTATGACATAAATCACAGCAAGATCCTTTTTGACCCACCTCCTAGAGAAATGGAAATAAAAACAAAAATAAACAAAAGGGACCTTATGAAACTTAAAAGCTTTTGCACAGAAAAGGAAACCATAAACAAGACAAAAAGACAACCCTCAGAATCGGAGAAAATATTTGCAAATGATGCACTGACGAAGGATTAATCTCCAAAATTTATAAGCAGCTCTTGCAGCTGAATATCAAAAAAACAAACAACCCAATCCAAAAATGGGCAGAAGACCTAAATAGACATTTCTCCAAAGAAGATATACAGATTGCCAACAAACACATGAAAGGATGCTCAACATCACTAATCATTAGAGAAATGCAAATCAAAACTACAATGAGGTATCACCTCACACCAGTCAGAATGGCCATCACCACAAAATCTACAAACAATAAATCCTGGAGAGGGTGTGGAGAAAAGGGAACCCTCTTGCACTGTTAGTGGGAATGTAAATTGATACAGTCACTATGGAGAACAGTATGGAGGTTCCTTAAAAAACTAAAAATAGAAGTACCATACGACCCAGCAATCCCACTGCTGGGCATATACCCTGAGAAAAGCATAATTCAAAAAGAGTCATGTACCACAATGTTTATTGCAGCTCTATTTACAATAGCCAGGGCATGGAAGCAACCTAAGTATACATTGACAGATGAATGGATAGAGAAGATGTGGCACATATATACAATGGATTATTACTCAGCCATAAAAATAAACGAAATTGAGTTATTTGTAGTGAGGTGGATGGACCTAGAGACTGTCATACGGAGTAAAGTAAGTTAGAAAGAGAAAAATACCGTATGCTAACACATATATATGGAATCTAAAAAAAGAAAAAAAAAAGGTTCTGAAGAACGTAGGGGCAGGACAGGAATAAAGATGCAGATGTAGGGAATAGACTGGAGGACATGGGGAGGGGGAAGAGATAGCTGGGACGAAGTGAGAGAGTGGCATGGACAAATATATACTACCAAATGTAAAATAGCTAGTGGGAAGCAGTTGCATAGCACAGGGAGATCAGCTCAGTGCTTTGTGACCACCTGGAGGGGTGGGATAGGGAGGGTGGAGGGAGGGAGATGCAAGAGGGAGGAGATATGGGGATATATGTATACGTATAGCTGATTCATTTGTTATAAAGCAGAAACTAACACACCATTGTAAAGCAATTATACTCCAATAAAGATGTTAAAAAAGAAAAAAAGCTTACAGTTTCAAACTTTGAGTTTGATTAGTGGTTCTCAAAGTGAACCCTGAAGTCCTCAAGATTCTTTCAGAGTATCCATGAGTCAAAGCTTTTTCCTTAGTAATCCTAGGAAGTTTTTTGCCTTTTTTTTTGTCTTTACTGTGATGACATTTGCACTGATGATGCAAAAACAATGGTAGATAAAGTTGCTGAGGTGTTCGCACAGTTCAAGGCAGTGGCACCAAACTGTACTACTAGTTATAATATTCACCACCATCCACTTACAGTTCAAAAAAAAAAAGTCAATTTCACCTAAGATATCTCAACCCTTAGATATATGAAATATTGCTGCTGCATACCAAAAGAGTGATTGTCACAAGAAAAATCTTTGTGTGATTGTTTTCAGTTGCAAGCTGAACAAGCCACTTCTTTTTGGAAGAATGACTGACAGACAAAGTTATTCAGACTTGGGTGTTGGTGGACATTTTGTGGAAAATGAACGCAGTGAGGCTGTCACTTCAAGGAAAACAACTGACCGCATTTTATCGTCAACGATAAAATTCTAGCTTTCAAGAGAAAATTAGAATTTTGTGAAAGTTGTATGGACCACTGTGGTAGTTAATTTTATGTGTCAAGTTGACTTGCCTAAAGGATGCCCAGATAGCTGGTAAAACATTTTTTCTTGGTGTGTCTGTGAAGACGTTTCTAGAAGAGATTAGCATTTGATTCAGTAGACTGAGTAGATTTCCACACTCACCAATATGGGCAGACATCATCCAATCTGTTTGGGGCCATATGGAACAAGAGGAGAAGATGGCAGAATTCTCTCTTCTTGAGCTGGGATGTCCATCTTTTCCTGCCCTCGAACATCAGAGCTCCTAGTTTTCAGGCCTTCAGACTTGGACTGCATTATACTGCTGTCTTTCCTCGTTCTCCAGCTTGCAGAGGCAGACTGTGGGACTGCTCAGCTTCCAGAACTGCATGCAACAGTTCCTATAATAAATAGACAGATAGGGACTTCCCTGGTGGTCCAGTGTTAAGACTCTGTGCTCCCAATGCAGGGGGCCCGGGTTCGATTCCTGGTCAGGGAACTAGGTCCCACATGCTGCAACTAAAGATCCTACACATGGCAACGGAGACTCAGCACAGCCAAATATATAAATAAATAAATATTTTAAAAATTAGCTAGCTAGCTAGCTAGCTTGATGACAGATGATGAGAGATAGATAGATGATAGATACATAGATAGATAGATAGATAGATAGACAGATAGATACATAGATAGATACATAGATAGATGATAGATATAGATCCCTGGTCAGGGAACTAGATCCCACATGCCACAAATAAGAATCTGCATGCTGCAAGTAAGACCTGGTGCAGCCAAATAAACAAATAAATAAATAAATAGTCTGGCAGGGTGTAGACTGGAAGAGTGATCAGAAAGCAAGTTATAGCTGAAAAAGGTTTGAAAGACAGGGTAGTTGTGCTAAGTAGCAAGAGTGGAAAGGGCATTCCAGACAGAGTAGCGTGTGCAAGATATACAGAATAAAGTCAATGAGACAAAATGGACTGTTTGGGGAAATCAAAGCAGTTTGGTTTATCAGGAGAATCAAATGAAAAAAGGCAAGTGTCCAGAAATAAGACAGGAGGAGCAGGCAGCCGGCAGGTACCATCATAAAGGACCTCATTGTCAATAGTTTCCTCTCTTAGCTTTCTTTTCTGATGTTTATTCCCCAAGTCTTTTTTTCTGTGTGGGTGTGGTGGCTAGGTTCCAAGATGCCCCTAGTGATCCCTGCCTTCTGATCTCTGTGTAATCCCCTCCTGCACTGCGCTAAGGTTGGTCTGGTCTGTGAGTCTAATTGTATGCTACAAAAGTGATGGTATGTCACTTCCAGATTAGGTTATAAGAGACCCTGCTTTCATATTGGGTGTCTTTCTCTCCCTCTCATCTCTCACTCTGGGAGAAGCAAATACATGAAAAAAAAGAATATAACAAATCCACGAATGCCCATGTACCCACCATCCAGCTTCAATTTTTGTTAATACTTTGCTAATCTTGTTTTATCTATTCCTTCCCACTCTCACTTCTCCCACCATCACTGGAATATTTTAAAGCAAATCCCAGGCATCATGTTATTTCACTCACACTTGAATATTTAATTTTTACATATAAGGTCTACTAACAATAACACTATCACATCTGATAAAATTAACAATTCTTTAACATCGCCTAATACCCAGTCCATATTAAAATTTCCCTAATTATCATTTTATTTATGTTTACAATTATACCTTGGAGTTTGCTTTTTTCCTGTCCTTCCATTTGCTCATTTGGTTAAATTGCTTTTTTGTTCCTTTGCTCAATCATTTTTGGAAATTCTTCTATAGCCTCTGTAGTCTCTATTCTATGTATATGTGTGTATCACCCCATTGTAAAAGAAGCAGTCAAACTTACATTTCTCTATAAAGATATTGAAATTAAATAATATTTAGAAATACTTCTTAAGGACATATGTAATACCTGGACAGCCCATTATGTCCCTTGTGTCATTGTTGTCATACATTTCACTTATATATAGACATATATAAATACATGTTTATATGTATATAATTTATATTATGTAATATATTTATATATAAACACATACTTATGTATATTATACATAAGCATAATCAAATATTGTTGTATTATTATTTTGAACTGTCATGTTATATCGATTAAGAATAAGAAAAATAAAATTTTTTACTTTACCTTCACTTATTCCTTCTTTGATGTTCTTCATTACTTCATACAGATCCAAGTTTCTGACATATATTATTTTCCTTCTCTCTGAAGAACTTCTTTTAACATTTCTTGCAAGGAAGTTCTGATGACAAATTTCAACTTTCACTTGTCCAGGAAAATATTTGTGTTTCCTTCACTTTTGAAAGATAATTTCACAGAATTCTAGGTTGCTGGGGTTTTTTTTTTTTTTTAACACTCCACACACAGTCTTCTTGCTTGCACAGTTTCTGAGGAGAAGTCAGATGTAATTCTTATCTTTGTTACTCTATAGGTAAGGTGTTTTCTTCCCTCTAGCTTCTTTCAGGATTTTTTCCTCATCTTTGACTTTCTGTAGTTTGAATATTATATGCCTCAATACAGTTTATTTGTTTTTTGTTTTTTTATCCTGCTTGGAGTTCTCTGAGCTCCCTTGATTTGTGGTTTGGTGTCTGGCATTAATTTGAAGAAATTCTCAGTCATCATTGTTTCCAATATTTCTTCTGTTTCTTTCTCTCTCCTGGTATTCTCATTGTGTGTTAACAGTTGAATCTTGGGGGCTTCCCTGGTGGTGCAGTGGTTGAGAGTCCGCCTGCCGATGCAGGGGACGTGGGTTCATGCCCCGGTCTGGGAGGATCCCACGTGCCGCAGAGCGGCTGGGCCCGTGAGCCATGGCCGTTGACCCTGCGCATCCGGAGCCTGTGCTCCGCAACGGGAGAGGCCACAACAGTGAGAGGCCCACATACAGAAAAAAAAAAACAAAAAAAAACAAAAAAAAAAAACAGTTGAATCTTGAACACAGGTTAGGGGCACCAACCCTCCACACAGTCGAAAATCCATATATAATTATAGTTGGCCCTCCATACACACAATTCCTCCATATCCATGGTTCCTCTGTATCTGCAGTTCCACATCTACAGATTCAACCAAACTTGGATCACATAGTACTATAGTATTTACTATTGAAAAAAATCTGTGTATAAGTGAACCAGCATAGTTCAAACCCATGTTGTTCAGAGTCAACTGTATGTTATACCTTTTGCAGTTGTCCCACAGACCTTGGCTATTGGTTTGTTTGGGTTTCTTTCTTCAATCTTTGCTCTCTTTGCTTTTCAAGAATTCTATTGATATATTCTCTAGCTCAGAGATTCTTTCCTCAGGTGTGTCATCTACTAATAAGCCCGCCAAAGGCATTCTTTTTTTTTGGCTACGTTGTGTCTTTGTTGCTGTGTGCAGGTTTTCTCTAGCTGCAGCGAGCAGGGGCTACTCTTCTTTGCCGTGCGTGGGCTTCTCATTGTGGTGGCTTCTCTTATTGCTGAGCACGGGCTCTAGGGTGCACAGGCTCAGTAGTTGTGGTGCACGGGCTTAGTTGCTCTGCGGCATGTGGGATCTTCCTGGACCAGGGATCAAACCTGTGTCCCCTGCATCGGCAGGCGGACTCTCAACCACCACACCACCAGGGAAGCCCAGAAAAGAACATTTTTAACCTTATAAAGGACATCTATGAAAATCCTACAGCTAACAGCATATTTAATGGTGAAATATACTTTCCCACTAAGATCAAGTGCAAGATAAGACTGTACATTCTCACTACCTCTACCTGCCATTGAATTGGCAATTCTAGCCATCGCAATTTGGCAAGAAAAAGAACTAAAAGGCATCCAGATTGAAATTAAGAAGTAAAACTGTCTTTTTTCAATGGCATGAATCTTATATATAGAAAATCTGAAGGAGTTCACTGAAAAAGCTACTAGAATAAACAAGTTCAGCAAGATCATAGGATACAAGAGCAATATACAAAATCAATTATATTTCTATACACTAGCAACAAACAATCCAAAAATGAAATTAAGGAAACAATTCCATTCTCAATAGCATAAAAAACAATTTAGTAATAAATTTAACAAAAGAAAGTGCAAAACTTGGACACTGAAAACAATAAAACATTGTTGAAGAAAAGTTTGAAAGATTTAAATAAATGGAAAGATATCACGCATTCATAGATTGGAAGACTAATATCATTATGAGGGCAATGCTCTCCAAACTGATCTACAGATTCAAGGCAATTACTATCAAAATCCCAGCTTTTTTACAAAGATTGACCAACTGATCCTAAAATTCTTATGAAAATGCAAAAAACCAAGAAGAGTCAAAACAATCTTGAAAAAAGGACAAAGCTGAAAGACTCACCTTCCTGATTTCAAAACACAGTACAAAGCTACAGTAATCAAGGCAGTGTGGTACTGGTATAAGGACTGACATTTAGATCAGTGAAATAGAATTGGGTCCAGAAATACACCCAAACATCTATGGCCACTGATTTTTAAGAAAGGTAACAGACAATTCAATGGGAAAAAGATAGCCTTTTCAGTAACTGATGCTGGAACAAATGAATATCTGTATGCAAAATGATGAATCTGAATGCTTACCTCACACCATATATAAAAATTAACTCAAAATGGATTACAGATCTAAATTTAAGAGTTAAAATTATAAAATGCTTAGAAGAAAACATAGGAGTAAATCTTTGGGACCTTGAACTAAGCAATGATTTCTTAGATACAACACCCAAAGTACAAGAAACAAAAGGAAAAATTTGACAGATTGGGCTTCATCAAAATTAAAATTTGCATTTCAAAAATAAATGAGTTCATTCTGATATTTCCAATTCAAAGTTAATATTACAGAGTTTCTACTTAACTTACTTGATTTTATAATTGTATATTTTTTTCTCTTACAATGTTAGAAATCTTGGTTTCTAACATTGTTATAATTACATATATTTTATCCTGTTATGAAAAGTGGTAAAATAACAATACCAATATTATTAAAAATAAGATAACTCAATGCAATTTAAGATTCCTTTGCTGCTCTTTTCCTAGGATATAGCCCACTGATGATATACAGTCAAATTACAAGGATTTAGAGATACTAAAAACGATTCTTTGTGTGATTATGGTCTGAACATAATATAGTTAGGTTCATTTGTTTTCAACTTTTAAGGATTGCTTTTCTTTCTTTTTGATCTAATTTTGTTTCATAATTACATAAAACACTTATATGGTTCCAAACTATAAACAAGGAACATTCAGATGAGTCCTTTCATTCCTGTCCCCTCTATGCAGTTGGTTCCCATCATTCCATTAGCAATCACTTTTACTAGTTTTTGGTTTTTCCTTCCAACGTTTTTGTAGGGAAATATACACACATACTCATATTCCACCCCCATTCCTTCCATAAAAGATCGCATACTATACACTCTATCCTCATCTTGCTCTTTCACATAACAATATATCCTAGAGAGAACTCCATGGCAATATTAGCTATCTTCCTCAAACCCTTTTATAATTACACAGTAGTAGTTCACTGTGCAGCCTATACCATAATTTATTCAACCAATCCCTCTCTGATGAGCATTTGGATTGTTTTTAGTCTTGCTATTACAAATACTGTTGGAATAAATAGACTCGTTCCTGCTTCATTTTATATTTTTGCTAGTGAATTTTGGGGACAGAATCCCAGAAATGGGATTACTAGTCAAAGGGTAAATCACACATAATTTTGTTAGATATTGATAACTTCTCCATGAGGTTGTACCATTTCTAACAACATTTTATCTGTTTTCCCTTTTCCACTCTTGTCCACCTACAACTCATTCTCCATCATATCTTATAAAATCCTGTAAGATACAAATCGGATCATATAATTCTTTTGCATAAAACTTCAGTGGTTCCCCATTGCATTTAGAATAAAATCCAGTCTCTTCATAGTACCTGTAAAAACTTAGATGATGTGGATCCTTCCTCTCTGTATCAGTTAGCATTAGGTTTGACTATGAGCAAGAGAACCAAAGTAACAATAGCTTAAACAAGATAGAAGTTTACATCTCTGATACTTAAGTCTGGAGGAGGAACATCTCGGTTGGCACAAGAGTTCAGCTTCAAGAAGTCCTCAGGGCACAAACTCCTTCCGGGCCATGCTCTGCTGTCCATAGGACCTGACCCTTATCCCAGTGACCTAAAAGAGCAGCTAGAGTACCAGTCATTTTATGTGTTCCAAACAGCAAAATTGGAAGAAGAATAAGGGCAAGGGGTACAGGCCTACTGTTTATTAACAAGATTCCTAGAAGCTCCACATGACACTTGCATTTTTATGCCATGGGTCAGAACTTAGTCAAATGACTGTACTTACCTATGAGAAATGCTAGAAAATGTCATCTTTATTATGGGCAACCACACACCCAGCCAAAAATTCGGAGACTTAACACGATGGAAGAAGTCTCTCCTGCACAGTCTTTTATAAAATTTTAATTTTATTTATTTAATTACTATTATTTTGGCCACATGGCATGTGGGATCTTAGTTCCCTCACCAGGGATCGAACCCACGACCCTGCAGTGGAAGCACAGAGTCTCAGCCACTGGACCGCAAGGGAAGTCCCTGCACAATCTCTTTAGTTTCGTCTCATACTACTCCACCCTTACCATGCTCCAGCCACACAGACTTCCTTTACTCTTCAAATAAGCCAAGCTCTTACCTATCTCAAGGCCTTTGCTCTTGCAGTTTCACCTGCCTAGCACATGCTTCCTCAGATCTTCAAACAGCTGGTTCCCTCTCATCATTCAGGACTCAGCTCAAATGTCACTTCCTCAAAGAGACCTTCTTTGGCAACTGTATATAAAGTAAGCACTATCCTAGTCACCCTTTTTCATACTGCACTGCCTTATTTATAGCATTTATCTCCATCTGAAATTATTTATCTTTTGCCTTCCTCTACTAGAATATAATTTCCACAAGACAGGGATCTTTTTTATCTTCACTACTATATCTCTTTTTATGCAATACAATTCTGAGTAGACAGTGGGAACTTAATTTTAGTTGAATGAATGAATGTCTGATTCCAAAGCCCATGCTTTATTCACTACTTCTGCTGTGCCTAGTATATGTGAAATAATACCCCATTCCAGAAGTTAGTCCTTGTTTTTGAATCACAGCCTATTATAGTTATTTTCTTTCAAAGAGATTTTAAAAAACATTGTTTCTAAAGTAAAACAAAATCTTCCTCTGCTCGGTAAGTAAAAAGAAGAGTTTTAGATATAACATCTTGTGCACATCTAAGTTGTGCAATTTTTTAGTTTTCATCTGCAAAATGTAAGAGTTGGTTAAAATGAATTCACTTAATCTACAGGTATTTAGCAAGCATTGTGCTAAAACAAACTTAGGGACATGAAAATTACATAATATAATCCCTGCCCTCAAAAGAGATTCACAGCTGCCTTTCAACTCTATGATTTGTATGACTCCATATAGTTGTTGTGTAACCTTTGTGCTAGAGAAAAAGCCTATGACTTCCCATTCCTGAGATATTTATTAAAGATCTGTCACCAAGACACTGATAAACACAAGGCTTCCTTTTAAAAGCGAATATTTAATTCAACACTGCAATAAGAATTAAACAGCATTAAAAACAGAAGCATATTAGTGGCTTAAAAAATGTATAGTAACTTTAGTTTCGTTTGGGGAGGATTTTGATTGCTGGTTCTCTACAGCAAAATGATGCTAGAAAAATGTCTAAAGAACATAGAAATTTTCTCTGAATACAAGTCTAAAATGCTTAAAATTAGGGATTAAAGGTTTTAAAGATGCAAATCAGAAATATTGAATATTAGAGGTATGTCATTTGAATCCTAAAAAATTTGACATAATAAAACATTATATATATTTTAGAAAGATGGCCAACAAATTAATAACTTGTCATATTCTAGAGACTGGCATCCCAGATGACCAGGACTATATTACACGAGCACCTGGCTGTGGTTCATCCACTACCACCTTCTTTGTTCTTCTAGATCCTTCTTGGCTTTCATCTGGGTAACTCCAAGGCACTGTGAGGAAAACAGATGCACAGATGCCCATTTCTCCTGCAGTCCCCCTCAGCATAGCAATTAGGCAGATAGTCAATGAGAAAAAGGTATATAATCCATAACTTATAGTCCCCACAAGGCCTCACTCAATTTGAAAAACTGCCAGTTCTGTCAAATATGCCAACACTCCAATAAGGTATTTATGACACAAAATCTGGAAAAAAAAAAGATATTTAAAATTAAAATACAATTACTTATATAGCAAAGCAGTTTGATATTTGATAAATACTCCAGGCTTATTTTAAATTCCATATCTACAAGCTAAGCTATGAATATAAACCCAAACCATTGCTGTTCTAAGTCAAATAGACTTTACTTAATAAAGATGACTGACTGTAATAAATTTACAGCTATTAGTCAATGGTGCTTAGATGGAATTAGACTAGGGTTCTTATTTATCCTGGCTTCCATGGATAAGCTAACTATCTGCCTAAAGAGAAGGGGGAAGAAGGAGTATCTATGAACCCCTTAGACTTATATGCAAATTGAGTGTCTACATCTTCTAGAAAGAGTTCCATAGCTTCCTTCTTCTCAAAGGGATATATGATGCCAAAGTGTCTTGTAGAAACTAAGCAGAGGCAGAAACCTGGTTAATACATTAATTTCAAACTTTTGAGAGGCAGTACAGTGTTGCAGTTAAAAGCATAAGCTTTTGAGTCAGATGACTGGGTTTAAATTCCAACTCCACTTATTAGCTGTGTGATCTTGAAGGAGCCTACTTATCCTCTGTGCCACAATTTCCTCTTTACAACCTATGCAAATAGGTTGTTGTGAAAACTAAATGGGACAATATGTGTAAATGCTTAATAATGCTTGGCACAGTTAGTGCTTGATAAATGTTAGCTTCATCATGGCATTATTTGAACCTAGGAGCTACAGTTACTGTCTTAGATCCTTACGAGAGGCCCTTAGAATAGACCAGACAAAACAGGGCCATCCTTATATTCATAGATGGTTAAGAACAATTATATAAAATAGTTTTAAAATGTAGTTTATTAATAGAATGTGAGAATATGGAAATAACATTTTAAAATATAAGGACTTCATGAAATTGAATTCTGAGGTGCTAAAATGTAAATTTATTTCTTTATAATGTCAAAGTAAGATGGAATAGTATATAATATTTCAAATTTATTACTGTGAACCATAGTAAGAAATAAATTTAACATCATGACCCAGTACAAGCAAATGTATATCCTTACTATATGTTATATATTCTCATTTTTATATTTTCCACTCTATTTTTCTTTTGTTTTTTAAAGCTGGTTTCTTCCCATCAAATTACTTCCTAACCTACTGCTGCATTGTGACCTCCAGTCTGAAAAGCTTTAAAATAGTGCTTATAAGATAGAGTATGAACTTCTTGGAACCTAAGAGATTAAGTGTTTAAATCTTGACTCTTCCTCTTACTAAGCTATCTTGCATGTGTCAATTAAACCTATCTTGGCTTCAGCTTCCTTGTTTTAAAAATAAAATAAATGTAGATAGAAACACCTAACTATAGCGTTGCTCTAAAGATTAGAGTTAAAGTATGTTAAACTCCTAGCCCAGTGACAAGACCAATATTCACGAGTGTTTATTGTGGCTGTATATTAATATATTTTAAATATATTAATATAATACACTTAAATATATTTAGGTGCCTACTCTCAGTTTATTTCTTTTTTTTCTTTCTCAGTTTATTTCTGATACTTTCTCTAATAAGGCCTTCATAGACACTAAAACAATGTCTCTATTATTTCTTTCCCAGTAGGGATAGAAAAGCCTAAAATATAAAGATGATATTTTAGTTCTGTGTTTCTACTATAATTTTCTTATCTAACACACAAAATCCTCTGTTACTCTGATAATTACTTCAAAGTTGACAAGAAAATTCTGAAAATTTCAAAGTTACTACAGAATAAGTCATATTATTACCAAAGTCTATGGGCACACAGTGTATAGTATCCTTCCACTATAAAGCTGCATATAGAAGGCTTAAGACTTTTTAGTAAACCATTTATAAAGCATAAAATAAAATCTCTCTACTGTCGTCAATTGGCAGACATCCCAAAGTGTTTCTTCAATGTGGGAAATACAATTGCCATACATTTTGAAAACTATGCAACAATAAGGGAAAATTACTTAACTAGATTTGCTCAAACTAACCTTTATTTTTCCATCAGTATGTGCTGAAGCTACAGATGTTGAAACACGAACCAATCTTGTGGCTGATAAATGAATTTTGAAATGCCTATGGAAATGTGAATACAAGCAGTCCATGAATAAGTCAACTTCCTCCTGGGTAACTTCCCCAGGTGTTTTGTGAACACTGTCCCACAAAGCTTTTGCATCTTCTGGATGTATGGCATAAGAAATATCCAGACTTTGAGGGCTACAGGGTACAGACCAAAGAAATTCAGTAGTAGCCATATAATGGTCCATTTTGCATGCAGTCCACATAGCAGCCATCCAGGAAAGGTTAAACGCATTGATTGCTAAGGGACGGAAATAACAGTCAAAAGTTTTCTGAAACCAGGTTCCAATTATGGCTGTATTAGTCTCTGCACCATTTGCAAGGAATAAGGGTAGACAGGTGAAATCTTCTGAAACAGTCTCCAGAAGACTGTCTCCAAATATACAGCAGAACCAACCAGTCCACAACACTTTACCTTCTCTGTGCTCAGATGGCAATTGAGATTTTGACAGAATCTATGAAGAAAAATCAAACAGGTTCATTAAATTCAAAAGTACATCTACTCCTAAAGTGCATCTTCTCAGCATTAATTAGTACATTTAAAAAGAAGAAGATATGTAGTATTACCTGCCAAAAACCACAGAGGTAATAGTCTCCCTGATCATTATTAGGGTGTATCAAGTTAACTGACCTTTCTCCTAATACTCTTTATTAGAACAGACATGGTATATGGCAAGATCTTGGTGCAACCAAAATCCAAAAAGGGGTGCCAATATGGTATAACCACGTACAGTACCCTGAAAAAAAAGTCTCAAAATCTCAACTTTAACTTTTTCTTCCAATGCAGGGGGTACAGGTTCGATCCTTGGTCAGGGAGCTAAGATCCCACATGCCTCCTGGCCAAAAAAACCCAAAACATAAAACAAATTCAATAAAGACTTTAAAAAAATGGAAAACAAAAATCTCAACTTTAGAAGGGGACTTCCCTGGTGGCGCAGTGGTTAAGAATCTGCCTGCCAATGCAGGGAACACGGGTTCAAGCACTGATCCGGGAAGATCCCACATGCTATAGAGCAACTAAGCCCATGCGCCAAAACTACTGAGCCTGCGCTCTAGAGCCCGCGAGCCACAACTACTGAAGCCAGCGCGCCTAGAGCCAGAGCTCTGCAACAAGAGAAGCCACTGCAATGCGAAGCCTGTGCACCGCAACGAAGGGTAGACTCCACTCACTGCAACTAGAGAAAGCCCACGCGCAGCAACAAAGACCCAATGCAGCCAAAAATAAATAAATAATTTTTTAAAAAAACCTTTAGAAGGGACTATAAAAGGTCACCGAATCCAATGTGCTTGAATTATTCCACTGAGGAAGACGTCACTATTTCCTAAGGGAGCTCTGTCTATCCACTTAAAATGTTCTTTCATATGTTAGGCCCTATAGTTCCCAACCACTGGTCCTACTTTCTTCCTTACGTGCATGTAGATGAAATCTAATCTAATCTCTCTTCTACAGAAAAAGCCCTTCAAATATTTGATGACCCTTATCATATATACTGCTATGGTCAACATCTCCAGTTTCTTCAACCATTCCTTCTATGACATATATTCAAGTGCTCACACTATCTGGACACTCTTCTCTGAAATTCTTTGGCAAAGAAGTCATTCATAAGTGAACATAATTACTTCAAAAAGGTCTGATTTCAGGACTGTCACCACCTTTAACCTAGATTATACTCCTACTAATATAATCTTAATAGTAGTTTTCTGGTTTTTAGTTGACAGCTTTACATAAATTAGCCCTACATACTCATTTTTGCTATTAATAGGCAAATCCCCCCCAACTTACATTGAGGCAGTAAACTTATTCCTATTAAAATTTTAATCTCTTTCAATTTGGCCCACTGTGTCAATCCATTCAGATCTTTTAGAATCTTGATTATATTTTCCAGCAGATTGACTAACCCCTCAAACTTTAAATTTGTAAATTATATAACAAACATACCTTCCAGGTATTAATAGAAGTTTTAATTAAAGTTTGACCAGGACAAGGTGAAGATCACAGCCCTATGTTATATCCCTTTAGAGATGATCATTTGAACAATTATTTTTGCCATTTTTCTCCTTGTTCAAGAAGTTATGAGACTTTCAAATACCTTAAAACCAGATGTATTATGTCTATCACGTTTTTATAACCTATAAGTCCTGTAACCCTGGCAAGAAATGAGATTTAATTAGAAAACTATTAGGACACTATACTAGGAATTCAAGAGGTTATTTCTATTCCTCACAAGAATATTTGCTTGCCTGATGACATGCAAACCATGTAACTTCTTTGGGCATCAACTGCTTCAACTTGACAGAGACTTCTAATTATCTACCCAGTATCTATTTCTCCTTCCACAGTAAAACAGTGCTTTCACTTGAGGTTGCAAAGTACCCACTAAAAATTTTTTTCTAGTCTCCCTTCCATCTGGGATATAAAGAGAAGTATCTGTTGGGTGTCAGCAAGTCTCGTTACAGGTTTACTCAGTGGCAGGCATCCTGTCTGACTTTCCCATCTTCCTCCTACTACTTGCCTTGAATTTACATATAGTATTTAGAGCTCCAGGAGCCAATTTAGATTATAGTGTGACTATAGGAGGGAAGCCATGCACCAAGGATGATAGAGAGGACAGAAGGAGCTTAGATTATTAATAATTTCATGAAGCATTTACCAGCCTGGAAAAGCTTACCTCTGGACACTTTTTGGGAAGACAAGTAAACCTCTATTGTCTTTAAGTCACTGTTATTTAGACTTCCTGTTATATGCAGCTGAACCTAATCCCAGTAATCCTGAGATCCTTGCCAATACTATGATCTATACCAGGGGTCAGCAAACCTTTTCTGCAGAGGGCCACATAGTAAATATTTTAGGCTTTGCAAGCCATGTGGTCTCTGTAGCAACTACACCTCTGCTGTTGTAATACAAAAACAGCCATAGACGATATGTAAACAAATGAAAGGGGCTCTATTCCAATAAAACGTTATTTACAAAGCCAAGCAGCAGGCCATAGTTTGTTAACCCCTGATCTATACAAATAAACAAAATTTCAACTGTTTCAGAATTTAATTTATCAATGACTAAAATGAATTAATTTAGCAGAAACAGAAGGAGCAGGCATAAATAATAAATCTGGTTTCTTAATAAATCAAAGGACAGTCATATTACTTTTATATACTACATATAGGAAGGAATGAAAAATGTTACATTTCTGAGAGTAACTTGGTATGATATATCACAATATGTAACAATGTTACTTTTTTGCTAAAATTCTACTTCTAGGATTTTACTCCCACTAAAAACCATAGAATTATCAGATAAATTTACAAAAACGTAAAATTTACATTTACATTTAGTTACTCAAAATGACATGAGTAACTATCTACAGCACTGATTATTAGTAAAAAAAAAAGCCATAATGCAGAAGTATGGGCAATATGATCACAATTTTAATAGATACAGACAGCCAAATAGATATATCTAGGTTCATGATGGAGTCTGTAATTTTCTTATAATGTCTTTGTCTAGTTTTGGTATTAGGGTAATACTGGGCTCATAGGATGAATTAGGAAGTATTCCTTCTGCTTCTATCTCTGAAAGAAATTGTAGAGAACTGGTATAATTTCTTCCCTAAACGTTTGGTGGAATTCACTAGTGAACCCATCTGGACCTGTTGCTTTCTGTTTTGGAAGGTTATTAATTATTGATTCAATTTCTCTAATAGGACTAGGCCTATTCAGATGGTCTACTGACAGATGTATACCAAAAGGTTAAACTGTGGTTTTTAACTTTCTTTGGTTTTGGGGGTTTTTTTTTTACCTTTAAAATATTTATTTATTGGAAAGGTAGTAGTCTCATATAGTACAAAATTCAAATAGAAATGTACACTTTGAAAAGTTAGTCTACCAGCTACCTCTGTCTACCCGCCTCCCCCAACTCAGTTCTTGCCCCCAGAGCCCAGTTACCAGTGTTTCGTGTATCTTTCTGGAGCTGCTCAATGCATATGCACAATGCATAGCTTTTAATTTGTTTTTAAGAAAATGTATAACAAAATCTTCTGTTACATGCAGAGTTTAAGTGTTTTTGCAAATACATGTATTATTTTTTCTTCTTTTATGGCCCCTGGCTAACACGTCTTGTGCAGGAAAGCCATTCATATTCCAAGATTGAAAACAATTTTCTTATATTTACTTCTAATACTTTTCTATTTTGGTTTTAAATTGACATCCTTAAACCAACTGGGTTTTTATATTTGAACAGAGTCTGATATAGGTGGGGATCTAATTTTATTTTCTTTGAAGCATGGCTATTGAATTGCTTCAATACCATTTAATCCAGCCTTTCCAATGGATCCAAATCATTTAATATCCAGGTCCCAAATCTCCAGCATCAGTAACAACCACCGAGGATAGTTTCATCCCACAAGTCCCACTCCTGGGCGCTATGTTTGCCAGGATGCTTCTTCTCTCTACTGGACCTCCTTCCCTCCTTCATGGTGTCCCAATCATGGGTGCTCTTCTTTCTGTACTTGGACTTCTCTGTGCTTCCTGGCGCCACTTTGGCCTTCCTCCTGTTCTCTTTGTGGGAATCTTCATCCTCTTCATCCCTGTGGTGCTTCCTCTTCCACGATACCTGCTCCTCATCGCCACGTCCTCCTCCTCCCTGGACCTTCCCGTCCAGCCTCCGTCCTGATCTCCTGCCTGATGGACACTGGTGTGATCCTCTGAGAAGCAGCTGGCCTCTTCTCTGTGTTGTGCTGTGTGGGGGCCGGTGGCCATTCCTTGCACAGGTGGGCTTGGAAACCACCAGTTACTGAAGAAATGGTCGTGGTTTTTCTAACAGTGATTTACAGGTTCCAGTCTTTGCCGGAAGTGATGAATATTGGACAGTGTGGGTTAAGTGGCTTTCCACTGTTTTCGGCCTTTTGTAGGAACTGGGGCACTTGTGGGGCCTCCTGAAGGGGAATCTCTGCTCCAGCATTGGAGGTCTGGGTGCAGTGTGGTCCTTTTCTCTGTACACAGAGTCTTCTGTCCCCTTTCTAAAGCAAACCTCTGGTTGTAAGCCTCTGGCTCTTTGCTTTCTAATATAATCCTGAAGTTCATGTTGGAAAGAGTCATAAGTCGTAGAATTTTCCATTATATTGACTATGGATGAAACTCTGGAGTCATCACCATGCTCTAGTTTACTGAGAGAAATTTCCACAAACAGATGGAGCCTCACTTCCTCAAGCCTACAAGTCTTTGGGGTTGTGTAAGTAGAAGATCTGTGGGCCCACAAAGAGCAGAGGTTCGCCTGCCAAGAACCTCAAAAGGAAAGAAGGAAGGAAGGAAAGAAGGAAGGAAGGAAGAAAGGAAGGAAGGAAGAAAGGAAGGAAGGAAAGAAGGAAGGAAGGAAGAAAGGAAGGAAGGAAGAAAGGAAGGAAGGGAGGAAAGAAGGAAGGAGCCCTAGCTAGGGGTAGGTTTTACTCAGCTTCAGGAGAAGAACCCCAACTTGTTTGCAGCTCAAACTTCTCCCTTTCTTTGTACTTTTATGTATTTTCTAAGTTTTCTAAAATAAACATAATTATATTGTAAAAGGAAAAAAACTTTTTTTTAAGTTGGTCATATTTAATTACTATAATTTGGTCAAACAAGACATAAAATAGGTTATAAATCATAAGCTTAAGAATTTTAAAAACAGTAAGAAAATATCACAATTTCTAAACCAAGACAATGCATATTCTTTTCTCCTAGGAAGCAAGTACTGCTTATATGATATACCTGGACAAGAAATGCTTCAGGGTCTCTCTGTGTTCCTTTCATTCCCAGGAGAGTAGAGAAAATCACTTTGATGTTGAAGTCGTCTCCCACTTCCACAGCAAGTCCTTTTTGCTTTTCAGCAGCAATAAATGCATTCAGAAGTTTAGAATACTCTTTGAAATTAGTATAGGAGAATTTATATAAGGGAGTTAAACTATATAAAGTCCATTGTTTATGCAGAAGGAATGCAAACTTTTGAGGATCAACATCTTCCTAAAAAAAATCAAGACAAAGGAAGTTTAAGAATTAGGAAACATGAGTAACTAAGAACTTAATCACAGTATCTTAAATATTTAAAACAAAGCCATTACTGGGTACCTGATCTTTGCATCTGCTGTACTTTCCCTTTGGAATGTCCTTCCCAGGATGTTCACATGGCATGTTCTTTTCCTTCATTCAGGTCTCTGCCCAAATGTCACTCAAGAGGCCACCCTATCTAAAGTAGCACCTGCACCCATTCCAGCTTTGTCACTCTATATCTCCTTAACATGCTTTATTTTTTTCACAGCACTTATTACTGTCTGACATTAGGTACTTGTCTGATTTTTACTGTCTTCGCTACTAGAGTATGAGTTTGATGAGAACAGGAATTTTGCCTATTTTATTCACTACTATATCTCTAGCACCTAGAACAATGTCATCTAGAACAGCTGTTTAATAAATATTTATTGGATGAACAGTTAAATACTTTTAGAAACTTCAAATTATAGAGTTTAAAAATAGTCACCACTGTATTCCTGGAGCATCTAATTTGATTGGTTTTAATTAAGTAATTTCTAAAATTGTTTGGCAGTAAATTCACTCCATCACTCTAATTCAGTAGATTAAATAAAAAGATACATGGGAGTATTTTGGCCAGGCTCTATTAGAATCACAGGGACCACTAAAAACAAAACACTTCATTTGTATTGGCACTATGGCAGTACTGAGGGTCTTCACATACACCCCCACATAAGCTCCTAGTTTTATCCTGAATTGAACTTTTCTATAGAATCCATACTTCCACAGTCCCAAATATCTTTTGGAACTTTCACCACAGTTGTCGACTTGACAAAAATATCTGTTCTGACTAGAGTACTCATGGAAAAGTTGTAAACTTTTTTTATTACTATCAAAAGATTTGGGGGAAAAAAAGGGGGGGTCCAATGTTTAGGACTTGGCGCTTTCACTGCCAGTGCCCAGGTTCAGTCCCTGGTTGGGAACTAAGATCCCTTAGGATGTGTGGTGCAGCCAAAAACAAAAAAGATCTGGCAAAATTATTTGTATCATAGAGAAAAGGAAACACTGAACTGGACATTCCAGTCTTTTTTTTTTTTTTACTGTTGCAATGTTTGTTTTTTTATTTTTCCAGTCTTTAATTTATATAAATCTCTGTTTTCTGGTTAAGAACCATAACTTTCATTACCAGGACTAGTAATTTTTCTTTTTTTTTTTAATTTATTTATTTTATTTACATTTTATTTTCAGCTGTGTTGGGTCTTTGTTGCTGCACGCGGGCTTTCTCTAGTTGGGGCAAGTGGGGGCTACTCTTCGTTGTGGTGCGCGGGCTTCCCATTGTGGTGGCTTCTCTTGTTGCCGAGCATGGGCTCTAGGCGAATGGGCTTCAGTAGTTGTGGCTCGCAGGCTCTAGAGCACAGGCTCCGTAGTTGTGGCGCACGGGCTTAGTTGCTCCGTGGCATGTGGGATCTTCCTGGACCAGGGCTCGAACCCGTGTCCCCTGCACTGGCAGGCGGATTCTTAACCACTGCACCACCAGGGAAGCCCTATAATTTTTCTTTAAAGAAGTTTTCACAAAAAAGCAAAAATTTTCTCATATGCCAAAAGATACTAGACCCACAACACAGATAAGAAAAAGTTAAAAGGAAGATATGGGTGACTTATCAGCCAGGTTCCTTGCTAAGTGACTCAAAAGCATCCATCAAACTTGTATTGACGGCACTTCCCTGGTGGTGCAGTGGTTAAGAATCCACCTGCCAATGCAGGGGACACAGGTTCGAGCCCTGGTCTGGGAAGATCCCACATGCCGCGGAGCAACTAATCCCATGCACCACAACTACTGAGCCTGCGCTCTAGAGCCCTCGAGCCACAACTACTGAAGCCCGAGTGCCTAGAGCCCTGGAGCCACAACTACTGAAGCCCACGTGCCTAGAGTCCGTGCTTGGCAACAAGGAAGAGTAGTCCCCGCTCTCTGCAACTAGAGAAAGCCCTCGCACAACAACGAAGACCCAACGCTGCCATAAATAAATAATTAAATAAATTTATAAAACAACAAAAAAACTTGTATTGACTGGGGCTTTATTTCATAGTTCAGTAAAATTACAAATTACTAATGTTATACACAGGGTTTTTTTATGAATGATCAAAACAGAGCATGTTGCCACCAGACAAATCTGGAACAATATAAACACGAAAATAATTTAGTAAGTAATTAGAAAAATTTTAAAAACAGGAATTCATGAATCTGTACTGATAAATAGATAAATAAATGGAATAGAAATAAGAAGGGCCTAAAATAGCATGCCAAAGGCTGGTTGGTAAATATGGAGCAAATAGAGATGGAAAATTATTATTTTTCAACCATCACCATAAAGATGGGATTAGGCAAAAAATATCAATGGATGAAGGATGTTAAGTGTGAGGCAAAATTTTGATGAGGCACAGGATATTTGTATTATCTTAAAGTGTCTCCCCACAGACTGCTTATTAGTTGCAGGGGGGAATAAAGCAGTAATTATTGGGCAACACATCGACAAGATGATCAAAATTAACATCACCTATGTGCTACCAGATGTTATTTCCCAAAAGGATACAACAAGACCTATACAGTATTCCAGCCAGCAATACATAATTTCAATCTAATCTTGAGAAAACATCAGACAAATACAAAATGAGCAATATTCTATTTAAAAGGGGAAGAGGAGGAAACATATTCTTCAAAAATGTCAATGTTAAAAAAGACAAAGAAATATTGTGGAAACGTCCCAAATTAAAGGAGGTTAAGGACGGAACTAGAGGATGTCATACTAAATGAAGTCAGACAGAGAAAGAGAAATACAATATCCCTTATAGGCGGAATCTAAAAAGAAATGATACAAATGAACTTATTTACAAAACAGAAACAGACTCACAGACTTAAGAGAAGGAACTTATGGTTACCAGGGGGGAAGGGATAGTTAGGAAGTTTGGGATCAACATGTACACACTGCTATATTTAAAATGGATAACCAACAAGGACCTACTGTATAGCACAGGGAACTCTGCTCAATGTTATGTGGCAGCCTGAATGGGAGGGGAGTTTGGGGGAGAATGGATACATGTATATGTATGGCTGAGTCCCTTTGCTGTGCACCTGAAACAATCACAACATTGTTAATCGGCTATACTCCAATATAAAATAAAAAGTTTTTTAAAAAATCAACCAAAAAAACAAAAACTTTGTCACCATTGGAGAATGCTAGGAAACCAACCCCTAGCAGTATTTTGAAAGCTAGTAAGTAAAGAGAAAGAATTAAAAAAAAAAAAGAGGTTAAAAAACATATGGTACTGATAGTGTGAATAATGTTATAGCTGTTTCTCATTTATTTTATTACCACAGGGAGTAAGAATATACTAAAAATACTATAAATAGTAACAACAATTGAAATGTTTCATTCACAGACATTCTCAATTATTAGTAACACAAAGGAACACAAAGAGCATACCTGCAGTTGTGAACACTGGGGAATTTTCCTTCGAGGTGGAGTCGGGATAAATGAAGTCTGCTTCCTGACTGATTCTAATCGTTTTTGCAGAGGGGTGGCACCTATAAAGTAATCTTTAAGCCTTGAGGATGCACACTGTCTAGGAGTCGATTCTGGTGCATCGTAAGAATCCATGGTCTACATAAAAAGAAATAAAACCAGAATTCTAAACACTAAAAAGTTAATTCATGCTCATAGTTTCACTGATTCATCTACTATAGAGGAATTCTTTCTCTCTCCCTGCTACTCCCTGCCCCATTTTGACTTTTTAATCAAATCCTGTATTTCTCATTGGCTATAGGCTATTTTTATGAACATCTTACAGATAGCTCAAACACAGTTATGTTCAAAACTAAATTCAACTCCTTCTGTCCTCTTTCCAAAAGCTAGCTGGTCCATTTTCAAATTCCTGTCAATTTTCTAAGTTAATTTAAATTTATTTAAGTAGTCTCCCACTTTCATTTTTTAACATACAATCATTAAGCACATTCTTTTGAATTTTTCCTTCCTCAGTCTCTCCATCCATTCCCAAAGCTACTTCCTTAGCCAGGTCTTATTACCACAACTAAATGTTCCATATCTGAGGGTAATCCATTTTTCAGAAATGGTACTTTATTATTAGTCACCTGTGCAAAAAACTTTGCAGTGATGAGATAAATTCTACTCTTCTGCTGGGTATTCACAACTCATAAATCAGCTTGTCCTTATCCTACTTCTCCTAGACATAAACACATTCTTGTCTTCATGTGTTTGCTTATCAACTGTATTCCCTACCTCAAGTGTTCTTTTTCCATTCCACCTCCATTGAAACCATGTGTGAGTGTGTGTGTGTATGTGTGTGTGTGTGTGTGTGTGTGTGTGTGTACAGAATGAGATCCTCAGGGGTAAATATTCTGAAGAAGCCCAAAAGCCCTCTAAATGAGTCTAACAAAATCCCTCGAGAATATTCTACAAAATCTTTGGAGATTAATAATACACCAGCCCACACAGCTCTCTTCAATCACCTAGTCTCTACCACTCACTGTAGCCCGAATTAATCTACTTGTACTATTTTTTTGGTGTGCATTTCTTCTCTTCCCAGCAAGACTAAACTACTTTGACTGAAATCATGCTCTTTGTATTTCTCTTGTATAATTACCCTGGTATAATGCTGAATGCTGTTTAATTGTTAAGCACGTATTGGTTTAATTGAACAGAAGTATCTCATGGAACTCCAAAATTGAAAGGAATTATGATTTAAAAGTTATAAAAATTACTCCCAAGTAGTGGTACAGTTACCCTTTCAAAATTTTTTTTCACAAATGAAGAGCTTTATTTATCATTATATTTAAATTTCATCATGTCAAAGTATGACACACTCTATATCTTGCACAAAACTCCATAAGTTAAATATATAGTTCTCAAAATTCAGATAATGCCCAGAGAAAGATCATATACCATACAACTTAAATAGCAGCTACTCTAAAGCAGTCTGGCTTTAAATGCGTACAGAATTGCCTATTCAAAATGGAATTTTAATCAGTCCCATCTACATTGAATGTTTCTTTCAAATCTGTTATTTGGAATAACTGCTAACATTTATTGAGTATTCATCATGTGCCAGGTAACTTTCTAAGCCCTTTAACAAATATTGTCTCATTTAATCCTCAAACAACTGTATGAGGTGGGTTATTATATTCCCAGTTGACAGATAGGAAGATAAAGAAATTAAATAACTTGCCAAACTCATACAGCTAAAAATCCCAGAGCCAGAATTTGAACCAAGACAGTCTAACACCAGAGTGGGTGCTCTTACCTCCTTCTTGCACACTGCCTTTCAATAGGGATCAATTTCAAGGCAAAATAAGCCCTACTAAGTTTGACTCCTTAAAAGAGAAATTCCATGAATTCCAAAAGGATTTTAAAGTCTATCTAGGTGAGAGAAAGACTACTAGCTCTGAAAGGACTGGTACTGAGAAAACATTTCCCTTGAGTAATTTAATACTGCAGTAATGTGAAATAGCCCAATCCATGCATTAAAGATTAGAAAATGGTTTATACCTATTTTACTTTCTCACTCCATACTCAATAACGTGCAATTTTGCCCTGCCAGATAATTAAGAGGTTAAAAATATAGCTTGACTTAATATTTTACCGCCCCAATATTCTTCCTTCCAACTGTAAGGAAAGAGGTCCTCTTACTTCCTTTCTAAAGCCAATCCATCAACCAATATTCTTAGATCTCCATGTCCCTTCACATTTCCCTTGGGCACCATCTCCCATGTTTATTTCAAACCTCTATCATCTCTAATCTCTACTTCACAGGATATTTTTCTTCCACTGCCAAGCATATTCTTGTATTCCTAACACTAAAAATTTTTTGTTTAAATCCTATTCGTCTCATTCGTTTTGAGACCAATTTCCTGGAAATATGGTATACAACTATTGCCTCCACTTACTAATAAATATTTTTTTGGAAATCTTCAGTGACCTCTCTTACGGATCCATCACTATAAAGACACGGCACTTTTGAAGATTACCAATAATATTTTTGTGAAAACCATGGCCAAATACTTGGTTCATCAAGTTTGCTCATCCTTACTCCTCTAAACTTTCTGTTACCTTGTTTTTTTCACTCAATTATTTCTCCTCCTTGTTTCTTCTGGTTCCTTCTGATTCATTTGCTGATTCTTATCCTTCCTCCAGTCCCAACAGTGCGTGTCTCCCCAGACTCTGAAATCACTCATTCTCCATATAACATTCATTCTACACATGACTCCTAAATCTCTATTTTCAGACCTTTGCACCTGCATTTCCAATTTCCTGTAAAACATTAAACTTTTTTGTCCTCAAACTCATTAAGTTCAAAGCTAAACATTATTTCACAACCAATCTTTCCTTTCCAACTACCCTGTTTCTCAGTAATAATTCCACTCTTCCTTCTCATTTTCCTCCCTGCCCCTTAAAATACTCCTTAGTCATCTTTTACTCTTCCCTCAACTTCACGTTTCCATCCGAATTAGCATCAAATTCTGACATATTTCTTAAAAGCATACATACTAGCCCTCCCAGATTTGGCCTTCACTTGCATTCTTAATTACAGCCACTTACCTTATTCCCAGTCTTAACCCCTTTCCCCAATCCATGACTAGTTTCTCCATAGACACCACTTTTATCTTGTCATTACCTTGCTTGAGACCCCATAACAATTCCCACACATCTTCTAAATAAATGAAGCCAAAACTTCTCTGCCTGGGTTTCAAGGCACCTGATCATATTATCTGATCCTATCCAGGTTCATTTTCTACTACTTCAGTTCTTACCCCAAGATCCATGGACAAAGGGTCTTTCCAAAATCTAAAAGCCCTCTAAGGTTGGGTGCAGAATGGTGTATACGTGTGTATTTGGTGGGAGAAGGAGGTGAAGAAAGGTCCAGGAGATGATTCTTTAAACGGTTAAGAGCCACTGCCCTACACCCAAACGTGCACCCCTTCCCCTAGGCTGCTCATCACCCTCCTGCTCTTCATGCCTGTCATGTTTGCCTCTGCTCCCGGACTTTTTTATTCAACCTATTGCCAATTAAGACTACTTCTCTACACCCATTTGTCTGACCAAATCCAATCTATCCTTCAAGTTTCATCTCCTCAGGAGAAGCTTCCAAGTATCCACAGAGCTAGCTCTCCGGCCAATTCCTCTTGCACTTGCAGTTCAGAACACACAATTACAACTCAGTTGTTTTTCTTGTGCTAAGTCCGTGAAGGAAGGGACCCTGACTTAAATCACTTTTGTACATCGTCACCTAACGCCAATGCTAAGCAGGTCGTGTGAAACACATCTGAACCCCCAAGTATTGTAAAGATAACGACCACACAACAGGGCAAAACACAAAGTTTACTGCCACGCCCGGACCAATAACAAAGCATCTTACCAATAAAATGCCGTGATGACGCTGTCAACCATTCCCTTCACGAATCATTCTTCAAGTCTGGATCCAAAACTACGTCGAAACTGAAATCCCCTGAAGTAAAACAGCCGCCAAAATGACAGCGAAGAGTAAGTCCGGAGGAACCCCTGGCGCTCCCAAATTCCCTCTCGCTCCACCACAGGTGGGTTCACGACGGACGCAAACGGGCCCAGTAAGGAGACCTCCGCTCCCGCAGGCGCCAGCCGAGCCCGACACTTCACGCCGTGAGGGACATTTCCGCTTACTCGGCCAGCCAGCTCCGCGACCCTCGCTCCTGCGGAGTCTGCTTCAGCCCACGGAGGGAAAGGGCAAGGGACAGTGTGTCCCAACTCGCCCCTCTCCACCTGAGCCCTCAGGGGCGAACGCCAGCTCCAAAATCCCGCCGTTGAGAAGCAGCAACTACGCGTTCAGCCGCCTCCTCAGTTTAAAATCGTTTCCCGACTCGCTCTGCGGCAGGACGCTGGACGCCTCCATGGCGCCGATTCCAAGTCAGTGAAGCAACTGTGGTTGCCATTTTAACTGAGGGCACGGGAGCGCTCTAACCATTATCATCTACTTTCCTAATCGCGGGGTGTTAATCTTCCGCGCTTTTCTACCGGTGCTAAGCGGTCCTTCAAATTTCCGCCCGTAGTAAAGATGGCGGCATTCCCTGTGTTCTGACTGGTTGACTCCCTCCACCGTAATCTTGGTTGTTCGTGGGGTGGGTTAAGGAGTGCTTGGCTCCCAGCGGCGATCTGTGGGTGGTTTCGGGCCCTAGAAACATTTTGGATTTGCTTGCATTCCTCCTTCTGAAGACCCGAGGTCGGCCACCAGGTTTGGGAGATTTGAAACGCGGGGCTGGTTTTCCTCCCTGTTTTCCGGTTCTGCCCGCAGGAACCTTCGGGGAAGCGTGGAAGGATGGGAAGGGCGTGCGCCTGCTGACCGGCCCCGTGCTGCCTCTGCGTGGCCGCGGTGTCCCACCTTGGCTGCTGTATGGAATCGTACGCTTGTCACTTCAGGCCGAAGCTTTGTTTGTTAATAGAAGTGAAACGGATGCGTTGAGAGGGGACAAAGATTTTAAAAGGTCTTTCCCCTACCCAACTTCCCCAAAGACCCCAAAGAGAGATTACAGATTTATCTAGTTTGCCGACACGAGCTCTTGAATGTTCAGCGGACAAGGGCTTAAATATAAGAGAGTGGGAACTCCTAACATTTTAAGGGGTTTGTATTTCCAAAACTGACTTTTGACCGCCATCCAACACCTGCAGCGTGAGATTCCTGAGCGTCTCGCCATCCTGCGGCTCTAACATGTTCTGTTGGTTAAGTCGGCTGTACAGGGGTTTATCCAGACCCACTAGAAGGACCACACAGCTGATCTGGGGTTCTTTCTCCCGAAGTCTGGTACTGAGTTCACAGAGGAGAATTCCAGGTGAATGTAGTGAAGAGGTTTGTCCTCTGAACAGCCCAGCCCTTCCTCCTTTTCTCTGCAGCAAGAGTGCTTATTCCATTTTTCCCCTAGTCTCGACTGGATAGCTTTATGGGTAGAAGCACATCATTCACCCTCTTCATTTCTTATAATGTAGTTTTCTCCCTGGAATTTAAAAAGAGCAGAAAAGTAACCACATGAATAGGCTATTCATTAAGCTCATGCTGTGAATAAGAAGCCTAAAAAATTCTTTCATACTTGAGAATACTTTAAATAGGGTTTTCAAATGTACAAGTGACTATTTCACTCTAGATTCATACTAAAACCAGTTACTGCATCATCAAATTTATGAAATTCCCAAGATCCTATTTCATTTGGGGAAGAAATGTGCACTATTACGAAGAGTGCGTTTTAGGTTAATGCAGATGCTGGGTGATCAAAAATATTTATATTCTTAACACAAGGCAAAAATTTACATTAAGACAGCTATTCACATGGCTTTTGACACATTTGCAGGTAAATTTAATAGTGAGTGATTACATTCTTCAACTTTATAAATTTCATCCATTGACATGAAAAAAGATGGTATGATTTGAGAGTCTATTCTCAAACAATGTGCAAATGATATGTTTTTTAATCTTACTTTTTTTCGTTTCTTTAAGAACTCAGTAGCTTTGTTGCCCGGACCAACACGTGTGGAGAGTTGCGTCCTTCTCACTTAGGCCAAGAGGTCACCTTGTGTGGATGGATTCAGTACCGAAGGTAGATAGAGGCAGGTGGTTTAAGTATGCACGATGGTGGTTTTCCTAAGGCAATTTCAAACTGCTATTAATTTTTAACGAGTCAGAAGAATAAAAGCTTTGCAACTCCTGTAGGAGTCTCAGAAGTCATTGAATTTTCAGTTTTGTTTTTGTCTTCAAAGACTCAAATAGTGTCACTCTCAGTAAGTACCAGTAACATCTGTTGAAGGGTATAATAAGTGTGATCCACCAAGGGACAGAAATGTCCCTAGGTTTACTAAGATTGAAGAGTTCCTAGGACCAGTAATTGGGTAAGCTGGTAAGCTTCCATAGCATAAAAAAGCATAGTTTTTGCTAAATTTAGGTAGAGAAAAAGCCTAAAAACATGAACAATGATTCCTTAATGTTAGAGGACATATTATTGTTGTTGTTCATCTCTATATTCCAGAACATACTTGAATGGAACATTAATTCACAATGGAGAGATCCAAAATACATAGATTGAGTGATTTTCCTAAAGAATATGTCCCAAATGGGTGGATATTTGACCCATACATTTGGTGACTTTTATCTCCTGAAGGAAAATCTGAGGAGGCTTTCTGTACCTCTTCATGGTACTAAGAACTGTATGAGAAATGTTGGTTGAATGCTAAAATATTGGGATTTGGGGGACCTTTTGATGGCTTATAGAGGTATTAAGTTAGTACTGGACCTCTTTTAGAAAATTTTAGATTACATCTTATTTTTAGGAAAATAAAAGATTTTATATTGCCATATTTTAAAAAATGACGAATCAGATGTCTCTAATATGCTAAAATATTACCTTTGGATTTTAATATATGGAAAGTTTCCAATTTTAATTCAAATTTCTTATAAAGACTTAAGCCTAAGTTTTAAAATCTGCCTTTTCATTAATAAGCCATCTGGATAGCATTAGTAAGCTGTACGTATAGCTACTAAAAGTTGAAATTGTAAACGCAAAAGTTTTTTCATTAATAAGCTACAAGATAATTACACAAATATAACTATGAATGCGTATTATTTATTATAAAAAAGCAACATGTGAAATTGCATGGGTTTTTTATTTGTTTAATTTGTTTTGCCTGCTTAAATTTTGGTCTCAAAGATTTTATCCTAATATGTTCACTTTCTTCATTAATCAGGCAAAACATCTTCCTGGTCCTAAGAGATTTCCATGGGCTTGTTCAAGTTATCATTCCTCAGGATGAGGTAATAGAAGGTTCCTCCTGTTATCTCCAAGCCTCTTTGATGCTGTGGTTAGAATAAATGAAGCATGTTGGATAAGTATGTTTAAGGTTTCAAATTAAGAAGTTTACTGTTAATGAAAATTAAAACTACCATAAGCCACATTAAGACAAATGACAAACTGCGAAAAAATATGTGCAATTCATGTCACAGACAAAGGGCTAATTTCTCTAATATCCTAAAGGCTACTACAAATCAATTAAAATTTTTTTTTAAAAATACCAGTGACCCACTAGAATGATGAGTGCAGATTATGAACATAAAATTTATAGAAAAAATATATAAGTGGCTATTTTTCTATATGTCTGTAGACATATGAAAATATGCCCAACTTCACTCATAGGCAGAGAAATATGAACTAAAGCTACACAGAATTGTTATTTTTTATGCACTGGATTGACAACACACTGTGTTTGGGGAAACAAGTGCTCATACATTCCTGGAGGGAGTATAACTTGGCACTAGCTCTATGGATGGCAATTTGGCAATATCAAAATTATAAATGCGTATCCTTTGAACCATTCATTCCACTTGTAGTCAATGATCTTAAAGCTATCCTACATGTAGACTTACATAGATGCAAAATGACACAAATACAAGGTTATTCACTGCTGAAATATTTTTAATCGAAAGAACAATCTAGGGCTTCCCCGGTGGCGCAATGGTTGAGAATCCGCCTGCCGATGCAGGGGACACGGGTTCGATCCCTGGTCCGGGAAGATCCCACATGCCGCGGAGCAACTAAGCTTGTGTGCCACAACTATTGAGCCTGTGCTCTAGAGCCCGTGAGCCACAACTACTGAGCCCACGTGCTGCAACTACTGAAGCCTGCTCGCCTAGAGCCCGTGCTCCACAATGAGAGAAGCCACTGCAATGAGAAGCCCGCACATTGCAACGAAGAGTAGCCCCCGCTCGCCGCAACTAGAGAAAGCCCGCGTGCAGCAACAAAGACCCAACACAGCCAAAAATAAATAAATAAATAAAATTTAAAAAGAAAAGAAAGAACAATCTAGATGTTCCCCAATAAAAGACTGGTGTAAAAAATAATGTACATCCTTACAGCTATGGAAAAGACTAAAGAAGCTTATTATGTACTAATAGGGAAAAAATCCAAGGTATATTGTTAGATATAAAAACGGGACACAGAAGAGCATGTAGAGTGATATTATCTGTACTATAAAGGGCATGTGTATGTGTGTGTATGTTATGAACTGTCCCTGGAAGTACACATAACATTGGGTATCTCTGGGGAGGGGAATTAAGGAGTTGGAGAGAGACTTTTCACTGTAGATCTGTTTATACCCTTTGAATTTGAGCCATGTGAAGGTACTACCTGCTCAAAAAATAATTACCATTAAATTTAGATAAAATTAAGAGCTCTCATCATGCTTGCTGAACATCATTGGTTTCTATTTTGGTAATATTTACAAATGTTTGTACACCTGAGAAAAATAAGATTTACTCAGCTTTTAATGTTTGAAGTAAGTAAAGAGCCATGGGTTATCTTTCAGGGATCAGGATGCAGAGATGAGCATAGCTAACCCAGGAGAACTCCTTCACTTTGGACTCCATTATTGCTCTTGGATTTAACTGCCTCTAAGGCTAACCCTGGAGACAGTTGCCTTTAAAGTATGTGGGAATTGTTTGCATTAATCATTCTTCTCCTTATTTTCCTTTAAGGAAAAAAATTTTTAATTCTTAACTAATAGTTTTACTTGCTGTATTATACGGAGTCAAAATGGGGATGCAGTTTACCAAATTCTTTAATAAAGTCATTAAGAGAAGCCCCAGTATTTATTGCAATTAAGCTATGAGTATTAACATTTTTCTAAGCCATAATCTACAGTTGCTGCAGAGTCCTTTAAGTTCATTTATTTGTTGGAACTATTTCCCCCTCTTATTCTGTAGTCGGCTGCTTCTGTGAAGAAGATTTTATGTGAAGCCCCCATGGAATCTGTGGTGCAAGTGTCCGGGACAGTAATTTCCCGACCTCCAGGACAAGAGAATCCAGTTAGTAATTTAGAAACTGTCTATTTAAATTTTACCTGTGTACATGTGCACTGTCTGTCAACACATTCAGGCAACAGCGACTGAGTATCTATTAGATACCCAGCACTAAAGCTCTGCAGGTTCTACAAATGAACCTACAGATTTTAAAATCTTCACTGCAAACATAAACACCTATGTAAATATGCGTGTTAAGTCATTTGGTAATGAGCTCATCAGCCACAGATATACATAAGAATGTCAAAGTCCTACACAGACATTTATGTTTTAAACTATACACTATAAGCACCCCGTGTTTTACATATGTAAATAAATGCTTGTGTTTTATAAATATTCATTGTGTACATGTCCTGATGAGTGATTTTTAAAATAGGTCTTTTCTCTCTCTCTTTAAGAAAATGCCAACAGGTGAGATTGAAATCAAAGTTAAAACAGCTAAACTTCTGAATTCCTGCAAGAAGCTGCCCTTTGAAATTAAGGACTTTGTGAAGGTGCCATCCTCTGTTACTAATAAAATAGAGTATCTAGAAAATGTTGATAACCAGTAAAGTGTTTTCAGAGTTTTTTAAAGAAAAAGTTTAACTTCTACAAAATTAAGCATGTTATAGCTATATCATGAATTATTCTGTTAGTTTTACAATTTCCTGGTGAACTGTTCTTAAATATCAACAGTTCTTTAAGCTGTTGCAGCTCCTGAACACCTAGAATGTTTTTTCAGACAGCTGGAAACAAGGTTGTCTTTAAGACTTAGGTGTTATTTTGTTCCATTTTTTTTGTTGCTATGGTTTTACATTTTGAGAGGAAATTTATGTTTACCTTAGAAATGGCCACATGGCATGGGAGATCCTGTATATATTAAGTTTAAGCCTCTAACAGTGATAAAATGTTCATAAGGCATATAAATATGATTACTGTAATTTAGGATGTTCTTTGAGGAAGCTAGACAGCACTGGATATGTAAGCCCAGCTAATTTTCAGCTTTGTCAGAATTGTCTACAGTTGTAGAGTTATATATACCTAATTTATAAACTAATCTATAAAGGATTTTTTTTAATTGCATGGCCACTTAGTCTTACAGTTGAGTTCCCAGTACTTAATATTTTAATTAGAAAAAGCAGTATAATTACAGAGTTGACCTTGTTGTGAGGAAAAAAAGGAAATATGCAGTTTTCCACTGGCTCTAAGCTTTTAGAAAGAGAAATGACAGGTAGTTCTTCTATTTCTATTTCTAGTATCAAAGAAATAAACTGTTCCAGGGAAAAGGACTTTTTAAAAAAGGTTGTCAGCACAGGAGGGATGCAGAGAATTCCAGCCTTGAAAATAAGCAGACCTTATCACTGTGTTCCTACTAGTACAGCTGTAGAGATTCGTCTGCTGTTCGCTTGCATTTCTTAAACTTGTCGTCCCATCCAGGTCATAAAGTTGTGGCTGTTTTTGGCCCTGGTATATATTTTCTAATGATCTTTGAAATCTTTACTTTTTTTTTTTCAGGATAAAACTCCAGGCTTAAAATTGAATGGGTAGGGAGTTCCCTGGTGGCCTAGTGGCCTAATGGTTAGGATTCCGGGCTTTCATGGCCATGGCCCAGGTTCAGTCCCTGGTCGGGGAACTGAGACCCTGCAAGCCACGTGGTCAAAAAGAAAAAAGGCAGAAAAAAAAGAATGAATAAATGTTTAGTAAGGTAGGCAAATTTCAGTCAGTGAAGTGTGGTTCACTGAAAATGTAAAATCTATGCTAGTAACAAGCCTAGAGGTCATAGGAATTAAGGATGGTGGTGTGTGTGCACAAATGGTGGAAGCTAAAGGTAGAGCTAAAGTTCTTGAAAATTCACAATCTGTATCTAAAGTTAATATCTTTTTAATATTTGAAAAATATTTAAACAAAAATCTTTAAATTTGTTTAGAAAACAGAGGCTCTTCGTTTGCGGTATCGCTACTTAGATTTGCGTGGTGTCCAAATGCAGTATAACCTGCGACTGAGGTCCCAGATGGTCATGAAAATGCGGGAATATCTCTGTAATCTACACGGTAAGGGAAGAAACAGTAATTTCCATGTGTTTTATCCTAGAACATAATTTAGTAACATAAAAACATAATTTAGTTCCCTACTGGGTCATAAATACAGCCTTTTAGAGGTGATAGTGCCTGTTAATGTTGTCTAAGTATTTACCATCACTGTTGAAGGTGGACAAGCCCTTTGGTTGTTATCTGTAAATTGTCTTAATTCTTTATCATGCTTGTACATCATTTGCTGGGAGCTCAGAAATGTCATGTGAATGAAACTAGACTCTTCAGTCAGTCCTAGGTTTTTTTCTACTATATTTGTGTTATTTTTGCTACACTAGCAGAACACAAGGAAAACCATAACAGTTCAGTACATAAGAATCTATCAAACAGAATTATTTCATTACAAAATTACCAACTTTATGAACAGAATAGGATTTTATGAAAATCTTCAGCTTCTCTCTTGGGTTTGTAGAAACCAGAATCAATATGCTTCGTAGCTTATTTCAGTCAAAATTCCTAATTAAAGGGTAGCCTCAGATTTGTTGGACTGTATTGTAGACATCATATTTGGTAAATTCCCATCTATTAAATTCTGATATTTCTCTCTTTTTAGGGTTTGTGGATATAGAAACACCAACATTATTTAAAAGGACTCCAGGGGTATGTATATTCCTTAAATCAGCCTACTGAAAATGTCCTGTTAGTTATGAAACTGGACCACTTTGCTTTTATATTCCCTTAGTTCTATTTCTTTTATTTATTTTACTGCCTTAGGATGTTCACACTAACTAGGTATTTTAAGAGTTGAGCAAATTATATGGGTCAGTACTTTTAGTCAGAATCCTTTAATCCTACATCATTTTCTTTCCATTGAGGTTTATAGCTACAAATCAATAATGAATTGGTTCATTAAAAATAAATCCATCGTTCATTAAGAACTGACATTTTCTGTCATGAAGAACCTAGGGGTAAGACAGGAATAAAGACACAGACCTACTAGAGAATGGACTTGAGGATATGGTGAGGGGGAAGGGTAAGCTGTGACAAAGTGAGACAGGACATATATACACTACCAAACGTAAAATAGATAGCTAGTGGGAAGCAGCCGCATAGCACAGGGAGATCAGCTCGGTGCTTTGTGACCACCTACAGGGGTGGGATAGGGAGGGCGGGAGGGAGGGAGACGCAAGAGGGAAGAGATGTGGGAACATATGTATATATATAACTGATTCACTTTGTTATAAAGCAGAAACTAACACACCATTGTAAAGCAATTATACTCCAATAAATATGTAAAAAAAACAAACAAAAAAAAGAACTGACATTTTCAAACACTGATATTTATACAGTCTATGGACTTATAAAATTATAGTTTAAATTTAGAATAGCAGTTAGGAATTACTTGAATAGGAATTGATGCACAAAATCCTTTTTAGCTAGTAACAGAATTGGGCATTCATTTCAACAAGCGTACATTTAATACTTTGTATACAAATATTTAAAGCCTACTATGTGCAAGCCTTTTGGGGACTAAAGGATGAGCAAGAAATGATCTGTCATTGTGGGAACTTTGCTCTTTTGTTGATTTCATTGATGAACTGAAGTATTGACTTCTACCAGTTCTTGAATTTGCTTTTTAAGAATATCTCTGCTCTCCCTCTCTCTCATTCAAAGGGTGCAAAAGAGTTTGTAGTACCATCCAGGGAACCTGGAAAGTTTTATTCTCTCCCTCAGAGTCCTCAGCAGTTTAAGCAGCTTCTGATGATTGGTGGTTTAGACAGGTGAGCTTTCTTTATGATAGTACTGGTCAGAAAAGGAAAAGAGGGGGAAGAAAGGGGAAAAGGAAACACAAAATTGTCTAATCTCTTAAAAGAAGGTTTGAAAATATATGAGAGTTTGGAAAATACTTGTAAAATACCCTAAAAATGTGTAGTCATTATGTAAAGATTTATTGGGTGACCATCGTGTACAAAGCTCTATGCTAGTAGATGGGGTAGGGGGTTAAAAAAGAATAGGTTTTGCTCTCAAGGAGCTAATGAATCTAGTAAGACAAAATAGTATATTAAAATCAACTGTGATGTAAATCGAAAATAAGTATGTTGAGCATTGCAAATTAGTTGTATTAAGAGGTTTGAAATTATATTATTTTGGGAAATATCATTAAAAACTTTGGGAACTAGGCCTTCTGGGACAGAGCTGCATTTCAGCAGATGAAGATGAGAGTTGGAATGGCATAGCACAGGAAAGCTCAAGTGTATTCATGGAGCAGTGAGTATTTCAATTTGGCTGAAGCAAAAGAGTGTATATAAAGAAGCATGGACTGCCTTGCATGTCAGTCTAATATATGAATATCCAAAGGTGCCATTGTATATTTGTAAGACAATATATTGAGCAGTTAATTTCTCATGGGTCAACTATGTATCTGATTAGATTAGAGCATCATAAAGAATTTTAAAATTTCTTATGACCTTTTAGTATCATTATTATTTTATACCCTGCATTGCCAGGAACTTTTGGGGAAAGTGTGTGTGTGTTTCTAGAATCCTGACTCAATTAACACTATTTTCCAATTGTAGATATTTTCAGGTTGCCCGATGTTATCGAGATGAAGGATCAAGACCAGACAGACAGCCCGAATTTACTCAGGTACTAAGTTATATTCACTCATCTCTTACTGATTCAGCCTTGCTACAGCCAAGAATGTCAAAACCAGGACAGGAATTATATATACTTCTCATTACTTTTTTTTTTTTTTTTTTTTTTGCGGTATGTGGGCCTCTCACTGTTGTGGCCTCTCCTGTTGTGGAGCACAGGCTCTGGATGCGCAGGCTCAGCGGCCATGGCTCACGGGCCCAGCCGCTTCGCAGCATGTGGGATCCTCCCAGACCGGGGCATGAACCCGTGTCCCCTGCATCGGCAGGCGGACCCTCAACCACTGCGCCACCAGGGAAGCCCCCATTACATTTTATCTGTCAGATATTTAATTAAACTAACCTGCAGTTGAGGCATTAGTTATTTAATTTTTGACCCATTTATAAAGAATATGGTCATAAACCAAGGAATGACAGATTCCTACAGTGTTTTAATGGTCATGATATGACAAAGTTCTTTAAAAAAATCTCTTGTGCACTAAAACAGACAATTCTGTATGTTGATATTTAATCTATTTATCTGGTCAACGTCATCAAAGCTATTAGGATTTAGTTTCTGTATGATATCATATTAATTAGTATGGCACAGAAATCAGTAACCAGCACAAAAACCATAAGATTTGGAGTTGGACAGACCTAAGATCAAATGTAATGTAAACATACTCAGGCAAGTCACTTAGCCTCTCTGAGCCTTAAGCCATGAGATAGTTGTGGGAACTAACAGTTTGATGTATGTAAAGCATTAGATGTACAGTAATGTTTAACCTGCTTCCCCATGTATTAAGAACAGAATCCAATGGTAATTTGAAACAAGAGAAATATATAAATATGTATGTATATACTAATATTGTGGCTCTTCAAGTTAGTTTCCATATGTTGCTTTGGTTTCAGATTGACATAGAGATGTCCTTTGTAGAACAGACTGGCATCCAGAGTCTAATTGAGGGTTTGCTCCAGTATTCATGGCCCAGTGACAAAGATCCTGTGGTGGTTCCTTTTCCTTCTGTGACTTTTGCTGAGGCGTTGGCCAGCTATGGAACTGATAAACCTGACATTCGCTTTGGGATGAAGGTACTTTTCTTCACTTTTCCAAGACTCTGACCCCAAATAGTCCTATAGTCTTTTGAACCACTTTGATGTTTACAACCAGTTACACACACTGTTATATCATATTTTTTGTTGTTACCCAGCTACAGCAGGAGAGAATAATAGCATGTTAGCCTTACAGTACCTTTTCTCTACCTACTGTGTTCCCAGATTCATTTCCAAGAGCAAGGTTCTTGCTATAACGTTTTTATTACTGACAAGTTATTAGTTACATGGATATGAATGGTAACTTGAAAGGAAAAAAAAAAACTGTTCTTTCCTCTTGAATTTTTCTTAAGCTAAAATGGCACTTGGAAGACAAATGATTAAGAGTTACTTATTCTTTTTCCCTGGTCTATAAAGAGCTCAAACATATGGAAACGTTTATTCACATTGTTAAGATCTACACATATTTAACTAAGGGTAACAGTAGAACTTACACACAGCAGTTTTCCTTAGCAGGCCTCTGTTGCTCTTAGAAAGCAATAGCCCTTCATCACTGTAATGCTGGTGACATTTCTATATCTCAGTTCTCAGTGCAGATTCCTTAGGAACTGAGTTCTGCTCGGTCCATGAATAGGCAGTGCTCAATTCTCAGAATGAAAAAAACAGCACACAAAAAAGTTCTGCCTATTTACAGCAGCCAGCTTGACTACTCCTTGTTTCTTCTTTTGTAATATGAAATGGTGGTTCTTAAGTCAGACTGCTTAAGTTAAATTCTGGCTCTGCCACTTACTAGCTGTGTTATCTTGGGCAAGTCATTTCTTTCTCTGTGCCTTGGTTTTCTCATCTATTAAATGGGGATAATAAGAGGGCCTACCTCATACTCTTGTTGTGCAGATGAAATGAATTATTACTAATGAATAATTAGTACATTAACACTTGTCATGGTGCCCAGCCCATGGTAAACACTCTATGAATGTGCTCTATAAACATTAACAAGACGTACTTTCCTCTTTAAAATATTGTTTGTAAAAGGTTTTGAGGGACTTCCCTGGTGGCACAGTGCTTGGGAATCCACCTGCCAATGCAGGGGACACGGGTTCGATCCCTTGTCTGGGAAGATCCCACATGCCATGGAGCAACTAAGCCTGTGCACCACAGCTACTGAGCCTGCACTCAAGAGCACGCGAGCCACAACTACTGAGCCAGTGCTCTAGAGCCCGCAAGCCACAACAAGAGAAGCCACCGCAGTGAGAAGCCCATGCACCAGAATGGAGAGTAGCCCCTGCTCGCCACAACTAGAGAAAGCCCGCGTGCAGCGATGAAGAGCCAAATGCGGCCATAAATAAATAAATAAATAAATAAATTTTTTTTTTTTAAAAAGGTTTTGAGATAAACATTACTTCACGTTTAATTACCTTTTCCTGTTATCCATTTTCCAGATTGTAGATATCAGTGATATGTTCAGAAACACAGAGGTTGGATTTCTTCAAGATGTGCTTAGTAAACCCCAAGGAACCATCAAAGCCATATGTATCCCTGAAGGAGAAGTAAGTGGAGCACAATTCTATATTTTCTCTAAAATGTATATTTGGGAATTAAATATGTTCAACATTGGTACATTTAAACTTTAGAAAGAAAAATTCTCTTTAAATAAAAATGCATTTTTTCATATAAAGTCTAATAGTGTCTCAAACTATAAGTAGAAAATGATAAAACTTTATGAATATGAGTTTACACTCTCGAGATCTAGAGCTTTTATTTTTCCTTTTAAATAATGCTGTAAAGTTCTCCTGTACTTCATTTGGGTTTATTTCCACCAGTGATGAGTATAAAATAGTATTCCTGTTCTGTCTCCAGCCTCAGTTTGTCCAACAGCTCCCAGCCCCATATCAGCTCCAGCATAGCCCTTGCGTGTTGGTTCTTGGTCTTCTGACGCTCTGGGGTCTATTGCATTAATAATGGGAAGAGAAAGGAGGTGGAGCTATGAAAAGCAAAAGGAAGGGAATGAGGGTAGGAGAGAGAAAGAATGGTTGGGTTGGGTTGGGTAAGCATGGACTCTTAAGTAATGGGGCATGTCTATTTTCTGTAGTTAGTACACCTGCTTTGAAAATAATTTAAGAAGAGTTCTAAAAGTATTTTGAATAAGATTACTATTTTGAAAGGCTATTCAGTTGGATACATAAGCATATTAGTATATTTAAAATGGGGATAAGAATTGAGTCTCATTACTTTTTTTTTCACTTCATATGTTCAGTGGAAAGTAATTTGGTGTCTGTATTCTAGTCCAGACATATTGAATGTGTTTGGGTAAGCTCGGTATAACATATATTGCTTGTTATTATTATTTACCCTAATTGGAGTATGTCCAATTCTTTCCCAAGTAGATTATAAGGACTGCAGGGTCATGAACCATGTTTTCACCTTTTTTATATCTCCCATACCTAATTAAGTGCTCCATGATTAGTGATGATGATAGCCATAATGTCTCACTTAGAAACACATTGAGATAATTTAGAAAAGTAAGATATAAAGAATTTTAAGAGACTTGAAATAATCAAATTCTGAATCCTCTTATTGATTTTACTGATCCTTCACAATTCAGTTGCAAAGATTCATTTTGAACATATTATAGATACACAGTCTTCTGTGGAATACATTCACAGCTATTTCCAATAAGACCTGCATAATTAGAAAAAAAGACACCCTATAACGAGGCTTAAAATTTTGTCATTTGACAACAAAAATTAAATCTTTATTGAATGTTATTATTGTGATGGAAAAACACAAAATATATTTGTTTCCCATTTCATTTCATAAACATGTTTGTGAAGCTAAGTGTCATATTGATGAGTTTACTTTGATTTTCTTTCATCAGAAATACTTAAAAAGGAAAGACATTGAATCCATTAGAAAATTTGCAGCTGACCATTTTAATCAGGTAAGGAGCAGGTTTTTTCCTTTCTTTTAGGGATTCTATATTTTTAACTGTTAATTGCTTGAGCTCTTATGCTATCATTAGTTTTGAGGGGCTTGTTATTTCAGATCATTCTACTTTTCTTCTTTTTATTTTTAAAGTTAATCTTACCCCTGGGTATAACTCCAAAACTTCAACTTAGTTGAATTCACCATTAATCAGAGTGTGAAAGTGCAACCATAGCCTTTTAAAATAAACAGTGGTACTTTAATGCAGTTGGGAAAATTAAATAGAACCCCATGTGCCCAAGGTTTAAATGAAAGCATGGCAGATATGAAAGAAAGCCAGTATTCATTGTTCTTCCCATACCCTTTTTAGAATTATGAATATACCTTTCCTCTGACAGATACACTTTGTGTTCTTGGCTTGGTGAACAGCAGCACTAAAATACAGAGGAGGCGCAGGGAATGGGCATTCTTACACTGTCACTGGAAGTATAAATTACCTCAGCCATTTTGCAATCACTAACTTTAAAAATAGTCATATTTTAAAATATGACTCCTTGAGTCAATAATTTTCTATACTTTAAAGAAAGGATCTTAGATATGAGGACACTTATGTACAGTATCATTTACAGGAATACAATGAAACCATATGGGAGTGATTAAATAAATTAAGGTAGAATTAAAGGAATAAATATTAAAGTTCCTTTTAAAAATTTTGTCTCTTAACTAAAAGTTTGTAACGTAGGAAAAATATTCAGGTTATAATGATTTGTAGGAAAAGGAGAATACAGAACTATATATTCACTGATCATAACCATGTATAAACACTGTATTTGTGGATTGAAAATGGACTACTCAGACAGTCTTTTCAGCAAGTGGTGTTGGGAAAGCTGGACAGCCACATGTAAATCAATGAAGTTAGAACACACCCTCACACCATACACAAAAATAATCTCAAAATGGCTTAAAGATTTAAAATATAAGACATGACACCATATAACTCCTAGAAGAGAACATAGGCAAAACATTCTCTGACATAAATCGTAGTAATACTTTGTTAGATCAGTCTCGCAAGGCAAAAGAAATAAAAGTAAAAATAAACAAATGGGACCTAATCAAACTTATAAGCTTTTGCACAGCAAAGGAAACCACAAACAAGACAAGAAGACAACCTACGGACTGGGAGAAAATATTTGCAAATGTGACCAACAAGGGCTTTATTTCCAAAATTACAAACAGCACATACAACTCAATATCAAAAAGCCAAACAACCCAGTCAAAAAATGGGCAGAAGACCTAAATAGACATTTCTCCAAGGAAGACACACAGATGGCCAATAGGCACATGAAAAGATGCTCAACATCGTTAATTATTAGAGAGATGCAAACCAAAACTACAATGCCATCATCAAAAAGTCTACAAATGATAAATGCTGGAGAGGGTGTGGAGAAAAGGGAACCCTCCTACACTGTTGGTGGGAATGTAAATTGATGCAGCCACTATGGAGAACAGTATGGAGGTTCCTTAAAAAACTAAAAATAAAGTTACCATATGATCCAGCAATCACACTCCTCGTATATATCCAGAAAAGAGCAAACCTCTAGTTTGAAAAGATACATGCACCGCAGTGTTCATAGCACTATTTACAATAACCAAGATATGGAAGCAACCTAAGTATCCATCAATAGATGAATGGATAAAGATGTGGGGTGTGTGTGTGTGTACACACACACAATGGAATATTACTCAGCCATAAAAGAACAACAAAATAATGCCATTTGCAGCAACATGGGTGGAGATAGAGATTATCATACTAAGTGAAGTAAGTCAGAGAAAGACAAATATATCACTTATATGTGGAATCTAATAAACAATACAAATGAACTTATTTACCAAACAACAGACTCACAGACATAGAAAACAAACATGGTTACCAAGGGGAAGTGGGGAAGGGATAAATTAGGAGTTTGGCATTAATAAATGCACACTACCATATATAAAATAGATAGGCAACAGTGATTTACTGTATAGCCAAGGGGACTATAGTCAGTATCTTGTAATAACCTATAACAGAAAAGAATCAAAAAATAAATATATATGAATAACCGAATCACTTTGCTGTACACCTGAAACTAACACAATATTGTAAATCAACTATACTTCAATTTTTTTTAAAAAAAGAGAGGAAAAAAAAAAGAAAATGGACTACCCACCTCTACTACCACACATCACTAGTCTCATACATCAAGTTCAAAGGGATTTTTCAAGAAAACAGAAAGGATAATGGTTTCCAAAATGGGTCAAGGCAAAATAAGAAAAGCCAGCGGTATAAAAAGCTTTTCATAAAGTTAAATGAATTTAAAGGACTATACTTCTCATTTTTTGCTATAGAAATGTGTTTTCTTTTATGAAATGATGGTAATAGTAGGTATTTGGGGTTAGTTTTATGCCTTTGATAAAATTGAAAATTGTCAACCCTATATCTCCCAATTTTCTTTGTTTTTATTTTACTAGTGTTTGAAACCTGTATTTAGGAACCACAGGAACATGAAATAAGCCTGAGAGTTAACTTTGGCGGCCTTTAGTTGATGGGACTATCATTACATTTTCTTCTTCTTCTCTTTCTTCTCTTTTCTTTTTTACTTTCCTAATTTCCTGAATTTTTATATTTTTAAAATGTATTAATATGTTTTAACTTGATTTGGCTTGAATTGTTTTTAATGTTTATTTTTAGCAATATGCTGCATATACATGGTTTAAAAAAAAATTGTAAAGAAGGATTAATAGTTCAATACAATAAGTGTTTACCTAGCTCACTCTATTCCAATCCCATACCAGAGTACCTCTGGTTTTATCAGAATGCCTTTTTTTTTTTAATTTTTGGCCGTGTTGGGTCTTTGTTGCTGCACACAGGCTTTCTCTAGTTGCGGCAAGTGGGGGCTACTCTTCTTTGCGGTCCGCGGGCTTCTCATTGCAGTGGCTTTTCTTGTTGTGGAGCATGGGCTCTAGGCCTGCGGGCCTCAGTAGTTGTGGCTCGTGGGTTCAGTAGTTGTGGCTCACGGGCTCTAGAGCACAGGCTCAGTAGTTGTGGCTCGTAGGCTCTAGAGCACAGGCTCAGTAGTTGTGGCGCACGGGCTTAGTTGCTCTGAGGCATGTGGGATCTTCCTGGACCAGGGCTCAAACCCGTGTCCCCTGCACGAGCAGGCAGATTCTTAACCACTGTGCCACCAGGGAAGCCCCTACTTATCCATTTTAAACCTTTCATTGTGCCTCCTGCAATGAGAGGTAAGGCTCACATACACAGACCTTACCTAGTTACTCTGTACCTCTTCACAGCTGTCTTTCTGGACATTTTCTTCATTCCTCTTCTGAGTTGAAGCTACTCTTTTCCTGGATCCCAGATCTTCCTCTTTCTTACTCGTGCTGGATTATATCCTCAAGTAACTTCCTAAGACAGCATATGAAAGAGAAACTTTCTGAATCCTTATATGTCTAAAAATGTCTTTGTGTTCAAAACCTCACACTTGATTAATAATTTGGCTTGGTATAAAATTTTGAATTGGTAGTCATATCCCTTTAGAACAGTGCTGTCCGGTAGACCTTCTGCAATGATGGAACTGTTTCATATCTGCATTGTCCACTATGGTAGCCACCAGCCAGTGTGGCTATTGAATGCTTGATATGTGGCAAATGTATACCTGAGGAACTGAATTTTTTATTTTATTTCATTTTACTTTAAATTTAAATAGCTGCATGTGACAATGAGCCTTAGATCATTGGAGGCATTGCTTTATTTTTTTATACCTACTGTTACTAATAAGAAATCTGATGTTTGTATGAATTTACTCTTTTATAGTAAACCTAATTTTTTTTTCCCTTTGGAAGCTTTCAGCCTCCTGATTCCTGATGCTCTGAAATTTCAGTCTGTATAACTTTGAGTCATTTTTCATTCAGTGTGTTGCGCACTTGAAGGGTCCTTTGAATATGAAGGCTCATGTCTTTCATCTGTGCAAAATTTGTCTTTTTTATTCTTTCTGGGAGATTTCTTCAACTCTTCTGTTGAATTTTTTTTTAAGCAATCATATTTTTATTTCCCACTAGCTCTTTCTTACTGCTTTTCATTGCATTTTATTCTGGTCTTATTGATAAAATACCTTTTTTAATATCTTTGAGGATTCAAGTTTTTTGGTCCCTAAATTATCTCTTTTCTCTAGGGTCATTTTTTTTCTGTTTATCTGGGTCTTTTTTTTCTTTTTTTTTTTAATGCTGTAGCTTCTTCAATGTGTGGTGATGTGATTGTTAATTGTACATATGTAAGAATATGAGCCATTTAAAAAGCTGTTTAAAGGGGCTTTTGTAAATGGTTAGGTTTAGAAATGGTTAGGTTTTGTAAATGGTTTTGTAAATGGTTAGGTTTTGTAAATGATTAGGTTTAGTTTTGGGTGAGCAACAAGACAGTTGGCTATCACCCCAGGGCTCTTCTTAAGAGCCCTGCACCTCTAGGATTTTGCAGGGTAAGATCAGTTCCTTCCTGTGCTGAAGCTGCTCCATTGTTCTCTAGGCCAGAGCTTCCTGCATCTTGCTTCTTTGGTCATTCCTATTCCATTCACCTGCAACCTGCCAAAAATTTTCTGAAATCTCTTCGCTCTGATATCCCTTCCCACTCTTCATTCCTTTTTTTTTTTTTTTTCATTTTGGTGAGATTAATTTTTAGATTCCTTTAGTATCGTTTTGAAGGGCTTCAGGGAGGGAATAGAGATAATCTCATATAGGTTCATTTTCTTTTGGAAACAAGAAATCTTTGTACTCCAGGAAAAATAAATCAACCCCGCTTTTTGAAAAATGTATAAGTCTTTTTCTTTGTCACAGGAAGTCTTACCTATATTCTTGAAAACCAATAACTGGAATTCTCCAGTTGCTAAGTTCATAATGGAGGAGCAAGGCTTGGGACTAATCAGACTGTTGGAGACCCAAGAGGAGGATGTGGTCCTGCTAACTGCCGGAGAGCATAAGAAAGCAGTAAGCAACATTACCTCCTGGCATCTGTGCTGTTGATGCTGAATGATGCCTCTCTTCTCCTGTGTGTGTAGTACATATTTGAAATTGACTGTTAATTTCATAAATTGGAGCTGCTCTGCATGAGTTTTTATGTCTTTTGGCACTGTAATAAAAGGCACTGTATAAAAACTAGAGTTTTTTTCATCAGCTAACAGCCTACATTGGCATTGCTCACAGTGATTAGATCTGGGTCTAGGAAAGCCACTTAGGTAGAGAGCTATTGGTATTCATTTTACAACTGTGAAAAAATATTTTCATTTTTGAAGCTTTACAGATTAAGAAAAGTTGGTTGTCCCAAACTTTTGTACATAATGCATTCCCGAAAATGTGGAGGGACAGATCAGACTGCTGGAGGGCTGCTGGGCTGGCAGACACCCCTGGCCCTACTTGGTTGAGGGAGTACCCTTTTTCCTCAGGAGCAGCAGCTGGGAGGTGGTGCAGGCTGCCACGCACCGGCTAAATCACCATTCTTCAGGAGACGTATGGAAAAATGGATTTAACTTTAGAGATCATTATAAAATATACAAAGTGTGGTATAAAACTCAAACATGAATATTGAAAATATACTGTAAAGATCAAACATGATAAAAATTCATCCTTGGGAATTCCCTGGCAGTCCAGTGGTTAGGACTCGGCACTTTCACTGCCAGGGCCCGGGTTCAGTTCCTGGTTGGGGAACTAAGATCCCGCAAGCCATGGGGCACAGCCAAAAATAAATAAATAAATAAAAATTCATCCGTACACTATAGTATAATATGATCTCCTTATAGTGTCTGATTAGTACTTTATCAAGTTCATTCTTCTAATTTATATTTGCACTGTGCTTATTTATCATTATATCTTCCAAAGGAAAAGTTTCAGAGTTCAGCTACAAAGCTAAATATAATCCACTGTCCTTACCTTTCCCTGCAGTAGTAGAGTGAGGAAAGCTATGTAATTACAACTTTTCTTGATATTACAGCCTTCTTTTTTTCTTTTGGCCATGCCACACAGCTTGTGGGATTTTAGTTCCCCGACCAGGGATCGAACCTGGGTCCTCAGAAGTGAAGCGTGGAGTCCTAACCAATGGACTGCCAGGGAATTCCCTACAGTCTTTTTTTTTTTAATTAATTCATTTATCAACATTAGTTTGTTTTTTGGGGGTTTTTTTGTGGTACGTGGGCCTCTCACTGTTGTGGCCTCTCCCGTTGCGGAGCACAGGCTCCGGACGCGCAGGCTCAGCGGCCATGGCTTACGGGCCCAGCTGCTCCACGCATGTGGGATCTTCCCGGACCGGGGCACGAACGCGTGTCCCCTGCATCGGCAGGCGGACTCTCAACCACTGTGCCACCAGGGAAGCCCTCAACATTAGTTTTTAATACCAGCCATGAGCCAGTACTGTTAAGTTTGCTGGGGGATGCACCAGTTACTTACAAATTTTATTGTCAATGCATTTCTTAAAAAAGAATTTGGGATTTTGTATTAAAAATCCTGCTGCAAATTCATTTGGCTATTAAACTTTCCCCTGGCATGAACTAAAACTGCTCCTGTTCTCTTCCCAGAAAGGCATCACTCTAATTCCTATTGGGACTTCCTTGAGAGAATGCTAGAAAGCAGATTTATGAGGAATAACATTAGCATTCTGAATATGTCACAGTGAAGGTGCCCTTTGTGGATATCTAAGTGTCAGATAGAAGAGACTACAGAGTGACACCCTGTGCATGTCTCCAGGCATGTCTCCTGTTCTAATTGCCCTTTCTCAGGGATGCCCTGCCTGTCATCGTTAGCACTTATCACAGTTAGCATTCTCTGTTTGCCCACAACTGTTTCAAGTACTTGGTGTATATTAACTAACTTAATCCTCATGCCAACCCTATTGAGAGAAGTATTGATACTGTTACCATTTTAAAAGATAAGAAAACTGAGGCACAGAGGTTGAGAATTTGTTCACACTCACATAGCTAGGAGGTAGAGGAGAGGAGCCAGGTTTCTAACCCACAAAGTCCAGTTCCAGAAGTCACATTCTTAATGTAACCTCTAATCCATACTGTTTGTCTAATAACAGCCAACACTATTGAACATTAAGTGTGTTCCAGGCTCCCATCAGTTCCTCACCACAACCTTTCAGGAACAATAAGGAAATAATAATCATAATAGCTGGTTCGTATTATAGAGCTTATCTGACTTGATCTTCACAACAGTCTTTGGAGTAGATATTTCTTTCTCCATTTTACTATGGAAAAAGGTACAGAGAAGTTAGTCAGTAGCCAAAGTGATATATAGACCCAGGTTAATCAAGCTCTGATACCTGTGTTCTCAGTCACTGTGTTGGCAGATACTCACCAAGTTGGCTGAGTCTGACGATTCTCAACCATGTCGCAGTCAGATCATCCTCAGATCTTTCTCTCCTGAGAGGCTAAGAGCATCTCATCTGTAAATTGGCTAATCCTTTCTCAGAGAAAGGCCTGGCTTTAGAATCCATGTTGTGTCATTTTCTGCCTACTCTGTCACAGCAGTTAGCTCAACGTTTGTATCTTCTGTTTGCAGTGCTCTTTGTTGGGAAAATTACGACTGGAGTGTGCTGACCTTCTAGAAGCAAGAGGAGTGGTGCTTCGTGACCCAGCTCTGTTCTCTTTCCTTTGGGTTGTGGATTTCCCCCTCTTCTTTCCCAAGGAGGAAAATCCCAAAGAGCTGGAGACAGCCCATCACCCATTTACTGCTCCCCACCCCAGCGACATCCACCTCCTTTACACTGAGCCCCAAAAGGTAACGTATCTATACTTCCAAATTAAAAGGAAATATGGAAACAAGGCAAAGAACTTCAGGTTTCATAGTCTGACCCAGTTCTGGAAGCCCCAGAAGAAATTGCTGAGTTTGAGCCATTGTCTCTAAGTAGCTACAGGGTCTTCAACGTACAGAACAGAAAACCAGAGATTTTCTCTAACATAAAGGCTCTTTGAATCTTCTAGGTCCGTAGCCAACACTATGACTTGGTTTTAAACGGCAGTGAGATAGGAGGTGGTTCTATCCGAATTCATGATGCAGAGCTACAGCATTACATCCTGGCAACAGTACTAAAGGTAACATCATCTTCTAACTTGGCCTTTTTAAAAAACTGTAATATTTGTCCGTTTTGTTAAAATTTGTTATGAATGGAGGATTCACTAGATATAAAATAGTATCAGCTTATTTCTCTACCTTTAGACTTTGAAAAATAAATAATAATATGTATTTTTTAGTGACTACTATATGCCAGGCACTAGGTACCTTATACACATGTACACATTTAATCCTCACAGTTACTTTTTTTTTTTTTTTTTGGCTGCATTGGGTCTTTGTTGCTGCGCGTGGGCTTTCTCTAGTTGTGGTGAGCAGGGGCTACTTTTCGCTGCAGTGCACGGACTTCTCATTGCGGTGGCTTCTCTTGTTGCAGAGCATGGGCTCTAGGCACATGGGCTTCAGTAGTTGTGGCACGTGGGCTCAGTAGTTGTGGCTCATGGGCTCTAGAGCACAGGCTCAGTAGTTGTGGCGCACAGGCTTAGTTGCTCCACAGCATGTGGGATCTTCCCAGACCAGGGCTCAAACCCATGTCCCCTGCATTGGCAGGTGGATTCTTAACCACTGCGCCACCAGGGAAGTCCCTCACAGTTACTTTTTAAATTAAGACCTTTATTCTACTCATTTTAAAGATAAGAAACTGAGGCAGATGAATTAATTTGCCCAAAGTCACACAGCACAGAAGCAAGCAGAGGCAGGATTCGAATCCAGGCAGGTTGGTTCTTGAACCCAAGCTCCTAAACTCCTAACCACTGCACTGCTCAAAAAAGGATGTAGTCTGAAATGACTGAAGATGTTGATAATGCTAGAGAAAGAGAGAAAGGTTTGAAAGGATTTTATGTCACTTAGTATTTGAGGTGGGGGTAGATTTTAATGACAGAGAGTGGGTTAATCAGAATTTTCAAAAGAAGAGTCGCTATAGATGCAAGCCTAAGAATCTGCAGTTTGTTGATGACTCTTTAAGAGGCTAGGATAGATTTTAGGAAGGCAAATGTCCAAGAGTCTGATCCTAAAAGATCATTTTGTGGGACTAACTACCAGGGGTGAGGTGGGATAGAGGACCTTTATTTCTTTTTTTTAAAATAAATTTATTTATTTTATTTATTTATTTTTGGCTGCGTTGGGTCTTCGTTGCTGTGCACGGGCTTCTCATTGCGGTGGCTTCTCTTGTTGCGGAGCACGACTCTAGGCGCACAGGCTTCAGTAGTTGTGGCTCATGGGCTCAGTAGTTGTGGCTCACGGGCTCAGTATCTGTGACTCGCAGGCTCTAGAGCGCAGGCTCAGTAGTTGTGGCGCACGGGCTTAGTTGCTCCTCGGCATGTGGGATCTTCCCGGACCAGGGCTCAAACCCATGTCCCCTGCATTGGCAGGCGGATTCTTAACCACTGCGCCACCAGGTAAGTCCCGGGAACTTTATTTCTAAGAATAGGATTGGAGAACTCAACACCAAACTCCCCCTTTAGCTTTAAAAACACTGCAAACTCCCTTAACTTTTCTCCTCTTAAGCCAAAGCCCCTAATGTTTCCCAGCGTATTTTTTTCATTCCTTTCAAGCTTCTCAAAATGTCAGTGAGAATACATTGCTTCCACTTCTTCCCTACCAACCAGTGTTTCTCAGCCCTTCTGCACATTAGAACAGAATCACCTGGAAAGCATTAAAAACAAACAAACAAAAAAACACTCACTGCTCCTTACCAGACCAATTAAATAAAAAGCTCTAGACGTGAGGCTTCGGCATTTGTTCCTTAAAAGTTTGCCACTTGATTGTGATCTGTAGACTGGTTAGGGAACCATTCAGACAGATTTTCAACATTTCTACAGGCATTGCCTCACAAAAGTAACTTGCATGGCCACCAAATCCAGTGGGCTGTTGTTGGCCCACAAGCCATCCTACCTTCTGGCAGCATCTGCAGTGTTGCCCTTCTAATAACATTCTCTCCTCTTGGTCCCTCTGACAGATCCTGACAGATCCGGTTCCTTCTTTCATCCTACCTTTCTGAGGCCACATCTCCATGTCCTTAATTGGTCTTACCCTGCCTGCATTACCAGCATAATAATAGCTGCATTTACTGAGCCCCAGGCATTTCCCTGCATGTTGTAGTATCGGTGACTTGTCATATTCCCTTGCTAAACTGTAAACCTCTTAAGGTACTTTTTTAACTCAACTTTTATTTTCCCTTTAGCAACTTCTTGTATTGTGTGGCACCTAGTGGACCCTCAGTGTGTATTTAAATTGAATTATCTTTTGAATTTCAGGAAGACGTGAAATTGCTCTCCCACCTGCTCCAGGCTTTAGATTATGGGGCGCCCCCTCATGGAGGAATTGCCATAGGTAAACAATCTGTCCTTTTACAAGCTAAATTTAATTCTGTAGCTCTAAGTGTCAAATTTGGATGCTCAGCTTATGGGGAAGAGGGTGGGGTTAGGGGGAATGGAGGAGTAAAAGGGTAGGGGGTGAGCTCAAGGGTTCTAAAGAATTTAATTTGGTGTTTTTCATTTTGATGACTTTTTTTTTGGCCGCACCATGTGGCTTGTAGGATCTTAGTTCCCCAACCAGCGATTGAACCCGGGCCCTCAGCAGTGAAAGCACCAAGTCCTAACCACTGGACCACCAGGGAATTCCCTGATGATATACTTTAAAAATATATTTAACCATTTATAAAGATAAAACTTAACTGATAGGGCTTCCCTGGTGGCGCAGTGGTAGCGAGTCTGCCTGCCGATGCAGGGGACACGGGTTCGTGCCCCGGTCCGGGAAGATCCCACATGCCGCGGAGCTGCTGGGCCCGTGAGCCATGGCCGCTGAGCCTGCACGTCCGGAGCCTGTGCTCCGCAACGGGAGAGACCACAACAGTGAGAGGCCCGCGTACCGCAAAAAAAAAAAAAAAACTTAACTGATAATTTGCATTTGAAAGATTTTTTAATAGAATGAAACTACAGAGTCTTAAGTCAATATTGCTCAAATTCCTGGAGGCTCACAGACAAATTCATAAGAGTGTGAAAAGTACTGCTCCACAGTATTCAGCTTGTGTGAAAGTAGGAATATGCCAGTGCCTTTCTTTTTTTTTTTTAATTAACTTTTATTGGAGTATAGTTGCTTTACAATGTTGTGTTTGTTTCTGCTATACAGCAAAGTGAATCAGCTATGTATATACATATATCTCCTCTTTTTTGGATTTCCTTTCTGTTTAGATTACCACAGAGTACTGAGTAGAGTTCCCTGTCCTGTACAGTAGGTTCTTATATGTGTAAACTAGAAAAATGATACAGATGAACTTATTTGCAAGGCAGAAATAGAGACACAGACGTACAGAACAAACATTTGGATACCAAGGGGGGAAGGGGAGGGCGGGATGAATTGGGAGACTGGGATTGACATATATACACTACTATGTATAAAATAGATAACTAATGAGAGCCAGTGCCTTTCTGATGGCCTTGGTTGCTCACACTGCTTGTGAGCAAAGAAGAGTGAGAAGTTCTAGGTTGTAGGCTCTCAACAATAGGGACTTCCTTCTGTGTTTTTGGAGTCCCCTGCACAGCACCTAATTTTGTTCAACCTTCAGTAAGCCCTTGCTCAGGACTCATTAATTGCTGTGACTATTAATCCCAGTAGCGTGTGAATATTAGTCCTGAGCACTTTTCTGGAATGAGATAAAAGAAACCTCTCAAACAAACAAAAGTTCTCTAAAAAGGCAGGGAACTATGCTTAGCTGCAACTTATTAAAGGTTCTTACTTAAAAGTTTTCTACAACCTTTATAGAAAAATTAAGTCACCCCCAACCTTAGGTTACATTCTCATCTATTAACTTTGTATTTTACAGGGTTAGACAGACTGATGTGCCTTGTCACTGGAGCGCCAAGCATCAGAGATGTCATAGCCTTCCCCAAATCTTTCCAGGGGCACGACCTTATGAGCAATGCCCCAGATTCTATCCCGCCTGAGGAACTGAAGCCCTATCATATCCAGGTCTCCTGGCCAACAGACTCAGAAACAGAAAAGAGTTCATTGAATCATCCATGCCATCCAGAAAGCTGAGCTTTTGAGCTTTGTCCTCTTTGCTTCCCCAAGGCTAAAATCAGATCTGGAGTTCAGCCACAGATCTGACTTCAAGTTTTTAAATGGAAGGAATCCAGGCAACATTCTTCACCTCAATGAAGAAACAGATAAAACGTATCCAATTTTAACGAGAGCATGCATTATTAGGATTATTTTATTTGGGACTTTTTTGAAGTTTCTTTTTACTTGGAGAGGTGTGAAACATGGCTCTTTGACAGAGTAACATAATGGCATAGTGTTTTCTAATCATGTTTTTCATACCCAGATAGTAGATTGTTCTCTTAGGACAGAGGTAATCAAACCATATGTGAAATGTGGGAAGATTCTTGCCCCTTTAGACTGGTCCGTTGATGGAGGGGTCAGTTCAACCAGCCTCATCAAGAGAATCCTATAAAGTAAGCTGGATAATGACATTTCAGCTATCAACATAATATAGTGAGAAGCAACATGATATAAAGTAAAAAAATCACTGAAATAAAAGTCACAAAATCTTAATCAGTGCTTTACCTCGCAAGTTGTATAAACCTCTCTTAGCGTCCCTTCCTGCATGTGTGAAATGTAAACAGTACTTGCCCTGGCTCCCTCACTGGCCTCTTCTTGCCAGAATCCTAAGAGATAATATATGTGGAAGACAGTGTGAGTGAAAATGCTTTGAAAAACTTTAAAGCATTACTTAAATGTAAGATAATGATATTATCCATCTGTAAACAGTATACAGATATATGTATTTTATAGTTTAAGGTTAAACAAAACTGACATCTGTGGTAAAAGGAAAACAGTAATTTCATTAATCAGTATTCTGCTTATATTTCTATTTTTTAAAATAATCATTAATCCCTAAATAACACTTTCCCTCCATTATAAGTAATTGAAAATATTAATTGACCTTAAACCAACCTCAAATGTAGAAAAGTGAACACTGAAACTCACTGTGATTTTCTTATACGTTCTGTTGACACACATAAAGGCTTACAATTAATTAGTAATTATAAAATGGGAATAAGGCCTTGATTAATGACATTGTTCTTTTCTACTTTATCTTCACTTTTGCGTTGACATTCTTTTGATTTACAATTTATTTACAATTTATAAACACCAAATGTCAGTCTTATATTCCAGCCTATTTTTCTGAGTGCTGTAAGCAGTTCGATACTATGATCTTTCTGTTTGAAAATAAAATCAGCTTTGCTTCCAGGTCTGATTTGTGATGCTCAATAGACTGTGAAGAGTGTGACCTTCACTGATGCCATTAGGTGGAGCTTTTCCCTAAAGTTTGTCCTTTAACCCAGTCTCTCCCCATTTGTGGATGTACTCTGGAGCCAGAAAATTCTTGCTGGCAGAGTTCTTATGGTGAGGAAGGCATCCAACTCTGCCTACCCTTTCTCAGTGGAGGGAATTTCTAGAGATGCCCTTTATTAGGTAAGAAAATGCAACTTTACATTCATTTACCCCACATCTGCATTACCTAGTTTCTAAATATAATAAATTTACTATTCACTGTTTAGAACCTAATTCTGACCAAAATATTGTCTTTCTATCCTGGAAATGAGAGTTACAGAAGATACTCAAAATCCAGAGACTATTTTCTAGGCTACAGACACCAAAGGACCCAAGTCCCCAGATGTCATACAATCTCATGTTAGCATCACAGAGACCTAGTCACTTTGGGCATCACTCAGCTTTTCTTCAGTCCTGCCTGTCAGGGAAAAAAAAAAAAAAAAGCTTATCCTGAAATCCAGGGAAATGTCACTCTTTTTTTTTTTTTTTTTTTTTGGCCACACCACGCAGCTTGCAGGATCTTAGTTCCCCGACCAAGGATTGAACCCAGGCCCTCAGAAGTAAAAGCGTGGAGTCCTAACCACTGGACTGCCAGGGAATTCCCATTAATTAAATATTTTCTCAAAAATAAAGAATCTAGTTACTGATAAAGTTGGAAACAACACAACCAGGGTTTTGGAACACACAAACTAATTGTAAACTGTAAGCCAGGTTTCATTTCCAAGTCCAATCTCCCCAGCCTCCTAGGGAATTTAGATTTATTCTATGTTTCAAGTTTTAAAAACAAGGTAAGCAACTGCCAGCTACAATATCGATAGTTATTATTGGCTTCAAGAGAGCTTTGTCTTATGAGCAATTTCTCCTTGTTGGGAAGAGATGTGTTACGTGCTGAGTGTGACGTTTTATGCTTGTGGGCTTTGGCTTTTATGTCATTTTATGCTCATGGGCTTTGGCAGAATAAAACAATGCATCTATACAGCTGCACTGTCTTTTCCCAGAGTTCCCCCCTCTGAAGAACCAGAACTGTGACACTGATCACATTCCTTGCTACTGATTTTTTGTTAAGCCTAACTCACCCTAAAGATGCTGCCTTAAGGTTACTTTTTTCTTGTTTCATGGAAAGTGAGTTATTTCATGACATGAGAAATAACCAGTACACAATAAAAATATTAGATGGGATACCTGTATAATAACTGCATATGTAAGGCATAATTAAATGCACTTCTAAGTCAGTCTTCTGTGTTTAAGACGATGGACTTACTAGAAATAACTTGAGTTGGACATAACTGGATTTAATTCCTGGCTTTAACACTCTGTAGTTATGCAACCTTGGCCCAGTCATTTAACCTCTTTAGGCTCCTATATCTTTACCTAGGATAGCAGTTCTCAAACATTTTAGTCTCAGGACTACTTACACTCTAAAAATTATTGAGGATCCCAAAGAGTTCTATATAGCTCTTTTATTGTAGCAGGAATTAAGATTTAAGATTAAGATTTAACCCATTACATGCTAGCAAAAATAGTACATTTTTATTTTTAAATTAATTATTTTCCCAAACAAAAATTAGTGAGAAGAGTGACATTGTTTCTGCAGATCTTTTTGATTTCTGGTTTAACAAAAGATACTGGATTCTCATATCTGATTCTGCATTCCATCTGTTGTGATACGTTGTTTTGGTTGAAATAGCTGAAGAAAATTTGGTCTCACATAAATATGAAGTTAGAAGAGCGAGGAGTATTTTAATAGCCTTCTCTGAAAATTATGGATATTCTTCTTTGATACTACACCAAAACTTGACAAGTTCTTAAAGTTTAGTTGCAATGTGTAATCTGAAATCATATTGGTAAATTTTTCTAAAATCCATTGGTCTTATATTTTGAATACAACTGTGTTACTCATGGTTTTGTAACACTGCACATTGATCATTTGAAAAATATTGGATCACTGAATTACGCAGATCGTCCAGGTGTTGACAAATTTCATTAAACAATATCTAAAAAATCACATTAACATCATAACTGATCCCATCATAAGTCTTTAAGTATAGAGAAGGTGTAAGTGCACAGTGACAGACACAAGCTTTCCAAAATTGTAATTTTCATTTGAAAGCTTGAATTTTATCTTTGGCAACTAATACCATCAGATTTTTTCCCAAACTCATTTGTTTTTGAGAAAATATCTGCCAATATCTGTGGCCTGGGCCTTGGTCTCTCTCCAGTTCCAAGGAAGAGGCTGAGGCTCTGGCGCATCTCTGCCTTCCCTTCTGCCTGAGTGGGAGAGGCCAGGTGGCCCTGGTGGCTGGAGGGGGCCTGCTGCCTAAGAACGTGTATTCTCTTCACCAGGATAGGGAGACTGTTCAACCACCAGAAGCACATACTTATCATTGTTGGACTGCGTAATGCAGAGAGAACTACCATCCTTTACCAGTTTTCTGTGAATGAAGTTGTACATGCATCCCTTACAATAGGAAGCAGTGTAGAAGAAATAGTGATTAATAGTACACATTTCATAATGTGGGATACTGGTGGCCAAGAGTCTCTTCGTTCTTCCTGGAACACTTATTACACTAACAGAGTTTGTAATAACTGTTGTGGACAGTACAGACAGAGAAAGGATTGCTGTAACTGAGGAACTCTATAAAATATTAGCCCATGAAGACCTAAGGAAAGCTGCATTGCTGATTTTTGCTAATGAACAAGATGTTAAAAGAATGCATGGCTATAATAGAAATCTCCCAGTTTTTGAAAATAATTTCTGATATATATTAAAGATCATTTGTGGCATATGCAGGTATTCTGTGCTCTTACTGACCAGGGATTATGCCAAGGACTTGAATGGATGACATCATGATTTAAGATTAGATGATCTCTGCTGCCCTCTTCTCGTACTTTTGTATAATTGAAAACTGCAAAAATTAATAGTTTAGATATATTTACAATGAACCGATTTAAACTTTTTCTATAAGAAGAAAAATTAAGACCACTTCTTTGAAAACAAAGATGAAGTCTCACCTTCCAATCTGCTTTCTCATTAGTTCCTTCCAAAGCAAGGTTTTAAAGCTGTGATGGACATTTTTCTCATAATGAATCTCTCAGGACATTGTATAAGCTGTGTTAAGTACAAAGGGAGAGGGGGAGAGGAAGACACTTTTGAGTCTTATTATCAGTATAATCCTCCCTAGTTGAATGTTTTCTTTTCCCACTAAGTCAAAATGCAGATCACAGATATTCGGTTTCCAATATTTTAAAATGTAATGTTACTTATGAAAAGTATTTTGCATAAGGTTGTATATGTATTGTGTGTATACAGCAAGTTCAAGTTAATGACTTTATGTTCTAAAGAAAAGTGAATAACACAAAAATTAATAATATCCTTACTTATGAGTACTGGCATTGGTGTTAGAGACATTTTATAAGTAACCTCTGTATTCTCTGCATTGTACTAACCAACCCCAAACTATTGAGCTGCCCTTTAAAGAAAAAAAGGAAAAAGCTTGACATTTCGTACCTAATTTTTTGGTTGATCAAATCACATACATAGAAACATGTAATCCAAATGAGTGGATTATCTATCAGTCTTGGCTTAGTAGTACAAATAGGCAGAATTACACATTGAGCAATTATCACATTCTTCCCTTTGTTGGACCTTATGCCATGTAAGTTACTGAGTACAGGCACACCTTCTTTTACTGCACTTAGCTTTTTTTTTTTTTATTGTGCTTTACAGATAATGCATTTTTTGTTTTTTTATGGCAACCCTGAGTCTAGCAAGTCTGTCCACTCCATTTTTCCAATAGCATTTGCTCACTTCATGTCTCAGTGTCACATTTTGGTAATTCTTGCAATATTTAAAGTTTTTCATTATTTGTCATGGTGATCTGTGATCAGTGATCTTTGATGTTACTACTATGACTCACTGAAGGCTCAGATGGTTAGCATCTTTTAGCAATCAAGTTTTATTTTGGCTGCGCCTTGTGGCTCACAGGATCTTAGTTCCTCAGGGATTGAACGGGGGCCACGGCAGTCAAAGTGTCAAATCCTAACCACTGGACTCCCAGGGAATTCCCAGCAGTCAAATATTTTTAAAGTATGTTTAACACAGTATTAAAATCTACTATACTTCTATTTTTTAAATGTACATCTTTTTAAAAGACATAATGCTATTGCACACTTAATATAGTGTACACGTAACTCTTACATGTACTGGGAAAGCAATCCTGACTTTATTGTGATACTCGCTTTATTGTGGTGGTCTGGAACTGAACTCACCATTATTTCCAACGTGTGCCTATTAAGTGTAAATCCACTAATCAGCCAGTCGTTGTGATGAAAGTTATCAAGTGATTTTTTTTCAGCATTAATTGAAAACCATTGTGTGAAATGTCATCCCAGATAAGTATCACCATATATTATCAAATTTAGGAGTCTTCTTGGGTATTTAATTATATGTCAAGCATTTAAAGTGAATTTGAGATAAAAGCATATTTTCCAAGCAATGGAGATAATTTAATTTGAAATCTTATTGCTTAGAAGTTGGAATAGTTTGAGGTTTTTTTGTTTATAAGTTTTATCTTCTTACACTACTTAAAATTTTAATACTTTTAAGGATTTGGTTTAAAACTGATCAACATGCTGCATTTTTACTAACTTGGCCCAACATACCCTGTTTGCTTAGGGTTCTTTCCCAGTATCTTAAAAGTTGAAGGTATTTTTGTTATATTACCTTACCCTTGTTTAAAAACATATTCTTGGATACTTTTAATATCTTTTATGCCCTGAAAACCTGAAGACTAATCCAGTCATGTTTTAGAATATTCAAGAAATAGCTACTCTTTTGTAGATTTCATTAAGATTTTGATGAGTAATAGCACATACAATAAATGTTGACACAAGTTTTCTAAAATATGAAATAATCCAACCAGGCATGGGAGATCAGTATTTAACATTGGATATTATGTTCAAAATGCAAGTTCCAAAATCCATGTGGGGCCCACTATAGTACTATACCTACCTCTAAGAGACCTAAGCATCCATGGATTTCAGTATCCACAGGGGGGTCCTGGAACCAACCCCCCAGATACCAAGGGGTAACTAACACTATATAATTTGTCAATTTGCAGGGAGTTTCCTGGTGGCCTGGTGGTTAGGATTAGGTGCATTCACTGCTGTGGCCCAGATTCACTCTCAGGGAGAAGAGAGATCCCACAAGTTTCACAGCGCAGACAAAAAAAAAAAATCTTGTCAACTTGCTTTTAGATAAACTGGTTTTTTGGCTAGTTTTTAGAATAGTGTTTCAGTCAGTGGGAGTTTAAGTAAATGTTATGGCATGTACCTAAGACTTAAAACCCCAAATTTAATGTTCCTACACACCTCAAATGCCAAATTAGAAAGCAAGCTGAAATTGGATTGGCAGGTATTTACTTTTTAGGTGTTCCCAGAACTAATTTCCTTGGTATTTAGGAATTAACCAGCAACTCACTGCTTCATTAGTTTTCTCATTAACTTGAACAAACCACATTCCCCCCCAGAAATTTGCAAAACCAGTACCCATTTTCTAAAGGACGTTATAACCACAGTATTACTGATCTCATTCTTAAAAGATCTCACTGTTCTAGGTTTTTTTCAAAAAGTCTTCTAGATAACACTGAAACCAATTCCTACACCAATTTCCGCATCAACACTTGCCAGACCCAATCACCCTGGTGCTTACTACAGCAAATGGAGATTTTTCCCAATTTCTGCACTCCTACCACTACTTAACATTAAGAGCTTCTGCTTTTCTCTGCAATTTTCAACAATGTATTTTAATGATTTAATTGCCCATTTTGGAAATTAAGGATCATTGAAGTTCCTGTGTTCTTTCAACATTTTCATTCCTACTTCCTTGCACAGCACAAAGGTGGTTCACGCTCATCTTTTGCTTTTCCAGCCTCAGGCTACAACTCCAATGGTTGGTTTTCAACTGTGACAAATTGACCCAGGCACTTCACATTAAATCACAGAAAATTTCTGCAAAAAATATGCCGTTGGGTCTCAATTACAAAAATGTCCTATTTCCCTTCGTTCATCTCATTAAATTGAAATGAGCACACTTCAGATAGTTCATAAATATTTATTAAAATTCAAAGTTGGAGAATTCCCTGGTGGTCCAGTGGTTAGGGCTCTGCACTTCCACTGCAGGGGGCACGGGTTCAATCCCTGGTGGGGGAACTAAGATCCTACATGCTGTGCAGCATGGCCAATAAAGTAGGCTTTAAAAAAATTGAAAGTTGTTTCCTCTCCTATCCCATGAGCATCCATCCAGCTGCCTGCAAGAACAGAGAAACCATTTTAAGTCCCATTTCCATGCCAATTCTAACTGCATTTGGGATACACAGAATTATCAGATCTTTGAACATCATCAAGCAATCAGTGAGAGAGTTCAAGTTGGGGTGAGATCATCATGTATTCTGGAACAAGACAACAGTACTGATATTTTCAAGCCTCACCTGTCAACTGTTAAGATGCATGACTGCTGTCATAAATGCCCTGGAAAGTAAAGACCATACATGTCAAATCACAGAAGGGAAAAAACTTGTGATACTTGTTGATGAAGTAACCTCAGAATCAAAATGGAACGGTTTTACAGGTGATATCATTCTATTCATTTGGCAGAATCATCACATCACTGGTTACATTCTAATTCACCATATATACCAGAGACTGACTGACCTTGAAATCTTCAGGGTAACACGTTTGCCTGTTTGAAAATAAAAAATAAAAGCCTTTTGTTTAAAATTTGCCCTTTCTCCCATTTTTAGTAGCCGATTTTTAAATTTTTCAAAGAATTCTAGGGCAGTGAACCTATTCTGTGCAAGGTGGATCTTTGTCACGATACATTTGTCCAAACCCAGAGAACGTACAATGAATCCCAATGTACTACTGGACTCTGGGTGAAAAGATGTGTCAACACAGGTTCAAACTTTTAAGTCCCACTCTGGTGGCAGATGTTGATGGGGAGGATGCTATATATGGGAACCTACTGTTCAATTTTGCTATGAATCTAAAACTGCTCTGAGAAATGACTATCAAAAATAATCAGCTAAATTATTCATTCTGGTGTAATCCACACTATATGCCATAAAAATTGCCTGTTAGCCTGTTCTTATCCAAAATGTAAATTCCTAATCCTGAAATTAACAGTACAGAACATCTGCATGAGCTGTTACACTTATCCAAATCCCTGAATATTTCTGTGAGACAGTGGCTGGTTTCCACTTTCAAAGGTATATAAACAGAATTGTTGCAGCCAGATACATCAGATAGGAGCGAAAGACTATTTGCTCATCACTGTTAGTCTGCTGAACTATGTTATCATCATTGTATCGGCTTTAAACAAAACACAGAAACCAAAGTTGAGACTTCTTTACCTTTGCTTAAAACTTCTTGCTCCCTGCGTTGTAGCCAGTAGTACCTCTCTTGACACCTGCAAAAATTTAATGAAATTCAATCAAACTGAATAGGTAGTAATAGGTAGATTTCAAAAACTTTCCAGATACTGTTTCAGTATTTTAAAATCTTCATTCTTTTTCAGAGAGATTCCCATCTGTTTTTAATTTTTTAAAAATCATCACTAACAGCAACTTGCTCAGTAACTAGGTAAGACTGATAAAACACATATACATACCTTTATATAAAAAGTCTCCAAAATTTGTACCTGCAAAGAAGTATTTCTTTAGACACACTTCACAACAGCTTAATACTAAAAGCCTGTTTATCTCTCAACGGTCCAACACCAGAAAACACTAACAGGTCAACAACTACTAAGACCAGCACATTTTCAGAATATAAACCCAAATGCCAGGAGCCAAAGAACTGTTTTCATGTCTTACCCCAAGCCATCCATGGATAAAAACGTGTACCCAGGATCTGTAAGAGGAATGAGACACCTTTGATTAAAATGTCAATCTTACTGTTAAATTCTTCTCACTTATATTTGTCACAGGGTTCTTCAGTGTTAGATTTGTCTACATGCTCATTTCAGGTCAGACATTTGCTCAACATCATTACAAAAACCCTGTTCAGAGCATGCTCAACATGCACTTGCAAACCAGACATAGGAAACTAGCTTGGTAGTTAAGCATTCCACTTTATCAGCATTCTCAGTTAACAGTTGAGGTTACTGAATTGTTTTTAACATTAATGCTTACCAAAAAGTTGGCCCAGACAGGTCAAGGATTCAAGTCCACCTAAGAAATGAGAGTGGTTTTATAACAGCCAAAAATCAATTTTCTCCCCACAAATCTAAAAAGTACCTGAAATCAGATAGAGCTAATTAAGACCTTCACGTTCAGTCAGTATTTGCTTATCATCACACAGGCTGCTCTCACAAATTAAGACAGGACAAGGATCTGGCTTTTATTTAATGTATTCAGCGCACTGTTCAAGCACTTTATGGGAAGACTGCCTCCTGTGCATTAGAAGGCAACCCTAAAAAGCCATTAGTGGCATTCTTTGTCATGTTTGCCCTGTCACCAATGTTTAGTTCAATTACAATTTTACTTACCCCTTCAACTTTCAGCTTAGTGCCTACATAGTGCTTAACTTCCTGCATAGTGCCTACAAAAAGAGAAACTAGTTAGTAGTGGTATTTTACTTACACTATCAGCAAAAGTTTTACTAACTCAGATACATCAGACAAATGGTATTATCTTTTTCATGATTCAATCTGTTGAACTATGCAACCATCATAGTATGTTTCTTCAGATTCCCCCTCATACTAAATATAAAACTAGAGTGCAGCAATTTACGTTTGAAAAAAGGGGGAGGAAAACCCTAATATAAGCACCAACATTGACTTGACAATTTGTAACCCCTTACAAAAAAAAGAATTGAAAGTACTAGATAAACATGGACTATAAAAAAGGTTTCTCACCTGTTTGCCCATGGATACAGCATTAAGATTGTGCCTTAAGACCTGGGAAGAAAGTTTCATATAAACTTGGGTGCAATCTCTATGTTCTCTAAACCACCATTTTGTGTGCCTCAGTTAGCATAATGGTGGTAATAATTCTCGTCACCCTCACAGTCAAGAGTAGCAAATAAACTGTCATCATTGTGGCACATTCAGTGGACTTTCAACCTAACTTCCCTTTGTCAGGGAATTTCAGTAACTCACCCCAGCAGCGGTTCTCATCCCTTTGGTACACAACTAGAAAATAGACAAAGAATAATCCAATAAAACATGCTGTGCTGCTAAGTTAATCACTAATATCGTTAAGTAGTTAAGCCTCAGAACAGAATTTTTCAGAAATCCCTTCTGCCCACTACTCTTAAACCATCACAGGCTTAGCATAAAGACCACATCTAAGCAGATTTCATTCTTCCCACTGTAATTAGCCGTTACTTACCTGTCCACCAGAAGCCATCAGAAGCCACATTGCATTCATGCCTGGCACCCATGCCTGGCACCGTTCCTAGGAAAGATTAGGGATTTAAAAAATTCATTTTATTCTAAACCTTACGTCGTTTCCATACCATGTAAGCACGTCGTTTACACCACCCATAATTGCGTGAGAGCATTCCACATAATTAAGATTAAGAACCACTGACGGAAATAATGGTGCAGTGCGGAGTGCAGCCTTTAGAGAACCATGTGGCCTTCCTGAGAGCAAGTGGCTGAAGGAAGACTCGGGCCGAGGTCTTTAAAAAAGACCCACTCGGTGACTCGGCACACGCCGCCATCAGAGCCGTTGGCATTCATCAACAGTCTCAGATGTCCCTACCAACACAGGCTTCATCAGAGGCAGAGCCCGCGAGCCGGGGTTTTTCCGCAGTTCGGCCCAACAACCCGAGGTGTACAATTAGGTCGCGCCCGCACCCAACTCGCAATCCTCCACCATCTTCATCTTGTGAACCGTGCGAAGGCCTGCGACTGGACTAGAAATGCCAGCCGGCTTAAGGCGACCCTAACTGCCAAGAGCTGGAGGCCTCTCAGGCTAAGAACTTACTTAACAGCACACAAAACACATACATACCAAGAACCGTCTCGTACCTTCTAAAGACCGAGATGGCGTCCAGACGCCTGTATATAAGGATTCTATTCCATGACGTCATGACGCAGACTCTCCGCCAGCGTCTGCTTCAACTCCTCCCCCTCTCATTCTCTTCCTCCTTCAGCAGCACCTCCGTCCAGTCCTCTAAGCCCGCCCCCTCGGCCCCGCCCCCTGGCCTCGCCCCGGGGCGGGGACAGGACCTCCCACGTGATGCAGGGCTCCCGCCCTCCTACGGACTGAGGAGGAGGGGAAGAGAGGGGAGGGGGCGCGAGGGACGGAAAGCGCTGGGGAGGGGTAAGGGGGGCGGTGTAAGGGTGAGCGATTTCCTTCCGGCACGTCGCCCGCTCCGGGGGAGGGGGTGGGGGGTTTCACTTCCGGGACGGTGTTCCGGCCCATTCCGGCCCATTTCCACCCCCGGAGGTAGGTGCTGCTCCTTGACTGGGCTCGGGCCCCGCACAGCAGTCCCGCTGCCCTGCACTGGGGCCGCCTCGCCCGGTCTCCGCCGCACCCTGCTCCTGGGGCGCTCAGCCACCTCCCTCCACCCCGCCTCAAGGCACCAGGAGACCTTCCACCCGCTTGGCCCCTGGCCGGACTGAGCTGCGGGACCCGCCCCCTCGTGGGCCCCTCCCTCAGGACCCCGGGATGGGCAGCCCCCTCCCCAACGGCAGCCCGGACACACCCAGATACACACACCCACCTCTAGGCAGCTCCCCGCCCGCTTACGCCTACCGCCTGGACCGGGTCCCGGGGCGCCGCCCCCTTCCCGGTCCTCTACCCTCACCTGATTGCTCGCTCCCCGGCCGCACGCCTTGCTCCCCTCTCCGCCCCCGCTCCTCGGTGACATTTCGCCCCTCTGCTTTTTCCCCGTTCCCCATGCTTCCTAACGCGGACGAAAACCACTCAAGTACCGGAGTGGCCAACCCCATGCAGTTCCCGATTCTCCCTCTTACAGCTCTCACCCCTCCAGTGCCGACGGTAGAGAAAGACCTTACTCCAGGGGCTTCCTCCTCACTGGGGAATTGCCGGGAAGAGCAAACAAAAAAGGCGTTGGTGTAGGCTCCAAAATAAACATCTGAATTCATGATGGCATCGACAGAGGCTCTTATTGGATTAAAAGTTTCAAAACAAACAAAAACGCTTTGGAAAAAGGTCAGATTGGCTAAAGTTGGTTCTTGAAAGCAGTGTATACACTTCCCTATTTACTGATAAGTGTGTGGTAAATGCAGGGCAATACTGTGAGCTTGTCAGGATAAGTTCCTGAAGTTTCAGGTCTTAGGTAACTATGTATGCTCAAGTCAGTGTCTTTCTAATGGGATTTATACAAACTACTCTCAACCAGTGAAGACTGTTGGATGCAGTTACAGGCTTAGTGCTTCAGCAACTTTTCAAAAATCTTTTAATGTAAAAATATTGGCCATACTTGGTAAATGCTCTGTTTTTCACCAGCTTTGGGGAACTAAATTTCAGAATCAAAGCATCATTACCACCCTGAAATTTCCAGCTTTGAATTTAGATAGAGGCAGACTTATCTACCTTTACCTAATCCTGAGAGTGAACTTCTTCAAGTTCTCTGCATTTGCGTCCCGACACAACTTGGAGTTTTTCGTAACCTAGAGTTTACCTCCAAGTCCTAAACCCAAAGCCTTTCTGTGGGGAGCTCTGAACCTTCAGCTTAGAAATAATGGCTTATACTCAGGAGGGATATTAGTCACTTTATAAAATAATGAACATAACTCATGCATCAAGTAGTAAAATATTAAGGGTATCTAGTCAGCCCACCTGTGTATAATTACATTTATTCAAAAAGCTTCTTTCTTTCCTTCTCCAAAGAAAACTTGTCACCGCATTTTATATTGTGTGCAAATACCTTATGATTAACACTTAGTAAATAAAAATTGTCATACTGCTTTTTTTTACCCCCTCTATTCTGTTGAACTTTAGTTTTGATGTTATATAGCTTGTTAATAAGGAAAATATGGCATACCTTGAATTTTTAGAAGTCTAACAATCACTTTTTGGTTTTAATGGTGCCTTGCTGTGAAACCTAAACTACTAAACCTGTTGGTATTTCTTTTCCATGTTTAAACATAAGGAAAGTATCTCTATTTATTTGGAGATTTTGAAATTTTACTAGATAATATTTTTAAATAGGTGTGAATTAGAAAGCCTGAGGGGACTGGTTATAATTACTAACAACAGTTCGTTTCCTCTTTCAGCAGGGTTGAATGCCTGCCTACACCCTCAGGCACGACCATGGAGAAGAGTGGGAACATACAACTGGAGATCCCTGACTTCAGCAACTCTGTCCTGAGCCATCTAAACCAGCTGCGCATGCAGGGCCGTCTCTGTGACATCGTGGTCAACGTGCAAGGACAAGCTTTTCGGGCTCACAAAGTGGTACTGGCTGCCAGCTCCCCCTATTTCCGAGATCACATGTCCTTGAATGAGATGAGTACTGTCTCCATTTCAGTCATAAAGAACCCTACTGTTTTTGAACAGCTCCTTTCTTTCTGTTATACGGGGCGGATATGCCTGCAACTGGCAGATATCATCAGCTACCTGACAGCTGCCAGTTTTCTGCAGATGCAGCATATTATAGACAAATGTACACAGATCCTGGAGGGCATTCATTTCAAAATCAATGTGGCTGAGGTTGAAGCTGAATTAAGTCAAACAAGGACAAAGCACCCAGAGGGACTTCCAGAGTCTCACAGAGTTACACCAAATCTGAACCGCTCCCTTAGCCCCCGACATAATACCCCAAAGGGAAACCGGCGAGGTCAGGTTAGTGCTGTGCTGGATATCAGGGAGCTCAGTCCTCCTGAGGAGTCCACCAGCCCTCAGATAATTGAACAGAGTTCTGATGTAGAGAGCCGGGAGCCCATTCTTCGGATCAACCGAGCAGGACAGTGGTACGTGGAGACAGGAGTAGCAGACCGAGGGGCCCGGAGTGATGATGAAGTTAGAGTTCTTGGAGCAGTACACATCAAAACTGAAAACCTAGAAGAGTGGCTTGGGCCTGAGAATCAGCCTTCCGGAGAAGATGGGAGTAGTGCAGAGGAAGTCACAGCCATGGTGATTGACACCACAGGCCATGGTTCTGTAGGACAGGAAAATTACATGTTAGGATCTTCAGGAGCCAAGGTCGCTAGGCCAACAAGCAGTGAAATTGACAGGTAAGTTTTGTTTGCCCATCTAATGGCTGTTGTACAGACATAATTAAAGCAGGCCCTCTGTGTGATACAAAGAGTATCTTCCTTACTTGATGTTCTTAGTCTAAGTTTATGTTGGGGAAACTGGAAGTGTGCCAAAAGACTTGTATTCTAATTTTTTTAAAGCAGGAAGCTCCTAGTCCTGAAGTATTCACAGTGTTGTGAGAATTATGGTAAAGTTAGACACTTCATGAATCAGAATAGCATCTGCAGTCACACTAGGATCAGTAATTGCCAGGGTTTCTTCGGAATTCCAGGAAGAGAGCTGCTCATCAGCTGGGAATCTGACAGCATTGCCCTTCCTTGGTATGTTCTCACACAGGTAGGTGACCTCTGGAAGTTTCACATTCCTTTGTAGCACTGTTTACTTTTCTTTGCCCCCATCTACCAAATTAGACGAAATATGGTACCAGCAGTGATTGTTCTTTTTAGTGTAATCACAGTAATTCGAAAGAAAAGCTTTTTGGGTGTTTTTCATTCCTTTTTTTTCACTTGTCATTTGATGATATTTTTTCTGTTTTGTCATTGAGGACAGCTGCTACCACAAACCTGACAGTTTCTTTTTTTCACCAGTGCTTCTATGCCCTATGCCCCACTTTTCTCTTTCTAATGTATTGCAGTTGTTAGAACATTTCTTTGGGGGGAAATAACAATAATTTTAATCTAAGTAAATTGAAAGAAAGTCTCAATTGAAAGAAATATTACCAACTAAGATGGGTAATATTCTTTTCCTTTCTTAAAAATTTAAAATTGACTGTATGAACAGTGATAACTAAACAAGCTATGATTTTGGTTCGCATCTGGTCTTGAGAGACAAGTGTGTCACAGAAATTCAGAGAGTATGTACTATGTCCATTTAAGTTGGTCTTGATTAGAGTATTTTCCTTCTTGTGTCCTTAATAGTTAAAATATTCTTGAGCATAATACTTATTGTCACCCTATGTTAGCACTGTTGTCCCCCCCATCTTAGAACTGTATCAGAAATAATAGCTTAAATGCAAAGATTTTTGATCTTCATGATCTACGTCAACAGTCTGAAATATCTAAAAAATTATCATGGGGCTTGGGGAAAGGATCAACCAAGAACCTAAAAGTTATATAGAAGAAACAATATTACAGACCTAGGGGATTTTTTTGTTTTTTTGTTTTTGCGGTACACGGGCCTCTCACTGTTGTGGCCTCTCCCGTTGCGGAGCACAGGCTCCGGACGCGCAGGCTCATTAGCCATGGCTCACGGGCCTAGCCGCTTGGCGGCATGTGGGATCTTCCCGGACCGGGGCACAAACCTGTGTCCCCTGCATCGGCAGGCAGACTCTCAACCACTGCGCCACCAGGGAAGCCCAACAGACCCAGTTTTAATTTATTCTTTCTTGGTCTTCTGGTACTTATATAAGGATAGAAGTTTATATTTAGCCTTAGCTTCACCAGGTCATATTGGCTGCATCACTTTGTATTTCTTTTTTTTTTTTTTTTTTTTTTTTTTTTTTGTGGTACGCGGGCCTCTCACTGCTGTGGCCTCTCCCGCCGCGGAGCACAGGCTCCGGACGCGCAGGCTCAGCAGCCATGGCTCACGGGCCCAGCCGCTCCGCGGCATATGGGATCCTCCCAGACCGGGGCACGAACCCGTATCCCCTGCATCGGCAGGCGGACTCTCAACCACTGCGCCACCAGGGAGGCCCACTTTGTATTTCTTAAATTTACTAGGGCAAGCTTTTCTTCTTTCATGTATGATTCTGTATTGGCTCCATGAAAGGACTTCTTAGAAATCTGTTGTTCACTTTGTTCCCCCTTCCTAGACTATGGGATAAAGGAGGCAGACATCACCATTTTTTAAGTTCCTTGACTACTTTTCTATTAGTCCCCTTTGTGCTCCTCTTCCAACAGATTTAGCCCCTCCGGCAGTGTTGTTCCCTTGACGGAGAGACACAGAGCCAGAAGTGAGTCTCCTGGGAGAATGGATGAGCCTAAGCAACCCAGCTCCCAGGTATGTAGTTGTGGATTTAGAATGGCTGCAGTGGTTGAAGAAATTGCCACTGTGTGTGAACATAGTATTATGAATAAGAAAGGAAAGATGTAGGAGAGGTAACATTGGCCTTGTTTAATAAATACTGTATATGATTACTTTTCTCTTTATTCTAGCTTGCGAGCATGCAGGAAATACACTTTTGGTGTCAGCAGATTTTGGGAACTAGAAAAGGATAAGATTGTGAAACTCTTTCCTGATTATAGGAGCCCGTCTATAGTCCTAAGAGTAATAAAAATAACCTCTGAAAACTACATGCAGCTAATGTAGGACCTGGGATGGAGAGAGTTTGATTTTGTACATGTGTGGATATAAGACTACATAATTATTAGTTTATATAGTATTGTAGATTTGTAAATGAATTGCTTATGCATTTTTGTGTCCTGTTTGCTTTTTAGTATGCTTGTATCCTTTCATTTATTTTCTTCCTAAATATCCTGTTAGACTAAAATGTTCTAGAAAGGTTAGGAATGATGTCTTCTATTTTATTTGCAACTCTTTTTAGCAAGTAGTATAAGTATGTAGTTGGTTGATATTTTTGTTTATTTTTTCTCACAGGTGTCTATCATTGAAGATTGATTTTTAAAAAGTTGGTGAGCTCACCAAGTAGAACACAATAAATTGTAAACACTGTGGCCCTTTAAAAGGAAACACTGGTGGATTAAGATTGCGTAGCTAAATTTTTATCTTCTGCACTATACTGATAGTATCTTGTTTAATCTTTATCTAAACCACTAGATGTTTATTGTGTATATAGTATAGTAACAGCAGTAAGACATTGTTATAAACTGTATTTACTTGTATATTATCATGCTATTTGGTATCAGAAAAGGAACTGCAACCATTATAGGAGAATTTTTTAGTTTTAATAAGGTGTGAGAGAAAGTATTAGGAGCTTGGAGGAAAAGTAAGTTTACTCATATTATTAGAGCCCTTCTTCTCTGCATCTCTCAAATAAAATGTGATGACTCTGTGACCTATGTGATGGTAACTATTGTGAAAATAACAGCAATGAGACAGACCTTACAACTTAATGTGGGCATAAGACAGACTAACACATACACAAAGCACATATAGATAAGACTATATAGACTTAAATAACTGTGTTGTGGGAGTAGGAGTGCTTAAAAGGCAGTTACAGGAATCAATATCCACTTAAGGAAAGTGTTACTCAGGAGAGTTTAAGTGTGGTTTTTAAAGTAGTTAGAAAGAGATGACTTATTCCACACATAGTTAGGATAGGGACAAAAATTGGAATTCTACAAGGTTGTTTACCTGACTGAAGCAGAAGGTACAGGCTGTAAAGAAATAGGAGATAAGTACTATTGTCTGGAATTGCTATTAAGAGATGAGTTAATATATGCCTTAACACAGGGGTCCCCAGCCCCCAGGCCTTGGACCAGTAGCGGTCTGTGGCCTGTTAGGAGCCAGGCTGCACAGCAGGAGGTGAGCGGCGAGCAAGCAAAGCTTCATCTGCGGCTCCCCATTGTCAGTGGAAAAATTGTCTTCCATGAAACCGGTCCCTGGTGCCAAAAAGGTTGGGGACCGCTGCCTTAACATGGAAAGTTTATTATGACGAGTCTACTCACCAGTTATTTTTTTCCCACCACATAGAACCAAAACAGGACATGGACTTATGTTGTAGTAAAAACAAATTTTGGTAGGCTTGAAGAGCTTCTTGATTATAAGGGTGATTTAACTGGAACAGAATACTTAAGGTCACTCCTTTATTTGAAATATTCTATGGCTTTTTCCTTTTTCTACCACATGAAGGTTAAAATACTTGGTCTAATTTTCCAAGTAATTTATAATCTTTCTAACCCAGCTTTTCCCACCATTCATCAGCATTAACTGTCCCAAACAGGCAGACTTTGCGCCTCAGAACTCCATCAGACTTCTGTCTCTGCACCTTGAGTCTGGAATACTCTGTTCTTCCCAGGTGTCTGAGTCCACGCAAGGCCTAACTCCTAGTTCCATCTGTCCCAGCTAGCCTAGTCCTCTTTGATCTCCCCTTCTTAAACCACTGTAGCATTTATACATGGTACTGTATAATTTTTTTCCTAATTCTCTACTGACTCATATAAATTATTCTTTTCTTATTTATATTAATTTGTCTCCTTCTAGATTGAAATCTCCTTGAGAACAGAGCCCACATTTTCTGATCTTAGTATCTGACATTGTCTTATCAGGTGCCCACTAAATGGGAGTTGTTTTACCTCTAAGTAGTTCTGAGTAGCTAAGATTACTGAGTAGGTGCCCAATAAAGAGACAACTACTAAATAAGGAATTATTTAGTTCCCTGTGAAGTCCTCAGTTTGGGAGATATTTAAATAAAATTAGTGAACCAATCAGATAAGTCCCTTCAGTTCTTTTAGTCTCTGATTAGTAACTGAAGATTAGGATTGTGGACAGCAGTGAAGGCCATGTCAAGAATCTAGACTGGTATTTGTTTTAGAAAATATGGGAAACATTCATTTATATGGAATTTACTCATTGTATGGAATAATTCATTTAAAAAATAGTTTTTGAACACCAGCTACATATCAGGCACTGTCAAGTCCTGGCATATTCGGCAATATAGAATTATCCCTGTGCTTACAGAGTTTACAATCTAGTAGGGAATTGCCAACTGGGAGAAGTGAAATGATCCACTTCTTCGTGACAGAGAGAACCAGGAGGCAGCCATTTTTGTCCTTGCTTCTTTTTTAGAGTATAAAGGAATAAAACTACCAAAGATACATTGTTATCTTTGACAAGGACCTAATCTACATTTTATGCTCATTTATTTGCTCTTTTATTGCAATTTTATTGCAATAATTTTTAGGTGAAATTGATCATAATGTGTGAGTTTTCTGATTATGGTTCATGACAGATAACTAAAATACATTTACTTTCTGTTTGTGGATAATACTGCTATGACATTGTTTTCCTTAAAGTTAGGCAGGTTTTTTTAGGGAATAGGTATCCTCAAGATTATGAATAATATTGTGAATTTTTGTAATGTTTAATAATAGCTAACATTTATTGAGCTACATTAAGCACTTTCATTCAATGCTCATAGCAACCTATAAGGTAGATGCTATTATTATATTCATTTTACAGATGAAGAAACTGACGCACAGAGTAGTTAAATAACTTGCTTAAAGTTGAACAATAAGTAGGATGCAGGTTTGAACCCAGGTTCCAGCACCCTTAATTGCTGTAAAGTATAACATCAGGCATTCAGGGATATCTCAAGGTATTATTATCATATTTGATTCCCATGAGAATCCAATGGAATTGGCAAAACATATTCTAACATTTTTATTTTATGGATGGGGAAACTAAACCTCAGAGAAGTTATTCTATGCTCTGCCCATGGTCACCCAGGACCTTTTAGTGGGATAATCCCTCATTCTTTTTTTTTTTTTTTTTTTTTTTTGGCTGTGTTGGGTCATCGTTGCTGGGTGCAGGCTCTCTCTAGCTGTGGCGAGTGGGGGCTACTCTTCCTTGTGGTGTACAGGCTTCTCATTTCGGTGGCTTCTCTTGTTGCAGAGCACAGGCTCTGGGCACACAGGCTTCAGGAGTTGCAGCACACAGGCTCAGTAGTTGTGGTTTGCGGCCTCTAGAGCGCAGGCTCAGTAGTTGTGGTGCAAGGGCTTAGTTGCCCCACAGCATGTGGGATCTTCCCAGACCAGGGATCGAACCCATGTCCCCTGTATTAGCTGGTGGATTCTTAACCACTGCGCCACCAGGGAGGTCCCAATCCCTCATTCTTTATGTGAGTTCAGTTTTGATTATCCAGGGAATTGGAGCAGAAAGAAATGTTATATGAAATAAATCAGAAATCATCTAAAGCCTTACCATTCAATGCTTGAACTCATACTACTTCCCAAACCTGCTGAGAACCACCTCTATTCTGTTGGAAATACTGAAGAGCATTGTTAGCTAACATGTGAAAGGAGACAATACACATTTTTAGATATTCAAGGAAAGGGTATAAGATTATTTGCTAATTAGATTCATTTTTCTCCAGTTAATCCAGAGTCAACTTTTACATATTCTCCTCTTTGCATTGTACTTTACCTCTGCTACACGTATGGAATTTTCTCCTATATATTTAAAATGCTTATATAGGGACTTCCCTAGAGGTCCAGTGGTTAAGGCTTTGTGCTTCCAGTGCAGGGGGCACGGGTTCCATCCCTGGTCAGGGAACTAAGATGCCACATGCTGTGCGGCCAAAAAATAAATAAATAAAATGCTCATATATATATATGGGGGGGGTTGTTTTTTTTTTTTTTGGCCGCGCTGCACATCATGTAGGATCTTAGTCCCCTTACCAGGGCTTGAACCCATGCCCCCTGCAGTGGAAGTGCAGAATCTTAACCACTGGACCACCAGGGAAGCCCCTATATATATTTGTGTGTGTGTGTATGTATATATAAGCTTTTTACTCAAAACATTATACATAAAACATATATGTGCTATATACACCCACGTACACAAGGACTTCAGAAGTCAGCAGGCTAAATAAATCAGAAATTTATGAATGGTGATATTTTAATATAGAATTTTGAAAGCAAAGGATTTATAAATGCAAGATTTTAAAATTATTCATTCAAACGAATATATTGTTCCCTCTCCCTCCCAGCTTTCAGATAGGAGGAAACCATGTTTATTTCATATGTTAAATATTTTGACTATTTAGATTGTTCATGTTCAGATTAAGTAAAACAAAATTAAGGTCTTAGCTAATTTATATTAAGGAATTATTGTGGTTTTTTTAGGTGCGATAGTGGTATTTTGATTACATTAAGAAAAAAGAATCCTTGTCTCTTAGAAATGCATACTAGAATATTTATGTATGAAATTATGTCTGGGATTTTCTTCAAAAATAATATGAAAAAGGAGAGAAATAGGTGAGGGTAAAGAAAAAACAAAATTGCTCATGTGTTGATAATTGTTGGGTGATGAGGAGTCAACACACTTGTGTCTAAAACTTAATAAAAAGTTTTAAACGGTATATCATTTTCCCTTCATTAAAAAAGAAATTAAATCAGAAAAAGAAAGCATTTATTTTGCAATAATGTAAAGGGTTAGTAATCTAAGTAACAATAGCAGAGTTTTAATGTTTTTATAATAATTGCTTTTTTTATGTCTTGAGTAATTTTATTTCAATGCAAGAAATTTAACTTAGTGGGGAGATACTTTATAAACTAAGAGAAATTGGAGAAATAATATATAACTCACAGATTATTCTATTTATTTTTGGCTGCATTGGGTCTTCGTTGCCGCATGCGGGCTTTCTTTACTTGCGTCAGGTGGGGGCTACTCTACGTTGCGATGCGCGGGCTTCTCATTGCGGTGGCTTCTCTTGTTGTGAGCACGGGCTCTAGGCGCGCAGGCTTCAATAGTTGCGGTGTGCGGGCTCTAGAGCACAGTAGTTGCACACAGGCTTAGTTGCTTTGCGGCATGTGGGATCTTCCCGGACCAGGGCTCAAACCTGTGTCCCCTGCATTGGCAGGCAGATTCTTAACCACTGTGCCACCAGGGAAGCCCTCTCTTTACTTTTAATAATCTGTTTAAATCAAACCACTACAAATAATAGGTATGTAAAATTAGATGATAATACTTCTGTGCAGTGTATTTTAAGGACACTTACCTTTACTATAAACAGTGAATTAGCAACATCATTAGGAATATGTATTTCTCCTACTGCTCTTTGTTTTGTCTGCTTTTTGTTCAGAAGTTTCATCTTTTTGTTCAGAGGGCAAAATCAGAAACCAATTCTTTTATTTATTTATTTTTGGTGACTTTTTTTTTAATACTTATTTATTTATTTTGGTTGTGCCAGGTCTTCGTTTTAGCTCCAGAGCTCCTTAGCTGTGGCTTGGCGGCTCCTTAGTTGCAGCAGTCTGGCTCCTTAGCTGTGGCATGCAAACTCTTAGTTGCAGCATGTGTGTTGGATCTATTTCCCTGAGCAGGGATTGAACCCGGGCCCCCTGCATTGGGAGCGCGGAGTCTTATCCACGGCGCCAGCAGGGAGGTCCCAGAAACCAAGTCTTGTACTTCTTTCTCTGTGGCACCTGTCATTGTATTTGGTGGACAGTAGTCACTCAGTAAATACTTACTGAGTATCAAATTGTGAAGAGGTTATAGGAGGGAATAACCAAGTTAGTAAATTCATATCTCAGCCTAGTTTCCTTTCCCAGCTCTTTTGCCAGTTTTCTCTGAGGTCAGTTAAACTTTTATTAGTCTTTAGAATGAAGAAAATATGTTGGTGTGGTACTAAAATATTTTTGGGTAAAGAGGAATACTGTCACCTACAAATTATATACATTTTTATAAAGCTAGTTACTGGGCTTCCCTGGTGGCGCAGTGGTTGAGAGTCCGCCTGCCGATGCAGGGGACACAGGTTCGTGCCCCGGTCCGGGAAGATCTCACATGCTGCGGAGCGGCTGGGCCCGTGAGCCATGGCCGCTGAGCCTGCGCGTCCGGAGCCTGTGCTCCGCAACGGGAGAGGCCACAACAGTGAGAGGCCCGCGTACTGCAAAAAAAAAAAAAAAAAAAAAAAGCTAGTTACTATTGGGTTAAATTTTGGTATTAATGATAATGCCATAAATATGATTTATAGTGTGCTTGCCATAATGTATTCTGTACTGTCAGATATAGTAGCCATTAGCCATGTCACATGTGGCTATTTAAATTTAAATTTTAGTTAACTGAAAGCAATTAAAATGAAAAATTCAGTTCCTCAGTCACACTAGCATATTACACATGCTTAATAGCCACATGTGCCTGGTGGCAACTGTATTAGGTGGTGCGGATTATCAAGTATTTCCATCATCACAGAAAGTTCTGTTGGACCAACATTGCCTAAGTACCTACCTGATTGTCTAGACTATAATTGCAATTTAGAGTCCAAATGGATGGTATTAGTGGGCTTAGATTCTCCTATCACCATAAATTAAACATTCAGCAGGGGTTTAATAAGCATGCAGTTTTTCAGCAAGAAAGTAACTCAGCTGTCCTGTTCTTTTATGGTAATGGAATAGAGTGGCCTCGATTTTTTTTTTAATTTCTATCTTAACATCTTTACTTTTTCGTAGTAATTAATTTCCTATTTGGATCACTACAAAAAATAAGCAATAGCTTAGTAACAGAGGTAAAAATAGATTTGATATCTTTTACTATATATACGTAATGATATATATTCTTTCTTATTGTCCTCACCTGGTACAGGTAGAAGAGTCAGCAATGATGGGAGTAAGTGGCTATGTGGAGTATCTCCGAGAGCAGGAAGTATCTGAGCGGTGGTTCCGGTACAACCCCCGTCTCACCTGTATCTACTGCGCCAAATCTTTCAACCAGAAGGGGAGCCTGGACCGCCACATGCGCCTGCACATGGGGATTACACCATTTGTCTGCCGCATGTGTGGTAAGAAATATACCCGGAAAGATCAGCTGGAGTATCACATCCGCAAGCACACAGGCAACAAGCCCTTTCACTGTCATGTTTGTGGCAAAAGTTTCCCCTTCCAGGCCATCTTGAATCAGCACTTTCGCAAAAACCACCCTGGCTGTATACCCCTGGAGGGGCCTCATAGCATCTCCCCTGAAACAACTGTCACATCTCGGGGACAAGCTGAGGAAGAGTCACCCTCACAAGAAGAGACAGTTGCTTCTGGGGAAACTGCCCAGGGCTCTGTGTCCACTACTGGGCCAGATTGAAACAGCGAGGAGGTGGGACAGACCCTCTTCCCCTTTGGGCCGTAAGTAACCAGCATCACGGCCATGGGCTGGTACTTAGATTCACAAAATGCCACAACACCAGATCAGAAGATGTTAGCAAGATGTTGTATCAGCAACATACACAAAAGCACTAGAGGCTCTTCCCCTCCTTCTTCCCACCTCACACTTTGGAAAATAATCAAGGAAATCAACTTTCTAATTCAGGGATCAACAGCCTTGGTTTGTTAACTTTATAAAAAAAATTTTTTTTTAACAAAACAATGATAAATGATCATTTATCTACCAGTCATGTTTGAACACTGTACTTTGGTCCATATCACCCTGGTGGCTGTAATTGCCCAGATCTGAAAAATGAAGCAGGAGCCTTGGTCATCTGAACCAGCCAGCCACAAGAGAGAATGAAGTTATCATGACGATGATGATGATGAGGGGGAATTTCTCTTCTTCCTTCCCTGCCAGAACAAGCAGTTTCTTATCTCAAGAAGAAAAAAAAAAAAAAGAATCCCAGTGGTTCTTTTTGTTTTGAAAGGTTAGATTAATCTTTGCCCTGACAAGGCATCTGATACTTTGCCTGATTGTTTCATGTATGCAGCCATCTTGGAGCAGTATTCTAATGGGCAGCATCACCTGAAGCACTTTAGGCACCTGGAAGTGAAATGAGCAGCGAAGTGTTTGCAATAGGTAGTTCTGCATTTGGGGGCCTGGGTGTTGTGTTGAGGAAAGGGGGAGCAGGGAAGGAAGTGTTTTTGTTCTGCAATTATCGAACAGCACAGAGCCAGCCGTACTGCAACTTCCTGATTGGTATTTGTAAGCCATAGTGCTTATATATCTTCAGGTGTTAGGAAATGGCTCTAGTCCAGATGAATTAACGCGTAAGGCTGACTACCAAAGTTTCATCCAGTCTCTTCGGCTCCTAGCTTCACATAACAGCAATATTATGCATCAAAAATGTCACTTTACAGTGAAATGAGCCTGGATTGTATTTTTAAATCCACAGGTCTCCATATTTGATAACTTTTATATGACATTTTAAACACATTTTTTTCACAATATTGTGGTTGTAGAAATTCAACATTATGCTTCTTACTGCAACTACAGTTCCATTTCCTTCTACATATGTGATAGTTTATATTTTCAGTCCAATAGAAGAACCTCACTAAATCCATGTCTTGCGTCTGCAAACTTAGTAATTCATAAACCAACCATCAGCAAATTGCTGGTGACTCCAAGAGCTTTGCTTTTTAATAATACACTGCAGGGCATTTACCAGGAAACATCATGCACAATCATGTTGCAATAAATTGATCAAGGGATCGATTTTGATCAGGTTTGGTTACTTAATCATTCCTAAGATTTTTAAAACTTCAAGGGACCTTTTTGGTAATTCTGGGTATTTCTGAGATTCTTAATCCAGCACTGAGAGTCAGAAAGAATTTACCAAACATGTAGAGCTTTAGATGCCCTGTCTTGCGTGCAGAGAATGAAGGAGGATTATTAAGGGATGCAGGCAAGTAGATGCTTACAAGTTACAGTGCAAATAGAAAAGAGAAAAATCTTTAGCTTCTCTTAATTGATCATTAATTTTTTAAAGAGTATTTAAATATGTAGTGGTTTAAGAAATTGTTTTGGTGCAGGGGCACAGATGATTGTAAAAGAGATTTGGGAGAGGGGCTGATCATGCCTGAACTGGTGGTGAGCCATTTGTGAGAACGTTAGTAGTGTGCTCCCTTCCTGAGACTGCTTTGGGTATGTGAAAAAGTGGGTAGGAAAGAATGGCGTTGCTTTGATGATAGGAAGTTAGAATGCAAAGGGTAATTCTTAAGCAATCTGAGACCTGTACATATATATACAGCTGCACCATATCACTAATGAACGGTTATTTTTTCTTCTGGAAAAACAATGCATCTTTTAATAGGAATGTAATAATGCTACCATTTGATTAGAGCCTACCCTTAAACATTATATTGAAGCCGTATTTTGTCTTCAGAAGACATAGACTATGGCATTCTCCTCTTTAGATGGGCAACAGCATGATAGGGTGAAAACTGTTGCCTAGCGCCGTCTTAGGGACCAACTATGCTCTGTGGCATAGAAAAAGTAAAGTTGAAATTAGACTGAAATCTTTAAGGAAACATTTCAGCTGGTAATCAAGGCTTTCAGTGGACAGATTTTGCCATTACTAAATAGGCAGGGAGGTGAGAGGTAGAGAATATGCTGCTTTAGATGGAGCTTTTAAGCCTACCAAAAAATTGTTAAGTCCATCCTACTTTTCAGAAGTATTATGCTGGAAAGTTCTTTATTGCTTTGTTAGTTTCTTAGATGTTATTTGAGAAAATAGAGCTATTTAAACTATTACCAAATTGTAAAAGTGAGGTGCAGTAATTTCTGTAAAGAGAAACTTTGCAGCATTTGTCAGTACTCCATCCAGGGTTAGCAACAGACATTTTAAATGAAGTAGGGACTGTCTGATAGATGTGGAAATGCTATGAGTGTTTGATGGGTTCCCCCTCCCTTTTCATTCACTGCTAATAGGTTTTTGCTGTATCTGTACTGTGAATAGAGTGCTTCTCGGTCATCTAGGACCACATCAGCACAATCATGTTTGCTGGTTCTCTCTTCTTAACTGGCCTAGGGCAGAGCCATGAAATTCATGAAAATTCAAGCCAGCCTAACTTTTAAACAAATTTAAGTTTCTGAAAGCAGTTTCCCCATTTTAGTTAGAAGAGATATTATTCTAAATAACTATCCAAGATTCTTATCCAGGTTCACTGTGACATTGTCCTAGTTCTTAGCTAACATCACTGTAGGGTCATAGGAGTTAGTAGTGTTCTATCTACCTTAATGAATAGCTATATAGGTGTGTGCACAGAGGATACCTCTCTTAAGGATGTACTAAATGGACTTTAGCTAATGCTGAAAACTCGTCACCAAATTTTAACTTGCACGTGTCACCTTGTGAAGGGAACAGCATTAGCAGTGAGAGCTAAATCATCATTAAGTACTTTAATGCCATGAAATAGCAAACACTGGGACTGTTTTCATTTATTGAGTAGCACTTAGTAGCAAAGGAGCTACCCAATATTCTCAGCAAAAGAAGAGAGATGACAATATATTAATCTGCTTTCATTCTAAGAGGTACCTTTTATTCTCTCTCAGAACTCTGATACCAGTTTAAAATATGGCATTGGCATGAACAGTAATACTGTACTTAGGCAGAAGGCTCTTTCTAATGACTTGTTCTCTCTTTACTCAGAACCATATTTACCTCTGAACTGAGTTGAATTTTACTTTATGTGAGTTGCAAACTACCCCCAAGCTATCTGTTATACTAGAGGGTCAAATCTAATCTTGAATGTGTAAAAATAAATTCGTTCCTGAAGGATAAAAATTGGAAAAGAAGGGAGATAGCAGTTAAGGGAAGTTTTCTTCTTGTTATTTTTTGGGTTTTTTTTAATGTTTCCAGTTCCCTCTACATCATTGAAACAGGGTTTTCCAAAGATGGCATGACAATAGAAATAAACCATTTTCCTACTAACTTCATAGTTGAAATCAGGCCTTGGTTGGAAGTGGTTTTACGGAAGAGTGAAATAGTGAACTTCATCCTTAATAGCTGAATAGTCTTTAGTCAAGAAATAACTTTTGAAAAGTTTTAGCTGTTACTTAACACTAATTTTGTTTTAACTGGTAAAAACGACACTTTATTTGACTGGAAGATCTAATTTAAAGAAATGAAAGCAATGGGTAATGGAAAGGAAATTAAATTGAACAAAGATAAAAGTCTTCTTAGTCATAGTGAAAAGGCATTTAATCAGGAAGGAGTTGGAATCTTGGAAGTTTTAATTTTTTTCAGCTGCAACAGATGTGGGTTTTTTTTTCTCTTCCTCAAATGTTCTCCTTATCAGTATACTTACTCATTCAGTATTTTGGTTGCTAAGATTTAGAGAAGGGACAACTAGCAATTAAACCAGGTAAATCCCTTAATTTGAGAGGATGCCCCTTAGCAAAGTATATCTCTAGGATTTAGTAATTAGATCAAGGTTCAGCAAACCATAGCCCCCAGGCCAAATCCTGTGGTCACCTGTACTGTAAAGAAAGTGATAGTGGAATAGATCCACACCTATTCCTTTCGGTATTGTTTATGGCTACTTTCTGCAATAGTGGCAAAGTTGAGTACTTTGACAGAGACCACATGGCCTGCAAAGCTTGAAAACAAAAGTTTTCCAAGTCCAGAATCAGATTTGAAACGATTACACCACTGCCTCTCAAGTTGTCACTCTTGCCATTTTGCCTTTATAATGATAGTTTAGTTGAGGTTTTGAATTCATACTGCCATATATGCATCAGTTTCTTGAAAGAGGTTGCCATCTTTTTCTAGATCCTTGTCTCATTTGTGCTCCTTCTTGAATCCCATTGCTTTAAAGCATTTAGAGTAGGCCTTATGATTTGTCCTTGCCTTAAAGGTGCATTAAAGTTTAGGGTGGTAATTACAGATTTAAGAAAGTAATTTTTAAAAATAATTCCCATGCATAATAATGTAGGGTTAAATGAATACCATGTTTACATAAAGTACTGTAAGAAAAGTAATGTTTTTATAAGTGTTTTGCCATTTCTCTAAGTTAACATAATGATGATGATGGCAAGAATGAATTTATTCCCACTAGTATTAAAAATTAATTTCTGTTATGAATAAGTGGTTTGATTCTTATCCAAAGTACTGTTTTTCTAGATTAGAAACCTCTACCCATTTCCTTTACTATAAATCTTCATTTCCTCAAGTAAACTCACTCTGTTCCATGTGGAATAGTAAAAAGCCAAAATCTTCCTTTTTTTTTTTAAGTCAGTGTTTTAAAACATAATGAAACATCTGAAGATTTAAAGTTCTTTTTAGACCTACCTTCCAATTTCTGTTATTGTTTGTAATTCTTCTAAATCTGTAATGAGCCATTATGTATTTGATTTGTGAATGTTCATTCTTACTCTTCAAATAGCTTATTTATGCCAGATGTGGAAAAAATGGAAAATGTTAGGATGATAATAAACAGAATTCCTTGCAAGAGGAGAATATAATTGCTCCCCATTTGGAAACAATACATGGACTTCTGAGGTAAATTTATCTGGGCAAACTGTTCTAGGCCATGCTGATACAATACAGTGGATTTGATTCTTACTTTGTTGTAGGCTCTACCAAGACATACGAAGTTTGGATGAGTGACCTAGCCGCATATACGGCACCTCTTCAGTAGGCATTTTATTCTTAAAGTTGCCTTTTTTCTAAGTTGGATATTGGTAGGTTTTATATGTTACACCCTCCAAGTAATAGATAATCTTCATCTAGAAGGTTCCAGAATATTTGCATAGGTGATATCTGCCTTGCACTTATAGTAATAGTTCTTTAGATTTTGCAGTGCTACTTTTCTGGTTAATTTGGGATTCTGATTAATCTGGGGTAGAGGACTTGTGAAAGAAATTGTACTTAGGTAGCCCAGTGAATCATCTGCATCCACCACCATTTGAGGTCTTGGTAATAGATGTCATTTAAATACGAATCTGTTGAAAACAATGGAGTTTGCCAAGCATTATGACTTCTTTGATAATTATCAGTCTTATGTTGCTTTGCCTCCTTTGCTTTTTAGTGTCTGTTTTCACTCTTATTCTTAAGTGGTGCTTTTCCCAGGGCCAGTCTTTTTACTTTGCATTAAGTATGTTTTCTTGCTCAGGACAAGCCAAAGTTGGATATTTTGAGTACTTTCAAACCTGACTTAATTACATTCCAAAGGATGTAATTGTTGATAGGAGCAGTGATATCAAAACCTGCAAGATATCTGTACAGACTATCCAGTTTTGTTGTGTAGGCAGACTATCTTTTCCCTCAATTGTAAGGAACAGCAATGACTTAGAAGGCAAATATTACGTGAAATATACATTATGTTCACAGAGCGTGCATATATAAGATAAATAAATTTCTTATCATCTTCCCCATTATCTGTATAATAAATACCTCCCATAGTAACATAATTAAGAAAGGTCCATTAGCTCAAATAGTGGAAGTTTTAAACACAAAGCTTAGTTACAAAGGCAGAGCAGTTTAGGGGAAAAAAAACAAAAAAACACTTTTCTAATGCTTGCTTTTTTCATGTCTACTCAGTAAGTCCTGTTAAGGAAGCTAGAATTCACCACCCAGTTAAGAGAGATATTTGTTCAGTATCTCATATGACCAACAACACAATTTAATATACTGTGAATTTTAGAATCTCAATCCATAATGCCAGAAGTCAAAGTATGTATCTCATAGGAAAATGTTCCCTATTCTATGAAATCACTTATCTTAAATGGTTGGTAGCATACAGGAGAATCTGTTCCATTAAGTAAATTTTTGTTCCATTAAGTAATTTTTGGTACCAGACAATCTGCTTGGAATTTGTATAACAAAATTGATTTTAGACATAGTTTAGATGTGGTTTCCTATACTTGAGAGTCCTAAACCCACTTGGTTAGAGGCTGGTGTATACTTTTAAAAGCCTGCACTTTTCACTACAGAGATAAAAGATCAAAAAGAAGGGGACAGAATTAGCCATACTAAGTGCTTTAGAGACATAATTGCAGTAAATTCTGAAAATAATCCTATGAGGTAGTAATGGTAGTAACTAAAAATAGCTGACTTTAAGTGTTTACTATGTGTTAGGCACAGTTCTGTGTGTTAACTCATCTAATCCTTATGACAATCCCATTAGGGTAGATACTGTTATTATCCTCACTTTAGAGAGAAAGAAACGGAGACACAGAGAGGTTGACCTAGGCAGTCTTTCACTACACTTGACATTCTTAGTAGACTATGTTGCCTTTAATAGGTGTAATTATACTACATTTTATAGACGAGGAAACTGTTGAGCCCAAGATTACACAATGGATAAATTGCAGAGCCAATATTTACCTATCTGATTCCAAAGCCCAGGCTATCTCCAGTACATCGTGTTAACTCTTTACTTATAAGAGTTGGAGTGAACTAGAATATACAATAGCCAGTAACAGCACTGCTTTTAGTGAACTTTTAATTCAGGAATAAGTGGAAGATTTCTTCACGAGATAAAGCAGTTGACCTCTGAGCAGATGTTGAATGATGAATATTTTCTGGGGATATTGCCCACCAATTTAGAGGAGTCACCCATTTGGTAGTTCTAACTGTGAATGAGTGATTGAGTTACTACCAAGGCAAAAATTGAAAGATAGATAGCATTCCAGTTATCTATTGCTGTGTAATGAACTATCCTAAACCTTAGTGACTGAAAACAGCAACTACTTTATATATCGCATGATGTTGTGAGTCAGAAATTCAGGAAAGGCTTTCTAGGCAATTTATTACTCCCTGTGGTGATAACTCAGGTCACCTGGTAGTATTCAGCAGGTGGTTGGACTGGTCAGGAGTGTCCAAGATGATCTCACATTCCTGACACCTTGGTTGGGAGGGCTAGAAGACTAGGCCCAGCAGGCCTCCTCTCCCTCTCTGGAGTCTCAGGGACTCTCTATCTGATCTCTCCATCATAGTAGTCAGAGTTATGAAATGGCAGCTCAGGCCTCCAAGAGGCTGGGCAGAGGATGCCAGTCCCCTTCAAGGCCAGGCCCAGAGCTATCATAGAGTCATCACCATACATTACTGGTCAAAGAAGTCACTGGTCAGCCCAGATTTAAGGGGAGAGGAAATACCTTACCACTTGATGGAAGATGTGTCAAGGATTTGGGGCCAACTTTAATCTGTTATAGGTAGCATTAGATTTTTGTGATTTGTCTTAACTCTTGTGTGTTCATTTAGGTCAGTTGTTTGTGCCATAGAAACCATTTCTTATATCTACCATGGGTCAGTAAAGGAGCTAGAAGGAGAATGAGACAAATACCTGGAACAGATTTCTTTAGCTTCCCACCTCCTGAGTTTCATTTATATTATAGCAAAATTTCCACGTTTTCTTTTGTTCCAAGTTCCAAACTGTGAGCATTTGCCGTTTTTTTTTTTCCTGTGAAGCCACAGTAACTGTCTATGCTAAACCAGAAATACTCTAGAGGGATTAAAAAGCTTGCTGTTACAGACCTTGATTTATTAGAGATGTCAGCTGTATTTAATTTACAAATAGGCAAGAACTCCTGTGGTATGGAAAATTTATATGGCTGCTAAATCTGTTTCAACAGGAGTTTCTATTAGTGGCTAGATGGATTATATTCTTGAGATGATTGCAAGTTTTGCCTACATATCCTACACATCTTTACTGCCACCATACCACCTCTGGCACAAATTTATGCTAGGAGAATAGATTCATTCCATTTATATTACCTTCCATATGGGTAAATCTGTTGCCCAATTTTATAGTTGTTAATCTTTTAAAATTATCAGTTGCTATCAGCTTCTGTTATATAGAATAAAAAATCATTGAATTTTTACAATTTTTGGTTAGACTTGTCAAATTTAGGATGCTTTATTTAAATTCCTGCTGGCTTATAAATGGACTTTTATTGCCTTCAGAAGATATACTGGCAGAGAATGGATTCTGCTCTAAAAATGGTCATCCCCAAATGAATACACTTTCTAAGAAAAGAAAGGTTTGGTATTATCTATCCATTCCATGTATAGTGGTTTCCTAGAGAATTAGTTGTGAGGGCTTCTTGCTGGTCATCCCCAATTATCATATAGTGAAGAGATCTCTGTTCCCTGGTCAGGCCTCAGAAATTACAAATACAGGATATAAAAGGGGTACTCAGGGCTGAAGACTTAATTTAGGACTCTAGAAAATGCTGGGAAGAGATAAGAAAGATTTTGGCATTTGTAGTTGAATAACCAGGGTTGGAATGTTTGAGTCATTTAGGCATCAGGATTAATTAGATTTTATCATATAATGATCGGGGCAAATTTTGATGAATAAAAATAAAATAGCCTTAACATTTTCTTTTTTATCCATATCTCCACTCTGCTGTACCTCAAAGTCTGCTCTTTGTGACAGAGAAGCCTTTGAAAATATACTCCCAGGTAATGAAAAATTGGTTCTAGGTACTTTTGCTAGAACCATCTTTGCCATAGTCAACTTTGCTGCAAGCATTTTCACCTTATAACTAATTTGCTGTAAGGCAATTTTGCCATAAAAGATAAAAATAAAAAATAAAAGAGGGACATTAAAAAGGACATAATGAAGCATGAAAAATGAATAACAAAATTTAAAAAACTTTATTGCAAATTACAAAATACTTGAATACCTCTAAAATGTGTGTAGATTCATGGAAATCCTGCACAAATAACTGATTTTGTGTGTTGTACCTAAGCACTTGTTTTCCAGGTCTTTCATTCTTAGTATTTTATACTTTTTTTTTTTTTTTGCTTGTTGATTCGTCTCCTCATTCAGCATTGTGCTTTTTCTTTTTGCTTAAATTTCTTCCTTCATTAAGAGAGGTATCAGTTTCCAAATACCAGGATGCATATTTGTAGCCAAGCTTTGTATTGCATTGTGAAAGCCTCTGCACTGTTGTTTGTTCTGGGCATTTTGTCATATGTCCATTCATAGACCTTCCAAAGTTCTGTGGGAAATGTGAGTTCAACTCTGCACCTTTGAGCCTTTTGGCCTCTTTATCCTCCAATGTAGTGTTTCAAAATAAGAAACCAACTCTTGGGGCAAATCATCATTATCTGTCAGCTCAATAAAGGCATCAGTAATGTTGCTAACTGGGAGAAATGCCAGTCGAAACCAATCAAACCAAAAATTCATCCATTTATTTTATCTTTTGTGGTAAAAATTGTCTTATGACCAATTAGTTATGCTGTGAAAATGTTTGCAGCAAAGATGCTTATAGTGAAAATACTGGACACTTGAAAAATATTTGATAATCTATGACGATGCCTCTCATTCGGTTTCTTACAGCTCTTTGGGCCCTCCTCTAGATTCTCTGTGACTCTTAAATTTGAAATCACCTGGTGGTTGCACGAAAACTAAGTATAGCTGTTTCTTGAACAACGTGGGAGTTAGGGTGCCGACCTCTGCAAGTAGAAAATCCCCCTATAACTTATAGTTGGCCTCCGTTTCTGTGGTTCCTCTGCATCCAGGGATTCAACCAACCACTGATGGTGTAGTACTGTAGTATTTACTATTGAAAAAAAACCTGGCTATAAATGGACCCATGCAGTTCAAACCCATGTCGGTCAAGGGTCAACTGTACTGTGGTCTCAAATTGAAAAAGAGAACAAAGTCAAGAGAAAGGGAACCTGCAGATTGACAAAATATTTATTCTTTCTTTTCAGCATCACAAGTCTAAACCATTTAATAACCACATCCTGAGAAATTCCTTAAGGTTTAGATTTCTGCTTTTAGCATATCTTGTAGCAGATGTTTTGACATTTTTGAAGATGATCTACTGAGTTTCCTATAAATAGAATCCTAACTACAGTGGTTCTTAAAGAACCACTGCAAAAACAGAATTACAACACAGGGAACAAAGCTTAAAATGTGTTTCCTCTGGAAGCCAAGATGCTAAATCAGGAGTCACTACGTGTGACTGGAATCCACCTCTAGAATGGCTATCAGCCAGATAGCAAAGATATTTAGAATTTATATGGTATTTGATATTTTTACAAAAATGATTTTAAATCATGTAACTTGAAGTTTTAAAAAATGAGCCTGTTTTCTTTTTGGAAAAGTGGGCCAATAAAAATAACACTAATATAATTCAATTGTATATGCATGTGCATTGAACACAGAGTGGTATACTAAAGATAGTTCATGCAAATAATTTTTGTGGGAAGTTTGGCTATTTTCTTAATATCTTTTTTCATAAATGTATGTTTATAAATATATTTACTCATCCACTATGACCTTGGTAGCTTTAGAAGCATTGTGTTAGCTGTATCATTGATTATAAAAATCAAATTCTTGGCATAGTAGGCTATGAGAGCTTTTAGTTGCTTTGTTTGTATTTTGGCTAAGAAAATTGTTTCTTGCACTTTCTATTTATAAAGATGTTATAACACTTTGCACCCACTTAGTGCAGCTGTTCTTCAGCGACAGAAGATGTAGGCGTTAAAGTGAAATGTATGTTTAGAAGCCTGGCAAAAGGAGGGATCTCAAAAGAACAAATTTGGCTTGCATCTACCTGAGAAAAGCTGGGGGATAATATAAAATTTAGATTGAAAGTATCTGTTGGTCTAGGTGTACAGTTGCTGCAAGTTGCATTATCATTGTGAGTTGCCAGCTATGTGTATGTGATTTTATGTATGTATGTGAGAAAAAGGTGTCTGATGAAGGCAGATAAGTCAGTGTAGAAAATTCTACCTCCCATTAAAGACTGAGAATATTCCAAGATTGCCCTGTAGCCCCTTAGGCAGGAGGCTGGATTCCTCAGCCACCATCCACCCCATTCTCTTGTACTCACTTCAGCTCCTCTACCTCTGAGCACTTGGCTGAAGATAGAGTGTAGCTTTCTGTAGCAAGCAAAGGAAAGCCAGACCCAAAATATAGAGACTGCAGTATCTCACTTCTTGTCATGTTCAGATGTCAATGTTTGGTTTCGCTGGCCAAATCAAACAGTGTCAGAACACTTGGGTTTAGTGCTTTTATCCACTGGCTTCTATTTGGCAAGAGTAGCCCGTGGAAGTGGAGTCTTTCTGTTGTTTTTAAAGGTGCACTCAACTCCTTTTAATGATGTGAAAATTTTGTTTGAATCCTGAGGGGTTTTTTAAATTTTATTTTTAAATTGCCATTTGCAGTCCATTTTGGGGGACTGGAATATCAACCATATTTTCCTGATAATGAGCCTTCTGCCAATATCTTAACTTGCAGTTTTGCATGCAGTTTTTTGGATGACCTGTTTTGCTTTTAGACACTCCGAAGAGAGATTTTTCTGGTTTTAATGCCAATACTGTTAAAATAGTCAGGATGGCCTGTTGTGGGTGTCAGGAAATTCAGTTTCGGAAGTAAAATGCCACTAGGAAGGCCACGTAATCTTTAAATGCAGTTGTAGCACTCAACTGATTTGCTGTTTGGGGCACAAGTACACTGAGCCAAGTCAGGTTACCTACCGCTTGAACATTTGTTACAGCTGAGGAAGGACTACTGGCCTTTTCAGAAATATCCCAGAATGCTTTCCACCTTTTCATTTCTAATGCACTGGCTGGTTGTAATTCCAAACAGGGATTCTCTGATTAGGAGTGAAAATGAGAGAGTGATCTATTTTCAGATTTTTAGAGGTTGGCATCTGTGTTTTAGGTACTAGCTGATAAGTATTTACTTTCCTGGTGACTGGGTAGGGCAAGTGACAATACAGTGTGAAATTCCAAATGAGACAAGCAGTACTCATTGGTGAAAACTGATGTAATAAGTTTGCCCGAATACAGTATGAATGCTGTAGGGAGATAGGCAGTAAAATCATGTGAATCTATTCACCACAGCTATTTTTTTTCTAACTATAGAATCATTGTCAGCCTATAAGCCATGCTCCTAATATCCTAGACTCAGGAATTAACTCCTGCTGGCTTACCTTTTGTTTGTGCCCAGAGTTTTGGCCTAGGCCTGTCCCGAGCTGTTTTGCTACAAACACATACTTAAGGTGCAGTCTTACTAAGTCAATGATGTACTGTCGGCAGTGTAGCCTGTTTTACAGCCACAGTGATTTATTGAAATACAAAACAAACAAAAAAGTGAGAAATGCTTAGATAATTTGTTTGAGGCATGTTAAATCTATGAATCTGGGAGGAAGCATAGAGTCTTGTCTTTCTTCTGTCTGGCTTGGGTGAACAGTGACCTTAATGCTTTCTGTTACAGAGCCAGTTGACTTAGGCAAGTAGTTCTCCATCTTGGCTGCACATTAGAATCACCTGGGGCATTTTAAAAAGTACTGATGCCTGGGGCCCCCTCTAGACATTGACGTTTAAGTGGCCTGCTGTGCAACCTGGGCTTTAAAAGCTCCTCAGATGATTTTAATGGGCAGCAAAGGTTGAGAATCATTTTCTAGGTAGTCCTGAATGGTCTTTGGCAGGATAACCTCTACCTGGTTCTCTTTTGTCATAAGATACCTTTATTGGTATCCCAGGCATGGCTCTGAGTTTAAAACTTAGAGTGGGCCAAGGCTCAAGTGGTAAAATGGATCATTTATTTGTCCTCGGAGTAATTCAGTAGAGAGATGTTGCCATCCACCCAGTTTCCTCTCTATACCAAAGTATGTATAAGTCAGCAAAACAAATTTTCAAAGTCTGCTCCCTAGAATCCTCTTTCCCTTGCATATGTGATTTAAGTGGAGATTTTTTTTAACTCTGCTAGGTGAAATGGAACGCTTGAACTTTTTAAGAGAGCCAAGCCCAAGCCACCTAGGGTGATTTTTATTTGTAAAGTAAGCAGGTGGCATTGTTAAAGTTAATGAAGAAAAAGGAGGGCCCTTTCTGGGGTGATGGTGATGTATTTGATTGTTTCTTAGCCTGTCTTCTAAGTGGGATTTCGATGTAAAGTGACTTTCACTTTTCCATGTTTCTTTGTGAATTAAATGCACTAGCTAAGGTGTAAATATTGGAGTTTTACATGAAATGTGAAGTGAGTCATTTCAGCATCTTTGTTCCAGGATATCAAAGACTTAACCCAGTAATTCCCAAACGAGTTTTCATATCTTTCATTCTCCCCCCAGGTATAAAGATACCTGCCCATGGCAACCTCACACGTGATAATGGGGAGGGGAGAACTGTTTGATTATCCTTAAAAAAGTGAGAACCACCATTCAAACTAATTAGCTACCAAGTGATTTCTAATTCATGAAAGAAATTTGTGTTTAAGAACAAGTTCAAATATAGCAGTCTCTCATCTGAGAGACTACCGGCACTGTAGAAATTTTCATTCATATATTGCCTACAAATAATTGATAAGTTAAATTTCAAATAGGTGGTGTGTTTGAGAAGAAAAAGTGGGTGGAAGGAAAAATTGCTAGTGCAGAGGACTGAATTAGCATCAGGCTATGAAATTTCATTAAAATAACATTAAGGCCTGGCTGTTTGCTTAGCATGTATATGCTGCAATGTCAGAGAAAAATGCCTCCTATGCCTTAGAAGATTTGTGAAGGCTTCCTTATACTGGGTGGAATAGAAGAGCAATAGCCTTTGAGACTTGTTTGCATCCAGAGAGTAGTAGCCCATTAGGGTTTTCATACTGAGGAACATGGTAGAGTACTGTGAAACACTGTTGAACTTTATGCAAATCACACCGCACTGGATTTTAAGATTTGGGGAAGAAGAGTAGAGGAGGAGGAGGGGGAAGTAATGGTAAAAATATAGAGAGAGAAACTTGTACTATATTTTACACCAGTAATGAAACAAATTCCCTATCAGGAATTCTCTGTCAGGACTGTGAAGCTCTGCCAAGTTCTTCTGTCCTACTGATTGGCTTGCTGATTCCTCTTAAACCTCTAAGAAATCCTTTCTGAAAGAGCTAAACAAAAGCTGGTCTGACTGCAGTTTCACCACCCTGTCCCATCCCCATATTCACAACAAAAGAAAAACATTCCCAAACTATAGGCAAAAGAAATGTCTCAGTCCGTTAACTTTTCATCCTCTATGGTCTATGTTCACTGTTTTAGCCTGTTGAATTATTTTGTGATCTAATGGCAGAACTTAAATAGATCTGCCAGATCAGCCAGGAACCAATGGCTTCTCCTTTAAGAAATCTTAAAATCCGAACTCTCAATTTTTGGCACGTCAGCATAAGTGAGTAAAGGGAGAAGTAGGTTGAAAGAGCACTTAGGGAATTCCCTGGCGGTCCAGTGGTTAGTGGGTCCTTGGCGCTTTCATTGCCAAAGACCTGGGTTCAATCCCTGGTCAGAGAACTAATAAGATCCCTCAAGCCACTTAGATTTCCCTTAGATATCCTGGCTTCTCATAATTTCAGGTGGGACCCACTTATGCTCTGTCTCCGAGAAGAAAAGACAAGACAGAGGGTTCTAAGATAGAAAAGTCAATGTATCCGAAATATGGTTTCCTTCAGATGGATATAGTCGGAAAGAAATCTGTCCACCTGTTCTCAATGGTGCTTATATGGTGGGTGACAGCTGTCTCCCACCTACCTGTCCCTGGCACTGTGCCTTCCCACTGGTCACTGTGAAAAGCAGATCACACTGGACTCAGAGGCCAGAATCCAGGACAATTTCCCCCTTCTCATCACTTCTTCATACAGCTAATAATGTAGCATTTACTTCTCTTTGGAAAATTCTTGGGTTTGTCCCCCAAGAAATAGTAAAGCATTTATAGGAAAACAGAAAGCAAGATTCTGGTGGTAGCTATCAAATTAAGAGATTACAGGAAAAATTTAACTTCCCCTCAGCTGATATTTATTGATAGCAAGAACCAACTATGCCTCCTCATCCTGAGTTTCTAAAGGCTACCATAATATTTCTAAGCAACAAACTTATCTAACATTTTTTCACAACTTGTTAATCAAGGATTCATATTAAAACAGACAATCAATTTCTAAAATGTTGTTATCCCTGAAAGGGAATGAGATAGAGTTTTTAACTAGAAGAACCTACCGGTCTGTTTTTTCCCTTTGAAAAAACTAACATTTGAGGTTTGTGTCTTTCATCTGAAGCGATTACTCCATTAATAAAGATGCCTCAGAAAAGTCGGTGAGCCAGGCTAGCACTCTTGCACCTCTGAGGGTGCTGGACTGGGTTTGTACATCTTATTTCCTTAGAGAATATCTGTTTTTATTATGACCTTAACTATAAATACCTATATATAGGAATAGGATTTTCTCTCACCCCACCCTCTTTTAATCATTATCACTTAAGTGTAAACCACACCTCCCCCCACCCCACTTTTACTGAAAAAATGCACTTTAATTCCTAAGGAGAGTGGCTGTTCCTCACCCTGAAGCCAGATTACTTCAGGAGGAGAGTTGAGGAGGGAGAACTCTTGGTAGACCTCATGAAATTAACTAAATTCCATAATGTAAACACAGAAATCAACCATTTTTAAGCTGCCCCCCACCCCCAGCCAAAGGGAAAAAGAAACAACCAAATGAAAAAGTTCAAAATGCCTACCTTGATTTTGGAAGTTTCACTGGGGAAAATACCCAATGTTAAATTATTTTCTCAGCTACCAAATTATCAGAAACTTGTGGGTGGTTTCGTGGGAGTCTGAGACTTTTTTTTTTTTAATAAAAGGCAAGTGAATCACAGGCTACAAAATATGATCCTGATTTGTGTCGTTTCTAAGTATGAGATTTGTTCTCCCCCTTAATTTGACAGGCATTCTCAGTCTCTCCTCCTGTAGATTCTGTCCTTCCCCTGATGACAAGCCAATAGTTCTTGGTGGGGTTGCATGCCTCCTAGAGCCCCAGGAGCCCTGTTGTGTCGGGGGAGGGGGGAGGGCAGGAGGGTGGGCAGAGACTGGGGTTGGGGGAGGGAGATTCAGAGAAAGTGAAAATATATGGGTTTATATAAACATATTTAAAGCAGTTTAGCAAAAGCTTTCTCGTTGAACAGCTTTAAGAACAATGTGAATGAAATCTTAGCAACTTGGTTAGTAATTTGAAAAGTCTATTAATGTATACTTGAAATTCTGTTTGTATAAAAATACATTTTCCTCTTTATTTTAACACTGTGTAAAAGAACATTATGCATGTGAGTGGTTTGAGAATTAAATGATTTAATATTCAGATGTGAATCTCTGTCTTTTCTGTATAGAGATTAATTCATTTTAAATTTTTGGATTTTTTTTAGTATGAGGGGATTACCTAGATTTCAAGCTCCCCCTGCCCTCTCAGGATGCCTACCATCTTTCAAGATGAAGCAGTGACATATCTCCCTTCTTCACTTTCTTTACCCAGATGTGTTCACTGGTAGAGAACAATTGAAAGCCTCATTTTACCAAATGCCCAACAGCATCTCTAGCCATTTCTCCTTTCCTTGTCTTCGTTTCAGGTGGCAAAGTCCATTCGTAATTGTGAGATATGGGAGTAGTTGTATTTATTTTTACTTCTATTCACAAACCAAAATAGGAAGAACTATAAAGGATAACATTTTAGTTAACACAAGGGTTGGCTACTCTGCCCATGAAGATAATAGTGTTCAGAGCAACTTCCCTGATAAGAACCAGGAAGGGCCTGTTGGCCTTGAAGGTCACTCTGCTGGGGTTCAGCGAACGGCCAGCAATGCCAATGACGGTACTTGCTGCTGCTTCACTGCCTTCCTCGTTTACCTGCAGGTCAAACAGGAAACAAACTGCTACATTAGCTACTCTGCAGCTCATTACAGGCAGGTAAATCATCCATCGACACAGCAATTCCTCAAAATGCCATTTGTTTTCCAGGTGAAAGTACACTTGGGTCAGGTTGGGTTCCCTCTGGAACCCTACTTTTAGTCTTTCTTTCGTCCACTGAATATTGATGTAAGCACTTGTATTCATCCAAGCCTTGTGCTGAATAATAAGTGCCAGGGTCCATTCAGATAATCTGTAAACCAGAAATCTGGATGTATACGAGGTTGTCACATTTCTGGCTGGCACCATTGTATATGGTATTGTACTAGATACTAAAAGACATTTTGACTCCAGATTAGAGCACTATAGTTGAGATAGTTTCACTCCTGGAGCATCAAGATCCCAGATACAACTACTGTAAGCAGCCACTCAGGAACTAGGGCCTATGAAAAGAGGAGGGTCCTCTGGCTGGATGAGGTGAGTACTTCTTGGAGCAGTAGGCTGAAGTGATGGTATTTGAACTTGCTGATAAGTAGAACTGCACAGGTCTGGAGGGAGATATCTTTAGAAAACTTTGTTTGGGGACCCAGAATGTCACTAAAACTCTGTCCCTGCCTCTAATGAAAGCACTTCAGATCCCTGAGTCTTGAGGAGCTGGTTGATGCTGTTCTCTCCCTCCCTCCTTCCTTACCACCTTCCTTCTGGCCATACTATCTATTTCATGATCATTCTAGTACTAAATTTATGAGCAGACTGGAGCTTTTGTAAGACCAGGATCCTTTTATTCAAATCAGATTCTGGTTTTTAATGGCTTCTCAGGAGATCTACAATCAGTTGGGGTGTGTGTATTGGATTCCCAAGAGCCATGGAGGAGCCTTGCATCATTGTTTAGTTGGCTCAAGTAGACAAAATGAATGTAAACTTCTGCTTCTTCTTAATAGTTACTCAAGGCCCTCAAGGAGGTCTGAGCTGACCACTTCGATTTGGGGTCCTTGGAAGAAGATTCTCAATCATAGTTAAAACCCTGAGGACTCATCTTCCCTTACAGCCTTTCTAAGTGCTCTTTCTTCCATAATCCATATGGTATCGGTGTTGTTTTTACTTCCAAAACCATGAATCCAGTACTCATGTAAAATCCCCTGTTCTGACCTCAGTATCTTTAAGATATATCCCTCTACTCTTGCTGTTGTCCTACAGGTCACTAACATCTATTGTCCTATGGATTATACTCCCACATTGAGGATTTTGTTGCCTAGCCCGTAGCCTTTCTGTCGATCCTAACTCCTGATATCATGGGACCTAGACAATTAAAATATCGTGGTAGGAGACCCATTCAATACTCTAACCTCCCATGTCTTTCATCTCATCAAACCCAATGAGCATTACCTTCACTTAAGGAAACCAGTCCCTGGCTATACCTTGAACTTGCCATCTCTCAGAACATCTAGACTTTTGAGATTATAATTACATTATCCTTCTCTCAGACTATATAACCTTCGGTTTTTTTAAGCTATCACACTTCCTCACTCCCATTACAATTACTCTGACCTCCTCCTGTCCCTTGATCCCTCCACTTTCCTCCTAACTACATATTTCCCACTGAGCTTGGACTCTGCAACTATATTTACTAGCATGATGCCCTGAAACCTTTCTCCCTGACCACAATCTTCTTTCTTTGCAATTTCCTCAATCCTGTGACCTTCTCTAACATTGCCCCATCACATTTCCCTCATAGCCTGGTTCCCCCAAAGAATAATCTATGTAAATGGTTCCCAAACCTGGTTGTGCATCAGAATTCCTTGAGGAGCTTTGTAAATATACAGATTCTCAGACCCCATCCTGAGTCAAGCTCCCCAGAAAGCTAATGCCATTGATCTATATAGCTCAGTATTTGTTTGAGAACCAGAAGTTCTAAAGGCTTTATACAGCTCTAACTCTAGTAAAGGTTTCCATGAGCATCTTACTTGGGGCAACACTAGGTTAAGCAATACTGAACCATTTTCTTCACTGTGGAACTGCTCAGACGTCGGCACTCCAATGTGCATTAATTCTTGTTAATTTCTCAAGAAGAGGATGTACATTTATTTGACCATCTAACTTTCTGTTACCTGCAGTATAGTCTAGAGCTCTAGTTTTCTGGAACACACTTTAGGACATGATCTACACTCACCAGCTCCCCTTCCTTACTTTCCACTTGCTCTTCAGCCATTACAACTAGGCATGTGCCCCTACTGTGCTGTCCAAATTCCTCAGGGAAAAGTCACCTTGGTCACTTTTCAAAAAATCTTCTTACTAGATGCTTTCCATTGTCTTAACACTCCTTCCTGGGTTTCCATTAGCTCATCCTCTCCTGGTTCTCCTCATCTGAATGCCTTTGCTGGCTGTTTTTCCTGTGTCACCTTCCCCTTAATGTCTATGTTCCCAGGAGAGGTAGAGGATGGAGGGTGGAACAATTAGACCATGAGGGCTTCAAGTCAGGGCTATATTGTAGCAGTCCTCGTGGAGGAGGGCGCTACAGATTTGGGGTTTGAGGGACACTGGAATCATGCCTTTTTCCACAGCCGTCTCCTAGTGTTCACACATCTGCTGTCTACACTGTAAGAGCCAGTGGAGGAACAACTCCAAAGTTACTAATCACATGAGATATTGATGTATTGAATAAAAAAGCAGCAGAAGAATAGAGAGCGAAGAGAGGTGTACTCACCTCAAGAAATGCCTTGTGGAATGCATCTGAGACATAGAGGTCGTTCCGGCCTTCTGCAACAATACCTAGAAGGAAGACCAGAGAAAGCTTTGTGAAATGGGAGAAGGTTGGCTTCAACCCACAGAAAGGAATTCAGTTTAAATTAAGAGGTCCTTTGGGGCTTCTTTGAAAAATAGAAAGAAATTCTGGACCCTCACTTAATGATACCCTGAAAAATAAATACATGTTATAAATAATAAAGTACTTTGGGTTTATTCAGCCTGGCTCCCGTGAATTTAATCTCCTGCTTCAGCTCATGGGGGGTTGGGGTGGGGGGAGGTGAGGACTCTGTTCTTAAAGAAAAACTCACTCCATCTGGTAGGAGTGTCTTCCCTTCCAGTGTGGCAACACTTTGGGAGTGGTTTTCAGACTTAGTTTAAAGATAGACCATTAAAGGTAAATCCAATTAACTAATGTTGTAAACTCCTTTTTATTTTATTTTATTTTTATTTTATTTTATTTTATTTTTTTGTAAACTCCTTTTTAAAAAAGAGATATTTTAGGGAATTCCCTGGCGGTCCGGTGGTTAGGACTCCGTGCTCTCACTGCCAAGGGTTCAATCCCTGGTTGGAAACTAAGGTCCCACAAGCCACACAGTGCGGCCAAAAAAAAAAAAAAAGAGAGAGAGAGATTTTAATGCATATTTTTAAAGGATGGTGGGTTGGAAGAACCAAACCAACTTAACACCGTTATCAAAGTATCAAAACTGGGAAGGGGGTGACTGTATCTGTCCATGTGACCTTAGAAATCACATGAGCCCTTTGGAATATCAGGTGAAGAAGGGCTATTACATGTCAGCTATGCCTATTTTGCGGGACCCGGATGTCCCTGGCTCTTAATCATATCTGTCTCCTTGCTCTGAATTTTCTGATGCTTTTCAAGTTCTTTTCTACCTGGTCCCATCTCTTCTATCAGTTACAGACTCAAAAGGTTCCAGTGCCATATGGGCCTGGATACAAGAGATCCAAGAGCCAACGTCCCATTTTACAGAAGAGAAAACTGACACCTTGAGAGGGAAGGGATTTCCCTGAGTTAGCAGTAGAACTGGGATTAGAATCCAGGTGTCCTGATTCGCCCTTTTCTACTCTTTCCCCATCTCTTCCACCTTTGGTCAGACTTCTTTGGGGACAGAGAGAGGAGGAAAGTCCTTCCTGCACTCACCTGGGAGCTTGGACTTCTCAGGGCTGAAGAGGTCCTCAAGGCCCATGTCTTGCAGCCGCTCCTTCATGCTGAAGCTGTCCTCGATGCGGAAGTGGGGCATGTGGACCACCAGCAGTGTCTCTGCCAGCTCATCTAGCCACTCCTGCAGCACCTCTGGGGTGAGTTCCTGTTCCACCTTGGTCAGGCTCTTCTCAAGCTTGGGCAGGATGAGCACCATGGTGATGTCATCACCCTTGAAGGGCAACTCAAGCACCTGGGTGCCCTCTGCCACGCGCCGATAGCGGAACTTGCCTTCCTGGTACATCATGAATACTGAACACGACTCCCCGTTGGCCTTGTAGAAAAGTTCCTTCCTTGTGTTCTCAGGGCTGAACTTTGACTTCCACAGGCCCTGGAAGAAGACGCCAGGTGGGAGAATCACAAAGCAAGAAGACCAAAAACATCCGTAGGAGAATATTGACATGGGAAGTAGTCACAATATTTTATTACATTAATATGTAAGTGTAATTGTTAAGAACAAAGGCTAGAGGGATATGCATGCAAAGGTCTTAACACTGACTGTGTCAGAGTGATAGAATCATGAGTCATTTTTTTTTCTGTGAACTTTTCTGTATTTCCTAGATTTTCCTAGATTTTCAGCAGTGGCTATTTGCTTTTATAACAAGAAAAATAAAAACAAGAACAACCTATTGGCCTCTTTGCAAGTCTCTTCTGGAGTTTAAGTCTAATTGCCTTTTGCTTTCTGCCTCCCACCAGCCTCTTTCTCAAAGGCCATCCTCCAAAATGCTGGGCTCTGTTCCTGATGAATAAAGCCGGACAGAGGTAATAACCCCAGGGGGTCATCTGGGAGTCCTGCCGGGCAGAGAGTGAGGCCTGGCCAACTTTCTGTTCAAAGAAGGAGGGGATACGAGACACTCCTTTGACATTTCTGAGTTGTAATTATCATTCCTTGTCATCTTCTGGCTCTTTGATTTTGGGACAAGTCATTTAACTCTCTGAGTGGTGGTTCTTCATCTGAAAGATTAGGAGCTGGTTATCACTAATATTTGTAGGATGCTTACTGTGTGCCAGGCACTGCTCCAAGCATTTTATGTGCATTAACTTAATCCCTTCAGTAACTGTGTAAGGTAGATGTATCATTATTACCATTTTATAGATGTAGAAGTTGGGGCATAGAAAAGTCCCAAGTAACTTGCTCAAGTTTACAGTCAGAAATGGAAGAGTCAGAATTTAAATTAAGTAATCTGTCTGAGCAGCCCAAGTTCACATTTGTGATGTTATGAAGATCAGGAGGACTAATAAAAGGCAAAGTGTTCCATAAATTGTAAAGGGCAGTACACATTGTAGAAATGCAACCTACTCCATTCTTAGGGTGAGGGACCCCCCAAGCAACAGAGTAATTGACAACAGCAGTGACTGGCTAAACCCCTGGGCCCAGTCGGGGAGAAGAGTGTATCTGGAGCATGACCCGGGAAGGGCACAATTCAACCTGCGTTAAGCTGGAGGCCCTCCTGAGTATCAATGGTCTGTTTATTCCCAGGACCTTCTCCTTCATCCTTCCTAAATGTAATAAAGTTGGAACAGTCTTTAGAACTCTTGACTCTCTGAGAAAGACAAAGCCGTCTGCATGATCATGTAACAGGGCCTCTGCAAAGTTTGAGGTTAGTCTGGCATCAAGAGGTTCAGAAGCTTCAGGCAACAGGAATTTTGAGTCACTGCAGAAGCTTCTCTAGATGATGGAGAAAATCTCATCACTGAGGATTGTCTATAGACTGTCATTTTGTTCCAGATTTCAAAATGGAGTTAATTAAGGACAGGAGAAATCGTCACATACATATGAGAATTTATTACCACGCACACCTTGCTGCTGAGCATGCTGGGTCTGTGAGTGTGTACACTTTGCCTTGGGCCCAGAGACACTACCAGGCCCCCTTTGGACCTCAGCCCAGTAGCCACAGCCCTAGACATGACTCTAGACTCAGCAAATTTGTATTTTACCCAGACCATGCATGTACCATTTCTCAAAAAGATCTACTGACACATGCCCAATGGTATGAAAGAGGGTAAGCTGGAGGGAAAACAAGTCATTCCTGAGGTCTCTCCAGGGACACTTTGAGTACCTTGAAGTAAATGGTGTTGACCAGCACCAGGACAGTGAACTCATTGATGGCTTCTGGGGGAATGACGTCAGTGATACGCCCATCAGTCTTATTGGATATCCATTGGTTGATGGTCACTCTGGACTGCTCTGCATTTCCCTGAGGAGAACAGGAAACAAACCTACGCAACTGTGCTATTCAATTGGCTTCTCCATTTCCCTGTGAAGCACTTTATTTTGTCCATCATCCCTCTGCTCTTTCCCACCATTTGGTTTAAGCCATCTCTCTAATCCAGATTGGGGAAACCTCACATATCTAGTATAATGTTGTGAATCTTCCATATCGTTATAAATGGTAACAGAAGAAAGAGAAAGAAAGGAAAGAAAAAGAGGAAGAAATAAAGAAACAGAAGAGGAGAAAGATAGTCTGAGAAAAGAAAACCAAATATTATCTTCTCTGACTCTGGAAATTTGAACTCTTATTAGTATTCATGAGATATGTTCTATGGGAAGCTAATGAGTGATGCAGGAGTGGGGGGGTGGGCAGGAGAGATGCACATGTGGTCCAAAAAGTTTGAGAAATACTGATTGAATAAAGTCAGTAGATTTCTTTGTTGCAGGACTTTTATATAACTTTTTCAGAGCAGCCTCTACAATCCAGAGATAACATTGATTTCTCAGGTTTCAAGCAAGAATACATATCCCAGGGGCTCTGACTTATAGTATTATAACACCTCCACCTGCTTTCAACTACCATAGCAGTGTTAATTTGGATCCTGCTTCTCTATCTCTTTAATTTCTGAGTGGAGAAGAAGAACTCTGAGGTCAGGGGTGACATCTGCAACTCACCTTGAAGTCCAAGGGCTGGAGCTTGGCTCCATATACCATCTCACTGATGTCCTGGTAGGTCTCATTGAAGGTAAGGGATTTGTCTCCAAAAAGACGGTTGGCTGATACCAACTCAGAGGATTTATTGGCTTTTCGATAGAGTCGGCAGTTCAGTTTGGCAAAGAAGAAGTGGATCTGATCAGATGTCTTCTCAGAGATGGTATCAAACTTAAAAACCTGTAGAAGCCAAAAGAAAATAGCAGTGGGTCTGGCTAACATGGGTGGTGAGTACAGTGCCAGTCAGCCCCTGACCAATAGTTGTGAGTCCCTTCAAACACAGTGCCTGGCACAGCATAAATGCTCAGCTCATGTTTTCTAGATGAATAAATGGATAAAAGAAGAATAAAGAGTAGGAAGGAGAAAGAGATAAAGAAACACAAAGAGAATGGGATACCACCTAAAGTCTCTAAAGGGCTCTAGACCAACACATAGATGTTCTCCTGGGTGTTCCAGCAAGGAGGTTAGGCAGAAGGGCTTTGGGTTGTACCTCCATCAACTGCTTGAGGGTGTTGTCACAGGCACCCAGCTTGGTCATAGCAAAAGCTGTGGAGATACTCAGGGGTGACAGGAAAATGTTGTCCTTGTCATTCTTGGAGTCTGCCAGATGCTGATAGAAGGTGGTGGCAAAGTGGAAATTGGCCTTGGACAGTTCCCAGACCCGCCGGTTGGTGGCCCCGGGGATCTTCTGCTCTGAGCCCTCGACCTCGGTTGCTTTCTTCTCTGGGGCACGGTAAATGCACATGGGATTCATGGGAATGTCCCGAGGCTTGGCTGTGCAGATGTCCTCCCCAGGGCTCCGCTGACAGGTCACACAGCTCCAGAGGCCAATAAGCAGCAAGGAGAGAAGACATACACTCCTATAGGGGGACAGAAAGCCAAGTTAAGCTAGGCTGAGAAATCACCTGTCCCACTGCCCACCACAGATTTGCCCCAGTAAAGCATAGATTACCATCCCACCTGCTGTGGCCAGGAGGAGGGCCAAAATCTTGGAAATGTACAAGGGTCCAGTCCTGGACTCCTTACAAGTGGATAGTTTCAATTGCCTGGCCATAGTCATGTTGAAATTAGAATCAACTATTGAAGCAACTGAGGTTATTAGAAGTATTGTGTGCCCAAGGCCTCATGCTGGAAGATACAAAGAATGCAAAGTTTCCAATTGGTGAGATGGGACATGCACACAAGAAAAATGGCAGAGAACTTTAGTGCCCAATGAAAACTTAGGTCAGTTGGAGGAGACATTAACAGAAGCTGATTAGGGAAGGCCTCAGAAATAGATGGATTTTTAACCTGGATGTTAAAGGATTGGGAGGATTTTGATTGATTCAGCAGAGGGATTTCAGCAACATGAGAGGGTTAAGAAGGAATGAATTCTCCTAATTTGTCAATTTCATGATCTCTCTTTTTTTTTAAGTGAAATTAGTTTTATTTACTTTAGCCACAATCAATGTGCTGAAAACACCAGAAGTCTCTAGCTCCAGCCTAATCCTTCCACTGAGTTCCAGACCAGTTGTTTGCTGGACAATTCCACCTGGATGTCCTGCAGATTCCTTAGTGAAATGGGAGCAAACTGAACTCATAACTCTCACCCACACACATGTTTCTCCTTCTGTGTCCTTCAACTCAGCAAATGGGACCCACAGGTACCTGAGAGCCATCCTGGATTTCTCCCTCTTACCCTTCTCATTAGTCACACCCTAGATTCTATGCATTCTGTTTCCTTGTTCTCTCGCTGCCTTAGTTCAGGCCCTCAGCATTTTCTGATTCCTAGAAGTTTTAGTAACTTCCAACGTGTATTCGCTAAAGTAAATAAAACTAATTTCACTTTTTAAAAACATGAGATCATGAAATTGACAAATTAGGAGAATTGGGACACCCAATTAAGTAAACCAAGAGATAAACTCTCTTGTAATGTTTTTGTAGATAAGACATGAGGGGCCAGGAACTTCCTGTGGCTGACTTGGGGCCCTTAGGTCTAGAGAGGGGAGTCTGTATGAGGGTACTGAGTCTTCTCAGTCTTCCCCCAGCAGAAAAGCAGGTTATGCACACAGCGAAGAAAGGACTCACCAAAGTGGTCTGCTGGGCAAGCGTGGGGCTGGCTGGAAGCTGGGGGCAGCTGAGGGGTACTTGGCTTCTTGCATGATCTGAAGTGAACCCTGCAGTCCTTTTAAGAACAGAGGCACAGAATGGGAGAGCAGAGGCACTGAGGGAGCCATGGAAGGCAGGGTGAGGAAGCAGAGAGAATCTTGCCATTCTTCTCCTCAGCTTGCTTGCCTCTGTTTCCCATTTTGTCCCTCAGCTACATTTGGAAATACAAGTGGAGGCTGAGGGGGCCCTAGGAGCTCTGTTAAGCACGAAGAAAAACCAAGGTGGTCAAGCCACAGCCTCACTTCTAGCTTCCTGTAAAAAACCAGATCAAGAAGGGAATGTGTGTGATGTTGAGGGCTGCAGTCCTTTGTCAAAGGTCACTGAGACCTTGGGTGGGGGGATGGGGGGTGTGACAGGGGTGGGGCAGGGGGGAATTGAGTGGAAGGAGGAGCAAAAAGGGAGTTAGGAGGTCCTCACAGATTAAATTTGTCCTCTTTTCAGATGTATGGCAGGCCCAGCAATTCCCCTTGGAGTATCTCCTGGACTGCTGTGAGGGCTGACACAGATGCAGCATCTCTGTACAAGGGAAGATATCCCCTTTGTTTCTTGGATTAAGAATCCAAGGTGTGGCTTAGGGAAAGGCCTTACCCCTAGAAGGGAGTGGGAGGGAGGGCACTTGGAATGACGTCTTCCAAACAAGTCTGATTAAAACTATCAGGGAGAGGGCCTGGTCTTCTCGAAGGTGTCGAGGTCATCCTGGTGAGTCCCTCAGAGGTCAGAAAACCCAGGAGGGCATGCAAAGGGAAAGCTCACCCCTCTTACCTTTTTCCAGCAGCTACAGTTCCTATCCCATTGGAAAGCATGGTTGCTAATCTTCCACAGGTCTGGGCGAGTGGAGATAGTGTGGTCTGAGGCAATCCCTCTGAACTGGTTCTTTTCTCTAAATCTGGATGAGGTTCCAGAGGCTAGGATGGGGGATGGAGCTGGTGAGGAGGGGAGGCCTGAGGTCAAAGGCTGATGACCTGCTCCCAGGGTTAAGCAAAGTGTAGAGCCCAGTACTGGTTAATTAGTAGAGAAGTTTTAAAGTTCAGTCAGGTCCAGAGAAAGAAGGTCCACCTTTCCTACCCATACTCCCTCACTTTCTTCTTCATCGTTATAGAAAAGGAAAAGGAGAACATATTCACAAATTCAAACTTAGTCAGAAAATACCACCTTTCCTACCCATACTCCCTCACTTTCTTCTTCATCTTTATAGAAAAGGAAAAGGAGAACATGTTCACAAATTCAAACTTAGTCAGAAAATACCTAGCTGATGAGAACTTTGCAGGAATTTTTTTCTTTTTTCCTGGTTAACCAAACCAGGAGGTAGAAGATAGTCTATTTTCTACATAAATAAAATAGTATATAACTAACCAAGTTGAATGTCCAGAATGAGGGGTAGTCTTCTACCTCTCAGTGCAATATCCTCTTTCTCACAGGTTTTTAGGGAAAGAGAGAGAAAAAGAGCCCATGTTATCTAATCATAGGGGAGAGAAGAGAAATATTCTGAAACAGGTGCCACTTTCAGGCCTCTAAGAGCTGATGTGTCAGTGACCCAGTCAAGGACACACAATGGTTACTCCTGTGTGTACAGTGGACTCATTCCCCATTCAGCGTTGAAGTGGTGGGAGGGGGCACAGGAGCAGGGGCCTCAGGGTGCTGCCAAGGACATTTCTAGGGTGGATGAGCTGGGTGGGAAATACTTCGAAAAATTCTCTTGGGGGATCAGGAGACAGGGTGGGGAAGGTGAAAAACATACATGCAACTACTGACATACTTCTAAGAAGCAAACAGAACGAATTATTTTTATATATGCATATTGTTATTTTGACTTATTTTAGTTATTGGGGAGATGAAGTCAAACTAATGGAGATAAAGGGCAGGTTTATGTTTATTTCCCTCTTCCTAAATAGCCTAAAACAGTATCATAAGGATTGCTGCAACTGTATTCACAGGATACAAGTATGCCACCTTCTGTGTGACTGAAGACTTCTTGAATTTGGTACAGTCATAGGCATTCTAAAGAGTTCTTTATTCATTAGACAGGAAACTTCTACCTAGACTGAAGCTGCGTCTAAGTTCTTGACTGATTTAGACCCTGGACATCTCGAGGGCCCCTGTGTACAGTATGAAGTTACAAGGAACTGGCCTAAAAAGCCCCAGAATGGTCAGAGGCTCCTTGTCACTCCAGATTAAAGACAAGTGGAAAGTCTCCTATTCAACCACTTGTGTTCAGCAAACACAGGAGCACTACCTGAGTCAGCAGGCACTGTTCTAGGGTCTGGGAGCTCCAGACAGGAAGACATGCAGTGATCACATAATGAATCAGTATATAAAAAATAAATCTATAACATGTCAGTCAGGTGTTAATAAGGGTTACAGAGGAAAATACAACAGGGCAAGGGGATAGAAAGTGATGGGAGGAGGTAAGGAGTCTACTGTTGTAGAAAGGAGGTGGGAAAGGCCTCCCTAATAAACTGACACTAAAGGACCAGAGTAAAATGAGGGAGGGAGCCAAATATCTTTGGGAAGAGCTTTTCTCACAGAAGAAACAGGAGATACAAAGATCCTGAGGTGGGAATATGCTGTTCAGACCGATTGTTCCAGCTTGTAGGAGTTGTGAGACTTGTGCCTTGTAAAGAAGGTCCTTGGAGGAAGGCAGGTGAGGGGACCCTGCCCAAGGGGTGAAGGGGGTCTGGTGAACATCTGTGGGAAAAGAGATAAGGGTGCAGATACCACCTGGCCAGGTAGTGAAGAACTATACATCAGGGGTTGTGTTTAATTTCTTCATCCATTCATTGAGTCAAATGATCATTTAATTAACAAATGTTTAATAAATGCCAATACATACCAGGCATGGTTGGTGCTGGGCCCGGGGTTATAAAGATGACTTTGTCCTCAAGGAGCACCGTGCTTCACAGCAGACCCCAGACATGAAGATAAACATCCCAATCAATGCTACTGGCCATCTGACTAAAGTGTGTATAGGGGAAGGGGAAGGGCAGACAGGTGGGTGTCCATGGAACTGGGGTCAGGAGAGGGAAAGATCAGGAGGTGATAATGTAAAAATTTCTTAATTTGCAAGACACAAAGTCTTTTTATTTTAAAATAACTTTAAAGTAATAGAAAAGTTGCAAAAATAGTACAAAATATTCTTATATACCCTTCACCCAGATTCCCCAAATGTTCACATTGTTAACATTTTACCACATTTGCTTTTTGCTTTGCTTTTGGTATTCTTCTTTCTCTCTCCCTCTCCCTCTCTCTGTTTCTCTCTGACTCCCTCTCCCTATTATTTTTCTGTACTGTTTGAGAATAATTTGCAGATATAATGCCCTTTTACCCTTATGAAGACTGAGGTTCCTAAAAACAAGGATATTCCCTTATATGACCCCAGTATAAGATCATAGATAGGAAATTGACAGTAATATAGTACCATTTTCAAATCCATAAATCTTATTCTAAATTTGCCAAGTGTTCCACTAATGTTCTTTATAGCAGTTGTTCTCAAAATTTTTGGTCTCAGGATCTCTTTATAGTCTTGCTAAATTACATCTAAATATAATTATTTAAATAGTTTATATAAAATAGTTTTGACTTCATGAATACACTGAAAGGTTTTGCAGACCTCCTTGGATCCCTGGATCACACATTGGGAAACTTTTCATAGCCCCCAAAACTCCACTCCCCCCTACCCCCCATTTCCTGGTCCAGGGTCACATTGCATTTAATTGTCATGTCTCTTTGGTCTCCTCTAGTTTGGAATAGTTGCTCTCTTTTGTCTTTCATGACTGTGGAATTTTTTAAGAGTATGGGCCAGTTATTTTTATTTTTATTCTTAAAATAAATTTATTTATTTATTTATTTATGGCTCCGCTGGGTCTTCGTTGCTGCGTGCAGGCTTTCTATAGTTGCGGTGAGCGCTGGCTACTCTTCAATGTGGTGTGCGGGCTTCTCATTGCGGTGGCTTCTCTTTGTTACAGAGCACTGGCTCTAGGCACGTGGGCTTCAGTAGTTGTGGCACGTGGACTCGGTAGTTGTGGTTTTGGGCTCTAGAGCGCAGGCTCAGTAGTTGTGGTGCACGGGCTTAGTTGCTCCACAGCATGTGGGATCTTCCTGGACCAGGGCTCGAACCTGTGTCCCCCGCATTGGCAGGTGGATTCTTAACCACTGCACCACCAGGGAAGTCCCCGGTCCAGTTATTTTTGAAGAATGTCTCTCAATTTGAGTATATCTGAGGTTACCTCAGGATTAGATTCAAGTTATACTTTCTTTGTAGGAATACTAAAGAAATAATATTGTACCCTTCTTAGTGCATCGTATCAGGAGGCACATGATATCAATTTGCCCCATTACTGGTGATGTTAATTTTGATTACTTGGTTAAGATCAGGACTGCCGAGTTTCTTTCTCTGCTGTAAAATTACAATATTTCCCTTTTTATTAAACAAATATCCTGTAAGAAGATACTTTGAGAATATAAGATACATCATTTTTCATCAGACTTTCACCTGCTAATTTTAGCATTCCTCGGTGGTTCTTTGCAGACTTTTTAAGCACTGTTCTTTTCCTAGTTCCCACCTGATTCCCTAAAAAGGATTATCACTGAAACCATTAGAATTCAAAGACATCAACTAAGTTAGACAACACACTCTCTTGCTAGGGTGTGAGGAAAATGCCTTTTCACTCATTGCTGGTGGGAGTGCAGAATGCTATAACCCTTTGAAGGAAATCTGGCAATACCAGCATTACAAATGAGTTTACCCTTTGAGCTGGAAATCCCACTTCAGAAAGTGTATCCTACAGATATATCTGCATGGGTATAAATTAGGTTACCAATTGTAACTTGATTTGCAATGGCAAAAGATTAGAAACAACTTCCATCTATAGAAGACTAGTTAAACCAAGGTACATCCCCACAATGGAAAACTATGCCACTGTCAAAAAGAATGAGGCTGTTCTCTTTGTACTGATATGGAAGGATCTCTAGGCTCACTAAGTAGAAAAAAGCAAGCTGCAGAGCAGTGCTTATAGTATGCTAACTTTTCTATCACAAAGTGGGGATGATGGGGCAGGTGCAGACTGACAGGGGTGGAAGTGAGATTTGTCAATATGAACCTTCTTATTTTTCTATTTTTGAACATGTCAATATATCACCTAGTCAAGAAGGTCTGGACTTTGTGAGCAACAGGGCATCAGGGTTGTGTCCCACAGAGGCTTGGGGAGAGAGGAGTACCAGGGCATGACACAAAGGTGGTATCAGCACCAAAGAGGGACTAGAAACAGCCTGAGCCCCTGGCTGGTGACAAAGGAGGAAAGGAGACTGAGAGAAGCCCAGTTCAGGTGGAACTGATGGAACAGAGGTGTTTAGGTGTGCCCTGACTGGCAAAATTATTTCTAATGACAGTATAATATTTCATTGTCTAGAATTTAACCATTACTTCACATTAGCTTAGGTCAAAATCTTTAAATCTTTGTTTTCTTGTTTTGTTTTTTATGGTCGCACCTCGCAGCATGCGATCCCTGAATAGGGATCGAACCCGTGCCCCCTGCAGTGGAAGTGCAGAGTCTTAACCACTGGACCGCCAGGGAATTCCAAAATCTTTAAATCTTTGAATATGATAATGATAGGTTCCATTTACTACATTCCAGGATCTATGCTAAGTGCTTTACAGGCATTAACTTATATAATTCTCTTGTCAGCTCTACCAGGAAGATAATAATATGCCCAGTCTACAGACGAAACAACTGCTATTTACAAGGGTTAGGAACTTGCCCCAAATCACAAAGCTGGCAAAGGTGAGATTCAAAGCCTTGTCTGGATAGCTATCAAGAAAATGTCCATGCCTTCCCAGGTTAAAACTTACAGTGTCCAATTGTTTTTCTTGGGGTAGTGTTTATGATATGTCACCATCTGGTTCGTCTCCTCTGGGTAGTCTCTATCAAGTTTGCCCAGGTGTCCTTCAAAATTCAGGGTCCAGAAGCAAACTCAGGGACTGCCACCTTTTCCTTTGGTTGCCCATATTTAATTAGAAAGCATTTGTCTCTGACGCACATTCCAAATGAGACTTTCAGTTGGTCTTTTGGAGTCTTTAATACCAGCCCAGTCTTTGGTTCTCTTGCACACAGCTCCCCTTGGCTTTCATTGTCTAGATTTTGATGACCCCAAATCCCTTTCCTCTTGGTTCATCTTAGGCTGATTTGATGAGGAAAGGAAAAATCAGCTTGTACACTGGGCAAACTAATCTGGGTCTCTATCTCTCCCCTCCCCTCCACTGTCACTGGTATTCTGTAAAGTGTTTTAATAATTGTATATTTTGTTTGTTTGTTTGTTTTTTGCAGTACGCGGGCCTCTCACTGTTGTGGCCTCTCCCGTTGCGGAGCACAGGCTCCAGATGCGCAGGCCCAGCGGCCATGGCTCACGGGCCTAGCCGCTCCGCAGCACGTGGGATCTTCCCGGACCGGGGCACGAACCCGTGTCCCCTGCATTGGCAGATGGACTCTCAACCACTGTGCCACCAGGGAAGCCCAATAATTGTATATTTTAAAATCAAATTCTTCATGGAAACTTCTAACCATTTCTGGAACTGGAGGCAGACTTAAGAACTTTTATCAGGTAAAAATTAGCACTACTTCTCTCTATTCTGAACAAAAACAAGGTTGGAAGGATCTCAGAGGCCTCTGTGCTTTGCTGTGTTAGGGGTAGATTTGAGGAGCCATGGAGAGAAAAGAATGTAGCATTCAATCACCCTCTCTTTTCTATTTAATACTTCCTTCAAGATCAGTAACAAAATAAAAAATTCCTCTTTCCCTAGCCTTGCCTCTGGTCTCACTAGTAACTCCTGTGAGCAGGTAATCGAGCTGATCCTCACCACTGCCTCATTTCCTGGGCTATTCTGTTCTTTTCTTTGGGTCCAAGAGTAAGACCTTGGCAGAGAACAAACAGTAGAGCTGAGCTCCTGCTGTGGTTACTGAGTAACTCAAAGCTTAACTCTTCCACAGAAATTCAGCAAAACATCTAGCACAAAAAACAGAGTTGTCTTCAGCTCTCTTAGGTTTCTAGTTTACTTGGTGGTTATGACATTTTAATTAAGGTGAAATAAATTTTATCGAAGTAAATCCTGCATTATCATTTGGCAGCTTTCAGGTGAGATTCTCAAAGCATCTCATTGGAATTTGTCCAAATTCTCACAACTGTTAGAAAGTTCAGTTTTGGTTTCAGGGAAACCAAATGGAAACCAAATCAAAACAACAAATATTTATTGAACATGTCCAGTGCACATGCCACTGGGTCTTGAATGTACCAGGTACTCAATAAATATTTGTGTTTGAAGAAACCCAGGTTCAGAGTAGTTTTGCTGGCTTATTAACAGGAAAATAACTTTAAATTCCTCCCAAATGGAAAGTTAAGATTATCAAGTAAAGTAAAAATGCTTACTTATCCAGGGGAATTGACACCTTGTATGAACAGAAACACCAGACAAGGGTATTCTTGGGAGGTTGAGCAAGAGAGAGTTGCATGGAGTCAAAGCTCATTGCTTCTATGTTAGTTCAGGAAGTCGTAGGTGGTAAAAGAGAAACTGGGAAGACAGCAGAGGCAGAGGTAGAGGTAGTGGGAGAAAGTTCCCTGGAGAGATAGGGGTTGGGTTGGACAGACCAAGAAGCAATGGGAAGAAACTCACAGTAAAGCTAAGGCCAAGGGTGTATGTTTTGATAAGTACAGGTCAATTGTGTGACTGGTGTCTCTTACCTACCTCTGCCAAGGGCTGCTCTAGCAAATTTGACCAAATCCATTTGAGGGTTGAGGAGGAAATAAGGGGCTAGAAATGAATGTAGCTTGGCAGCTTTTATACCATCAGGACATAGTTGGTTTCAGGCCCTTTCCAAATGGCCAGTGCTGTAAACCAACAGATACTGCTTGGGCACAGGCTGTTCTAACTTTGAACAGAAACAAGTTTCAGGAATCACATCTTGGTATGGCTACAGAGGTTCAGCTAACCAGGGAATGCTGCTGGAGACAAAACCCTCGAGATGCTCAGAGAGAAACGGGCCAGCCCACTCTGGAGAGGCAGCCTGCGTCATGCCCTAAGGCCAGGATTTCATCAGGTTGCCTGGCTTGCTGTCAGGATAACAAAATGCCCAGTTAGATGATGCCAATGGTAAGCATAGGGACTGAGGAAAATTAGAGAGTATGTTTTAGTTCATAATAACCTGAACACTTTCGGACTTGGGAGGATAGAAAGGTGATGATAAACTAAGGTTACTGTAGGTTTTCCATAAAACTGTATTTTTTAAGGGCTTTGACACTGCAAAGGTAATTTTTTCCCTTTAACTTGATAATATGGGATCAGGTCTTGCGCTTGGTCAAGGGAATTACGGGAAGCACCTGATTTTTGTGGCATCTGTTTGATGGCACCCATTTGGGTGTTTAGAAATGCCAGTTATGCTCGTGCTGTTCTCAGAAATTCCTCCCCTCCTCTTCATTCCCATTGTCCTGGTGCAAGCCCTCATCATTTCTTGTAAGTCTACTGCAACAGATTCATAATGAGCTCTCTGTTTTAGGCCCTATTCCACTTCAAATTACAATCATCACATTACTCTCGGGCTTAAAATCTTTACTGGTTTTTAATTGCTAAGGGATAAAATCACAACTCAGAAGGGTACATAAAGCTTTTCAAGACCTGGCCTCAACTTAACTTTTCTAGTTATCCCCAACTCCTTGAAGTTCTATTCCAGGCCGTATTCTTTCATGATTATATATGTGCTCCCAGGCTTGGAGTCTCCACTTCCCACTTTGTTCATCGTATAAACCCTTCTTTATACCTTTCAGGATCAACACCTCACATGCAAAAACTTTCTTGAATTACCTTGTTTCTCCCAGCCTTACACACTTGCCTTTAAGTGGTCTCCAATTACGCCTTACATCTCACTCATTTCACTAAAAGTTTAAGTCTGATAGGCAGAAACTGGATCCTTCTGCTTCTAAAATTGCCTATCACGTAGAAAGAACCCTACTATTTGAAAGTGTGGTCTTCGGACAAACAGCACTGGTATCACCTGGGAGCCTGTTAGATAATCTCTGGCCCCACTCCAGACCCACTGAAACAGTAACTGCACTTTAACAAGAGCCCCAGGTGACTGCATTCATGTTAGGTTTGAGAAGCACCGACACAGAAGCTTCTCAATGAACGTGAATAAAGAGGCACAAATCTGATCCCTTTAATTCCCCTGCTTACAACCCTTCCTTGGACTCGTTTTATAAATAAAATGCAACTTTGTGATCTGGCTCTGCATCCAAAGCCACTATCTCACTCTCTCTACTCTAACTTCAATGACCTTCTTCGTTTCCATAAGTCTTTCTTTCAGAGTTCACCCATCTTTTTTTCTCTGACTAGGAGTCTCCTGCCCCGCCCGTGTGCACTCCCCCCAAGCTGTTTCTTACCTTCAATGCCACTTCCTCAAGAAAGCCTTTGCTGGCTAGCCAAGCAAGGCTAAATCTTCCTTGTGTATAGCCTCACAGCTCCTTGGCTCTTCTTTTTTTAAAGAAATTTATCCATTTATTTTTGGCTGCGTTGGTTCTTCTTTGCTGTGTACGGACTCTCCCCAGTTGCGGCGAGCAGGGGCCACTCTTCGCTGCGGTGCATGAAGTCTAGGCGTGCAGACCTCAGCAGCTGTGGCCCACGGGCTCCAGAGCGCAGGCCCAACATCTGTGACCCACGGGCCCAGCTGCTCCGCGGCATGCGGGGCCCCCCTGGACCAGGGCCCGAACCTGTGTCCCCCGCGCTGGCAGGTGGATTCCCAACCACTGTGCCACCAGGAAAGTCCGCTCTTCTGAGGATAGCTGTGGTTGCATAATCCTTTGGTAATTCTGTCCAGTGCTCTGTAGATGATTTATGTTATGTATCCTTAAACTGTATACATGTCAAGTTCATAAGTGGAGTCTGAGCTCCTTAAGGGTAGAGAGTATTTCCTCTTTATCCCCTACAGTGTTGTGCCATATAGGGAGTACTCAGTAAATTACTTTAGTAAATACTGTACTGTTTAGTGAGTAGTTGAAAGTTTACTTTTGATGTGCTAGGTGTTCCAAATAAGGGTGGCAGCCATTAACTAAATGAGCCACCATGTTGGAAAGCAGAGGGATTTACAAATTGATCATTGCAGATTAGCTGATTACTGGGATTGAGATGCTAATATACACAAAAAAACAAACTCATGTTTTTTAAAAAATAAATTTATTTATTTTTGGCCGCATTGGGTCTTTCTTGCTGCACACGGGCTTTCTCTAGTTGTGGTGAGCAGGTGCTACTCTTTGTTGCGGTGTGCGGGCTTCTCATTGTGGTGGCTTCTTTTGTTGTGGAGCACAGGTTCTAGGCACACGAGCTTCAGTAGTTGTGGCGCGGGGGCTTCAGTAGTTGTGGCTTGCGGGCTCTACAGCACAGGCTCAGTAGTTGTGGCACACGGGCTTAGTTGCTCTGTGGCATGTGGTATCTTCCCAGACCAGGGCTTGAACCTGTGTCCCCTGCATTGGCAGTTGGATTCTTAACCACTGCACCACCAAGGAAGCCCTCAAACTCATATTAATCAATGAGTCTCAGTGTAAGGGATCACAAAGTACCCTGTTGCTTGTAAGCAGGGTAGGCCTAGGTAAGTGGTAAAGACAGCAAGTCTGGTTTTGGAATTCCCATTCTAGATTTTATGGCATTCAAGAATGGTTGCAATAGTTACCATCCTTCATACCCTCTGAACTTTTTCTTACTGTGGCCCCTTCTCCTGAGGTCAGATATGGTACTAACGGACAACTAATTGCTAACTGATGGTACAAGGAGTGATGTTTGTTCACTGGTAATGTATATTATTTTTCTTTTAAAAATATTCAGTTATTTTAAAGGAAACTCTAGCCATTGTCAGTTATTGTCTTTTAAAAATATGGACATTTTATTACATAACAATGTTGCTATTATCACATTGAACAAAAGTGTCATTCCTTGGTTTTATCTAATACTCAATACTTAAGTCAAATTCCCCTAACTATATTATATAAAAGAGTCTTTGAATGTTTGGTTTGTTGGAATTAGAATCCAAAGTCCACCCGTTGCATGTGATTTTTATATCTCCAAAGTTCCTTTTAATCTAGAGTATTCCCCTCTCCTCCCCTTTTTTCTTCTTCATGCCATTGAGTTCTTGAATAGGGTATATTTTACAGTGGTCTCTAAGAGAAAATCCTCTAAATGCCAGGAGTGACTAACTGGTGGGGATTTCAGGACAATTAGGAAAAGTGAGTAAGAACGGAAAGACAAAAAATATTTGCATCAGGAAGGTATTCAGAGCAAGGCCATGTTGCTTAAGCATAAAAAGGTTCTGATTTTAAGAGAAGGCATAAAACCCAGAACTTTGGATGTTAACCATGGAGTCTCACTGAACACTGACCCTAGGATTTCAGAACCATTACTTTTACTCCTAATGTGCAATCACTGCATAACAAATGAAGTATTCTGAACTGTGGTGTTGGACTAATTCCTGTGATATATATAAAATTGACACTACAAGTATGTGTGTTTGTATACATTACCTACTTCTCTATTTTTCACCTAAAAAACGAACAAACAAAAAAACATAACTCCATAAAAAAGGTGTAAGAAAACAATCCCAAGGTTAGAATAAGAGGGCACAGGCTCATTTACAAAAAAAGACTACGCGTTTCTCCTCATCAATTTATCATTTAATATAAATGCTGACAGAAAGCAGATAAAGACCTTGTAGACACTTTCATATATTTACAAACCAAAAGGCGAATCACCTCCTTCTACTTGTTAAGATAGTCCTTTTATCTGCAACTTGTGGGAGCCTTAAACACTAATTTGGAGCAACATGAGGCTGAGTCAGTTTCCAAGATAATAAAGAAAGGAACAGCATTTTAACAAAATGTGGCATCTTTGATGTAGACAACATGCACACAGATAACACAAATTAAAAAGATGGCCCTCATCCTCTCAAAACTCTGCAACAAGGAGAGTATGTACTTATTCAGACCCAGCATTTTGCTGTCCTAAACATCTTCCTACTACTATTTTTCTTCCACTTCACTTTTTTGAAGTCTGTTTAAAAATTCAAAATATAAACAGATTTTTAAAAAGAGAGGGAAATGGTCTATTTCAAAAACAGGTTTCTTTTTTCCTATTCCAAAAGAACTTCCAGGAGATAAAGTCTTCAAATAAGATTTCACAGTTTGCCAAGTGCTAATTTCACAGCTTGTGAAATTCCAACTCATTATGTCTTCACTTTTTAAAGAAAAGTTGGAAACACTTGGAAAAAGTAAAATTTCACAAACTTCAGCAATTTAAACATAAGCTGTCTCTTTAACGCTCGATATTTTTATTTCTGAACAGGAGGCAGGCAAGAAAGAACAGGGAGCTAAAGGCAAGGGAGAAAAATAGGAATGCAAGAACTTTAAAAAAATGGTATCTTGTCTAGCACTAATTTAAGAACAGGAGATATAAATTCTCACTATTCAAACTGTAAATGATTTCATGAAGTCATTTATAACCTGACTCAAATCTCATGGGCTCCTTTATTATCCTAGATTATTTTTGACTTGTTAAATATACCTCCGCAGGGCACAATCACATACAATCAATACGATTGGTAAATTACACAAGCTCTATCCCAAGCAAATATGCATCAATGTTAAAAAGTTACTTAAAAAAACAGAAACAAAATAAAACAAAATAAAATCCACCCAAAAAGGTGATAATGACTGCAGCATGTCTCGGGGAGACTGGTATGAGCCAAATTGACCACAGTCAGGGAAAAAGGGTAAGAGGGGTAACAAGGGGAAGAGACCACACACAAGAAGAGGAATCTCACAACTGGAAAATGTTTTAAGTGGGTGAAAGGATTTGTTCATTATCTTGATTCACTTTTTCCATTTCTGTTGTTCTAAAAACTCACAGATTCATCGTCAAGTAAGATAATGAAGCCTATGGATCAATGAATAAAATTAAAAAAAAAAAAAGAAAAAAAGAAAAACTTCTTTTCCCCAAGTTCCTTTCATTCCCAGAAGGTGGGAAGAAGAGAAAGGATGAAAGGGGGAATAAAGGAAATTTAGGCAACAATACACCTGGAAAAAGTAGCTCTCAGAACAGTGTCTTAGTTGAACAGAGGATGTAAACATGATAAGCAAAAGCTTAAAATGCCTTGAAATCAGAGGAGTATTTTACAGGGTGGTTCAGATATTATTGTGAGAATGGCAGCCTATCAGTGGAGAGAGATTACACTAATAAATGGTGATTTTAAAAAATCAGGTTAAAAAAAAAAGGCTACCAATTATCCACCCAATAGTTGTTTCCACTCTTTTCTTGACCCTTTCATACACCATCTGGAGTTGGGGTAGGGGCCCACCTGACAGTTTCCAGTTATAAGATGACTCTGAGTGCACAACCTAGAATGGATGCCAAAGACCTGTGAGCTCTGTCTACTTAGAGTTTAAATTAAAAACAAAACAACACAAACAAAAAAACCCAACTAGAAATAATGAGACCTCAATACAAGAAAATAAGTCACCTTATCTAGTATACAACATACATTAGGATAACAAACTCCACAGGATTTTATTTCTCTAAATACATATTTTTGGACACAATATTGTTGTGAGGCTTAAGTTCTCTCTCTTGGGTTACTGTGCCTTATTTTCTTTTGAAAATAATGGTTATTACTCTAGGGATGTTCTGCTCAGGAATAAAGTTTAGGGGAAGTTCAGTGTTTGGCTGAAAATTCAGAAGCTCTGAAAACAAGGATTCCAGTGGTGAGGTTAGTCCCTTTATCACAACAGGATTTCAAAGGGCTCTTTACCCACTTTGTTCAGTGCAGTATTGAGAATCTACCCACTGGGAACATATTTATTATTAAAAGGTGGTACTTCTTCTTGGTGGTGGCAGTTTCCTATTCTTCATTAACATTATAGCTAGCGTTACAATCTAATGCAAGTGAAAACACCTTTAGCAGTCAAAGAAATAAAATCTTAAGAACCAAATGGTAAGCTGGCATTTACTACAATTAACAGTATCTTTCAACAAAAACAACTTTCTTTTTCTAAGTGGCTCAGGAAAGTTGAAATAAGAATTTTAAAAAATATTAACTGCAATCCACCTACAATTCCCAATAAGTAATTTCAGCAGGAAAGTTTCATAAAGCTGAGCTGAAGCAACAAATAAATATAAAAATCATAGTTGTCCAAGGTAGAAAGGTATGAATGTGGGCCAGCAAAATGGGCAGCCAGGTAAAATGATGACAGTAGTAGACTGCTTGCCTGTTCAATCCCTAATGTTGAACGTAAAATCTGCTTAGTTTAGTAGCTCTGTCTAATTTTTATCTAAAAGGATAGGCAGACTTTTCAGGGAAGAGATCACCTTGCAAACACTATAACCATGTATCGTCAATAAAAAATAAACATAATTGGACTCTTTTAGGGTAAAAATCTAAGTAAACACTGCAGTTAATTTCCAGACAGGTTATTAATTTCCCCTAAAAAGTAACTGAGCCTTTCCTTTTAATGATATATAAGACATTACAAGTGCTTTTTACAGATAGATTTTATACATGAAACCTTTACTCAATGCTTTAAAATGAGCAAAAAAAAAAAAAGTAGAAGAAGATGGTTAGATCTCCATCTATAACCATTTGTACATAAGCAATAACAACCGAGTACTCTTTAGTGAAAAGAATCTATTTTTCTCTGAATCTGAATATAATCTAACATGTACTGACTATAGTTACTTGACCATAGTGATAGTAGATTGTCCTTTAGGCACAAGTAAAATAACAAAACTACAACATGCTATCATGACAGGATAATCTCAGCAAAAGGGAGGAGGAACTGCTTACACACAATATTGTAAAAGATGACATTCATGGTTTAGAAAAACTGAAGAATTTTCATTACTTTTACATTTTATAAGGCCAGCTAACTTTAACAGTTAACTTTAGATACATCTCCCTACACAGTATAATCAACTCACAACTACTAAGAGGCTTCACAATCGAAATGGCTACTATTTCCTCCCAAACCAAAACAGAGTAAAGCACAAGTCTTTGGCTCTCCTTTAAAGAAACCAGCAGGTTACCGTTCCTAACCAGACCTTTGTTTGCCTACCAGTAGGGCAAATACCACATTTGTGCATCACTGAGTAATAACACCATTAGAAAAGGCAACTTCATAGAAGTTATTGGCTAAGCGAATTCATTTGAATGCTCTGTTTTGAGGCAGCAAACTGTCACTGTTGCAGATTGGGGAGGGCAGTGGGTAAATCAAGGGGAATTTGCAAGATACAGAAGGGACAGAGGAAAAAAAGAAAAACAAAAACTTTGAGCTCCAACCCTGAAGACCAATGGGAAGTCTGATGGAGTTACATATTCAAGGTAGCAAATGAGAATCATACCAATGTTATGTCTTTTAGGCAAAAAACTATATATATAAATAAATAAATACATGGGAAAGACTAGGAGAAGGGAAGGGAAATAAAATGGGAGAAGGGAATCAACCACATTAATGCTGTATGAAATAAATTTTTATACATTCTGAGTAATTGAGTATTTTGTAGCTGGCATTAGAAATAGTGTCTTATTATTTGAATATTACTAGAAACCTATGTTATAACTAACTTTTCTTTTTATTAGAAAAGTAACAAGGAATGGATCTTTGGTCACTTCAGCCTCTGTAAATTACCCAAGTCATGGCACCTACTGAACTTATGACAATATCTATAAGTAAGGCAAAAGAACTACATGTAAGTGAGAAAATTGAGTCTAGATATCTTATTCTCGGTTCTTCTACCTTCTTCCAGAGACTCACTGAAGAAAGAAAAAGTCCAAGTACTTTTATATTCCTAGCTGTAATAAAATTCTGGTGTTGTTATCCAGACTGAACACAATGCTTATTACTCCTACCTTAACCCTCTCAGAACTGTTCATTTTCATCAGAGATGTCTGAGTCTTGCCTTTTAATTCAGTGAAAAGCAAACAGTCATCTTCAGAAGAAATTAACATTTGAATAAGTAGAAAGCATAAAAACTGTATTTCCTATCTGACTGGTTTCATCTTCTACCTGTCTCTAAAGGAATAAATTTAAAAAGCTAGAAAAGTCAATTATTTTTCATAGATTTTAACAAAAAAGCAGTTAGAAAGTCAAGCAGTTTTGCCTGAACAGGCCATTGACCCTTATAGGCTCATCATATCACAAGGTATACAACAGAGAAAAGGAAAAGAGAAAAAAAAAATTGGAGGTTTTATTGAATTCCTAAAACTGCCTGTGAGCACTGCGAAAGCTGTAAGAATTTCTATGAGGTAAGGCAGAGTAACCAATTTAAAATAGGTAAATTACAGGCACAATGGGACAGTATACCTTTCTCTTGCTGTTCTACCCACTCAGATTTCCTCTAGAGTGTGAGGCCTTAGAGAGGTACAGCTAGGGTTAAGGCTACAATTTGAGAGATTCCCCCCATCTTCACTCCATGAAAATACCTTAAAAAGAGAAAGAGTATTTTAAGTCAGTTCAAAACAGTGGCTTCTCTGGTTTTATTCATAATAGGAATACTGTGTATATTAATCCCTGTTTCTGCCTAGCTTACAAAATCAAAATGGTGAAAGGAAGAATGAGTATATTTGAAGAAAATAAACAAGAACAACAGAAGTTGAGTTATTAGGGGTTTCAACAGATACCCAAAATGGAATTTTACTTTTACTCCAAATTTCAACAAAATCAATACCCATAAATTCCTTTTCAGTACCAGAATCATTCTGAGTTCCAAATTGAACCAACTGCTCCTAAAATTTAGGAATTAAACATGTACAAAGGAGAAATAACATCTGCCCAAATCTGCCTACAGAAGGTTAGAGGCCAAGAATGTTGTCTTTTATGGCTATAGAGAGAAATGAAAAATCTCGGGACTGTCAGACATAAAAGTTTCTCTCCTTCTCCCAAAAAAACAGTAAGTACTTAAAGAGTAAATGTAAGAGGGTTTTAAGCAAAATAAAACAAATAAAAAAGGCAAAAAAGCAAGTGTATTTTAAAAAAAAAGGAAAATATGGATATCAACTGATAAAATGCCTCATCTTCATTCAGTGCTTCTACCTCCCAATCAGTCATTTTATCGCAACAGCTGCGCTCATGCGAAAAAATCCATAAAACATACCCAATATATATACAGATATAGCTATGTATATATGTATATATATAATATATATATAAATTTTTATTTAAATAAAAAAGAAAGCTCGAATCCCAAGCCAATATGTGTATATCAAATCCTTGACCAGCCAGGTCTGTAGGGCATAATCAAATTCAATGTGAAATAGTATATAAACACGGTGCCTTGACTGGGCAAATTAAATAATTGCTACTCAAAAGAGTGTTCTGTTTGGACTCTCCTACTGGTAGGCAATGTCAGGACTGTATTACCCTCCCCCCACCCTCACCCCCCATTTGTTTCATTTAACAATATGATGGACACAGAGCTTAGACTGAGGTTGTTATGACCTCAGCAGGAGTTAAGGGTTAAGAAAATAAGAAACAAGAAAAATACAAACTCTTGCTTTTACCCAACCAAAGCAATGCAGTAACTTATTACATAACCAGTGCTTTCTGTTTTAGTAGTATAATCCAGAAAGGGAAATTTTTAGAAATTCAGGCAAACATAGGGATAGGGTGGGTGCTGTATCAAATAATCCCCACTAAACATGTTTTATATGGTCTTAGTTCAGTACAGACATGTGGCATCAGAATATGTGCAGCAGAACTAAGTAATAAAAATTCTTCCTTATTCTTTTCAACATTTTCATGAAGAATCTTTTCAATATTGTAAAGCCAAGACTACAAAAATTGACTTCTAGGTACTATCTACTTGCGCTAATGATTCTGAAAAGCAGCAACTGATTAATTCATGAACTATCCTTAAGATTCAGGCAGTTCGTATTTGCCAATCTCTGAAAGCCAAGGGCTCCAGTATACGGGAATTTTATACTTTTGGTTTTTGAGAGTAAAACATACACATCCATTGAACTAATGTGGCTCTGTTCATTTTAAGTTCAAATCAAGTGTTGCAGTTTTACAACATGGTTGATTGTCCTGGTTTTTGAACATTCTATGATTTCAGCAGAGGTTCAATTTGAAAAAGCACAGCTCTAAATTTCCAACCATCACCTCAATATAGGTAATAAACCAAGTATGTATTTTCAGTGCTACTAAATTAGTTTATCCTGAAAGTAATCTCCATTTGAATCTCCTCAAGCAATCTAAAATTGGCTCAGGTTTCTGATTACATTAAGAGAATGAAAGAGGTCCGTCCATAATATCAGAAATGAGGGCTTCAAAAATTAATTGGTAATTATCTCTCTGAAAAGCTGAAATAAACACAAAAATAAGAAATAAAGCCCTCCTGAACAATAACTACAAAAAGTTTTAATGCCATATGAAAAACCTACCTACACATGAAGCTAGTGACCCAGAAAGAGAAAGCAGATTATGGCTTCTAAATAACAGCTCTTGGAAAGTTGGTGTGCTGCACATTTTCTAATAACTAGTCTATTACTGTCTATTTCTCAAGCACCACAGAATTCTCAGAAAGGCCAGTGCTTTTTGTCTGCTGTAATTTATGGGGTTGGGTTGTGAGAGTTAGAAAGGATTGGGGGTAAGGAATTATACACTGGGTATGTAATAATACCAAAATACAAGAAAAACCTACTTCATTAAGATCATACAATTAATCAAACAGAGTGTATATATAATATCTTTTTTTTTTTAAAGCCCTGGATCCAAGGCGTCCTAAGTTATTAAAATAAAGTTCATTCACAGAACAAAAACAAATTTAATCTGAATTGCTTGCAGATACTGCTAATTTTCTTTTTCTTTTTCTTTTTTTTTTAAATTAAAAAATGCATTATTGTGAACTATGTGCAGGGTTTGTTTTTAGTAGTGGTGTTTGTGCACATTGCCTCTGGTGCTTTTCCTGGATTTCTCTGACCACTCTCAGAGAAAAGGTTTAGAAGTTATCTGTTCTCCTACCCCTACGCCCCACAAATTGGTTAGGAACAGAAGATAAAAGTAGGACTCCTCATGTTTTAGGGAGCAGAACTGGATGTAACTCCTGATCTCTGGGAGTCATTATTGTCCCCTCCTCCCTCAGGGTCCTCTGACAGGTTCAGAGAGTTGGTCTTGTTTGATAGGAGGCTGATGTTCTCTTCTGTCAAGGCTGATCCATTCGGCACATCACTGTTAATGGTTTTTTTTTTTTTTAAAAAAAAAGGAGTTTGGATTTTAAAAAAGGAGAGAGATAAAAATGATTATTTAGTAGAATAAAATCAACAGGGCCTTTCTTTTTAGCAGTATGGAATGGCATACATGAATGGCATTCAAACTTTAATTTACAGCTCTATATCCATGCTTTATTTTAGCATAGGGGCTGGCAAACTAAGGCTAGCTAGCTGCCTTTCTTTCTTTTCTTTAAATTTTGTTTTTCTTAGCTGCCTGTTTTTGTAAACAAATTTTTATTGGAACACAGCCTGTCCATTTGCTTGCATATTGTCTATGGCTGCTTTCACATTACAATGGCAGAATTGAGAGTTTTGACAGAAATAGTAAAACTCATAATTTTAAATATTCACTATCTGACCTTTAAGAAAAAGTGCTGACCCCTGCTTTTAGCAGGTTTACTAGTACAAGAAATTGCTTTGAACCCAGGATAATGCATGGATTTAAACAGCCAAAAACCTAAGCCTGAAAGCAACAGGGCATTAGATATTGTTGTATGTCATCAGGAGGGCAACTCGGGACTATGCATCAAAAGCCTCAAAATACCCTAAGGTGCAAAATACTCTAAGATGCAAGATATGCAAACAAAGAATTAACTATAATATTGTTTATTGCAGGGTTGTTCATAATAGCTGATATGTATCCTTCCCTACCTGTAGAAGAATAATGGATGACATGGGATAGACCAAATTAAAAACAAGGAGGATGGGTGAGGGCGGGGCAGGTAGGTGGGTGGAAGAGGCTAAATGCCTACACACTTCAAAAAACCGGAAGAGGGCTTCCCTGGTGGCGCAGTGGTTGAGAGTCCGCCTGTCGATGCAGGGGACACGGGTTCGTGCCCTGGTCTGGGAAGACCCCACATGCCGCGGAGCCTGCACGTCTGGAGCCTGTGCTCCACAACGGGAGAGGCCCGCGTACCGCAAAAAAAATAAATAAATAAATAAATAAAAAGACCAGAAGGGTATACATCAAAATGTTAACACAGCTTTTTTTTTTTTTTTTTTTTTTTTGCAGTACGCAGGCCTCTCACTGTTGTGGCCTCTCCCGTTGCGGAGCACAGGCTCGGGATGCACAGGCTCAGCGGCCATGGCTCATGGGCCCAGCTGCTCCGCGGTATGTGGGATCTTCCCGGACCGGGGCACGAGCCCGTGTCCCCTGCATCGGCAGGCGGACTCTCAACAACTGCGCCACCAGGGAAGCCCAACACTGGTTTTAAATAAATTAAAAAACAAGGGGAAAAAGGAGATGGAAGCAGAAAATTTTATTTCTTAGGTATTAACAGATACTTCAACCTTGGGTCTGATCTAAAATAAGTTTTAACTCCTAAACTTATGCAAAAATATTCTTTTCTCAGTGTATACAAAATAATATTTTAAAAATCAAATTATATGTATGAGGGTACTTCTGTCATGACTGTATAAGACTATGAAAATGTCCCTTTCTTTACCTGAATGTCAATGTAAGGTCCTCAGCTGGAACCTTATTTTGTGGTTCTGGTTGTCCATTTTCTGCTTGCTTACTTGTATTCAATTTGCTTTTCATGTCCAGAGAACACTGGTTCTCCTTTGAAAGAAAAGGAAATAAATTCAATTATCTTTTATTTAATGGTGCTAATGGAAGAGAGAACAGATATATATAATACAAAATGATGATCAGAAATCATATTTAGTTCTGTAAAATGACCAAAGAAACAGGCAGATTAAAAGAGAGACATAGGGACTTCCCTGGTGGCACAGTGGTTAAGAATCTGCCTGCCAATGCAGGGGACACGGGTTCGATCCCTGGTCCAGGAAGATCCCACATGCCGCAGAGCCACTAAGCCAGTGCGCCACTGAGCCCACGTGCCCGAAGAGCCCATGCGCTGCAACTACTGAGCCCATGCACTGCAACTACTGAAGCCCGCGTGCTCTAGGGCCTGCATGCCGCAACTATTGAGCCCGTGTGCTGCAACTACTGAAGCCTGTGCATCTAGAGCCCATGCTCCACAACAAGAGAAGCTACCACAATGAGAAGCCTGCGCAGCAATGAAGAGTAGCCCCTGCATGAAGCAACTAGAGAAAGCCCGCGCACACAGCAACAAAAACCCAATGCAGCCAAAAAAAAGAAAGAGAGAGAGACATACACAAAAACATAATGGAGTACGGCCCACTTGCTCACTATCCAAGCTGGATAGCAAGGGGACAAATGCCTCAAGTTAACATGGAAAAATCTCACAGAAAAACTGATGACTCAGAAAAAGCAAGTCAAAATATAATAAGTATCTATAATACATTTATTGAAAACAGAAAAATGAAATATCCCACCTATTTGCTTAAAAAGAATGTGAAAACTATGCAACAATAAAAAAAACAATTACCATGCAATCTGAGGGAATGGTTCAGTCTCCTAAGACTAAAAATTTACTGAAATGAGTGTTCATGCACTATGAAACAAACCCTAAGCGTATCTATGGATATAATTCCACAAGAAATAATATGTAGATGGCATCTCACTCATGACAAAAAAATAGGTCATCAATAACATAAGGGCTGTGAAACATAGAAATGTTATTTGGTAATACATTTTTGTTTAACATGAGGGCACTGCAAAAAACACCATCCCCTCTGCTTCCTTCATCAATACGTTTAACAGAAATTTAGTAACTTCCAGATAACCACCTTGTTTTCCTGGAAAGTTTTTTGTAATGCAGAAAACTAAGACAAAGAACACACTCAAGCCAAAAGAGAATGAGGAGAAGAGTGATAAAACAGGGAGGCAGACCATCTTCAGGACACTCATTGTCAGTATTAATCACTCAGTGCAGTGCCTTGGAGTGATGATTCTACAGCTCTAGATGATTCTAGAACTCCAGAGCCACGAGTTCAGTGACACAACTACACAGAGGCTTTCCTTTCAGCTTTCCTCTCTTTTCCCACCATAGCACTTACCATGCTCAGTTCCCGGGTTCTCTTCCCGATTTCCCTTTCCACCTGGTGCAGTTCCAAGCTCAGCTGCTCACTTGAGGGCGCTCCAGGCCATTTTTGCGGCGGCGGCGGCGGCGGTGGGGGCTGTGATTGGCCTGCCAAGGCGCTCGCCTCCCTCTGCAGCGCCAGCCTGCTACCGACAGCCTAGTGCAAAAGCCAAGCGCACAGCTCAACACACGTCACGCCGCGCACAGAGTGACCAGGCCCGAAGCCAGACCCGCCCAAGCAACTTACTACTCATGGATTGGCAATAAAAATGATGCAAACGTAAGGCACTGCTTCTTCTCTGAGTACCATTTGAATACAAAAGGGAAAAGATGGGGCATTTAAACTTAGTGAATAGTAATTTAATGTTTGGTGTAAGTTGCTCTTTTTATTTTCTTAGTGGAAAGAGAAGTCAACTAAAAGTGTGCTTCTTTCCTTTTCTGTTTTTTTCCTTTTGTTTTTTAATTGAATTTTCTCTGATGTAAATTCTATAATTTCTTTCATGAAACCTCAGTAATGGCAGGGACTTTTAACCACAGTGAGTTAAATAGTGCTGAAATTCTTTTGGAACAGAAAATCAGTCTAGAAATTTCAACTAAGACAAAAAGCCATGAAATAGCAAGGTAAGGAATAATGCTTTATGGAGTTAAAGGTCCAAATCTTCAACAAGTTAATAAACTAAAGGTGAACATAATAAACACAGCGTTCTTTTTTCTTGCGATAGGAATCAGCAAGAAGTTTTGGACCAATGTTAATAAAGCAATGGGAAAAAGGAGACAAACATGAATACTATACAGGTTTTTATTTCTTATTTCATAAGAGAACAAGCTAGACACATGTTCAAAAACAAACACACACACACACACACACAAATCCCTCCTACTGGTCTTGCTAATAAGAAAGTCTATGGAGGGTGGGAGGGAGGGAGACGCAAGAGGGAAGGGATATGGGAACAGATGTATATGTATGACTGATTCACTTTGTTATAAAGCAGAAACTAAAAAAAAAAAAAAAAAAAAAAAAAAGGTCTAAGATCGAATCAGTTAGAAATTTATTTCCAAAGCAATAGCTTACTTACTATTACAGATCTTGGAAAGATATAGATCTAGAAAGAAACGTTCTAAGAGCATCTTTTTCTCCAGAAGGGAGCAATGCATTTATCACTAGAATGTCTTTAGCTTTCCATATTCAAAGTCTATGTTCCAATGCAAAGGATAATATAAACAAAACCTAGTCTTCCTGATGTGGCACTTAAAGAACTTTAAATTCTTTGCCTTCTGACATTTTGTTTCTCTTAAGTATCAGGTAGCATGGTGGAAAGAACACTGAATTTGGAGTATGAAGAGCTGGGTTCATGTTTCAACCTCTGTGAAACTAATAACCTTCAACCAAAAAGGGGGGCAGACAATACCACCTGCCTAATCTAATTGTCAGGGACATGTATGGGTCAAATAAGATATGTGATAGTAATTTATAAACTGAAAGAACTATATTAATGAAAGGTGGTATTATTATACAGAGGCTATATTTTTTAGGTCAAAGTTCTAAGCTTCTACTAAAGATGATGATGAGTAAAAGAAGTGAGAGAAATTTTTTTAAAATTAAAGAAAATGTAAGAAATTAGAAACAAATCTTAAGCTAAAAGCATCTGTTGATTAAAAAACTATATACTAGGGGCTTCCCTGGTGGCGCAGTGGTTGAGAGTCCGCCTGCCGATGCAGGGGACACGGGTTCGTACCCCGGTCTGGGAAGATCCCACATTCCACGGAGCGGCTGGACCCGTGAGCCATGGCTGTGGAGCCTGTGCTCCGCAACGGGAGACGCCACAGCAGTGAGAGGCCCGTGTATCGCAAAAAACAAACAAACAAACAAAAAACTATATACTATATACCTTCAACTTAAATGTGCCATCAAGGAATATAAGCTCCTTTTATATTTTTTATTTTAGGTATTTTAGATAATCTACAAATTTTAGATTATCTAAAATATTATACAGTATAAAAATATAAAAGGAGCTTATATATATACATATATAATGTATAATATATAAAACATATAAAATATGTTTTCTATTCTCAGGTAATAGAAATTCTAAATTTCCTATTGTCTCAGAACTTCGAAGTACTTAAATTCTTTGAAAAATGGACAACTATACTAACTCTTAGGAAACAAACCTTAAAGTTTTTTGTTCATTTTACCTCAAAAGTTCCTCCTTTTAAAACTCTTCAAAAACTGGAATGAAAAAATATCTCTAGGCTGGTACCTCTAGTCCACGTAGCTGGGTCTGTTGGCTAATTTGTTGGTTTAATTGCTGCAATTCTAGTCGTAGCTGTTCCCTCTCAGCAGATGGAAGGGGTTTTCCATGACTGGCCACTTCTGACATAGATATTCTCTCCCTTTTGTGGGAAAGAAATTATGGAATAAATTTAAAATTTTATTTTAAAAAAATGTTATGACCAGAAAAACAAAGTAAGTTGAGTCATTTTAAAGGCTTGTAAAAGTAAAAAGAATGACTTATACCTCTCACTGAAGTGTCCCTGAGAAGGTATGTTTTGATGAGGTGAATATGGAGAACCTCCCCAGCCACTGTGGGTTCCATACGGACCATAATCTGTAAGAGAGTAACCTACAATGGAATGATGCAATTCATAGATTTGATTCTTCTTTTTAGGTAGCCACAATCTAAAAGGCGTAGGCATATTATGTACACAGTTATCTTGAAAGATGGAGGGGTATTGATATTTGTTTTTCCCCCACTAAAATGTCAGTCTTTGTAATTTTTTCTTTTGTTTGATTTTTTTTAAAAAAAATGAGATTATTTTAACAAAAGCAATGAAACTATTAAAAATAACACATAGGTTACCTTCATATACAGATATTTTAGTTTGTACCCCTACAATTCCCTGGGTTACAATTACCTTTCTACAGGGATAATTCCACAGGAAAGTTTGAAGACTACTGCCCTGCAAGATTATGAAAAGCACTGATAGTAAATGGGGAGTGCTGGGAGTTGTGACTATGAACACTCCAAATCAGCTTACCTCTGAGATTCTTACCTGAAATGTTAATAGATTTTGAGGGAGCTCCCTGAGGTGCCATAGCCTGCATTGGGCCAGCACCCTGATATATTGTTTTGGAAGTTCGAGAAATGGCACCAAATCGAGATACTGTTGGTCGGTCTCCAAATGGGATGAGGTCATCATCACTGGTTTCTGCTGCTCTTCTCTGAAGGTCCAATCGCTGGTCTCTCATTCCTTTACTCTCCACATTCTGGTAAAAAGTAAAATGAGAAGGTAAAAAGTAAAATGAGAAATCCACCCCACACTTAGATCTCTAACATAATTTCCTCTAGCTCAATGTACTTAATGATAAGACTAAAATCATTAGTTGCCTTTAGCTGTCATATAAAACATTGCTTTTCAAACCTCTGACCACTTCCTGTAATATTTTTTACATCATGACCCAGTACATATATACATTCAAATATATATATATTTGAATGTATATATGTATACATATATATTTTCATGACAAACATTTATCCTTACTATATGTAATGTATTCTTGTATTTAGTTATTCTAATTCATTTCTTTAAAAAAAGGCCCATCATGACCAATAAATTAATTTTCAACAATCAGTAGTTAGAAAAATACTGTTTAAAAATATAAGTGCCGGGCTTCCCTGGTGGCGCAGTGGTTGAGAGTCCGCCTGCTGATGCAGGGGACACGGGTTCGTGCCCCGGTCCGGGAAGATCCCACATGCCGCGGAGCGGCTGGGCCTGTGAGCCATGGCCGCTGAGCCTGCGCGTCCGGAGCCTGTGCTCCGCAAAGGGAGAGGCCACAACAGTGAGAGGCCAGCGTACCGCACTTATATAAGTGCCAACATAGGCTTTTAAAAGGCATTCCAGTCAGAAAGATAAATGGAAATCTAATTGCTAGACCCTTGCTACTCAAAGAATAGTCCACAGACCAGCAGCATCAGCATCACTAGAGAACTCATTAGAAATACAGAATTTCAGGTCTCATCCCAGCCTTACTGAATTAGAACTTGAATTTTAACAGATTCCCCAGGTAATTTACATGCACATTCATGTTTGAGAAACACTGGGGTAGACTTTTATCCATTTGGTAAATGTTCAATTACATCTAGGTTAGGCTGGAAAACACTTTTATTCTTTGTTAATTTAAGTAAATGAGTTTTATTTTGCTAATGTTTATGTTACTTTACTATAATAACTCTTTCTGAAAGTCAGGTACAAAGCAAAGGTTCCTATCTACCTCTACCTCCTCATCTCACTCCGATTCTTAGGAAGATTATTTTTTATGGCCTAAAAACAATGTTTCCTTAATCCTACCACAGAAAAACAAAAGGTTCATTTTCGCTTTTTTCTCTTCTATATTCCTTTTTTTCTCTTCTTTTTTTAATTGTCTGGCATCTAATCATATTTATGCTATAGATATCACTTCACTCATCTAAGTCTTCCTTTTCTATTACCAAGAATTGGCCTTCTCTCAACCAGCTGGGCAAATCTTTGTCTTTGAAAATCTATATAACAACCTAGGGAACCTTTGTTAGAATTAACAAGGGCAAATGAATAATAGTCAAAAAAAAAAAAAAGAATAATAGTCAAGGCATACCTTTTACCCACCAATACTACTCTTAAGCATAACTTTCATGCAATGTGCACAAGGAAACATATGCAAGAATGTTTACTGTAGCACTGTACATAATAATAAAAAAATTAAAAACAGCCTAAATGTTCATCAACATGAAAATCAATAAACAATTATATATATATTTATTTATTGTATGATATCAGTTATCATACAATGGTATCTGATAAAAGCAGTGAAAATGAATGAATTTGAACTATAGGTATAAATTTGGATATATCTCAAAAACAATGCTGAATGAAAATGCAAGTTGAAGTTTATAATATGTATAAGGTCTATAAACATTCAAAACAAAATTATTTAGAAGTAGTATAAAATTATCCATGAAATGATAAACTCTCAATTCAGGATAGGGGTTATCTCCAGGGAAGGAGGGAGGGAGAAAATGAGATTAGGGAGGTAAAGAGAGGAGGATTTAATTACTTATGTAAAGTTTTATTTCTTTAAAGGATAAAGAAGCAATTAAGATAAAATAGTGATATATTTTAAGCTTGAGTATTAGATACACTGGGGTTACATTATTTTTTGTTAAAAAATAAAATGGCATAAGTGTAATACATTTCAGTACACCACAGCTCATCTGAAGCTAAGTAACTATAATTCTGACTCAAACACTAGTATTGTTCACTAGATTCAACTTTACTGTTTAAACTTAAGAGTTGTAAAAAAGTTATAATTTATTTGGATAAGAAATTCAAGATCTTAATTATGCAAAATAATTTACTTTCAATTCTAAACAGCTGTTGGGTTAATTGCTAACTTCACAGAAACATAAGAAACGTTCTCCTTTGTCTAGACAAGTTTGAAAAGATTTTTATACATATCTGAAAGAAAAAAACATATAGTTTAAATATAATTCAATCACATAGAACAGAATATGGTCTGAAACTTAAGCAAAGCTCAGTTACTTGTGTCTACACTATAACTGGGGATAATTTATTTGGTTTATCTTGATTTTGTATTAATTATGGCTTAGTTATTACACATACCATCATTTCCACACTCCCTGCTGCCACAACATCTTTGGGTTTTGCATCTTTGGTTCCAATGTAGGAGCCGATGGTGTCACATGACCAGGGTGAGTACTGGCTGTAATCATTTCCTTTGTATTTCCCAGCTACCTTCAAGTCTTCATCCAAAAACTACAGATGGAAAAAGGAAAAAAGAAACAAAATAGGAAATGGGTCTATGAGTAACAGCACAGAGAAAGCAGGAATTTCTTTAGAACAGCATGCTGAAGCAACATAGTAACCGTTATTTGATTTGTGTCACTAGAAGATTTTTGTAGACTATGAAAAACATAAAACAAATGAAAAATGATATTCAGCCTTTACACTTTGTTAACAGAGGGTCAAAAAGAAGTATCTCAATATCTTTCAAAGAATCAAATTAGGATTTTTGAAGAGATTTTGCCCATCCTCTTTCTCATCAGATTCAGTTAGCACTTAAGCAAGTATGTTACTAGGCCCTAGTTTTGTTGTGTTTTTTTTTTTTTTTTTTTTTTTTTTTTTGCAGTACGCGGGCCTCTCACTGCTGTGGCCTCTCCCGCCACGGAGCACAGGCTCCGGACGCGCAGGCCCAGCGGCCATGGCTCACGGGCCCAGCCGCTCCACGGCACGTGGGATCCTCCCGGACCGGGGCACGAACCCGCGTCCCCTGCATCGGCAGGCGGACTCCCAACCACTGCGCCACCAGGGAAGCCCTAGGCCCTAGTTTTGCTAGACCCTCCTTAACGCTTCTTTCAATACCATTCCAGGTAAACAAGAGCATTAGAAATTCTTTAAATTGTAAACTTAAATGTTCTATAGTACGTGACGACACAATAATTTTTTTTACCTAAATCTCTTTAATAGCAATAATTCATATCTTGAATAAATTCTGGTCCTAAAATGCAATCTTAAATGTTCTATATAGTACGTGATGACATAATAACTTTTTTACCTATATCTCTTTAATAGCAGTAATTCATATCTTGAATAAATTCTGGTCCTTAGGGTTGAGTCAATGAAGTGAAAAGGATAAGATTCCTAATTTTCTTTTCTCAGGATGAGCTCTGAAATTATGTAATAACTAAATAGGCATTCTAGGTCTAATGCATTTTTACTTACATTCACATTTGTGTAATGTTTTACAGTTTTCTAAGTACTTTTATGTATACACTATCTCATATGTTCTTCAAGTCCATGAGAAACAATGTGGGTGATCGGACCAAGGTTATACCAGTATAGGGAGTGCTAGAACACTAATAAATTGCTCTCACTTTATCACAGATGTATATACTGACATACTAATAATCCAGGGGGTACTGGTACATTTAAATGGCTCTATGCTTCCCCCTATACTAAAAAAAACCCTTCTATTTTCTGAGTCATCACTCTGGTCTTCTGCACTGGCAGAGGGATATGCTGTTCACAGTACCACTCATTTTCAACCACAACTCCTGTTTCCATTGTTTATAACCTCTTTCCTTTTTTTTTGTCCTACTTCTAGTTTAAAAATTCCAGCTCATTTTTTTTTTTTTTTTTTTTTTGCGGTACGCGGGCCTCTCACTGTTGTGGCCTCTCCCGTCGCAGAGCACAGGCTCCGGACGCGCAGGCCCAGCGGCCATGGCTCACGGGCCCAGCCGCTCCGCGCCATGTGGGACCCTCCCGGACCGGGGCACGAACCCGTGTCCTCTGCATCGGCAGGTGGACTCTCAACCACTGCGCCACCAGGGAAGCCCCTCCAGCTCATTTTTACATTTCTCCTCCGCTTACAAATTTTGTGTAGAACAGCTAGCTTTTTAAAGACATGACCTACTAACAAGAGTGCTTTTTCCCCTGCAATCAATGTATTATACAGCAATTAAAAAGAATGAGATAGGACTTCCCTGGTGGTGCAGTGGTTAAGAATCAGACTGCCAATACAGGGGACATGGGTTCAAGCCCTGGTCCGGGAAGATCCCACACGCCGCAGAGCAACTAAGCCTGCGAGCTACAACTACTGAAGCCCACACGCCTAGAGCCCGTGCTCCGCAACAAGAGAAGCCACTGCGATGAGAAGCCCATGCCCCGCAATGAAGAGTAGCCCCCACTCGCTGCAACTAGAGAAACCCCCTGTGCAGCAACAAAGACCCAATGCAGCCAAAAGTAAAATATAAATACATAAATAAATTTATTAAGAAAAAAAGAATGAGATAAATTTATATACTGATACAGAAAGACATCCAGGATAACTGGTTAAGTAAAAACAAAAACAAAAAAAATGCAAAACGTAAAATCTGAATATATTACTAAATGATCTGATTAAAAATTATAATGATGTGTTAGTTCATGCACAGAAAAGTTGAAATATATATAAAAAGTTAAAATATATAATAAACTGACAGTGATATAGAAAATGAGATTTTGGAGAAATTTCTTTCTATATTATATATTTTTATAATGTATGAATTTAGTATAATTATATGTAGGTTGTTTATAATCAGAACTGAAGTTTAATTATATAGCTTTGTATGTCAGTAACTAAAATAATTGTGTCAATAGATAAAGTTCCATAACAGCCAGGCATTATTATAATTTTTATTACAAGTAAAAGAGTAATAAATACACACAGTTATTATTTACTGAATGTCTGCTTTGTGCTAGATGCCTTATGTCTCATTTAATCTTCACCACACCACTGTGAGGTAGGTTTTATTATGCTTGATTTACAAATAGAGAAAGCTGAGCCTCAGGATTAATGAAGGCTAAATAACTTACAAAAGATCACACACTGAGCCACAAAGCTGAACCTCACAGATAAGTATATTTCATTCCAAAATTAGCTCACTTTTCACAGTGTCATACTGTTTTCCATATTTCTCAAAAAATGGTATGGCATAACAAGGCTCTGGGATGTCTCTAATAGTAAGTTTTTGAAAAAATATCATGTAATGTTGATACTTTACATGTAAAATTATATTAATAGAAGATGTTATAGCTTTACTAATTAACCTACATTATTGTGGAAAATTCATCCAAAGTGTTTAGAGAGGAAAGCCAGATACTATGAACAATCTTTATTTAGTAGATTACTTTTGTAGACCCCAAAGTTTACTGTTTATTATATGCAATGTGATATATTTCAATTTTCATTGCTTATTATTCATAATTTGTCAGCTAGAAATATTGTTTAGAATCATAATTCTACACATAAAGGGTGTAAAACATTTTCCTTACATAATATCAACTGCAACCCTACTGAGAAAACCTACTTGACATAAAAAAAATATATATATATTTTTGCATATATATATATACACATGTATGTGTATATATATATATACACACACACATACACACACATTGAGCTGAGGCAGTTATGTAAAATCAACAAACCAAAATAATTAAATAAATAAGATCAACAAAGCAAAAAGCTGGCTTTCTGAAAAGATAAAACTGATGATAAATCCCTAGCAAGACTGACCAAGGAAAAAAATTATCAGAAGTGGAAAAATGTCTACGGGGTCACTATAGACCCTGAAGACATTAAAAAGATAATAAGACAACACTCATTCATGATAACTATTAGTACTGCCTTGTGGAAATACTGATAACCCTCAAATTATGGTTTATTATCCTCTAGTACATTAACCAGTTTATTCTAGCAACTCTATTTCAGTGTTTTTTTCCTGCCTTTCACAACCTATATTAGCCTGTCTCTCCTACTCTTTGAATCAACTTTATCATCCTGCTGTTTTCCTCACTACTGAGTTAAATAAAACTTTGACAGTCTCAATTATAAAAACTAGGAATATAGGGAAATTTCATTCATCTGATGAAGATTACCTACAAAAAGGCTGACAGCAAACATCATAATGGTAAATTATTAGAAGCTCCATTTGCTCAAAGACTGGAAATAAGAAAACCTATCATCACTTTTATTTTATACTGGAGGATCTAGCTCACCCAACCAAGATAAAAAAAAGAAAAGACTTAAGAATTGAAAAGGAGAAGGTAAAATGGTCATTATTCACAAAGGACATGACTGTGTGCACAGAAAATCCAAAAGAATCCACTAACAAATACTAGAATTAATAGGGAAATTTACCAAGGCTGCTGAACACAGGTGTCAAAATACACAAAAATCTATTTAATTTCTCTTTAATAATAACAAAGAGAAAATGAAATTTCAAAAAGGATTCCATTTAAAATAGCTTCAAAAACATTAGTTTCCTAGGAATAAGTTTAATGAAAGATGTGCAAGACACTGAAAACTATATGATATATGACATTATTGACAAAAATTAAAGAAGATCCAAGGAAGTGGAAGGTATACCATGTTCTTGGAGACTCAATAATGGAAAGATGTCACTTCTCCTCAAATGGATCTAAAGCAACACTGTCCAATGAAAATATAATTGACCCACATATGTAATCTAAAACATTTTAGTAGCCATACTAAAAAATAAAAAGAAACGGGTAAAATTAATTTTAACAATATATTTTATTTAATCTAATACACCCAAAGTAGTATTCTAACATGTAATTAATATAAATATATTGATATTTGGGGGGGGTACTAAACCTTCAGATCCAATATATGTTTTATGCTTACAGCACACATGAATTCGAACTAGCCACATTTTAAGCATCATTATCCACATGTGGCTAGTGGTTCCCATACTGGGCTGCCCAGATCCAGAGATTCAATGTAATTCTAATCAAAACTGCAGCAGATATTTCTGTGGACATCCACATGCTGATTCTAAAATGTGTCTGGGGGCTTCCCTGGTGGCGCAGTGGTTGGGGGTCTGCCTGCCAATGCATGGGACACGGGTTCCAGCCCTGGTCCGGGAAGATCCCACATGCCGCGGAGCAACCGAGCCCGCAAGCCACAACTACTGAGCCTGCGCTCTAGAGCCCCCCCCCCAGCCACAACTACTGAAGCCCGCGCGCCTAGAGCCTGTGCTCCTCAACAAGAGAAGCCACCGCAATGAGAAGCCCACACACCGCAACAAAGAGTGCCCCCGCTCGCCGCAGCTGGAGTAAGCCCGCACGCAGCAACTAAGACCCAACGCAGCCAAAAATAAATAAATAAATAAATAAAATAAAATAAAATAAAATAAAATAAAATGTGTCTGGAATTTCCAAGGACCAGGAACAGCAAAGGTAATCCTGAAGACCAAAACTGGAAAACACACACCACCACATTAAGATGAACAATACTACTACATTAAGACAATGTGGTGTTGCTACAAGGATAGAGAAATAGATCAATGAAACAGAATAGAGTTCAGAAACATATAGTCACCTGACTATGACAAAGGTGACCAGATTATGATAAAGGTGACTGCAGGGTACTGGGGAAAGGATGGTCTTTTCATTAAATGATGCTTGATCAATGAGATATCCTTTGGGGAAAAAATGGATCTGAACTCCTAAGACACTATATACAAAAATCAATTCTAGATGGACTGTAGATCTAAATGTGAAATAATAAACCTTTTAGAGGAAAATATCCTCCTGACCTTGGGAATAGGTGAAGATGACTTAAATAGGATACAATAAATCACTGATTAAGGAAAAACTGATAAAGAGACTAAAAAAGATGTGCTTACTTCCTCTTGTTGGAAGGCAGGAGGCAATGTTGGTGAAGGTGCAAAAGGAGGTGGAGAGATAACCTTCCTTTCCTCTAGTTGTGCCATGATTTCCTTTCGTCTTCGATGTAGCTCATCTAGACTAGGATGGGGCTGGGGAGGGGGAGGAAGCCGGCTGTAAGGAGGCTCCTGAAAATGCAAAGATGAGTAAAAATTGAAAAAGAATTTCAGGACACATTGATTCACTTAGCACATATTTTAAATAAGCAGCTTGTATACTCATCTTAACAGCTGAAATAGCAAGACTTAATAAAACAAAGCAAAACAAACCAAACAAAACCCCCAAAAGCTCTCAGGATTTCCCAAAGAGCTAAACTTAAGTTTCTTTCTCTTGGTCAGAGACCATAATTTCTAAATAAATGAAGAAATGTTAATAAAATCATCTAATGTTCAGAAACTAAGATGGGTTAGCGGGGGTGGGGTATTAATTTTTTTCCCCTTTAAAAGTTAAAAAAAACCAACCTATGCAGATTATGAAAAGGTGAAAAAAGAGAAGATGTTTTCTTTTAAAAAAGAACTGATTGATCAAAGAGTTATTACCATGGCAAAAGGTTAAAAAAAAATCACTGCTAGCAATAATCAAGTAAATCTGTATAATAATAAAAAACCCCAAAAACCCAGCATACTCTGTTGTACGAAGGTCTGATCTGAGTTGGGTGGGGAGCCACGGGATAGTAACCCTCCATCTGTTGGTATCTTTCTCTGGATTCTGGTACATAGGATGGTACTGCTGCAGGTGGAATCTCAATGGGTATAGGACTTTCTCGGAAAATCTCCTCTCTTGTATAAGACTGAGCAGGGTATACTCGACGGCCATCATAGTGTGGTGGGTACATAGGTGGGTACTGTTGTGGCTGTGTGCCATATTGAGAGTTTACTACACGATCTTGGAGGTACGGTGGATAATGATCCAAGTAGGGAGGACCAGGTTCAGGAGCAGATGGTGGAGGTCGGACAAAGCGGGACACACATTGTGGTGGTGGAGGATAGTACATACCTGTACAATACAAAAGAGGAACCAAAAGCAACAATGAGCCAATCTATTTTTCTATTTAAGACTTTTCCTTTTAAAATATTTCAACACTAAAGAATTAAAAATCCACTCCTTTCTTTAGATGTTTTTCCCTCTGCTTATGTAGTCAGGCTAGCTTTGCGAAAAATAACAAGCAAAAATTATCCGTAAAAGTTACTGAAAACACCGATCTACTTATAGTCTACAACAGTAAATTGGCTCTCTCAGTTATTTGATCATCTTTCTGGTGTGCCTTAACATACTGCAAACACTGAAAAAGCAAAAAAAATATATTTCCCTGAAGCTTAGGTTCTACAGATCACTCATTTGCATAAGTTTTGAATGTGAAATTGAGTTAACTGGAAAGAGATCCATTCTGCTGGTACAGATCTAGTAGCTAACTGCATAGCTCTAGAGTTCTTTGTTTTTTGGCTGTGCCGTGTGGTATGTGGGATCTTAGTTCCCCACCAGGGATTGAACCCATGCCCTCTGCGGTGGAAGTGCAGAGTCTTAACCACTGTTCCGCCAGGGAAGACCCCTAGAGTTCTTGAGACAACAATCGTGGCAGTAGCTTCCCAATTTCAAGACGTTTGCCTCAACTGATGAGCTCCTCAAGTTGGCGATTAGGGCAGAAGTTTCCTATTTCTACAGCTTCATTGTAACAGGTTCTTTCAGCAACTAGCTCTGGGACTCATTCCTGGAGGCCTAGCTTAAGTCTGCTTTTCCAATGCTTCTACTGATTTTGTAGGACTCTCTGCATTAAACCTCTTACTGCTAACATAGCCAGAATGATTTCTAATATCTGCAATTGAACCCTTACTGATTCAGCATATTTAAGGTTAACTCAACAAAAGCAGTTGGGTTTTTCCTGCAACGAATGGTCAAAAGGAAGACACAGATCAACTTTTATCATATTCTTATATGTATTAATGACACCATGCCAACTTAAAACTACTTTTTTTGAAATCAGAAAAGACACTGCTGATTCAAAATTAATATAGGAAATTAATACAAGGAAATGGAGAACACCTTGAATCTATCCCAGTTTAAAAAACAATAGGGGGCTTCCCTGGTGGCACAGTGGTTGAGAGTCTGCCTGCCGATGCGGGGGACACGGGTTCGTGCCCCGATCCGGGAAGATCCCACATGCCGCGGAGTGGCTGGGCCCGTGAGCCATGGCTGCTGAGCCTGCGCGTCCGGAGCCTGTGCTCCGCAATGGGAGAGGCCACAACAGTGAGAGGCCCACGTACCGCAAAAAAAAAAAAAAAAAAAAAGAAAAAACAATAGCACTATACTGTTTCTGACAAAGAGAGTCAACACTTTAGTTTACAAATCATTGCTTATTTTTTCACATGAATTACATTATGTGAAACCTCAATCAAGTCCTCTCCTGCATTCTCCATACCTGGTATATTATCATTAAAACTGGCTAATTTTCCACATTTGTCTATTTTCTCAAATACTTTCTTTTTTCCCATCACACTAATCCAGACCTCAACAGTCACACCTGGATTAACAACAAGTCTCCTTACTCCTCCTTGACTCTAGACTCTCATCTTTACAATCCATTTGTAAATTTTCCTTTCTATTCCCAATACCTCTACTTAGGGCATCCTTCCACAAAGTCTTTTGATCCCTCAAGTTCTCAATGATCTTCCTTGAGTCTTGTAGTTAATTCCTACCACACAAATATTAACTACCACAACTGAACACTTCATTTTAAACACATATATAGATATATATACCCCCACACATATAGTTTTCTATTCTTTACTAATACTGATTCTATACTATAAACTCTCTAAAAGTATGTATTTGCATTTTTTCATATATATTACAGGGCCTAGAAAAAATATTAGGTGACAACCGAAAGCAAAAAAATGTACTGTGTGTTTAATTTATATCCACTGTAATATTAAATTCTTTTTTTGTACTTGAAGAAAATTTTCGTCAGGAAAATATATACGGCCTCAGCAAATTTCCATTGTCTACTTGGATGACTTACTTCTATAAATATGTAAACATATTTAATATACAACTGCTTTTAGTAGTCAGGGCGAATTACTTTTCATAGCTTTGCTACTTCATTTATTTCATACTATTTAGTTGATCACATAACCTCGGTTTTTTCCAAGTGTTAAAAAAAGCATTTATTTATTTTGAGATTACTGAAAATATGATCACTCTTGAAATCATTCTCGTAACTTCTAAGAAAAGTGAGTGACATAAATGAAAGATCATTACCCTGCTGATAAGGTGCTGGTTCAAATGGTGGAGCAGCTCCTCGAGGATCCTGGTAATAAACATCTGCCTGTTGTGCTGGATATAACTGAGAACCTCGTGGTACCATCTGAAGTGATTTGGTGACAGGCATAGGGGGCAGGTCTGTTGGCCCTCTTGGAGGTACAGGATGTGGATTAACAGGCAAGGCAGAAATACTCTTAGGGACAGATTCTAGCCTATGGGAGCAAGATTCTGCAAGTCAAGTTTAAGGTCTTGAAAATACTTCTAATGTACACAAATTGTTAAATGTAAAAAAAATTGCCACAATTTGGGAAACTGGTTTCTTCCAATAGCCATTTCTTCTACAAAATTTGCAAACTTTGATCTTATGTCACCTATGTTAATTGTTTCTCAAAAATCACTGGCACAGGAAATAGAAATAAAAAACAACAAAATAAGCCCCCCAAACAAAGCACTGATTATTCTTTCTTCCTTCTACTTTATGTCTATAAAGAAACTTTAAATAAAAGTTAGGAAAAACAACGTACAGGTCAGGAGGGGATCCAGGGGCACTACTGCTCAGGTGATCTATCTTTCCTGGTTTCAGACTAGAATCGTAGCTGGGGTCTGTCCCTCGTGGAATCAGCTGTGTTACTGTACTCCCTGCTGATACAATTCCATTTGGCAGAGCAGGGGTTTTTCCTCTAGGCAGATCCACTGCACCTTCATCCGGAAGGATAGCTGTTGAAGGCAGGCCCACCTCATTAAGTTGACCCAAAGAGGCACTCAGGGGTCTTCTGGGAACCAGGCGTTTGTTCATTTTACGAAACCTATATAAAAAGCACAAAGCACACACCAAACCAAAACTGTAAAAACTTTTAAAAATCAAGAACTAAAATGTATTTAAGAAACGGATAAAAAAGGAAAGGATTCCAAGCACATCATTTTCTAGAAATTCTCTTGAAACACTGGCTCTAGCTATCAACTTGAAAACTTGTGTATGTGTATACACACACACACACACACACACACACACACAAACACACACACTTTGGGGTAGGGGGCAGGGGGCGGACCACCCATCAGGTGTAACTACTGTTAATAGCTTGGTATATAATACAGATTTTTCCACTCCATACACTGGCTTAATATTCTTACATTTGTAAGATTATAAATTACAGAAATAGGGTCATATATGGCTGCATAGTAAATATTTTCCTCTACTTCGTAATCTTAAATATTTCTTTATGTCAGTACATTTTAGGTTGTCCCTCATTTTTTGCTATTAAAACAATGCAATAACAGAAAATTATGTACATGTACTTTGCACTTGTGTGAATAACCAAAAGCAGAATTATTAAGTCTAACGTATGCACGTTAGAAACTCTTATAATGCTCCAAAGCTATTATAACTACTACTGATTAACAAAAAGAGGCTTTTTTCAATACCTCATTAAACACTGGCTAGCCTCAGTTTTTGACAATTTGACAGTTCAAAAATATCAAGTTTTATTTTACTTTATATTTCTTTAACAATTCATGATATTGAACACAGTTTTCACATGTTTGCTGGTCATTAGTGTTTTTTCTGTGAATTGCTTATTTACATGATCCATATCTACTGGTTCTTCTCTTTCTTACAGATTTGTAGGAGCTCATTTTATGTTGCGGATATCAGCCTTTTCTATGTCATTTCCCCACTTTTTTTTTTTTTTAAGTTTGTGGTGTTTGGGCCATTATCTTAGTTTTTAATTTTCACATAATCAAATTTATTGATCTCCTTTATAGATGCTAGGTGTCATTCATAAAAAATCCTTCCTACTGTAAGATTATATAACAACCACAAAAATTTCTAAGTACTCTATAGTTTCCTTTTTAAATATTTAAATATCTGATAAATTTATAGTTTGTTTTGGTGTAAAGGTAATAATCCAGCCCTATTTTTCAAATGGATAGAGTTGTTTCATCATCATGTTTTTTTGTTATTGATGTGAAATGCCACCTTTTGCACATATGCTGAGTTCCTATATGTATCTGGAACTCTTTCTAGATTTTCTATTGTATTTCATTGGTCTATCTATTCCTATGCTAATACCACAGTCTTTATACTTACTTTAGCTCATAAAACAGGTTAATAGTTACTAGTCTAGTCCCTGCTGAAGACCTTTTTTCCCCAAAATTTTCCTGGCTATTGGCATATTTTTTCTCCAAATGAATGATTTTGTTAGGTTCCCAAAATCATCACGTTAAGATTCTAATTGGGATTTCACTGAACTTACTGTTTAAGAGGAAATAAAACCTTTATAATGCCACGTCTTATGCAAGAACACAGTATGCTTCTTTATTTATTTAACCCTTCTCTTATGTTCCTATGTAGTTTACTAATTCAATTCAAGAGATCCTGGATATTTCTTATTAGCTTATTATTTGGTGTTTATCTTTTTTGTTTTTGTTGTTAACGCAAAAGGGATTTTAATGTCACCTTACTTTTTAACTGGTTATGTTTCTCTTTCTAGTTTATATGAGAGTACTTCATTTTTGTAAACTAATTTTTTGATTTGCTACCTTACTAAATTCTTGTTTCTTTTGTTTCTAGTATTTCTCTTGAGTTTTACCATTTAATGATTTTGGCTATTTTATTCTCTTGTTTACATACATTAGCTACAACTTCCAGAATGTTAAATAACATTTTTTACTAGTAGAAAATTTTCCCTTACTCTTGTCTGTAACAAGACTGAATCTAATAAACTAATACCAATTAAGCATCATGCTATCATGCTGGCTTTTGATTTGACATATAATTATCATGTTGGGAAAACATCTATGATGTTTTTGTTCTACTAAGGGATCTTGATCTATCACGGACATCGGATATTATTCAAATGCCTTTTGGCATCTTTGGATATGATCACGTGGTTATCATACCCGTTCTTCTCTAACCCAGAGTAATTATATTATGCTACCTTTGCACTTAGTAATGGTGTCTATTTTAATGTATTACTGAATTCTAAGTTTTAATATTTGGGATTTTAAAAATATTAATGTGTGAGATGAATTTGTAGTTTTCTTTAATTGTGCTTCGTCAAATTTACTGTCAGCGTTATACTGGTTTTATAAAACAATTAAGAAGCTTTTCCTTTCTTTCTACTATGTGCTGGTAATTTAACATCATTGAAATTATCTGGTCCTTGAAATTTGAAATAATCTGTGAAAATGAGCCAGGCAATAAATAATTTCTTGAATAGAGCAAAGGGCAAATTTTTCCATTGGAAATGCATTATTCAATTATTAAAATCAATCAGCTAAAGTTGATGAAAATCCTTAGACTTTTAATTGGGGGGGTGGGGAGGAGATAGTGAAAATGACTCACTTTTAGATTCAGTTAACCACAAGTAGCTTCCTACTTGTAGGCACAATGTAATGAAAGGTGAAGAAACTGCTTTGGTTTTCTTTTTTTAAATTCTGTATTACTTTCTAAACATTTCCTATTCATCAAAGGGAATGCAACTACATCTACATATTTCTCAATGGCAGCAAATTATTCTACTTAACAATTCTATCTTATTCTCTAACAAATTACTGGAGGTTGAGTCTGATGACTTTCACACTTACTTTTCCAGTTCCTCCTGTGAGTGTGCAAATGTACAGCTGGCCCCACGAGGGCATCCTCCTCTCTGCTTCATGTCTCGACACATGTATGTTTTATATTTGCTATGCTGTGGAGGCTACGATCAAAATTAAAACATTAGCCATTTAAAAATATGTAAATCTTGCATTGCCATTTTAGGATCTTAATAATCTATATGAATAATTCAGACTAACTCATACACTTATCTAGACTGCCCAGACAAAAGTCCTGGAAAGTGTGCAAAATAAATTACTTAAAAAAAAAAAAAGGAGTCCTGATTTTTCTGATATGCTGATATTAACTATCAAACATGTAACATCACATAAATTCTTGATTCAATCTCATGAGAGCTCTATGACCTTCTTTCCAACGTTTTACAGTGGACAAGCACACCACTGGAGATTAGGACTTTCAAATATTTAAACTGTCTACTAATATTTGTTGTGGACAATGTTCAATATAGCTATACTTACAATTATGTTTCCTTATAACACACTACAAATTTACAAGAGGCAGAACTTAAAAGTTAATATTATTTTTGTAGCATTCTTCATGATGTCTAATGGAACAGGGAGTTAAAAGTAAGTTTTTAATTTTCTAAATTTCTTAATCATAAAATAAAGCCCTGATCTGTGCTTAGATTGGGAAAAGCATATCCATATTATTCTACTAGAACACTTTTAATATTTCTTACTTTTAAAGAAAAAAGGAATACTGAATAATCTACTGTTAATATTTACTGAGCCAGATAAATTAATAACAAAGTTTTAATTTCTCAAGCTTACTACTACAAAATAAAAGATGTACTGAACCTAACATAAATTCTGAGGGCAAAATGAAATTATTGGGAGTAAAATTAAAAACTCTAGCCATAACACAGGCTATTATATTTTACTGCCATATATTTCATCTAAAAATACTTGAGGAAAATTTGGCCCACTGTCGTAAGAGACATTATGAATGAAAAATATCTGAATGCTAATGCAGAAAAAGCATTTACAAAATATGTGAACAGTACTGGAGAGATACAGCATTAGCACTAAAAAGTGACATCTATTGTCAAACTGAAGTGCAATAGTAACCAAAGAGAATAATTTTATATAAATGGAATAACCTTTAGCAAGAATCAAATGCTGCTATATCCAATGTGAAAACTGACTCCAGCACATTAGACCAACAAGGATTATTTAATTTCAATGTTGTCAGATAAAATTACTAGGGTAATCCAATAAACTGGCTGCTAACCATTCTGAACTATAAATCTTATAATTTTTGTTACATTCTTCATGATGTCTAATGGAACAGGGAGTTAAAAATAGGTTTTTATTTTAGTTTAATTTCTAGTTTTTACGGAGTCTAAAAATATTCATGTCATCCTGTTGGCTCTGTTTTGTTTTTATCTGTAAGGATAGACACAGTGGCTTACTTCTAAGTTTCAAACATCTCCTTTACCTGCTGTTGATCTGCTCCTTTTTTGCTGTGATTCTGGATATAATCAACCAACCCGTGTACCACTGTACGCACAGCAACCAGCCCATTTTCTAGCTGTTCCCAAGTAGGAGGAGGAGCATCTACACAACAAATTTAAAAAATTTTCAGACTATGTTATTCAATGTTCTGCCCAATATTAAATTAGTAAAGGAGTGTCAGCATTCCAGTGAAATCAAGTTAAGTTTCGTACAGCTATTCATGAAATAGCTTATTCACCTAAACATCATCTTAAAGGAAAAAATATATCCTTTTAAAGCAGGGGTTACAATCTAAAATAGCTTCAGGGACAGTGAAGGTAACATAAAGGAATTAAATATGACAGATAATAAATGGCAACCATCATCAGACCCTTAGTGTTGGAAATAGCAATAAAGAGTGACAGGGATTGTGTTAAAGAGTATGTCTTGGGCTTCCCTGGTTGTGCGGTGGTTGAGAATCCGTCTGCCGATGCAGGGGACACGGGTTCGTGCCCCGGTCCGGGAAGATCCCACATGCCGCGAAGCGGCTGGGCCCGTGAGCCATGGCCACTGAGCCTGCGCGTCCGGAGCCTGTGCTCCGCAACGGGAGAGGCCACAACAGTGAGAGGCCCGTGTACAGCAAAAAAAAAAAAAAAAGAGTATGTCTCACATCTAAGATTATCGTTACTATTCAACTTTAGCTGACTTGTTATGTGAAGATGCAAGGCTGACACTGGCAGATACACCACTGTTTCCTAGGGAAAACTGAAATTTGAGATTTTTATGTAAAAATTTCTAGTTTTTGAGTGTTTGCACCTAAAAACTTTAGAGTATAGTGCAGACCAACACTTTGTGGATCAAACAAACTTGACTGTGGACTGCCTACAGTCAGCCAATTTGTAATGTCTATTTTGAAATTCTTTGTAAAGCAAGTATTGCTAAACAGAATGCTTAAAAAATTTAGTAGAAGAGCTAGCATATAAAGCAGCTATGCTATACACACTCTTCGTCTAGTTAAGTACTGTGACTTTATAAAGGAAAAATTAACTGTAGGGCTAAATATGAAATGTTCTCTAAAAGAAATATAAAATGAAGCGAGAACACATGTAGAAATGACTTCCTGTTAGAACACTCTAAAAAACTTCTGGGTGATGGCATTTGAACTAGGCTTTGAAAGACAGGTGGAATTTCAACAGGAAAAAAGGATAAAGATGCAGAGAAAGTAAAGAGATCAGTCATACAACAAAGTATTTTAATGAACACCTACTAAATTCCAGGTATTATTCTAGTTGGGAGGGAAGCAGTAGCAATCAAAAGAAGAATCTCTATTCTATTCAAGGAGAAAAGCCAGATAATCAATAAGATAAATAACCAAAATACAAAGTATTTAGATACTGAGTTGAATAAATAGAGCAAGGAAAGGGAGTGGGACAGGTATGTGTAAAATTTTAGACAGGGTAGCCTGAAAAGGCCGCCTTGAGAAGGTTACATTTGATTAAAGACCTGAAAGTAGGGTTTGAGTGTGCCTTGTAGATATATTAGGGTATATGAGGAGAAAAACATTCTAGGAAAATGAAAGAATAAGTGCAAAGGCCCTAATATGGGAGTATGCCTGACATGTTCACGGAGGTGAAATCTGGAATGAATGAGGTGGGAAAAGAGTAAAAGAAGTTGGAGAGAGGTAAAGGAAGACCAGATCATGTGAGGCCTGGTAGGTCATAGAAAAGACTGGCTTTTACTGAATGATGGAAAGCACTGGAGAGTTTTTGAGCAGAGGGGTAATAGGATCACTGTGGCTCCTATGTTAGAACCAGACAGACAACAGAAGGCTATTCCATAATCTATGAAGAGGGATGAGGGGGGTAGCAGTGAAGGTGATAAGTAGATGGATTCCTAATGGATTTTAAAGGTAAGGCCTACAAGATATACTGATAGATCAGAGGTACCTTATGAGAGAAAGATGAGTTGATGGTATCTCCAAGGTGTTTGGACTGAGGAAATGGAAGGATGGAGTTGCCACTAACAGGAATGGTGGGTGGGTGGGGGACAGGGGATGGAACTCACTTTTGGACAGACTACTTTTGAAATTCTTATTAGATATTCAAGTAGAACTACTGGATATTAAGCAGGCAGGTGGATATACAAAATAATTCAGAAAGAAGGTCTAGGCTGTATACACTATGTTACACAGATTCTAAAACACCATGAACTGTAACACATACCATTATTTTATGTGCTACCAAAATGGAAAAGATTGCTAATTATCACGTGTCATTGATTATACAAATGCAGCCCAGGTTCGGAAATGCTAAAATCTGAAAAAAAAATGTGAGCTTCAGAATTGACGAAATATAGTAAATGTGTGAGTCATATAAATAATATTTAAAGCCATGAGACTTTGAAGACACTACATGAGATTACCTGGGGAATGAGTATAAACAGAAAAGAGACACAAGGATTAAATTCTGGAAGCACTTCAAGGGTTAGAGGCTATGGGAAAAAAAAGGTGATATGCTATGGGAAAAAAACAAAAAAAAGTTTAGAGGCTATGGAGATGAGAAGAAATCAGCAAAAGAGGCTGAGAAGGAGGGTTCAATAAAGTAAGAAGAAAACTAGGAGAGTGTGGTGGCCTGGAAGTTAAAAGAGTGGTACAAGGAGTAGAGAGTAAACAACAATGTTAAATGTTGCTAACAGGTCAAACACAAAGAGAACCAAGAATTGACATTTGGAATTAGCTGCATGGAAGTCACTTGTGCCTTTGACAAAAGCAATTTTGATTGAGTGGTAGAGATAAATGCCTGATTGGACTGCATTCAAGAGAGTGCTACAAAAAGGAGAGAATTGGAATCGTAGGTAGATGACAAATGGTGTCAAAAGTGGGTTTTGGGCTTCCCTGGTGGCGCAGTGGTTAAGAATCAGCCTGCCAATGCAGGGTACATGGGTTCAAGCCCTGGTCTGGGAAGATCCCACATGCCTCGCAGCAACTAAGCCTGTGTGCCACAACTACTGAGCATGCGTGCCACAACTACTGAAGCCTGCATGCCTAGACCCCGTGCTCCGCAACAAGAGAAGCCCCGCTTGCTGCAACTAGAGAAAGCCCACGCACAGCAACGAAGATCCAACACAGTCAAAAATAATACATAAATTAAATAAATTAATTTTAAAAAAGTGGGTTTTGATGACAGGAAAAATAAAATGTTTGTATGTTGATAGAGCTACTCTAGTAGAGAAAGAAAACTGATGACATAAGAAACAGAGGATACTGGAAGGATATATTTTTTTTTTTTTTTTTTTTTTTTTTGCGGTACGCGGGCTTCTCACTGTTGTGGCCTCTCCCGTTGCGGAGCACAGGCTCCGGACGCGCAGGCTCAGCGGCCATGGCTCACGGGCCCAGCCGCTGCGCGGCATGTGGGATCTTCCCAGACCGGGGCACGAACCCGCGTCCCCTGCATCGGCAGGCGGACTCGCAACCACTGCGCCACCAGGGAAGCCCTGGAAGGATATATTTGACAAGATGATATTGGTACATGAGGAGAGAGGGTGGCCTTAGCTAGAAGTTTATCCACTGTTACATGGTTTATCCACTATTACACAAGGAGAGTAGAATATATTGGCACAGAAGTAGGAAGATAGATCGGTGTTGATGAGGTAGTGAGCTTGTGAAGTGCTCTTTTGATTGCTCAGAATGATCAAAGCACAGAAGTGGGGAAAAAAAAATCATTGTGTTCTAAAAATAGATCTTAGGGAAATTCCCTGGCAGTCCAGTGGTTAAGACTCTGCCCTTCCACTGCCCTGGGCCTGGGTTTAACCCCTGGTCGGTGAACTAAGATCCCATATGCCATGTGGCACAGCCAAAAAAAATAAATAATTTTTAAAAATAAAATAAAAACATAAAAAAAGATCTTACCTGGTTTGATTAAGCGATTTTGGTAATAAATTTACTACTCTGAATGTCATGGTCAAGAGTTCCAAACCTTATTCTATAAGCAAAGGGGTGCCACTAAAAGTTCTTAAGTGTAAAATAAGATCTGAGATGTGATTCATTTTGCGGCAGTTACACTAGAAGGAAGAATTAAAAGAGTAGAGAAAAATGAAGGCTAAGTTTGGTCTCAGGAAAAGGAATGAGGCCCTCAACTGAGGCAGTATTAATAGGCATTGGATAGAGGGATATTGTGAAAGAACAGATAAATCCTGTTGTCTCGGGCTTCCCTGGTGGCGCAGTGGTTAAGAATCCATCTGCCAATGCAGGGGACAAGGGTTCGAGCCCTGGTCCAGGAAGATTCCACATGCCGCGGAGCAACTAAGCCCATGCACCACAACTACTGAGCCTGCACTCTAGGGCCTGTGTGACACAACTACTGAGCCCACGTGCCACAGCTACTGAAGCCCATGTGCCTAGAGCCCATGCTCCGCAACAAGAGAAGCCACCGCAATGAGAAGCCCACGCACTGCAACGAAGAGTAGCTCCCACTCACCACAACTAGAGAAAGCCTGTGCGTAGCAACGAAGACCCAATGCAAGTAAAAAAAAAAAAAAATCCTGCTGTCTGAAATGGTATGTAGAGCAAGTGAAAGGAAAAGATATGAAGCAAGACAAAAGACTCAAGTTTTAAGCTTACATACCTCAGAGAATGAGGTCATTTACAGAGAAAGGGAAGACAGGAGGAAGAGCAGGTATCAAGGGAAGATGAGTTTGATTTGAAAAACACTGAGGAGAGGAGAGGATACAGAATCTCAGAAAGCATTTGGGAAGGTAGGTCCGGAGTGATGAAGAGATAATAGTGATAGAGATATTTGGGAGTCTATTATCTATAAAGGAATAATACCTGATGCTGAGAATGAATGACCATCATCATCAACAGAAGAGTGCAGAAAAAACAAAATTCCAAGAACACAACCAGCTTACTCCATAGGAGGCAGAAGAGGAAAGAGTGGTCAAAATACAACAGAACCAGCATTCAGACAGGCCAGAAGAGAACATAAGACTACAGAAAGATAAGGTATCAGGAGAGTTTCTATATCAAGGAAGTGGTCAACAACATTATCAAATGCTGAAGACAAATCAAGTTATTTAAGGACTGAGAAGAAATCTTTGGAATTAGAAACTAGGAAATTACTAGTGAATGTTAAGAATTTTAGTTCAGGGCTTCCCTGGTGGCGCAGTGGTTGAGAGTTCGCCTGCCGATGCAGGGGACACGGGTTCGTGCCCCGGTCCGGGAAGATTCCCACATGCCACGGAGCAGCTGGGCCCGTGAGCCATGGCCGCCGAGCCTGCGCATCCGGAGCCTGTGCTCCGCAACGGGAGAGGCCACAACAGTGAGAGGCCCGTGTACCGCAAAAAAAAAAAAAAAAAAAGAATTTTAGTTCAGTAGTAGGAATAAACACAGGGACAGCAATAGGATATAAGCTAACACACCCTAGATGTAAGTATTAAGTGAAAAATGAAGGTTGAGTGATTTTTAGGTCAAGGAGAAGGAACAGGAAATGGCTGGACAAAGTAGACACACAAGGGAGGATATGTGATGGAACAAGATTATCGTAGAGAAAGTCAAGTTGGGACCAAAAAAATGCAACTAAGGACACATGATACAGAAAAATTGAGAAAACTTGAGTTTTGTCAAGAGATGAAAATGGTAAAAATAGAGCACCATTTGTGATGAGAGAGGGAGGAAACATAAAGAATCCCAGAGGGAACCCATTTTGCTGGTAAAGTGAGCAGCACAGTAAAAAGTGTTAAATAAATATTAGTTGAAGTAATAAAGAGACAGACAAGACCGGGGCCAGAAACTTAAATACTATAGAAAAGATCTGGAATTACTACACCGGGAAATTCTAGAGAAATGTAACAAAAGATAATTAAAAGACTCACTGAATAGCACTAAGGCACATATAAGATAGTCCGTTAATTTCCCCTGGGCTTACCTGGACTAGGGTCAATGTTTGCTAATAGCTCCAAATGGGGTCTTAGTCGATTCAAGTTTGCTGGATCTCCAGTCCTCTGAAGAGCAATTGTTAGTTCCTGAACACTTTGTGCAAAAGAGGCTGGGGTCTGCAACTTAAAAAAAGGTAAATATTAACTTCCCCCAAAGACCAGATAATCCTTTTAAAATAAAGATTATTTACAATATCACAACCATTTTTGCAATTAATTATATTTAATTTTTATCCTCCCACACATCCCATGCGCTGGCCAGACTGGATCACTTGTTACTTGAACAAACCCTGCACTTCTCTGCATCCACAGGTTGGTATATTGTATACTCTCTCTTCCCTCTGCCATCACATTCCTCAAATGTGAGATCTTTCTCACCTCCTCAATTTGGAAATACTCTTACATCTCCAGTTCTTACAGTACTGTGTTAGTTTGGCTCTTGGGGTCTTTCCAAATAATTGAAATTTGGAAATACAGTCTAGAGATAATGCTATACAACAGCACGAACAATGAAACTGTACTCAAACTGTGTTTGAATTCAAGTTCTGTTATGGACCAAAGATTATGACATCAGATATAACCTTTACAGACTGTATCTGAACTCCATCTGTTGTATGGACTAAATAATTTGAGAAGTTCATTCCAGTTCAAAAAATCCTATATTGGTTTGGGATTCTTGGAAGCTATCAGGTTGTGTATTTTCCTAAGGCTTAATGACACACATACTTGCACTAGCTCCCCTAAGCTGGTCAATACATATGACCTGTAAAGTAAAAAAACTGGTTATGTGATACTAACTAAGGGTTCTTACTTGGAAACGTTTAGCTCTCTATGTAGTTTATTAATATAGATGAGGGCTGCTCTCTTTTCTGAGACTGACTGCATTCTGCCTATGGAATGTATATCTCTCTAAATAAACTCACTTTCACTCAAAAAAAAAATATATATATATATACATGTGGAACTTTTTCTCCCCCAAAGGTCATTCTAAAAGGTAAATTTTTAAAAAGCATACATTTTAAAAAACATTGAATAACACAACTAATCATTAAAATGCTGGCATGTTTTTATTCAATTTTTTCATCTTTGCATGTTTTTCATATACTTATAATCAGCTATTTATAAACTTATGGATTTGCCTACCATTAATATTATAACAAAGGTATTTTTAAGATACCTAACCATTTTTATCATGAAATACTTCAAAGTAACTGTCTAATATAATAATACCCATATATCTACCATTGAGACTTAACAAAAATATTTCACTAACATTTTTTTTAAAGGAAATCAAATGCTACTTAATAGCTGAAGAGAGTATCTGTCCTGACACAATTTTAATGGCCATGTAACAGTGTTCTGAGCAGATATATCTTAACTTCTTTAACCATCCCTTTATTTTATCCTTTGTAAATAATTTAGCAATTAACACCTTTGCATTCATAACCTTTTTGAAAGTTTGGATTATTCCGTTAAAATAAATTCCTGGAAATAGTAGGTTTGGTAAAGTACACAAATATTTTGAGGCTTCACTGACAAATTGTTTCTCAAAAGACCTGTAATACATTTTACAAACCATCAGCAATGAGTGAGAGTATATGTTTCTTTATAGTTTAATAGGCAATATTTGGCATGTCACTGCTTTAAATATATTTATTATTGGCACTGAATTCTAGCCCATCAATTAGATGTACTAGCCCATCAGTTAGATATACTGTTTGTGAACTGTTATTTCATGTTTCTTTGCCTATTAACTTACTAGGGTTATTGCTTTTCCTATCACTTTTTTTTTTTTTTTTTTTTTTTTTGCGGTACGCAGGCCCCTCACTGTTGTGGCCTCTCCCGTTGCGGTGCACAGGCTCTGGATGCGCAGGCTCAGTGGCCATGGCTCACGGGCCCAGCCACTCCGCGGCATGTGGGATCTTCCCGGACCGGGGCACGAACCCGTGTCCCCTGCATTGGCAGGCGGACTCTCAACCACTGCGCCACCAGGGAAGCCCCCTATCACTTTTAATAAATTCTCCATTTGCACTGTCCAATACAGTATCCATTAGCAACATATGGCTATTAAAAATTTTAAGTATGTAAAATAAAAATTTTAGTTCATCAGTTACAGAAGTTACACATCAAGTGTTTAATAGCCAAGTGTGGCTCGTGATCACCATACTGGACAATGCATGTATACAGAACAACTTCATTATCACACGAAGTTCTATTGCTCTATATAATAATAAGATGTCACACTGCTAACTTCATTTACCAGATTGTTGTAAGAAGGTTTAGGATATTAAATTCAAATTACTGCTCATGGTGTGAGAAAATTATTTCAGGATATACATCTAGTTATATAGTCCAGTTCAGACAAGAAGGTTAATTTAACCTCCTTGTAGAATTTTCATAAAAGCAAGTCAAGTTTCTCTTCAGAGGTAGAAAGCCACTCCTTTACAAGATCATGATTAAGGTTATAATCAGTCCACTGCATAATTTCAGGCCTAGGAGTTGCAGGTGAAGTTTTGATAAAGGTATCTATAGGACAGAACAAATAATACACATTATACTGACAATTACACACCATGCAGTTATAAAACATTTCCTAATTCTCCTTTGACATCAACCTTCTACTTATTTCAAGAATTCTACCTTTAGGAATACCAAAAAAAAAAAAAGGGGGGTGGGGTGGGGTGGGGGGAGAATAGTCTGGAAAGAGGTTTAGTAGTTAAGAGCAGGGATTCTAGAGTCAGAATGGCCAAGTTCAAATCCAGCTTTGTCACTTATTACCTATGTGATCCTGGAGAAATGTATTTAATCTCCCTCTGTCTCTGTATAAAAGGAATAATACAGGGCTGTTGAGAAGATTAAATGAATTATTTAAAACCACCAGATAGGAAGCTTTCCCTGGCAGTCCAGTGGATAGGACTTGGCACTTTCACTGCTGTGGCCAGGATTCAATCCCTGGTCAGGGAACTAAGATTCTGCAAGCCACGTGGTGCGGCCAAAAACTGAACTGAACGAAACTAAACTAAACTAACATAAACTAAATTAAACTAAAATATTCTGAGCAAAGTATTAACGCACTAAAATCAAAAAATAAAACCACCAGACACACACTAAGCTCTCAGTAAGTGTTAAATATTATTTTATTTAGGCTACTCTTACATACTAACATTATTTCTTTTTTTTTTAAATTTATTTGTTTAATGTATTTATTTTTGGCTGCGCTGGGTCTTCGCAGCTGCGCGCGGGCCCTCTCCGGTTGCAGCGAGTGGGGGATACTCTTCACCGTGGTGTGTGGACTTCTCACTGTGGTGGCCTCCCCCACTGTGGAGCATGGGCTCTAGGTGCACAGGCCCCAGCAGTTGTGGCACACGGGCCCAGCTGCTCCGCGGCATGTGGGATCTTCCCGGACCAGGGCCCAAACCTGTGTCCCCTGCATTGGCAGGTGGACTCCCAACCGCTGTGCCACCAGGGAAGTCCTGACATTATTTCTTTAAATTAAATGTAAGGTGGACTCTAATGTTTAATCATCTCTATGGTTATAAGGATTTAAGATAAAATAGTAAAAATTAAGGTAAATAGTAAAAATTTTTAAAAATTATTGAACATAATATATTTACATGGCACTTTTAAGATTTTTATACAGCACTTTCACATATTTCATGTTGAACTGCAACAAAACCAGTTTAAGTATTATTCTATAGTTTTAAAAGAATTAAATATAACTCTTAGAGTCAAAAATAGTGGGGCCTGACCTAAAATTCATGTGTACTCAAGTGATCTTTTCATCATAACAAACAACAAATAAAGTAGAAATAAGTTTACTGAAAATTTGATCAAATATAGAATGGTTGGTAACTTACAATGTGAAATTTTTCTGGCTAAGAATCACAAGAAACCTCAATGTATACATCTTCCAGGCCATTAAATGGCTGTTCCAGGAAGACAATAAAGGCATTTAGAAAATGAATTCAACTAATACAGTGATCAAAACTCAGAAAACAATAAAAGAAGGAAGAAAGGCAATGAAAAAATAGAGATAGGAGACTGTCACAGGAATGTGAGACAGCACTGGATAAAGCATTAAAACTAATTAAATCAAATCTTATATGAACAATGTCAATTATACCTCAACTTAAAAAACCTTTACATGAACAAACTGCTATTATGATGTGACTAGTTATGACATGACACTCAACTACAGAGAATATAATTTATAAGAGCCTGACATCCAGGATTCACTTAAATATACACTTGTTAAATAAATGAATTAAAAAAACTCCATGATTAGTTCAAGAAATAAGGAACAAAAAAGGGTCTACCTTGTCGATAATGGACTGCATATGAGATTTGTGAGACTGGTCTCCATAAAGCAATGAGGACCACTGGTCTGGTGCAATTCGTAAGCCTGCTTCCATAGCAATCTGCACTATCTGGGAGTCATGTTCTCGCCGCAGAGCTTCATAGGTTCTAAATTCTTCTTTCAGCTGCATCAAAGAAGAGTCTTCATCACGTTTGGTGACCTAGGAAGACACACGTAATCTCATAATGAGTCAGGTAAGAAACAAACTGGGCTTATACTTTATATGACTACAGAGAGATATGAAAATACTTTGAAGAGAAGAAAGGGAGTCAAGATGGCGGACTAGAAGGATGTGGAATTCGCGTCTTGGTACAACTAGGGCACCTACCAGGCACCAGTCCCCTGAGGGGACAGGAGGAACCCCCAGCGACTGGGCCGGAGGTCAGGCCTGAGCTCCTGTGGTGGGAGCACCGAGTCCAAACCACTGGACTAACAGAGAACCTCAGACCCCAGGGAATATTAATTGGGGTGAGGCCTCCTGGAGGTCCTCATCTAGGCACCAAGACCCGCTCTACCCAATGGCCTGCAAAGGACCCCTCAGGCAAAACAACCCGTAAGACAGGAATACAGCCCTAGCCATGAAAAAAAAAAACTGAAATGACAAAAAAATATGTTACAGACGAAGGAGCACGGTAAAAACCTACAAGACCAAATAAATGAAGACGAAATAGGCAATCCCTGAAAAAGAATTCAGAGTAGTGACAGTAAAGATGATCCAAAATCTCAGAAATAGAATGGAGAAAATGCACGAAATGTTTAACAAGGATCTAGAAGAACTAAAGAGCAAACAAAAGATGATGAACAACACAATAACTGAAATTAAAAATACTCTAGAAGGAATCAATGGCAGAAAAACGAATAAGTGTGCTGGAAGATAAAATGGGGCAAATAACTGCCAGGGACCAGAATAAAGAAAAGAGAATGAAAAGAATTGAGGACAGTATCAGAGACCTATGGGACAACATTACACACACCAAGATTCGAATTATAGGGGTCCCAGAAGGAGAAGAGAAAAAGGAAAGGTCTGAAAAAATATTTGAAGAGATTATAGTCAAAAACTTCTGTAACATGGGAAAGGAAATAGTCAATCAGGTCTAGGAAGCGCAGAGAATCCCATATAGGATAAACCCAAAGAGAAACACACAGAGACACATATTAATCAAACTATCAAAAATTAAATACAAAGAAAAAATATTAAAAGCAGCAAGGGAAAAGCAACAAATAACATACAAGGGAATCCGAATAAGGTTAACAGCTGATCTTTCAGCAGAAACTCTGCAAGCCAGAAAGGAGTGGCAGGACATATTTAAAGTGATAAAAGGGAAAAACCTACAACCAAAATTATTCTACCCAGCAAGGGTCTCCTTCAGATTTGACATAGAAATAAAAAGCTTTACTGACAAGCAAAAGCTACGAGAATTCGGCACCACCAACCAGGTTTACAACAAATGCTAAAGGAACTTCTCTAAGCAGGAAACACAAGAGAAGACAAAGACCCACAAAAACAAACCCAAACCAATTAAGAAAATGGTAGTAGGAACATACATATCAATAATCACCTTCAATGTAAATGGACTAAAAGCTCCAACCAAAAGACACAGATTGGCTGAAAGGATACAAAAACAAGACCCTTATATATGGTGTCTACAAGAAACCCACTTCAGACCTAGGGACACATACAGACTGAAAGTGAGGGGATGGAAAAAGATATTTCATGCAAACGGAGATCACAAGAAAGATGGAGTAGGAATACTCATATCAGATAAAACAGACTTTAAAATAAAGACTTATAAGAAAGGATACTACATAATGATCAAGGGATCAATCAAAGAAGAACACATAACAATTATAAATATTTATGCACCCAACATAGGAGCACCTCAATACATAAGGCAAATACTAACAGCCACAAAAGGAGAAATTGACAGTAACACAATAAAAGTGGGGGACTTTAACACCCTACTTACACCAATACACAGATCACCCAGACAGAAAATAAATAAGGAAACAGAAGCTTTAAATGACACAGACCAGATAGACTTAATTGGTATTTTTAGGACATTCTACCCGAAAGAGGAAGACTACACTTTTTACTCAAGTGCACACAGAACATTCTCCAGAATAGAGCACATCTTGGGTCACAAATCAAGCCTTGGAAAATTTAAGAAAACTGAAATCATATCAAGCATCTTTTCTGACCACAACACAATGAGATTAGAAATGAACTGCAGGAAAAAAACAATAAAAAACACAAACACATGGAGGCTAAACAGTGTGCTGCTAAATAACCAAGAGATCACTGAAGAAATCAAAGAAGAAATAAAAAAAAATACCTAGAAACAACTGACAATGCAAACAATGATCCAAAACCTATGGGACAAAGCAAAAGCAGTTCTAAGAGGGAAGTTCATAGCAATTCAAGCTCACCTCAAGAAACAAGAAAAATCTTCAATAAACAATTTAACCTTACACCTAAAGCAACTAGAAAAAGAAGAAGAAAGAAAATGCAAAGTTGGTAGAAAGAAGAAATCATAAAGGTAAGAGCAGAGATAAATGAAATGGAAATGAAGAAAACTATAGCAAAGATCAATAAAACTAAAAGTTGGTTCTTTGAGAAGATAAACAAAATTGATAAACCTTTAGCCAGAATCATCAAGAAAAAAAGGGAGAGGAATGAAATCAATAAAATTAGAAATGAAAAAGGAGAGATTACAACTGACACCGCAGAAATACAAAAGATCGTAAGAGACTACGACAAGCAGCTATATGCCAGTAACATGGATGACCTGGAAGAAATGGACAAGTTCTTGGAAAAGTACAACTTTCCAAGATTGAACCAGGAGGAATTAGAAAATATAAACAGATTAATCAAAGATAATGAAATTGAAACTGTAATTAAAAATTTTCCAACAAACAAAAGTCCAGGACCAGATGGCTTCACAGGTGAATTCTATCAAACATTTAGAGAAGAGTTAACACTTATCCTTCTCAAACTCTTCCAAAAAATTGCAGAGGGAGGAACACTCCCAAACTCATTCTACGAGGCCACCACCACCCTGATACAAAAACAAGACAAAGATGTTACAAAAAAGGAAAACTACAGGCCAATATCACTGATGAACATAGATGCAAAAATCATCAGCAAAATACTAGCAAACAGAACCCAACAGCACATTAAAAGAACCATACACCATGATCAAGTGGGATTTATCCCAGGGATGCGAGGATTCTTCAATATACGCAAATCAATCAATGTGATACATCATGTTAACAAATTGAAGAATAAAAACCATATGACCAAATGTATCACACTAATCCAAGATGTTAATGAAAGGGAAAAAACCAAACAAACATATGATCATTTCAATAGATGCAGAAAAAGCTTTTGACACAATTCAACACGCATTTATGATAAAAACTCTCCAGAAAGTGGGCACAGAGGGAACCTACTTCAACATAATAAAGGCCACATATGACAAACCCACAACAAACATCATTCTCAATGGTGAAAAACTGAAAGCATTTCCTCTAAGATCAGGAACAAGACAAGGATGTCCACTCTCACCACTATTATTCAACATAGTTTTGGAAGTCCTAGCCACGACAATCAGAGAAGGAAACGAAATAAAAGGAATACAAATTGGAAAAGAAGAAGTAAAACTGTCACTGTTTGCAGATGACATGATACTATACATAGAGAATCCTAAAGATGCCACCAGAAAACTACTAGAGCTAATCAATGTATTTGGTAAAGTTGCAGGATACAAAATTACTGCACAGAAATCTCTTACATTCCTATACACTAATGATGAAAAATCTGAACGTGAAATTAAGGAAACACTCCCATTTACCATTGCAACAAAAAGAATAAAATAGCCAGGAATAAACCTACCTAAGGAGACAAAAGACCAGTATGCAGAAAATTATAAGACACTGATGAAAAAAATTAAAGATGATACAAACAGATGGAGAGATATACCATGTTCTTGGATTGGAAGAATCAATATCGTGAAAATGACTATACTACCCAAAGCAATCTACAGATTCAATGCAATCCCTATCAAATTACCAATAGCAATTTTTACAGAACTAGAACAAAAAATCTTAAAAATTTGTATGGAGACACAAAAGACCGTGAATAGCCAAAGCAGTCTTGAGGGGAAAAAATGGAGCTGGAGGAATCAGATTCCCTGACTTCAGACTGTATTACAAAGCTACAGTAATCAAGACAATATGGTACTGGCAGAAAAACAGAAATATAGATCAATGGAACAGGATAGAAAGCCCAGAGATAAACCCACACACACATGGTCAACTAATCTATGACAAAGGAGGCAAGGATATACAATGGAGAAAAGACAGCCCCTTCAATAAGTGGTGCTGGGAAAACTGGACAGCTACATATAAAAGAATGAAATTAGAACACTCACTAACACCATACACAAAAATAAACTCAAAATGGATTAGAGACCTAAATGTATGACCAGACACTATAAAACTCTTAGAGGAAAACATAGGAAGAACACTCTTTGACATAAATCACAGCAAGATCTTTTTTGATCCACCTCCTAGAATAATGGAAATAAAAACAAAAATAAACAAATGGGACCTAATGAAACTTCAAAGCTTTTGCACAGCAAAGGAAACCATAAACAAGACGAAAAGACAACCCTCAGAATGGGAGAAAATACTTGCAAATGAATCATCAGACAAAGGATTAATCTCCAAAATATATAAACAGCTCATGCAGCTCAATATTAAAAAAAACAAACAACCCAATTGAAAAGTGGGCAGAAGACCTAAATAAACATTTCTCCAAAGAAGACATGCAGATGGCCAAGAAGCACATGAAAAGCTGCTCAACGTCACTAATTATTAAAAAAGTGCAAATCAAAACTACAATGAGGAAACACCTCACACCAGTTAGAATGGGCATCATCAGAAAATCTACAAACAACAAATGCTGGAGAGGGTGTGGAGAAAAGGGACCCCTCTTGCACTGTTGGTGGGAATATAAATTGATACAGCCACTATGGAGAACAGCAATCCCACTACTGGGCATATACCCTGAGAAAACCATAATTCAAAAAGACACACACACCCGAATGTTCACTGCAGCACTATTTACAACAGCCAGGTCATGGAAGCAACCTAAATGCCCACTGACAGACGAATGGATAAAGAAGATGTGGTACATATATACAATGGAATATTACTCAGCCATAAAAAGGAACAAAATTGGATCATTTGTAGAGACATGGATGCATCCAGAGACTGTCATACAGAGTGAAGTAAGTCAGAAAGAGAAAAACAAATATCATATATTAACCCATATATGTAGAACCTAGAAAATGGTACAGATGAACCGGTTTGCAGAGCAGAAATTGAGACACAGAAGGAGACAAAAAACTTATGGACACCAAGGGGGAAAAGCAGCAAGGGGTGGTGGTGGTGGTGTGATGAATTGGACGTTTGGAATTGACATGTATACACTGATGTGTATAAAATGGATGACTAATAAGAAAAAAATAAATTAATTAAAAGAAACAAAAATAACGGATTTTTGAATGAATAGAAGGATTATATGTGGACTGATATGTGTAATACATGTGAAATACAAAAAATGTTAACTGGAGAATCTAGGTGGTGGGTATATGGGTGTTCTCCATATAATTATTTAAACTTTTATGTATGTTTTAAATTTTTTTTTTTTTTTTTTTTGCGGTACACGGGCCTCTCACTGTTGTGGCCTCTCCCGTTGTGGAGCACAGGCTCTGGACGCGCAGGTTCCGCGGCCATGGCTCATGGGCCCAGCGGCTCCGTGGCAGGCGGAATCTTCCCAGACCGGGGCACGAACCCATGTCCCCTGCATCAGCAGGCGGACTCTCAACCACTGCGCCACCAGGGAAGCCCTAAAATTTTTATAATAAGATGTTAAGGAGAAGAGAGCATTTAGATGTTTCCTTCCTATAGACTTCGCATTTAAAAAAATTAATTCCAAAACACCTGTGTTGCTGCTATTGTGATGTAATCTTTTCTTCTGTATGTCTTCTAACGAGATGCAGCTTGCATAAACGTGAGTGCTATTGGTTTCTGTATTTTAACTTTTGTATCCAGCCACCTTATTGAATTTTTTTTTGCTTATAATAGTTCTTCATCTGATTAATGATCTCCCCAAGTAAGATTACCTTTCTCATTTCTTTCCTATCTATATAAGCTTTTTTTTTTTCTCTTGTCTTAACTGCATTGGGCAGTACCTCCAAGATAATGTTAAATTATGGAACTCATAGAGGACATCTTTGCCTTGCTTTTTAGCTTTACTGTAAATTCTTCTCATACTTCCAATGCTGCCTTTTGAATATACGTCTGGAGTCTCCTGTGAATGATTTAGGAGACTCAAGTCTTAGTGATGAGACACCCGAACACTTCAATATGAACGTCCATTTCAAGTTGGCACCATCCAAGCCAGGTTCCAGGAATATGCCCACCCCACTCCTTAAAAAAAAAAAAGGGAAAAAATGACCGGACCATCAGGTACAGCTCTGCAAACCAACACATATGGCATTTCGAGAATGGACTTTGGGGTCTGATAGACATGGGTTCAAATCTCAGCTCTGCCACTTCTGAGGTATGTGGTGTGAGGGCCACCTCCCCTGCCTGAACTTCAAGTGTCTTTGGGGAATCGAAGGGGACGCTGTGAGTTTAGCATCTAGCACACTGAGGCTGTTCTCATTCACCAGCATGGGGGAGGGCAGGGCCTGGTACCCTGCATTGCTAACACAAGAAAGTTTGTAAGCTGGTGGGATATCACATGTGCATAGCAAGTAGTCTGAAAAGACACCCATTAAGCTGAGAGCCGTGGTCACTTCTAAGGAGTGGTATAGAAAGGATATATTCCAGTAGGCTGAATATTTGTAAAGGGAAAGTTTTATATCTGTAGCTTGAAATACATACAGTTGTTTAAAGAAAACCAACCAAGAAACAAAAGTAAATAAAACGGGGGGGGCTATGTAAGATGCCAAGGTTGGCAGGAATCCTAGTATGTCTGAGTCCCCTTGACAAGGTCTCTTCCTCCAGTGATGAGAAGTGTTCTCCCTCTGAAGGAAGCCCTTGCTGACCCTACACGGAGCAGACCCTGGAGTCAAGATCACCCCACTCCTCCTCTACCCTACTCTCCCAGCCTCTTACTTCTTTTTTCGCTTGAGTTAGTCCTGATTTAGTTTAGATATCCACACTCCTTTGAAGCCACTTGTCTCAGTAAAGACATGCCCACTCCCAGACTCAATATGTGAATCTTAATTAATCTAAGCTAGGGGCTTTTAATGTAGTCCACAGACCACCCCTACCAAGGGTCCATGGATGGAATGCATGGGATTCACAATCTTGCATTGGGAAAAAAGAAAAAAAAAAGTCTTTCTTTTCATTAAACTCCAACTGAAATTTAACATTTCCTTCTATCATGAATGTAAGCAACAAACCACAGTATCATTAGCAGTAACTTGTGACTTTGTCACCAATGGAAAACACAAATGTTTTCATATCACAAAACAGTTATTACAGGTATCTCAAAACATTGTTTACCTTCATCACTACTTAAAAATTATGGTTGTTATTAGATCTGCCGCTAGATTTTGTTATTTAGTGCACTAATAAAGAAGCAAGTTTATTCCTGTATCACTTAAAAAATATATTTTTTGATATAGTTGGTTTCTTTTGTAATCCGGTCATTTTACTCTATGCAATTAAATAGAGTATTCTGGGAAGGGGTCCCTAGGTTTCACCTGACTGTCAAAGGGGCCCATGGCACAGAAAAGATGAATAAACCCTGGTCTAATCCAATGCTGGCAATTCCATCATCCGAGTTGGAGACTACTTAGGAAGTGTCATGTGACCTAGTGTATCACATTCACAATGAGATGCAATGGGACATCTGTTGGAGGGAGAGTGGAGTCCCTCTTGGGAAAGGTTTCTTTTTTTTTGCGCTAAGCTGGCCTCTCACTGTTGTGGCCTCTCCCGTTGTGGAGCACAGGCTCCGGACGCACAGGCTCAGCGGCCATGGCTCACGGGCCCAGCCTCTCCACGGCATGTGGGATCTTCCTGGACCGGGGCATGAACCCGTGTCCCCTGCATCGGCAGGCGGACTCTCAACCACTGCACCACCAGGGAAGCCCAGGGAAAGGTTTTTTAAGAGGAGACACAAGGAAGTCAAACTTTCTTCCTCTGCTTCTTAGTGTCTGAGCATGCGAGCTGGGAATTTCTTCCACCATTGGGCAGCCATGTGAAGAGCAGCTGATCCACCTGAGATGCAGAAAAGACTGATGGGAGAGGCCTGGGTTTTTGAGGATGTGGATGATCTAGTGAATTAGCCAGATGGGAACCTCCCTACTTCTAGACTCCTGTTATCAATCAATAAATTCCTTAAGATTAAAAAAAAAAAAAAAGATACATGTACCACAATGTTCATTGCAGCACTATTCACAATAGCCAGGACATGGAAGCAACCCAAGTGTCCATCGACAGATGAATGGATAAAAAAAATGTGGCACATATATACAATGGAATATTACTCAGCCATAAAAAGGAACAAAATTGAGTTGTTTGTATTGAGGTGGATGGACCTAGAATCTGTCATACAGTGTGAAGTCAAGTCAGGAAAAGAAAAACAAATACCGTATGCTAACACATATATATGGGGTTTTAAAAAGTAGTACTGATGAACCTAGTGGCAGGGCAGGAATAAAGACACAGACATAGAGAACAGATTTGAGGGCACAGTGGGGGAAGGGGAAGCTGGGATGAAGTGAGAGAGTAGCAATGACATATATACACTACCAAATGTAAAATGGATGGCTAGTGGGAAGCTGCTGCATAGCACAAGGAGATCAACTCGATGCTTTGTGACGACCTAGAGGGATGGGATAGGGAGGGTGGGAGGGAGGCTCAAGAGGGAGGGGATATGGGGATATATATATATCCAAACAGCTGATTAACTTTGTTGTACAGCAGGAACTAACACAACATTGTAAAGCATTTATACTCCAGTAAAGATGTGAAAAAAAAAGAAAATACTCATACAAGTATTCTGAAAAACACCATGCTGCTTCTTCATATCTATGGATTATTACTCTTGGGCTTGCCTGGTATTGAGATAGCTGGTACTCAATAACTGAAAGAGCTTCAGATGCTGGTGTGATTCTAAAGATGACTAATTTGTACTTGGTTTAATTCTCCCTGCAGTTTTGTAGGTTAGGTCACCACCTGAAAGTGCAAATTCTAAGATGCTGTACGACAATGATGATAATATTTTTTAGCAATAAAAATAACTAACATTTATTGAGCACATAGTATGTGCCAGTGTGTTAAATTACCTTATTAACTGTTATAGTGACATATTAACTCATTTAATTCTTTAAACTTGTTGAGGTAGGTACTAGTGGTATCACCCCTAATAATTCACATTTTAAGTCAAGCTGGATTCAGGCCAAAGGCCTAATAAATCAAAGTAAAAGAATTAATTCTAGTCTAGGACCACCTATATCCTAACATATTTTACAACATTTTTTGCCTTGCTAATCTTTTATTCCCATAAGGATTCAAATTCCTCTATAGAAAATTCCCCTTTTTTTTTCCCTCCCATCAAAGAAACAATAGACTATCTTAGTCAGGACTTCCAGGTCATACTGATATATTTTTACTTGTATTCCATTCTTATTATAAGAAGGTCTAACTTAAATTTGTTAGGTAAGTCCATAGAGAGACCAAACAGATAAAAAAATCAAGAACTATAGTCACAAAAACTAAATATATTTTGCCCCTATTCAAAGGCAAGTCAAAAGACCAAATGTATATGTATATGTATGAAACACCCTCTCAATATACATTAAATCTCATTAAAATGTAGTATATGCTTTCTATATGATGTACTGGTTCCGTGGACTTGGCTCTCAAAACTCTCTTTAACTAAAAACACTCAAAGATTTCCAAGAAATGCAATGTCTGAAGTCCTGGAACTGTACTGTACTAAAATGCCTAGAATTATACTGCAGCTTGAAAGGCTTTTCCAATGGAAATAAAAGAGATGCTAAAAAGACCCAGCTAGAATACTGCTATACGGACACAAACAACTGCAAAGAAAGGAAAATGCTGATTTGAGTTCCATGAAGAAGATGAAATGGGTATTGGCAGACACTTAATAGAAACTCTGCGATAGTGAATACAGTTTAGGGTATGGACCTATTGTGATGAGAGAAGATGAATCTTTTCATGATTGAGAGTATAGTACAAACTGCCACCAAAAGAAGAAAGCAGGTGGACAATGAAATAAAGGGACATAATCATGACCCAAGTGAAAAATAATTGGATTTTTACATATTCCAATCTTTTTAAAATTACTATTAACGCTTTTAATTAGGATTGAGAAGGGTTCACTTGGGGTATTCTGGCGTTTTTGAGCCCCTTATTCTTCTTCACAGAGGAAGGCTGGATTTCTTTCCCTTTATTTCTTAAGCTTCCTATACTGTATCTATCTGGCGCTGTTTAAGGAGAAGTAACACTGGAAGCAGACTGACATTCTGAAACGTATTCCGGATTACACTGTACAGTCAGGTTATTACAACCATTACAACAAATGTGAGTTATTCAGGGACAATCTGGACCAGTTGAGGTTCTGAGAGCTCCAGAGGGACGTAGGGAAAACAAGAGGGGTGGGTACAGATGTGGAATCTACACCCCATTTTCAGTATATAATCTGAGTCTAGAAAGAAACAGAATAATATTGGCATTTAGCTAGAACTTAAAAAAAATTTTTTAAGTTAAATCTATATGCTCTGTTGATTTTGTGAACCATTTTATCCTTCTCAAAAAATGACGAGATTAGAATATAGCAGGATGGCTAATGTGGGAGTTTTTTAGTTTCAGTGTCAGATGAGGGAATGTGGTGACCTCCTTATAGCTTGTATGAATTAATAATTTTTTAGAGACATGCTTCCCTGGCCCATGAAGTACTTGTTATGTGTTGTGTCAAAAGCAAGAAGCCCTGACATTAAGAAGTTAGGAAAACAGGATGAACAATAAGTGATACATAGTGGGCACCAGTGTCTGAAGTAGTGCTGATTCAACTTGGCATACAAAGGACATGTCCAGCATTACTATATATACTAAAACCAAAATGGCAAATGGAGCTCCAGTACTGTATATGTGGAATTTTGTCAGGAGCAAATAGCCAAATAAAATGTACTCCTGCTTCAATGACTCTCTCTCTTTAGACCAATTCTGTTTGCAGTCTTGGTGGAAAACTGCCATGGCTTTTTAGTCTCTTCAAATACAAAAATCTATAAGCCTTGATTTAATCTATGTTGCACAATATCTAACATACAAAATTCAATACAAGATTTAACTTTAACAGGACACCATCTATATTCTTTAAAAGAGAAAAGAAAAACTGCTAAAATTTTATGGAAAGATACAGGCAACTTTATTAAACTCAAAGTCTTACTACCTAAGTTTGGGGAAAGGACATTTCCTTTTAAGCTGAAAGTTACCATAGGTTCATACCTTGAAGCAGGAGGCTCTATAAAGGAGCTGGACAACGTGCCCAATGCTAGTTTTAGAGGCTTGAGGAAACCGTGGCTCCAACCTTTGCACCACAAAGAGAACCAATACTTTTCTTGACAAAGCAGAACCATCTTCTAAGGCCAGGAGAACCAGCTTTAGAGCTTCCTCCTGCATTGCTAGGAAAAGTTGAGCAAAACCAAAATTTATCATGTACAGAGATAAGATAAATCCATTTCTTAGAAGGGAAACATTTAATAATTTCTACAGGTACCCCTTCATTAATGGGCAACACAACAACAACCGATGTTCAGTTATACTTTTGAACCATTTGGGGGCAATTTTTTATTACATTCTATATACTTTATTTTAAAAAGCAGATAAAAGATTAATACAGTTAGGGAAAACCTCTATGAAAATGAATAAACTTTTGGCATTAAAAGTTTTAAGTATCCTGAAAAACTGACATGGAATTACCCAAGCCATGACTGTGGGATACCAAGTGGGATATTACTTGATAACAACAGAATATTGTAAAGAACTAGCCTTTGTACATCACTTATAGTTCCTACACTATAAATACTTTTAGAATTACTAGTATAGTAAATATCAAACTTTAATTATATACCTGGTCCAAGGAACTGGCAGCCTCTAGCTCTGACTGCTGCCCAAAGATTGGAAGAGAGTTGCTGAGGATTCTGGTGCTGGAGAATGAGCTCTGTAACTGTTCGTTCACCTAAAGATCGAGCTGCCCTCATGGCACGAATCCTGCCTTCTTCTTCTACTAGTTGGCAGTGGACCAGAGTCACCAGCTTCCTCTGCATTGGGCGACTCAGAACACTCTGAGTAGTGCTATTCAGACCCACTCCTTTAAAACAGAAAATAAAGTTATTTCTAGGTTTCCAATGTAATTTTAGAGTCCAGAAAAACTTCCTCTGATGGGCTGATTGACTTATGGCTATGTGGAATAGTTCTGGGTTCTATCAGAATATTTAAAATAAACAATACAAATTACACAAGTGAAGCCTAGTTTGCATTTTAAAAGTATACAAAAGTTGTTATGGCATGCAAATGTAACACTCATGACATTAAATATATCATTATTCATTTTAATCATGGAGAAATAAAGAAAAAAAGGCCAGTCAATATTAATAATTAAAAACCCAAATCTTGACGAAATGAGAGAGTGGCATGGACTTAATATATACTACCAAATGTAAAATAGATGGCTAGTGGGAAGCAGCCACATAGCACAGGGAGATCAGCTCGGTGCTTTGTGGCCACCTGGAGGGGTGGGATAGGGAGGGTGGGAGGGAGGAAAACTGGGGATGGAGGAGATGTGGGGACATGTATATGTATAACTGATTCACTTTGTTACAAAGCAGAAACTAACACACAATTGTAAAGCAATTATACTCCAATAAAGATGTTAAAAAAAAACAAAACCCAAATCTTGAGGTCCTAACAGGTCTGGTATATTTCCTAGTGGTTAAGCTCACCTTCCTAATGAAAACAAGCCATAATGGCAAGACAGTAATGGCAACTTCCAATTTTATTGTATCCCCAACAGCATACCACACAAAACTGGATAGAAGGCTGACAATTTATAGAGTTGTCAAATGATAGAGAGCCCTTCTGAAACCACTAGTGTGCTTATACTTACTTTTGCAACTCATTCAAAAAATGTTTCCAATAAATAGTACATAAACTTTAAACTCACTACTTTATTTGACGTGGTTTATAATATTATTTAGCACCCCTGGGTTTGGCTTACAATAAATAAATGAATTTCATTAACATTCACTTATAGCTCACAATTTTTATGGTAACAAAAGCATCTTTAATGAACACATGCTCAGTATGGATAATTTCATCTGATTTACCTCTAGCACTGCTGAGTGGTTTCAGGTACAATGCTAATTCTTCTACACACTTCTTGGCTTCCTCATAATGCTTTGTATCTTCAACCCCACTACACAAAGTAATGGGCTGCTGTTCAGGAACCTAGAGGTAAAAAAGAAAAAAAGGTGTGTTTGAGTGCTCACTAATTAATTATAATCAAATGTTTTATTGAGTATGTTTTATGCACTCCTAACACTGGTAACATCACAACTCCCATTAAATTTACTGAATTCTTTCAAAAGATCTTTTATATACATACACACAAAATTATTGCATTTTAAAATTTTTGTTTTGTTTCTGTAACAGCTTTATTGAGATATAACTTGCATATCATATAACTGACCCATTTAAGGTATATAATTCAGTGACTTTAAGTATATTCTCAGTTATATAACCATCACAATTTTAGAACATTTTCATGGCCCCCCCAAAAAAACCCCATAGTCACCCCTGCCGTATTTCCTCCCAAACCCCCTCCAGCCATAGGAAAAAACTAATCTATTTTCTGTCTCTACGGGTTTGCCTATTTTGGACATTTCATATAAACAGAATTATATAATAACTTCCAAAGTAGCTGTACCATTTTGCATTCCCACCAGCAATAAATGAGAGTCTCTCTTGCTTCACATCCTCGCCAGTACTTCGTGCTGTCAATGTTTTGAATTTTAGCTATTCTAATTTATGTGTAGTGGTAGCTCACTGTTGCTGTTGTTTTCACAATTTTTAAAGATTATATTCTATTTATAGTTACTATAAAATGTTGGCTATATTCCCCTTGTTGTACAATATATTCTTGTAGCTTATTTATTTTACACATAGTTTTTACCTCTGATTGTTGTTTTAATTTGCAGTTCTTTAATGACAAACAATGCTGAGCAAGCTTTTATTTGCTCATTTGCCACCTGCATATCTTCTTTGGTGAAGTGTCCAGATCTTTGCCCATTTAAAAACCATGTTCTTTTTATAATTGAGTTGTAAGGGTTCTTAGATACAAGTTTCTTACAGATATATGACTTACAATTATTTTGTCCCATTCTGTGGGTTGTTCTCTCACTCTCTTGACAGTGTCTTTTGAAGCACTAAGTTTTTTGTTTTGTTTTGGCTGTACCACGTGGCTTGTGGGATCTTAGTTCCCCAACCAGAAATTGAACCCAGGCCCTCAGCAATGAAAGCGCGGAGTCCTAACCAATGGACTGCCAGGGAATTCCCTGAAGCACTAAGTTTTAAATTTTGATTTAGTTTGATTTATCTTTTGTTCCTTGTGCTTCTGGTGTCATAGGTAAAAAAATACTGCCTAGGGACTTCCCTGGTGGTGCAGTGGTTAAGACTCCATGCTCCCAATGTAGGGGTCCCGGGTTCGACCCCTGGCCAGGGAACTACATCCTACATGCATGCCACAACTAAGGAGCCCACGTGCCACAACTAAGGAGCCTGTGTGCCGCAACAAGGAAGCCCTCGAGCTGCAACTAAGGAGCCCTCGAGCTGCAACTAAAGGAACCCACTTGCCGCAACTAAGACCTGGCACAAGCAAATAAATAAATAAAATAAACAAAAAAACCACTGCCTACTCCAAGGTCACAAAGATTTATGCAAATATTTTGTTTTAAGAGTTCTGGGGCTTCCCTGGTGGCGCAGTGGTTGAGAGTCCGCCTGCTGATGCAGGGGACACGGGTTCGTGCCCCGGTCCGGGAAGATCCCACATGCTGTGGAGTGGCTGGGCCCGTGAGCCATGGCCGCTGGGCCTGTGCGTCCGGAGCCTGTGCTCCACAACGGGAGAGGCCACAACAGTGAGAGGCCCGCGTACCACAAAAAAAAAAAAAAAAAAAAAAAAGAGTTCTGCAGTTTTAGCTCTTACTTTTAGTCTTTGATCTATTTTGATTTAATTTTTGTATATGGTGTGAGGTAATGGTCCAAATTCATCCTTTTGCATTTGGATATCCAGTTTGCTCAGCACCATTAGTTGGAAAGACTGTCTTTTCCCCATTGAATGGTTTTGGCAATCTTGTAAAGAGTCATTTGACCATATATATGGGTTTATTTCTGGACTCTCTATTCTATTCCATTGATCTAAATGCCAGTCTTTATGCCAGCACCACACTGTCTTGATCACTAGAGTTTTGCAGTTTCAAAATCAGGAAGTGTGATTCCTTCAAATTTGTTCTTCTTTTAAGATTGTTTTGGCTATTTAGGGTCCCTTGTGAGTCCATATAAATTTTAGGATGGGTTTTTCTATTTCTTCAAAAAACATCACTGGGATTTTGAAAAAGCTTGCATTGAATCTGTTGATTGCTTTGGGTAGTACTGTCATCTTAGTAATATTAAGTCTGTGAACAGGTGATGTTTTTCCATTTATTTATGTCTTCTTTAATTTCTTTAAGCAATGTTTTATTTTCAATGTACAAGTCTTTCACCTCCTTCGCTAAATTTATTCCTAAGTATTTTATTCTTTTTGATGCTACTGTAAGTGAAATTATTTTGTTAATTTCCTTTTGGATTGTTCATTGTTAGTGTACAGAAATGAAACCGATTTTTGCATGTTAACTTTGTATCCTGCAACTTTGCTTAATTCATTTATTACTTCTAACAGTTTTTTAATGGAAATCTGTGGGGTTAAAATAACGGCTATTATGGATTAAAATGTCCTATCCTCAATTTCATAAACATTAGTTGTTACAGTTAAGACATGACAAGGTCTTACTCATTTTGTAGAAAAAGAATTAGCTCATCCTTAGACAACTTTATGAAAAAAAGTAAGTCTTGGTTATTTGTTATTAAAATATTATATTACTAAAATTGTTATCCCCAATAAGTATATTTTTAAAACATTTCCAAAATGTCATAATGGAATTTTCAAAACAAAAAGAGAAATGATTATGAAATGAAAAATTAAGTAAGGAAGAGAAGAAAAACAATCAAATGCAATTTCCCTCTGACAAATATTAATATTTTGTAGTGTTGGAGACATCATCAAGATAGATTTGTAAATAAAGTAAGTTTTCCCTTTTTTTTGGCTGCACCATGTGGCATCCAGGATCCTAGTTCCCCAACCAGGGACTGAACTACTCCCCCCGCAGCAGAAGCACGGAGTCCCAACCACGGGACCACCAGGGAAGTCCCAGCAAATTTTCCTTTTGAATAAGCTGTTCTAAAACTGCTCTCTTTATCTCCTACATACATAATACCAACCTTCCCTACTTTTTATCAACTTATAGGAAGACTGATCTAGCAAATATTAGTGGTACTAATATTAATATAAATATTAATATTAGTGGTACTAATAATAATATAAATATTAATGTCCAAAGTTCCCGTATATTTATTTGGAAAATGATTTATGGTAAACATATGATACTTTAGACTCACACTATGCAAATTAACAGTGAGAGGTTGTTTAAGTGAATCATACCTAACTCTGGAAAGCCTGCTTCCTTCCCTTGGCTGTGAAACCGTCTGAGGATACTATTGATCTCTACCTTGAGAACACTGACACAAAACTTTCAGAGTATTACCTTCACAATTACTAGAGTAACTTTTATATTTAGGTACCTAGGGGTATTTGGTCCTACTCTAGACAAACGGTTCCCAAAGGCTGTGTTCTATAGTTTTCGTCACTTTCTCGATCTTTCATTTCAGTTAGTGTCTACTAAGTAAAATAGTCTGAAGCAGCTTCACTTTTCCTACTAAGTAAAATGCAATTATTTTGTGAATAATATTTTCTTCAATATTAAGAAGTTCTTGTGACGTACCTCTTAGGTTTCTCTAATGATCTGATAGCTAAGGCTGTTGAGAAAGTCTGCCCACCAGACTGAATGAATGTTACTGTACAGTGACTGACAAACTGCACCACTATAACAAATCCCCTCACGTACTGAAATAAAGGATCTGCTCAGTACTGAACAAAATGTTATCTATTTAAATAGAAGACAGGAGGAGCTTCAAGATGGCGGAAGAGTAAGACGTGGAGATCACCTTCCTCCCCACAAATACATCAGAAATACATCTACATGTGGAACAACTCCTACAGAACACCTACTGAACAATGGCAGAAGAACTCAGACCTCTCAAAAGGCAATAAACTCCCCACGTACCTGGGTAGGGCAAAAGAAAAAAGAAAAAACAGAGACAAAAGAATAGGGACGGGGGCTTCCCTGATGGCGCAGTGGTTGAACGTCCGCCTGCCGATGCAGGGGACGCGGGTTCGTGCCCCGGTCCGGAGGGATCCCACGTGCCGCGGAGCGGCTTGGCCCGTGGGTCATGGCCGCTGGGCCTGCGCGTCCGGAGCCTGTGTTCCGCAACGGGAGAGGCCCCAGCAGTGAGAGGCCCGCATACCGCAAAAAAAAAAAGAAAAAGAAAAAAAAAAGAATAGGGATGGGACCTGCACCAGTGGGAGGGAGCCTTGAAGGAGGAAAGGTTTCTACACACTAGGAAGGCCCTTCGCGGGCAGAGACTGCGGGAGGCAGAGGGGGGAGCTTTGGAGCCGCGGAGGAGAGCGCAGCAACAGGGATGCGGAGGGCAAAGCGGAGAGATCCCAGCACAGAGAATCAGTGCCAACCAGCACTCACCAGCCCAAGAGACTTGTCTGCTCACCCGCCGGGATGGGCAGGGGCTGGGGGCTGAGGCTCCGGCTTTGGAGGGCAGATCCCAGGGAGAGGACTGGGGTTGGCTGCGTGAACACAGCCTGAAGGGGGCTAGGGCACCACAGCTAGCCGAGAGTGTGTCTGGGAAAAGGTCTGGAGCTGCTGAAGAGGCAACAGACGTCTTCTTGTCTATTTGTTTCCTGGTGCGCCAGGAGAGGGGATTAAGAGTGCTGCCTAAACGAGCTCCAGAGATGGGCGCAAGCCACGGCTATCAGCGTGGACCCCAGAGATGGGAATGAGACGCTAAGGCTGCTACTGCAGCCACCAAGAAGCCTGTGTGCAAGCACAGGTCAATAATATCCACACCTCCCCTCCCTGGAGCCTGTGCAGCCGGCCACTGCCAGGGACAACTTCCCCCGGAGAATACATGGTGCACCTCAGGCTAGTGCAACATCACGCCAGCCTCTGCCACTGAAGGCTCACCCAGCATTCTGTAATCCTGCCCCTGCAGTGAGCCAGAGCCCCCTAATCAGCTGCTACTTTAACCCTGTCCTGTCTGGGCGGGGATCAGATGCCCTCAGGCGACCTACACGCAGAGGCGGGGCCACATCCAAAGCTGAATCCCAGGAGCTGTGAGAACAAAGAAGAGAAAGGGAAATCTCTCCCAGCATTCTCAGGAGCAGTGGATTAAATCTCCACAATCAACTTGATGTACCCTGCATCTGTGGAATACCTGAATGAACAACAAATCATACCAACGTGAGGCGGTGGACTTTGGGAGCAACGATATATATATATTTTTCCCTTTTTCTCTTTTTGTGAATGTGTATGTGTATGCTTCTGTGTGTGATTCTGTCTGTATAACTTTGCTTTTACCATTTGTCCTAGGGTTCCGTCTCTCCATTTTTTTTTTTTTTAAAGTATAGCTTTTAGTGATTGTTATCATTGATGGATTTGTTTTTGGTTTGGTTGCTCTCTTTCTTTTTTTTTTATTACTTTAAAAAATTTTTTTATTTTTAATAATTATTTTCTATTTTAATAACTTTATTTTCCTCCCTCCCTCCCTCCCTCCCTTTCTTTCTCCCTTTCATTCTGAGTCGTGTGGATGACAGGGTCTTGGTGCTCCGGCCGGGCATCAGGCCTGTACCTCTGAGGTGGGAGAGCTGAGTTCAGGACATTGGTCCACCAGAGACCTCCCAGCTCCATGTAATATCAAACGGCGAAAATCTCCCAGAGATCTCCAACTCAATGCCAAGACTCAGCTCCACTCAATGACCAGCAAGCTACAGTGCTGAACACCCTATGTCAAACAACTAGCAAGACAGGAATACAACCCCACCTATCAGCAAAGAGGCTGCCTAAAATCATAATAAGGTCATAGACACCCCAAAACACACCACCAGACGCAGACCTGACCACCAGAAAGACAAGATCCAGCCTCATCCACAAGAACACAGGCACTAGTCCCCTCCACCAGGAAGCCTACACAACCCACTGAACGAATCATAGCCACTGGGGGCAGACACCAAAAACAACAGAACTACGAACCTGGGGCCTGTGAAAAGGAGACCCCAAACACAGTAAGTGGAGCAATAGGAGAAGACAGCGAAACGCACAGCAGATGAAGGAGCAAGGTAAAAACCGACCAGACCAAACAAATAAGAGGAAATAGGCAGTCTACCTGAAAAAGAATTCAGAGTAATGATAGTAAAGATGATCCAAAATCTTGGAAATAGAATGGAGAAAATACACGAAACGTTTAACAAGAACCTAGAAGAACTAAGGAGCAAATAAACAATGATGAACAACACAATAAATGAAATTAAAAATTCTCTAGAAGGAATCAATAGAATAACTGAGGCAGAAGAATAGATAACTGACCTGGAAGAGAAAATAGTAGAAATAACTACTGCAGAGCAGAATAAAGAAAAAAGAATGAAAATGATTGAGGACAGTCTCAGAAACCTCTGCAACAACATTAAAGGCACCAAAATTCAAATTCTAGGGGTCCCAGAAGAAGAAGAGAAAAAGAAAAGGACTGAGAAAATATTTGAAGAGATTACAGTTGAAAACTTCCCTAATATGGGAAAGGAAATAGTTAATCAAGTCCAGGAGGCACAGAGAGTCCCATACAGGATAAATCCAAGGAGAAACAGGCCAAGACACACATTAATCAAACTACCAAAAATTAAATACAAAGAAAAAATATTAAAAGCAGGAAGGGAAAAACAACAAATAACATACAATGGAATCCCGATAAAGTTAGCTAATATTTCAGCAGAAACTCTGCAAGCCAGAGGGAGTGGCAGGACATATTTAAAGTGATGAAAGGGAAAAACCTACAACCAAGATTACTCTACCCAGCAAGGTCCTTGTTCAGATTCGATGGAGAAATTAAAACCTTTACAGACAAGCAAAAGCTAAGCGAGTTCAGCACCACCAAACCAGCTTTCCAACAAATGCTAAAGGAACTTCTCTAGGCAAGAAACACAAGAAAAGGAAAAGACCCACAAAAACAAACCCAAAACAATTAAGAAAATGGTAATGGGAACACACATATTGATAATTACCTTCAATGTAAATGGATTAAATGCTCCAACCAAAAGACATAGGCTGGCTGAATGGATACAAAAACAAGACCCATATATATGCTGTCTACAAGAGACCCACTTCAGACCTAGGGACACATACAGACTGAAAGTGAGGGGATGGAAAAAGATATTCCATGCAAATGGAAATCAAAAGAAAGCTGGGGCTTCCCTGGTGGCGCAGTGGTTGAGAGTCTGCCTGCAGATGCAGGGGACATGGGTTCATGCCCCGGTCCGGGAAGATCCCACATGCCGCAGAGCGGTTGGGCCCGTGAGCCATGGCCGCTGAGCCTGCGCATCCGGAGCCTGTGCTCCGCAATGGGAGAGGCCACAACAGTGAGAGGCCTGTGTACTGCAAAGAAAAAAAAAAAACAAAAACCCCAACCCAATCCAAAAATGGGCAGAAGACCTAAATCGACATTTCTCCAAAGGAGATATACAGATTGCCAACAAACACATGAAAGAATGCTCAACATCATTAATCATTAGAGAAATGCAAATCAAAACTTCCATGAGATATCATCTCACACCAGTCAGAATGGCCATGATCAAAAAATCTACAAACAGTAAATGCTGGAGAGGGCGTAGAGAAAAGGGAACCCTCTTGCACTGTTGGTGGGAATGTAAATTGATACAGTCACTATGGAGAACAGTATGGAGGTCCTTAAAAAACTAAAAATAGAACTACCATACGACCTAGCAATTCCACTACTGGGCATATACCCTGAGAAAACCATAATTCAAAAAGATACATGTACCACAATGTTCACTGCAGCGTTATTTACAATAGCCAGGACATGGAACCAACCTAAGTGTCCTTCGACAGATGAATGGATAAAGAACATGTGGCACATATATACAATGGAATATTACTCAGCCATAAAAAGAAACGAAACTGAGTTATCTGTAGTGAGGTGGATGGACCTAGAGTTTGTCATACAGAGTGAAATAAGTCAGAAAGAGAAAAACAAATACCGTATGCACATATATATGGAATGTAAGAAATTTTTTTTAAAAAAATTGTCATGAAGAACCTAGGGGCAGGACAGGAATAAAGACGCAGACCTACTAGAGAATGGACTGGAGGGGGAGGGGGAAGGGTAAGCTGGGACAAAGTGAGAGAGAGGCATGGACATATATACACTACCAAATGTAAAACCAATAGCTAGTGGGAAGCAGCCGCATAGCACAGGGAGATCAGCTCAGTGCTCTGTGACCACCTGGGGGGGGGGTGGATAGGGAGGGTGGGAGGGAGGGAAATGCAAGAGGGAAGAGATATGTTGATATATGTGTATGTACAGCTGATTCACTTTGATATAAAGCTGAAACTAACACACCGTTGTAAAGCAATTATACTCCAATAAAGATGTTAAAAAAAAATAGAATGCAATATTACCAGATCTTAACAAGTTTCCCTCGGGAGAAAAAAAGACACATACAGAAATTTAAAAGGATAACAAGTTACTCAACTTACCTGAGCACCCACTAGCTGCAGCAATGCTGAGTTTACTGGGAGGAGTTCAATGTCTGTATTGATAGTGGTCTGGTCAAATGGGCAAGCCTTGCGGTGGAGTTTGTTCAGGCACATCTTGCAGACAGTATGGCCACAACCCAAACTGATGGGCTTTCGAATTGTTTCGTCGAAAGTCTGAGTGCAAATTGGGCAGGAGAGGAAATCCGTCCACTGTGGAGCTTGTACAGGCATTGTTTCTGGAGTTACAATTCACTCACACACACAAACAAAATCTAAAGCAAAGATTCCACTGGAATCAAAATCTTTGAAAAAAGTTTATCTTTTTTTTTAAATATCTTCTGTAAATACAGTCAGCACATAGTGTGAAATATTACCTGAAAAACAAAGAAAAAAAAATGAGCGTCTTCTTTTCAATTAAACTGTATATTCTCACCCTACTACCTGTAAGATTTTATACCACATTTATATCAACATAGTCCACCTCTTTGCATTTTTACAAAGTGAGAGCCGTAATAAAACATCTAGTCTTTTCCCCTCATTTTGGAGATGGGGAGTAGACCCCAAAAAGAGGAAATAACTTGCTGAAGGTGACAAGTTAGTAATAAAGTTAGATCCAAGATATAAGTCTCTCAAGTTTATCTAAGTCTATGGTTGTTTTATATTTTAAAATTAGTCTTTTTAAGATAGCTAATAATATTCTGATCTGAACACGTTAATATGTTCAGCTGTGAAATTTTATCAAGCTTTACACTTACGGCGTAGGCATTTTGGTGTATGTTACACCCTAATAAAGAGTCTTAAAAAAAATTGGCCTAAAATAAAATCTACCTTAAAATACTTTATCATCAAATTTAGTGTGGGTAATGAGATAAAAAGAAACTGTGGGGTTCTTTTTAAGGTTTATTTATTTATTTGCGGTACGCGGGCCTCTCACTGTTGTGGCCTCTCCCGTTGCGGAGCACAGGCTATGGACACGCAGGCTCAGCGGCCATGGCTCACGGGGCCCGGGCGCTCCGTGGCATGTGGGATCTTCCCGGACTGGGGCACGAACCCGCATCCCCTGCATCTGCAGGCGGACTCTCAACCACTGCGCCACCAGGGAAGCCCTAAGGTTTATTTTTAAGAGTTTTATTTACTGGTAAAGATCTTTTAAGCCTCTGTTACGGCTTATACTTGTTGCCACAGTATGCTGTGTTAAAACACAGTGAAAAGTATTTACTTCAAAAGATTTTTTAAATTCCCAAATTTAAGAATGATAGGTCAATACAGTTAACCAGAACACATATACAGTCAAATTTCACTGTCTACCCTCTCCTTTTGGTAGGGGATAAAAACCAAATCACAAAACTTATCACCTGCATCTAATAGAAATTTTCTTTACATATAAAATCTAATCTGAAGTTTCTAGCACACATCTTAAACAATACCTGCAGTTCTTACTCTAACTGTAGTTTCTAAAAGTGAGAACTGGTGCACAGAACAATAAAGTAATGTAGTGTTACAAGTTCTTAACGATTTGATTATGCTCAACAGAGACTGCTTACAAAGATGGAAACAAAAATGTCATTTAAGCTGTAATTATTAGAAAAGTAAATTATCTACACATTTTACTCTTCGAGCATTACATTTAATTAATGTTTTATTGAAGTAACTCAACCTTAAATGCAAGCCCATTATTGAGAGAACAATTTCTATTAGGTATGCTAAAAATTTTATCCATTCATTCAACACATATTTACTAAGCACTACTGCTACTGTGTGCCAGACTCTGAATTGTCAGGGAAATAGTGAAACAGCATACTCATAGTATCTGCCTTCTGAGTAACCTCAGCTTTGTCTGGGTTTCTGCGAAGTGTGCTATCAGATAAATGGACAGTGGAAAAAAAATTTAAGAACCTAAATAGTTACCAAGTTAATTTCACGTTTAGGATCTAAAATTAAAGTTATCTGAGTATATGTCCAAATTGCCCTTGCAATAATAAGAAAGTGATAAAGAAATCGCCCACATTTTGATTTCTATGTTTTAATTATAAATAATTTAAATAACATGCATCTGCAAACAGAATGAGTAGCTACAAGTATGTTTATATTAAATTATTACTTAATAAAATGAGACTATCATCCAGAGTGCTAAAAAAGAAAATACAGTATCTAATCACTCAACTGTACAGTCAAGTGCTACAATTACAATTGTACATGGGGTTGCAGAATGCTCCAAACTAAAGGAAAAAAAGTGTTTGAAAGATATAATATTCAGAACGAGGACTGGATATTAGTCAGAAATGTTTGCTGAAGTTGATTAAGTTGATAAAGTATCATCCATACGAACTTTTCTATAGATTAGCATGGCAGTTTAAAATAATGCCTACAAAGAATCTGATCTTAAGTTAATCTTTACTTGAGTTGAGTTAATGGTTCTTTCCTTTTTACCAGTATGGCCTTGTAGAGCACTTAACATTTGTTAATTAATCATAAAACAAAGTTAAAACACAGCACTTTATTTCCTTAAACACTATAAAACTACAGAAACCCCAAAAAGCACAAAATACAAACGTTTTATTGCACAATCATTATAATTTTTACTATTTATACAGCTAACTGCTTTACACAGAACAAAATTATAAAAGGTAGGTAACTACTGTTATCCTGTTTTACAGATATAGTCAACCCCTGAACAACATGGGTTTTAATAGCAAGGGTCCACTTATACATGGATTTTTTTTTCAATAGTAAATACTACAGTACTACATGATCTGCAGTCGGCTGAATCCTTGGATGCAGAACCGCAGATGAGGAGGAACCGCATATACGGAGAACCGATTATAAATTATACACAGATTTTCAACTGAGTGGAGGGTCAGCACCCCTAACCACCGTGTTCAACTGTCAACTCCATGAGAAATGGAGGTTTAGTGAGGCTGAATAAGCTAAAAACAAATAGAGATGCAATATTAACCCAGACAGTCTGGCTCAAAACCCTAACTCTTAACCATATCACCACCCACAGATTAAAGGTTAAAAAAGGAAGAATTACTTGCAGGTTCATTCAAAAACCAATGTCACAAAAATGAAATTTAAAAAAATTTAAAAATTTTTTGAAAGTTAAAAAGGAAAAGGCCAATGACACAAAGCTGCTAATAGCTATTTTTTTAAAATATTTATTTATTTATTTATTTGGCTGTGTTGGATCTTAGTTGCAGCATGCGGGATCTTCGTTGTGGCATGCAGGATCTTTTGGAGTGGTACACGGGCTACAGAGTGTGCAAGCTCAGTAGTTGTGGCACGTGGGCTCCTAAGATGTGGTATGTGGGTTTAACTGCCCTGCAGCATGTGGGATCTTAGTTCCCGAACCAGGGATTGAACCTGCATCTCCTGCATTGGAAGGTGGTTTCTTAACCACTGGACCACCAAGGAAGTCCCCTAATAGCTATTTATTGACTTCACAGTAATTTCATTCTTCTGGCAGACAACATTGTTGACAAATCTAATGATTAGGTCATTGTTCTAATCTTACTTGTCTTCTCAACAAGATATGAAACATGACTATTCCCTCCTTCTTGAAAGTGTCAATGAACTACACTCCCCTCATCCTTGCCAACTCACTGGCTTATTGTTTTTGATCTCTTAAACTCCTAAATGCTGAAGTGAGTTATCAGGGTTCTATCTTGAGTTTCCTTTTCTCATCATTCTCCAGTTAAAAATCTTGAAATGGCTTCCTATTACATTGAGAATAAAATCTGGATATTATATTCTGGTTTACAAAGCCCTAAATGATAAGACCTGTAATTCTCTCTCCAACTTCAGTTTCTAACACTTGTTTCCATCACTCCACTATCCTTCAGCTACTCAAGTGAAGCTTGTTCCTATCTTAGGATATTAGTACTAGCTAGTCTCTCTAATCTTTGAATTGAAGGCCACTCTTTATCATTTAGATATCACCAAAAATGTCAACTCCTCAGAACTCCCTGACCACTTAAAACGCTAAAATAATCTCTTAAGTCAGTCTCTATCCATCACTGTACTTAAATTCTCTACAAAATAGTTCTACCATCTATAAGTTATACTTTCTTACATTTTTATTTGTTTACTCAATGTCTATCTTATATTAGAATGTAGACTTCATGAGGACAGAGACCTAATCTGCCTTGTTCACTATTAAAGCTATAGCTTGTTTCTCACTACAATTTAGGCACAGTAAAAATTTTGCATTTCATTTCAAAGAGTTCAGAGACCTGTGAAAATCTATTCATAGATCTCTTGGGTATTTAAAGACTCTAGGTTAAGAAAGTCTAACCTACATTAGTGTTTCATGAATCTTAGAATTGCAGCAAGTATTTGGAGATTTACTACATATCCAGCACAGTAGAATACAGAAAACAGGCAGAAAATATGGTCAACATCAGTTTTACAGACTTAAAATACCTCACTGCTCTCCCACGTGATTTCAGATCAGTGCTGTTATAACAAATTTTGCAAATTATTCTGTCATAACAAGAACTATTTAAAATAGAATCCTAAGAGAAATCATTGATAAAAGATACCTTAGAGAACATCTAGTTCTATCTAGCCTAATTTTTCAAGATGAGGTAAGTAATACTTATTTATATCTCTATCAGTAGTAAGTGTTATTAAGCTTTTTCAAACACCTCTTTTCATTTAATCTTTAAAACCCAAAGAAGCTGGAATCATTTTCCTTCTTCTCACAGAGAAATAAAATAACATTCAGAGAATTTGTCCACGGTCATACAGGTAGTAAGTGGCAAAGTCAAAACACATCAACTTCAGGCCAGTACTTGACAATCAAGTCTATGCACTTTCCACTATACCAACTTGACATGGAGGATACCAAAGACAAGTAAAAGAGTTTCACTCAAAGTCATACAGCTTAATAATGGCAGAGCCAGAATCAGAAACCAAGTTTCCTGAATCCTACTTTTAGTATCCCCTGCTCCCCCAGTGGATTACGTTGCACATAAAGCCATCACTGAATATCTGAAAGATTTAAAAAATATCCTTGCATATTAAAACTACAGTTAACAATATCTGGCACAGATTAAGGTATCCATCAACCTTGGAAATGCCACATAAAGCTGTTTATATACAACATGCTCATTCTTCTAGGAATAAGATCCATGACTTATCAGATTCTTAAAGATGTGTTTTGTTTGGAGAGGGAAAGGGAAGATAAGAATCACTGATCCAGGCATATTGAAATAAAATAACTGTTGAAAACTTAAGAATATAGAAAAAATAAAAGCAATAATTTATAAGAACATATATTTTCTCTGTATTTACACCACAATCTCATCAGACTCTTAAAAAAAAGTTAAGTAATATATGATCACGTGGGTCAAAAAGAATTTTAATAATTACAGTGAAATATCTCCCTCCCAGGGCTGTCTCCCACCTCTCTAGTCCTCATTCCCACCCAACCTCCACAGATAAGCCATTATACTTTCCTTTTAGTTTCTTTATCCAAATTGGTTGATTTACAAATATATATGAAGTGGAAAAAAAGTATTTTAATGCTACTATTTACAACTCTTCTCTTTCTTCATTAAACCAGTTTTTCTGAGAAATTATACCCAGAAACCTTTTTTCCATTCCCAGTAAAAATTAAACATTAGCTACTTGCAAAAAAATTTTTATTGGTCTTTATTACATGCCCAGTGTTGGAGATAAAAAATAGTGAGCAAATCATTCCAAGTCTGCATGGGGCTAACATTATTTCCTTCATTAGCTACACAAACAATAATGATACAACTAAATAACATGACTGCAAGTTATGGTAAATGATATGCAGGTAAGGGACAGGGAGATATAAGCACATATAACTGAGATAATCTAACCAAACGGGGGTGAGGTTGTGTGTAGGGCATTGCTTCCCTGCAGAAGTGATATTTATGTAAAGATTTGAAGACTAAGGCTGAATAAAACTTATGGAAAGAATAATACGTAATATGTGTATGTAGATTTTAGGTAAAGGAAAAGCATAACCACAGGTTCTGAGACTAGACAGAATATAATACAGTTGGGGAGCTTGAAAAAAACCAAAGCAACAGGGAAGCCAGAAACAAAACAAAACAAAAAATAAACAGAGAGCAAAAGAGAAAGACATGAGATGAGACTAAAGAATTAGAAGGAACCAAAAACTACAAGATCTTTTTTTTTTTTTTTTTTTTTTTTTTTTTGTGGTACGCGGGCCTCTCACTGTTGTGGCCTCTCCCATTGCGGAGCACAGGCTCCGGACGCGCAGGCTCAGCGGCCATGGCTCACGGGCCCAGCCGCTCCGCGGCATGTGGGATCTTCCCAGACCGGGGCACGAACCCGCTTCCCCTGCATCGGCAGGCGGACTCTCAACCACTGCGCCACCAGGGAAGCCCTACAAGATCTTTTAACTCATAGTATGGTATTTGGTAATAATGTGAAGAGTAATGTGAAGGCACTGAAGAGGCAGGAGATGACCCACTTCACTGTTTCTAACACAGGGTATGCCTATACTATGAAAACATATGGAATAATTAAAAAGAGAATTAGTTAAGCATGTAGAAACGTTAAGTAAAAGCAAAACTTTCTGACCAATAAATACGATGTTATTTGTGTTGGGGAAAAAAATCCTACGTATTAGTCTTGGTACTAATGAATATAAATGGATAGAAGAAAAAGGTCTGGAAAGATACCTAACAAACTTAACAGCAGTTACCCAGTTGGGCAACTTAGAAAATGTATATAACCACGAATTACTTATATAAGTGCAAAAAATTTGAAAGAATGAAAACAAGAGAAGATAAGGGCACATTTAGAACACAATTTAGGCTCTAAGATAAATTACTATAAGGCTATTCAAAACATTTTTTCCTTATAAAATTGACCTTTTACAAATTTGGATAGCCAAATCATCAAAACTTATTTCTTTTTAAAATTCATTAAAAACCCTTTTAATAACTTTTCTAGAATTTGTTTCAAAGAACTAGTATAATTTATTACTTTTATGTATCATTTCCATCTGTATTAACCTAGTAAAATGAAGTACAGAGTTCTAACCTCTTAAATTTTCCAGTAAAATAGTTCTTAGAGATATATAACAAACTTCATAGAGTTAACATTCAGAATCAGCACCCATATCGTCACTAAAAATATAAGCATTTGTTTGACCATAAAGATAGGTTTGAGAGACTAAGGGGAAAATAGTATTTTAAAAGTTTGACTGCCTAGGAAAGTTGATGGTTAAGAACAGTAGGTCGCTCTTTGATGCTTCTATTTCAATCATCAAAGTCCTAAGCCAAAGATTTTTTAAAGACTACAAAGTGTCATCAATTGTAGTTATTAGGTCTAAGAAGAATTTCCACTTCCTCATTCTTTAAACATCTTTCTCCAAAGTCATCTTTCCAAACATTCTCCAAGCTTCTCAAAGACAGTTGTTCAACCACAAAACATATCTAAACCACACAGGACATACGGCTTTGTGGATGTAATAAACAAACATTCTTTCAGTCAAGAGTAAACATATGAGATAAAATTACTAAATACCAACATTCAGATTCTTTAAACTTCTTCAGAGCAAGGTTTTGTCAGAAAAAAAAAATTCTATTAATTAATGCACATGTGCTCAAAGTCTGCAGATAAATAGTTACGTGTTAGGGGTCAGCCCAAATCTAGCTCATTAGGAATAATTCTACTGGAACCTTCCTAATCAGAAACAGACCATGAATGATGAATCCTCTTTATCTCTTAAAAAATCCAGGAGTGACTCTGCTGCTCAGTGTTTAGAGCAATGGTTAACTTGCCCATCAGTTTACCATAAGGCCTACTCTCCTATGTAAATGGCAACAATTAGTGATCTTACTGTTGATAATTCATAATAGATAATTCAGAATACACACAAATTAAATAGCAATCAGTCCAACCTTGAAGAAAGCCCAAATTTAAAAAATATAACTTTCCCAATAAAATACACATTTTTACACCACTAGGTGGGTGCGTAGACAGCATTTAAAAGGTTGTTTTATTTGCCTTCTTCATGTCATTGATAGGAGCTACAGTACAGTATCTGACATTTGACATTTTACTAAGTCATCCCAACTTCTAAGTTCTGATTAAAACTCAAAAAGAAAAATCTCTATACTTTTATGTTAATAAAATTAATCATCAATATTATCATTAGACTTTTTTCAGAGCTTATTTCTTTTTTACAAAGAAATAAGATCTTATCAGAGTAAGAAAATTATTTCGACGAACAGTAAACAATAAGACCAGTGACTCACTCCACCAGCTAAGTGACTAGTTTGCAGACATCAAACTCTAAGTCTTGTAGCTGCCTTGTAGTTACTCAATTCAAATCCATGCCTCTACAAAATAACAAACAACTACATGTCGTGAGCCTTAAGGTTTAAGCGTGATTAAACCAATTCCCAAAGAGCTACTACAAACAAAATTATGATGACATGATGCATAACAGAGCTTGGGTTTCTGAAAGTAAATCATGTGTCAGGCCTTATGCTAGGTGTTTTCAGGTGCTTCTCTCATTTAAATGTCTACCACAAATCTAAACCACAATACAAATCACCACCAGTAACCAGTATTTGTTAAGCACCAACTAGGTGTCAGCACTTTCAGTGCTCTATATACTGTATCTAATTAAGTAAATGTTCACCGCAATACTGTAATATAATTATTATCTCCATTTTAAAGATAAAGAATCCAAAATACAGAGAATTACCCAAAGACATAAAGCTAGTAAGTGGCAGGACTATGATTCAAACTCAGTCCAGCCTAACTCACAAGCTGGTACTTTTAAATTCTGTAATTTGTGCCACTTACAGGTGAAAGTTAATACTCATTAAGGCAAGGGAGCTTTTAGGGGTGATGGAAATGTTCTAAAATTGAATTGTGTTGATGGTTGCACAATTCTGCAAATTTTCTAAAACTCATTGAATGGTGCACTTAAAATAAGTAAATTTTACAGTATGTAAATTATACTTTAATAAAACTGTTAAATAGTCATTAAAGGCTTTTTATAAACTCTTAGTTTTCAAATTTTTAATGTAATAATTTAAAAATATAAAGACACCTTTCAGATTGTTCTATGAGCACAGCAATAACCCTACTAAATAGCTAAATTATACTGCTTTGAAGATTTCATTTAAACGTTACAAACTGACATTTTTAAAATTGTTAAAAACTTATTACCATCTCCTCTATTAAGGTTCATTTTATGTGTCTCTGATTTAGAGGAAGAAATATGAAAATTGAAATTCATAAAATATCTACTCTGGCCTAGTCACTCCTCTGCGGCATTTTTATACCAATTTTATACCCATTTTGAGCTTCAGCAGCATTAAATAACTTGCCCAAAGCTAATAAATCTTTGAGCTGAGACTAAAACTCAGTTCTTATGTGAATTTAAAGTGTAAGTTGCCCTGAGTAAGATATTACATCAAACAAACAAAACCTTATTGTCTCTAAGAAGAAAATCTTGGATCTCCTTTGACGTCATCCTACCATGAGATGAGTTTAACTATTATTTTTGGCCTTAACTTAATTTGCCATTTCTCTGGGACATTTCCATAGCAACCAACAAGCAGGGAAATATCAGAGAAGAGAAAAATGTTAACTATCTTGAAAAATAAAGCTAAAAGCAGAAAATAAAAACAAAAAGAATAAAAATAAATGAAGGCTTATTATAACACTACTCAGTGTTATAATTCTCTGCAGAGTATTAATTAATTTACAGATGAAACAGTGTGTGATTTTTGGAGGTTCAAGGTTTTTCCAGCAATAATACCCTGTGAAAACTCAATTTTGATTGTAAAAATACTTCTTCCCAAAATAAACGGATTGAATTGTAACCCTATATTGTACACATCATCCTAGATATAAATAACTTAGTACGCTAATGTCAGTACAAATATTGACAAATACTTGGGACAGGTATAAAGAGAAGGGCTTCTGATTTAGAGGAGGAAACACCTGGAAAATAGAACTTGATCAAGAAGGGTTGAGAAAGCTACAAAGGGCTAATTTAGGTGGCTTACCTTCCTAGGGTTCAGAGGGACAAAAAGAAACACGTCTACCTCCAACCCAACACCAAATTTAGAAGAAGAAACAGTAAGGAAGAATAAAACCATTCACAGAGAAAATGCCTGATCTGAAGTTGAAACACTGCAAGTGAAGGACAGTTTCTAACTTTGTGTACATAGTTTGAAGCTCCAGGTTTCTCTTCTACATAGCAAAGTTCTACACTGTGTGTAAAACGTACTCCACTGAATAGGACATCAGAGTTATTAAAGAGGTAGTAGAATGAAAAGGCCAGACTCAAAAGCATCATCTTCAAAGGAACTGTGAGGCAGTAGGCAGGGAAAGTGACCTGTTATAGCAAAACATCAAAAGGTTATTTTTTCAGTTTTTGCATTAATATTCTGCTGAATATTACATACACTGTATGTAAATATGTCCTCACCATTTAGTGGCAGTCCAAACATCAAGGACATAATGAGAACTAATAACCAAAATCAGACATATTTTGGAATACGCTAAGCATTTTAGTTGATCTGTTATCATGTCAACTGCTTTCAAATTAAATGCAAGTGTCTGAAAATTGTTTTCTTTGTGAAAATTGATCTCTTCTTAATAATAACACTTGCTAAAAAACAATAACAAAACCAACACCAATAACAATGCATAGGAACTGTTTTGAGCCCTTTCTATGTATTAATTCATTTTACTCTAAAAATTAAATATCCTAAAAAAAAGAAAAATAAGAAAATAAGCTTAAAAAAAAAAAGAAAACTAATGCCCGCTTAATTAAGGCTCTTTTCTAAACCATAAAGATAACTCAGTCCCAAAACAAAAGATACATGAATAAAATCTGAAGGCTAGGCCAAATATTTTAACAAGACTTTAAATAGTTTCTCAGGTCACGTTTTGAAATCCATCCTCCTGCTAGAATAACGGCTCCTTTTTAAAGAGGAAGTTTGCTCCACCTATCCCCAGAAGTTATTTTGAAACACAATGACAAGTCTGATTGGCAAGTCCTCAGTAATCTTGAATGTAGGGGAAAATGGTCACAATGAAAAGAAAATTTAACTTGTCTCATAAATTTATATTTTAGATTGTTAAATACTAATCTATAAAGCTCCTGAGAAATCCAGTGAAACTGAGACATTTTAAGACAGAGGTCCTGGGCCGCACAGCAGGAGGTGAGCGGCAAGCAAGCCAGCGAAGCTTCATCTGTATTTACAGCCGCTCCCCATTGCTTGCATTACCACCTGAGCTCCACCTCGTCAGATCAGCGGCATTATTAGATTCGCATAGGAGCACAAACCCTACTGTGAACTGCACACGCGAGAGATCTAGGTTGCGTGCTCCTTATATGAGAATCTAATGCCTTATGATCTGAGGTGGAGTTGAGATGGTGATGCTAGCGCCGGGGAGCGGCTGCAAATACAGGTTATCATTAGCAGAGAGGTCTGACTGTACAGAGACCATAATAAATCAATTGCTTTCAGATTCATATCAAAACCCTATCAGGGACTTCCCTGGTGGCGCAGTGGTTAAGAATCTGCCTGCCAATGCAGGGGACATGGGTTTGAGCCCTGGTCCAGGAAGATCCCACATCCCGCGGAACAAGTAAGCCAGTGTGCCACAACTACTGATCCTGCACTCTAGAGCCTGTGAGCCACAACTACTAAGCCCAAGTGCCCAACTATTGAAGCCCAGGCACTCTAGGGCCTGTGCTCCACAACAAGAGAAGCCACCACAATGAGAAGCCCGCACACCACAATGAAGAGTGGACCCCGCTTGCTGCAACTAGAGAAAGCCCACGTGCAACATCGAAGACCCAACGCAGCCAAAAAATAAAAATAAATAAATTAAAAAACAAAACAAAACCCTATCAGTGAGTGGCAAGTGAAAACAAGCTCAGGGCTCCCACTGATTCTGCATTATGGTGAGTTGTAAAATTATTTCATTATATATTACAATATAATGATAATAGAAATAAAGTGCACAGTAAATGTAATGTGCTTGAACCATCCCAAACCCACCCCCCCCCACCCAGTTTGTGGAAAAATTGTCTTCCACGAAACTGGTCCCTGGTGCCAAAAAGGTTGGGGACTGCTGTTTTAAGGGACAGCACTAATATTCTGTTTCTTCAATGTATCCCAATTTACTAGTTCTTTCCTCACCAGCATGCTTAAATCTTTCTGCAGAGGAGCTAAAAAAAACCCAAAACTAAAAACAAAACCAAAAACACACCACATTTCTATCTCCACCCTGTCATATTTAATCAAAAAAAAAAAAAAAAAAGTCACTCAAGCCCTGTCCCTGTTCCTGTCTTCTTCTAGTCTCTATTCTCTTCTCCCACACCTTTCAGTTCGCAAACTGTCACTTTATTCCAACCACGATTTTGAAACTATTCTTAACAAGTATATCAACAACCTTCTTATGAAATACAACAGTCACATCTCAGTCCTTAACTCCTTTCTTTCTATACAGCATTTAATAATGCTGACCAGTTACTCCTGCAAATGCTGTCCCTCTGGGGCTTCTATAACGGCACTTCTATAACGGCACTGTCCAGGTATTCCACTAATTAACAGGCCACTCCTTACATGTCCCTGTTGAAGGCTTCTCCTTCTCTGCCCATCCTTGGAATATATGTGGCTCTTCAGAATTCCTTCCTCAATTCTCTTCTCTACAAAATTTCCCTCAGTGACTTCAACTATTTTCAGCTTTCGACTACCAACTAGATGCTGATGACTTCCAAAAGTTCAAGCCTCTCTTCTGAGTGCCAGGGTCACATAACCAGTTGGCTACTAGTCATCCATGTCCAACTGGGGTCTCAAACCATCTCAACCTTACAAAACCTTTTGTTCCCTATGTTAATGATTGAGTGACAGAATCATTCTGTTGATTCTAAATCATTCCTGTTGACAGAAGCATAGGGAATCATCCTTCACTATTCACTTTTCCTCAAACCTGCTCCTCTCCTCAACTAATCAGTCATCATGTCCCATTCATTTTATTTCTTTAATGTTTCTTGAAACCTTCCCATCCATTCCTAAATCCTTACGTTAGGCTGCCAACATCTCTTACCTGGATTACTGTGACAATTTCTTATGTGGTATCCATGTTAAAGGTATCCTCAACAGAGAAAGCCACTACTTGCTAGACTGTAAGCTCCTTAAAATCAGAGCATGTCTTGGGTTTTCTTCCTCTCTTGCTATTTTCTCTATGGTTTTAATACAGAAGAAGCCAGACAATATACGTTAGCAAACCTATCAAGCTGGAATATTTATGTTTTTGCCAATAGAAAGTCAACTGGGCTAACAGAAAGCTGCTAGGGGAGGAACCTAGGGCCTTTCCAAAAGTAACATGCACGGATAAACAAGAATATATAACACAAGGATAACACTATAAACCAACTAGACTTAAAAGACATCCACAGAACGCTCAGTACAACAACAGCAGAATTCTTTTCAAGTGCTTACAGAACATTCTCCAAGATAGACCATATGCTAGACCATAAAACAAGTCTCAATAAATTTAAAAGGATTGAAATCATAAACATTATAGTCTCTGCATACAATGAAATGAAATTACAAACAGAAAAAAACTTTAACTCACAAATACAGGGAAACTAAACAACATACTGCTAAATAACCAGTAAGTCAAAGAAGAAATCAAAAGGGAAATCAGAAAATCTTTTGAAATGAATGAAAAAATGAAGACACACCATACCAAAACTCATGGGATGCAACTAAAGCAAGGTTTAGATGGATATTTATAGCTTTAACTGTCTATATTAAAAAAGAAGAAAGTCTCAAATCAGTAATCTTACTTTCCACCTTAAGCACTGGGGAAAAAAGGTATCTAACATCAGCAACATGATGGCAAATTCTCTGTGGCCAAAATATAAACTCTGAATTTAATATTATTAGCAAGTGATGCCAATTTTAGATGATTTCTTCCCTAAACACTACAAAACAGAAACTTATAAACAAAAGACATTAAAAGCTTAAAAACCCAAGTATTCTTATATCCCAAACAGTTTAATATTAATTAGTTTATGAGGTGTAAATGCAATTTTTAAAAATCTTGACAGTTCCTTTTTACAATGAACACACACATTTCCACTTTGGAAGAGGGAGGTGGGGAGATAACTCAAGGCTTATGTACCCAAATATAAAACCTAGGTTTTTGTTTTATATTTTAAGCAGACAACTTCTAATATGAGCAAATGAGTCTTAATATACCAAAGCTGGCAAACAGAGGAAAAAACTCTCAATTTTCGTTATCTTTCAGAGGGCCTCTGGGACACCACTTATTAGTAGCAAGCTATGCTGGCATTCCTATCTTTGAAGGAGATGATCACAGGTTCAGGTAATAAGTGAGCAATACAAGCAAATGGAGATTTAAACGAATGGCAAGTTCTAAAATAACAATAGAATTTACTATGGGTCAAAACATTCTAAAAACTTAAAGTGCATTATCTTTTTTTTTGCATTCTCTTTTAATACTCATAATAACCTTGCAAAATATTATCACACCCTTGAGAAAATCAGGGCCCAGAAAAGTTAAGCAATGTTCTTAAGGTCTCACAGCCAGTAAGGGGTAGAGTTGAGATTCCAACCCAGGTTTGTCTAACTTTACTATTATAAGACTTTCTCTTTAGGTTTCTTAATCATTTGTTGTGGTAGTCTGCAAAGATGGCCACAATTCCTCCCATCCCTGTAGCTATGCCCCTTTGTAATTTGACTTTGCTGCTCTTTCTATCAAGAGATAGAATCTTTTCCCCCACGCTTTGAATCTGGGTGGCCTTGACTTATTTTGAACACTGTAGTTGAATATAGCATTAGTGATGTTTGGAGAGCTCCACAGCATAGGCCTCAAGAAACCTTGCAACTTCCACTCTTGGAACATGGTGCCACTATGTGAGAAGGCTTGAGCTAGACCTCAGCTGAGACCAACAGAACAGAGAAAAATTGTCCCAGCTCAGACCCCTAGAACAATCAGCTCCAATTTTAGCTGCCAGATGACTGAAGCTGCATGAGTGACCTCCGTGGAGACCAGCAGCAGAACCACCTGTGGCTAACTTAGTCCCACGCACTAACTCAGAATTGTAAGCAAATAAAATAGTTGTTGTTTTAAGCCACTAAGTTTTGGGGTGGTTTGTTACTCAATAATAGATATCTGATTGTTTATATAATCAAGACACAATTTTACATTTATAAATTTCATCATAGCCTTTTGAGAAAAGAGTAATACTGAATGTAATACTGACACTGGAATGTGAAAGGTTCCCTCAGTTGAATTACAAATTTTTCATAGAATGAATCTATCCTCTTTTTTAAGGCCTAAAACTTACTAATATATTTAAGTACCTTCACAAACACAACATGCCTAAATTTAGCTCCTTATTCTTGCAGCATAAATTATAAGTAACTACAAGGAAGAGCATTCAAGTGTACCAAAACGGTAACATTTTCAAAGCACAGCATGGATAACAAATCCTTTAGACTTAAAAATACGTACTACTGGGCTTCCCTGGTGGCGCAGTGGTTGAGAGTCCTCCTGCGGATGCAGGGGACACGGGTTCATGCCCCGGTCTGGGAGGATCCCACATGCCACTGAGCGGCTGGGCCCGTGAGCCATGGCCGCTGAGCCTGCGCGTCCGGAGCCTGTGCTCCGCAACAGGAGAGGCCACAACAGTGAGAGGCCTGCGTACCGCAAAAAACAAACAAACAAACGTACTACTTAGGCTCAATTTAAATCTATCTGAACTTCGTATTACATTCTAACCGAATATAAATTGTCATCTGGATAACAGTCCTCCATGTCAACATGCCAGGGCAGCACTATTAACTCTTAATATTGAAAGTGATTCAAGTACTCCCAAGTTGTTAGTCTTTACTGGTTACAATATAAAGACTTAACCTTCCTTACCAGCATCACCTTAGTCATCTTCAGCAAGTTATAATTGTTTACACCTACCTACAACTTCTTTATATACTCCTCAAATCTTTCCCCCTCTATCCCAAAACTGTGGGAGGGGGGAGTGGGATTTGAGTGCTAAGCACTTACAAATCATCTCATTTAATCCTCCAACAACCTTCTGAAATATCTCCTCTACTTTATCAATGAAGGAAGGAAAGAAAACTGAAAACAGTTACTTGGATAATTTAGTGATCTAGTCATAATTTCAACCTACACTTGTCCAACTCCAAATCCTGTACTTTTCCCACTGTCTTCCAACTTTCAGCAGCTGTAATTTTTTTTTTTTTTTTTTTTGCGGTACACGGGCCTCACTGTTGTGGCCTCTCCCGCTGCGGAGCACAGGCTCCAGATGCGCAGGCTCAGCAGCCATGGCTCACGGGCCCAGCCACTCCGCGGCATTTGGGATCCTCCCGGACCAGGGCACGAACCCGTGTCCCCTGCATCGGCAGGCGGACTCTCAACCACTGCGCCACCAGGGAAGCCCAGCAGCTGTAATTTTTTAAAATAAATTTATTTATTTATTTTTGGCTGCATTGGGTCTTCATTGCTGCCCACGGGCTTTCTCTAGTTGCGGTGCGCGGGCTTCTCATTGCGGTGGCTTCTCTTGTTGCGGAGCACAGGCCCTAGGGACGTAGGCTTCAGTAGTTGCAGCATGCGGGCTCAGTAGTTGTGGCACATGGGCTTAGTTGCTCTGCGGCATGTGGGATCTTCCCAGGCCAGGGCTTGAATCCGTGTCCCCTGCATTGGCAGGCGGATTCTTAACCACTGCGCCACCAGGAAAGTCCCAGCACCTGTAATTTTTTATACTTCTTAATAATTATGTTATTAGTCAACCACAAATAAATATGTCTAAATTAAACTAAATGGTGCCTGTTTTAGGTTTAATCTGAGCATGATTAGTTTTAAATTAAGTAGATTTAGTACAGGAATACTGGAACTATTTAAGCCTACTAGGTTTTTTTTTTTTTTAAACCAGGTTACAGCAACTTCTATTATTTCTTTTGAAGAGAATCACAAAGAATACTTTATCAGAATATTTCACTGAGAAATAATCAGGGGACTAAAACACAAAATTAATCTTAATCTTATAAATATTTTAAGATACTTAATGTATTGAAATATAACATACACACCTAAAAAGTATACAGATCAAGAGTGTTCAGCTCAATGAACATAGTAAGCAAAGTGAGCATACTTGTATACCCAAGATACAGAACATTACCAGCACCCCGGAAAGCTCCCTCACCATGCCTCCCAATCATTATCTCTTTTTTCTTCCTCAAAGGCCACTACTATCCTAACTTCTAATGCTATAGATTACTTTTACCTGTTTTAAAATTCTATGTAATGAATCATCAGTATGTGTTTTGTATTTTGGCTTCTTTCACTCAACATATTTGTTAGATTGTTCTACATTTATATTACTAAGCTGTTACAAAACACTCCAGTTAAATCTACCACAGTTAGAAAGCTACCCTTCATGAACTCCATTTTGGAGTAGTGATGACATTTGGATTTGGAATGTAGCAGATTTCTGGTGCTGAACTGGAAGAAAAAAAACAAGTATCAATAACAAAAACTGGGAACAAAGAATTCCCTCTTTACTCAAGAAAACAAAGCAGCACATGTGTCACACTAATAGCCCCTACTGCTTTACTTTTACTTGTTTCTGTTTTTTTTTCTGAGGGAGCTTGTGTCCTAGACTTCCTTGTGGCACTTGGTAGATACCATAGGGCTCTGACTGATTCTAGAACTGGACAGCAAAGAGAAAACATGCAGATTATTCAGAATAGGCAAGCTGCATATGCAGCATACTTCTTTTGCAATGGTTGGGTGATATGTAGTGTATACTATGACCTAGGGAATTTTTGTGTTAAAGATAAAATCTAACATATTTAATAACAGTAAAATAACCATAATGTTAGTATTATTAAACTGCCCCCATAATCTACTGGCCAAGGCTTAAGGACATTTTTTTTTTTTTTTTTTTGCGGTATGCGGGCCTCTCACTGTTGTGGCCTCTCCCGTTGCAGAGCACAGGCTCCGGACGTGCAGGCCCAGCGGCCATGGCTCACGGGCCCAGCCGCTCCGCGGCATGTGGGATCTTCCCAGACCAGGGCACGAACCCGTGTCCCCTGCATCGGCAGGCGGACTCTCAACCACTGCGCCACCAGGGAAGCCCAAGGACATTTTTTTATCACTGTTTATTTTTATGGAATATGCCTGAAAGAATTCCAACTATTTCCAATGATTTTCAATTGCGCATACTTGAAAAATAATGCTTAAAAAGAAAAAAAAAGGATAGATTCATTTTCCATTTTAGAACTATTTCTAGACTGTCATCCCAGACAATATTTCATTTTGATTTTAAAAGAATGAACGAATTGCTACATGGAGTCCAAACACAGAAGCCTATAGTTATAATGTATGTCATTTACACATATCAAGTGGTTTGAAACAGTTATATAAATTGTAAGAAGATATTTTGCTGTTCCCAAGTAGCAGCTACTGCTAGAGAACCCACTGATTTGTTGTGACTATGTCAGAATTAAACATAAAACACTTCCTCCAACATATGTAACGAAGATCTTTTAGGGTATAAATTCGTCCTTAGGTTTATGTAGTGTATTACAGGGAAGAGAGGATAAAAGAATGGGACAAGCCTAACTGCTGTGGGTTTGCACAATAAACAAATAAATCTACTATTATTACACTCTATTCTTTGGTAAAATAGGGGGCCCTGCTTTCTTATCTTAAATTATGAACAATTTGTCCCTCTCTTCTCCTAACCCTGAACCTTTTTCCCATTTCCCTACACATATTACTATGTGAATTCCCTTAGGGAAGGCCTTACTTGATCACCTTATTTAAAATTGATCTCTCAACCCTAATCACACTACCACCACAATCTGTGCTTCCCATCTCTTTCCTGATTAATTTTTCTCCACAATACTTCTCACCATCCAATATGCTTTATTTTAGTTATTTTGTTACAGTGTGGACCCACCACTACTAAAATGTAAGCTCCATGAAGACAGGGATTTTCGACTGTTTCTATCTCTGATCTTTTTTGAGTATATTTTATATGCCAGCCACTATTCTAAATTTTGCATGCATTATCTCAGTCCTCACAATGACCCTATTATTAGATATTACATATCATTATATCTTAATTTTAGAGTTGAAGAAACTGAGCACAAACTTCAGGTAATATGTGCAAGGTCACATGGTAATTAACTTGTCCCTATTTTTTTAAACTTGTAATTCCTTCTGTAGCCTTCGTTTCTTTAGTTAACATCACTATACAACTTGACACTCTGTACACACCTGGTAATCTGGTAATCATCCTAGATTCTGTCCTCATCTACCTCTATTAAAATTTTCTATTATCTCTTAAATCTATATCTTCCTTTCCATCTCTACTTCCCTGATTGAAGTTTGTGTTCATTCATTCAAAAATTACTTACTGAACACCTACCATGTGCCAGACAGTGTCTTAGGATCTAAAGCTGTAGCCCTGAATGAAACAAAGTCCCTGCTCTCATACAGCATACAGTCTCTCTCACCTGGATGACACAGTAACCTTTTAACTGATCTCTGTCTCTAGCTTTGTTCTTGCCTTCATCCACAGTCCTCACAGCTGCTGGTCATTTGCTTATGGTTTTCTTCTATGACAAAAAACTCAATAAAAAAAAAGGACAATAGGGCTTCTCTGGTGGCGCAGTGATTAAGAATCCACCTGCCAATGCAGGGGACACGAGTTCGAGCCCTGGTCCGGAAAGATCCCACATGCCATGGAGCAACTAAGCCCATAAGTCACAACTACTGAGCCCATGCGCCACAACTACTGAAGCCCACGTGCCTAGAGCCCGTGCTCCACAACAAGAGAAGCCACCACGATGAGAAGCCCGCATACCGCAAGGAAGAGTAGCCTCTACCCACTGCAACTAGAGAAAGCCTGCACACAGCAACGAAGACCCAACGCAGCCAAAAATAAAATTAAAATAAAATAAATAAATTTTTTAAAAAAGGACAATAGACTTGAAAGATCCTCTTTCGCAAAAGAGGGTATCAAAATGGCCAATAAGTGTATAATATGTTTATTTAAGAGTCATAAGATGTCATTACTCACAAGGGAAATTTAAATTACGATGACAATGGGAATCTACTACATGCCTATCAGAATGGCTAAAAAAAATTTTACTGACCATACCAAGTATGAAAGATGATATGAGCATACCAAATTCCCATACAATGCTGACAGCAGTGTGAATTGGTACATTCACTTTGGAAAACTGGGAGTATCTCCTTAGGCTAAACCAAAGTCTACTAATGACCCACAAATTGCACTGCTAGGTATTTATATGAGAGGAATGACTAAGTATGTCCACCAAAAATCATATGCAGTAATGTTCATAACAGCTTTATTCATAAAAAGCCAAAAATAAACTGTAAACAACCCAAATGTCCATCAACAAAATGGATAAACTGTGGTAAGTTCATACCAAGGAATACTATACAGCAATGATAAAAATAAAACAATTGATCCACTGTTACATATAACATGGACACATTTCACAGATATTACAATGAACAAAGCCAGATACAAAATAGCACCTACTGTAGAATTTAATTTATAGAGGAAGCATAAAGAAGACATGATGCATGATTTCATTTAAGAAGAGGCAAAATAGACTACAGTGCTAGAAGTCAGAATTAACTCTTAGGAAAGTTGGGAGGCAGTAGAGAGTGTACTGTCTGGGAAAGAGTAGAAAGAATTCTTGGGTGTTAGAAACACTGCATATCTTGATCTGGGTGGTGGTTACACAAGTGTATATATGTAAAAAGTAATCGAGATCTACCACTATGATTTTTGCCCTTTAGTGCATGTACTTTGTATCTCAAGTTAAAAAACAAACAACATCAACAAAGACTCTTAGGGACTTCCCTGGTGGTGCAGTGGTTAAGAATCCACCTGCCAATGCAGGGGACACAGGTTCGAGCCCTGGTCTGGGAAGATCCCAAATGCCGTGGAGCAACTAAGCCCGTGCACTAAACTACTGAGGCTGCACTCTAGAGTCTGCAAGCCACAACCACTGAGCTCACGTGCCACAACGACTGAAGCCCACACACCTAGAGCCTGTGCTCCGCAACAAGAGAAGCCACCGCAATGAGAGGCCTATGCACCGCAACAAAGAGTAGCCCGTGCTCGCCACAACTAGAGAAAGCCCGCGTGTGGCAATGAAGATCCAACGCAGCCATAAGTAAGTAAGTAAGTAAGTAAGTAAGTAAGTAAATAAATAAATAAATAAATAAAATTTAAAAAAACCTCTTAGATGTTGCCTTAGCAGAATCAATCCCAAGTGCTTGAACGTGCCATACAAGATTCCTGGGATGTGGCCCCCACCTACTTCTCCAGCTTTATTTTTCATCACCATCTGCCTCATGTTTTATACTCTAGCAACAAAAGTATGAAGGTTTCTCTGTATACAACATATTCTTTTTCACTCTAGGTCTTGTTTGGCTCATGTATTCCCCTAAATCTGGGATGTTAAACCCCTATTCATCCTTTAAGTCGCATTCAACTCAGGAAGCTCTTTCAAGAAATCTTTTTATAGCCCAGTGTATATTAGGTTGCCCCTCTGATGTTCCCAATACATTCTAAACTCTTTCTATAAGAGGAAGTCCATACTGTTGTATGCTGTTGTATGGCATATATTTGCTCAACAATTGTTAAATGACTGGAAAATATCACTACTTGATTGTGGCAAGTTTCATATTTCTAAAGATAGTGTTGGACAATTCATATAAAAGGTAAGAGAGCTGAATCTATCATCACAAGATGAGTTCAATTTTTTTAATGCTGGTACTTAATCTTTAGAAGATAGTATGCCTCCAAAATTAACCACATTCTTAAAACTACCTATAAGTGAGGTAAAGCTAAAAGTGAAGTGACAGATTAAAAAGATAAGGATAAAGAAACTAATCTGAAAAGGCTACATATTGCATGAGTCCAACTATACAATATTATATATTCCACATAAACATATAAAAAGACGCTCTACATCATGTTATCAGGGACATGCAAATTAAAACAATGTGATACCACTACACACTATTAGAATGGCCAAAATTTGGAACACGGACAACACCAAATGTTGACCAAGATGTGGCGCCAACAGGAACTCTCATTCATTGCAGATAGGAATGCAAAATTGGGCAACCACTTTGAAAAATAGTTTGACATTGTCTTACAAAACTAAACATACTCTTACCATATGATCCAGCAATCACTCTCCTTGATATTTACTCAAAGGAGCTGAAAACTTGTATCTACACAAAAACCTGCACATGGATATTTATAGCAGCTTTATTCATAATTGTAAAACTTGGAAGCAACCAACCAAGATGTCCACCAGTGGTACAACTGTGGTACAACCAGACAATGGAGTATTATTCAGTACTAAAAAAGAAATGAGCTATCAAGTCACAAAAAGACATGGAAGAAACTTAAATGCATATTGTATGATTCCAACTATAGGACACTTTGGAAAAGGCAAAACTATGGAGACAATAAAAAGATCAGTGGATGCTAGAAGCTGGGGTGAGGAAGGATGAATACGCAAAGCAAAGAGGATTTTTAAACCAATGAAAATATTCTGTATGGTACTATAATAATGGATACCTGTCATTATACATTTGTGCAAATCCAAAGAATGTATAACACCGAGAGTGAACCCTAATATAAACTATGGACTTTAAGCATCAATGTAAGTTTATCAATTGTAACTAACATACCACTCTGGCAGTGGATGTTGATAAGGGTGGCTATGCATGTGTGGAGGCAGCTGAGTATGCGGTAAACTTTTGTACCTTCTTCTCAATTTTACTGTAACCTAAGACTGCTCTAAAACAAACAAATCAACCAACCAACCAACCAAGTCTTTTAAAAACGAAAAAGAATACTTAAAAAAAAATCAACAAGTGAACCTGAAATCTCTCTCAAAAATGGAGATTCTGTTGACAGGATTTTGCTCCCCACCCATTCTTTCCTCTCTGCCCCTCACCATTTTGTCATGATACACTTAAGACGCTTAAAGTTTTAACACTCTGAGAACAATGAATTAAATACTGCACGTCAATCACTATGGGAATAGGTACTACAACTTCAATATTCAAAGATGCTTTCATGACATTATCTGTTCTAAGCTTTGTGATATTCTAAGTTACTCTTACATGCTTTTAAAGAGTTTTAAATATTACATTTTCTATTCTAAGGGTTTTCTTATTTCAAAAAACCCTCTCTCTCTCCTGCCCTCATTTTTTCTAACGCAGTAGAAAGAGAATATATTGGAAGGAACTTTTGTGCCCTTATGAGCAGATTTTGTCAACTGCAAACCTACATAATAAAATGACATTTCTGAAAAAACTGACTCAGATAACTCATAACTCAACTTTTCTAAATATATGGAGAGCCTTATGTTTTTTAAAAGTTTTTAATTTAAAGAGAGGACAGATTTGAGCAAAGAGTGACAGTTTTAATCAAAACAGTAATTAATGTAAAAGCTGACATATAAAACATGGGTTTTAAGAGCAGTAATTATAGGGAAAGCATTTCAAAATGAAGTTTAAAATTCAGGCTTTTTTTTTTTTTTAAATACAGTACTTAAACATGGAAGACTACTATTCTTTAACAGAATGTCTCCACAAAAATGAACTTTTGAGCAAGCATAACCAGTATACAGAGAAGATCAAATGAAGACCTTACACAGTATAGCTATTTTCAGCAAAAGGAGAGGTAAAGCTTACCCCCCAAAAAAGGCAAAAGAGCTCTGGAAACTTTAACATGATAATTTAAATAATGTTTAAGAAGGTACAAGAGGGCTTCCCTGGTGGCGCAGTGGTTGAGAGTCCGCCTGCCGATGCAGGGGACACGGGTTCGTGCCCCGGTCCGCGAAGATCCCACATGCCGCGGAGCGGCTAGGCCCGTAAGCCATGGCCGCTGAGCCTGTGCTCCGCAACGGGAGAGGCCACAGCAGTGAGAGGCCAGTGTACCGCAAAAAAAAAAAAAAAAAAAGAAGGTACAAGTTCATGTGGTAACCAAATTGGATTTTACAAAGTATTTGAATAGAATACAAATGTAAATCAGTGCCAATAGAGAATTTTGGATGGCAACAATGTTCAGTTAAATTCTATTCACCCTTACCAGGCAATTCATATTAGTACAGGTAATTAATTTTTATTATGTAAAGTGGGTCACACACAGAAGAAAAAATATTTTTCCATAATAACTGAATTATAGAGAAATAATTTTCTTATTTAAGATAAGAAATAAGATAAACTTCTTCATTTCAAGTTCTAATTTTTTAAAGAATGAGTACATTAGTATTTATTAAATCTATAGCTATAGTCTCTATAGTTTTGATTTATAGTATTTTAAATTACATAGTACATAATCAAACAGTCCCCAATAATCTCTTCAAAAGTGACCGCAACTTTAAAATTGATTGTAAAAGCAACCCCAACTAGTGGAGATCCCAAGAGAGAACTAGAAAAAGGAGTTCTAGATTCTAATCTCAACTCTGCCAGTTATTAGCTCTGAGAGCTGTTTATCTCTGATAAATATTCAAAAGGTTTAGAGAAAAAAATAAGAAAGAAAAAGATGACTCCAGATTTTAGGGACAAGAAGAGTGGAGTAAAAGATGATGCCCTGATAAGAAACCATATTATAATAGACAGCATCTGGAAAGGCTGATTCTTTGGGGAGAGTAAAGGATTTTAAATTACGTCAAGTTTAGGATTGCTGGCAGCACAAGCAAAAACATTGAAAAGGTAGGCTTAGGACAAATTGAAGCCATGCAAATGGTAAGTTCTCTGTGAGAGTGAATATAAATGGAGAACCGGACTTTGGTTTATATCAGCATTCTTCAATAGAACTTCCTGAGATGACGGAAATGTGCTATATCTGCATTTTCCAATATGGTAGCCACTAGCCACATGTGGCTATTGAGCCCCTGAAATGTGGCTTGTGCAACTGAGGAATTTAAAATTTTGATTTTAATTAATTAAAACTTAAATTTATCCATACAACAGAGTACTATTTAGCAATAAAAAGAAATGAGCTATCAAGTCACAGAGAGACATGGAAGAACCTTAAATGTATGTTGTAATTTTGTTATGCGATTTAAACCTCCATTTAAAAAAAAATTTATGTTAAGATATATAGACCACTGTAGAACTCTTCTTCAAAAACATTGCTACCGCATTCAAATGCTATTTAGATCTTGGAGATATTTAGAAAAAAATGCATTACAAACTAAATTATTACCTTATATGCACAGTAATGGGTGTGTACTGATATCAGTGCTAAAATGCTTGATAAACATCAAACATACATTTATAAACAATCTCAAATAAATATGAATGAACCTTAAAACATTTATTCCTCTAGGGCAGAACATAATTTGAGTCAGTTCAACTGTGCATGTAAGATGAACTCAAATTTTTTATTAGAATTCTTTTCTCAAACCTCAATCAAGAAAATATTGTGAACTGATAAGAAATGTCTAACATTACATAAAGAATAAATAAGAATATAAGAAGTAAACAGACACAAATCTGACCAATAATGGATATAAATAAATATGCTAAAGCTAATTGTCTTGGGGATGTAGCGCAACATCACTTCAGATTAAGTAAACTTCACACTTGAAAATGTATAGAATCGGGACTTCCCTGGTGGTGCAGTGGTTAAGACTCCATGCTCCCAATGCAGGGGGCCAGGGTTCGATCCCTGCTCAGGGAACTATATCCCACATGCATGCCGCAACTAAGAGTTCTCATGCCACAACTAAGACCTGGTGCAACCAAATAAAAATAAATAAATAAATAAATATTTTAAAAAAGAGAAAATGTACAGAATCAACATTAAAAAACTTTGGAGTAAGAAAAATTCCTTTATATAAATGGCTGAAAAAATTAATATTATGCTATAACCTCCAAGGCTAGTCCAAATCCAGTCTAGACTCCAGGATTAAAGAAGATCCTAACGAACAGGCTGATTTTGAAATCTGTGACTGTTCTGATGCAGGTCAATCTGAGAATTTAAATCCACTTGAATCCAATCCCAAAGAATACCTCAACTCCTGAGCATGGACATAGCCAAAGCTAAACCAGGTCAGTATACCCTGCCAAGGAACATCCTGCTCCGAAGTGTCCACCAAACAAGGATCACTTATCAGTTTATTCTTCACTTTACTGGGTGCCAACCATTGGCAAGATATATGTAAGAGTGGACCAATTAGACTCCACCAAACTCCATTTCAAGCTCTAATATCTGGAGATAAAAAATACTGCATAATTCTAAATGGTCTATGGCTTTAAAAAATTATAAATGAAGAATTCCAAATGTTAGCTGACCTGACTTTAACACTACCGAATGTTACTAAAGTCATTTTAAAACTTCCCTAAGGGACTTCCCTGGTGGCACAGTGGTTAAAAATCTGCTTGCCAATGTAGGGGACACGGGTTCGAGCCCTGGTCCAGGAAGATCGCACATGTCGTGGAGCAACTAAGCCCATGCGCCACAACTACTGAGCCTGCGCTCTAGAGCTTGCGAGCCACAACTACTGAGCCCGCATGCCACAACTACTGGAGCCCATGCTCCACAACAAGAGAAGCCACCGCAATGAGAAGCCCCGCAGTGCAACGAAGAGTAGCCCCCGCTCGCCGCAACTAGAGAAAGGCTGCGTGCAGCAATGAAGACCAAACGCAGCCAAAAATAAATAAATAAATTTATTTAAAAAATAAAATAAAAAAATAAAACTTTCATAAGTATTTATTTCAAAGGTACAACTTAGTTAACTGCTTATATAACAAATTAAAGCCATGAAACAATTACAGCAATACCACAAATCTGTCCTATGTAAACCGTATGAGTTTCTATATTTACGGCATTCAGATCTGCTAAAAGCAAATATAAGTGCTTCTTTTGTTAACTCACACGAGTAAATACGTTCTCAAACTTATAAGTGAATAATTTGGCAGTGTACAAATAATGATAATAGAAAAGATATTAGAGCTGAAGGCAAGCACAGTATTACAAAACACAGTTCATGGTTTAAAAAAAAAAAGGAATCCGTCAATACAGGAGATACTTCAAAGTTTAACCTTGGGACATATGGCAGCAGTAGCAATAGTAAAGCATCTAATTTGTGTCACAAGACTTCGGTTTGAGTAAGCTTTTTTGCCTATTAATTAAGCGGCCTTCTTGCTAGTTATAGCTACTTAGCTTCTCCTAAGCCTCAGATTCTTCCTATATTACAGACTAATTAGGACGAATAAATGAGAATATTTTTACTCATTTAACAAATGTGCTTTGAAAAATTGTAATTTTAAACTTTTTATGTACAAAAAAAAACCCTTTCAAATTTCTCCAAACGAAACAAACATATATTAACTTTTAATATTACCGAGAAAATACAAATCTAATTTTTTTTTTTTTTTTTTTTTTTTTTTGCGATACGCGGGCCTCTCACTGTTGTGGCCTCTCCCATTGCGGAGCACACGCTCCGGACGTGCAGGCTCAGCAGCCACGGCTCACGGGCCCAGCCGCTCCGCGGCATGTGGGATCTTCCCGGACCGGGGCATGAACCCGTGCCCCCTGCATTGGCAGACGGACTCTCAACCACTGCGCCACCAGGGAAGCCCCCAAATCTAATTTTTAAGCTATGGTCCCAAAACTTCTTGGAAGGAAATTCTTAGATATTACTTGAGAAAATCTGAACTGACATATTTGGAATAAACACTGATATTGAAGACATAACAATTGAGGGATCACATCTTAAAACAGTCTGACACAAATAAAAACAGAATTCAATATCAAGCATAAATTGGGACCCAGACTCAATGACTGCTGGGTCAGCATCTAATTTCAAACACAAAACCTTAACACTTAAAAATCTTTGTTTTTGGGGGCTTCCCTGGTGGCGCAGTGGTTGAGAGTCCGCCTGCATATGCAGGGGACACGGGTTCGTGCCCCGGTCCGGGAGGATCCCACATGCCGCGGAGCGGCTAGGCCCGTGAGCCATGGCCGCTGAGCCTGTGCGTCCGGAGCCTGCGCTCCGCAAGGGGAGAGGCCACAACAGTGAGAGGCCCGCGTAACGCAAAAAAAAAAAAAAAAAAAAAAAAAAAAAATCTTTGTTATTAGGAAAATGATGAGGCAAATTAGTCCTTGACACAACATAAGATTTGTTTTCACAACAAAGCACACTGACCACTTACAATTTACAAATTCGTACGTTACTACAATTATTCTAATAGGTTTAGAGTCACAGATTAAGTATCATTATGAGATAGTTTACTCGCATTCTGTACCAACTAATAAAATTCAGCAAAAAAAATTCATTGATTAAATCACGACTTTGAACACTTAAAAAAAAAGTCCCTTTTGAAATTTATTCCCAGAAAATTCACATCAGTAGAAGCCATGTGAAAGTTGTTCTTTCCCCACTACCTAAAAAGTCAAAACATCCACATTATTTATACTAGGCTTAAAATGAAAGTCATTCATATTCATCCATTATACTTCAATCCTAAGCAACAATAAAACAGTCCAACCTCCACGTTTATTCAATTTCTAGTCTACTTACTGTCAACTTCTGTGGAAGAACCAAGGCCCAGTGCCTCTCATTAAACTTCATATAACCTTAAAATGCTCTGAATTACAACAGATACACACAATTCTAATTAGAAATTCACCTTAAAAATTGGTGAAAGATATTAACTGGCATTTTCTCTGCCCAGCACAGGTCCTTTTAAACTAGATGGACCACGCAATTTAATATTAAACAGTGGAAAGCAGTCTTTTGGAGACATCCAAACAATTTTAATATAAATTCTCCATACGTATAGAAACGGACATAGAAATAACTTGGATAATTTTCCCCTTCACTTGGAAAGGTACATGGTAGATGTCTTGAGAAATTAAGTTTAGGAGAAATAGTTAACTGTTGAAGTTTCAGAAATAACTATGCAGAGCAACTATAATGAGGAGCTGTCTCTTTTTCAGCCTAAACATTCAATACAGAACAGTTGTTCCTAGTTTTTGAAAATTATAAAAAAGGACAAGAAGTTCTAGCCTGGAGACGAAGCTCTTCTGTCTCCTGAAAAAATGCTTCATTAGGTCCATTTTATGCTAGTTAACATTGTTTCTTATGCGGCACATTAATAATTCACAACGGTTCCTCTGAAGAAAAAAGTTCTATTCAAACATTACAATTTGTCTTCGCGTTGCCAGCAAGCGGCTTTGTTTCCAGTTTCAGGGACTATTCTGGGATGTCAAGAGTTACATTATCTACTGTTCCAAAAGAGCCCTAGTTCCACTCTCACCGGGACGTGGGCAAAACTGATGTTTAGAGAGAACTGATGCCTAGAAATGTTTAAAGAGGAACATCCTTCAGCCCTCTATCTCTCTCCATCCCTTGATAATCACATTTTGCCAGGCAGAATTGTTGGTGTTGCTGCACTTAAATTTTTTTGAAAAACACCTGCAAACATAACCTCCCTAGCGCCGCCAGGAAGAAAAAAAGACTATCGGGCTCGATCTGCCGTAGCTCCAGGGAAACAGACATCGTAAAACCCACTTGGCCGAGGAACGGGAGTGCTTAAGGGGGAGGGGGAGGGAGCAGCCTTGAGGTGCAGGCGGCGCCTGTTTACAGACGCCCTCACTTCCCCCACCCCCACAGACTGGGGGTCCAAAAAGCATTTCCCGAGCGCACTCTGCTCCCGCCAAGGTCCTCGGACGAACAGCGGGGCTGGGCAGCCCTGCGGCCCCCTCCCTCTGGCCGAAGCCTCCCTCGCCCTCCCCTCGACCAGGGCGGCGTCTGCACCTCCCCACGGCCTACCCACCCCGGCAGGCCCTCCAGGCGGCACGCGGAGGCCCGAGGCCTAAAGGACGCCGGGCACTGACAAGCCCCTCGGCCGCCAGCGGGGCCTGAGGCCGGGCGGGCGGACGCTACGGCCGAGGAACCGAGGGCGGCCGAGGACAGCCCCTGCCCCGCCGCGGCTGCCTATTGTTCCCGACGGAGGCCTGGCCGCAGCCGCCCGGCTCCCCACGCCGCTGCCGCTGCCGCCGCCGCCGCCGCCGCCTGCCGCTCGCTCACCGCGCTGGTCCGAGCAGCAGCTCCTCTCAGCTCCGAGTCCCCGCGGCCGTCGCCACCGCCGCGGCAGCCACCGCCGCCGCCAATGCCACCGTCGACTCTGACTCTGTCCCAGGCCGCCGGACCAAGGCCGCCGCTGCCACCGCCAGCGCCGCCTCCGGCCTCCCACCTGCTGCTGAGGCTGCTCCTGCAGCAGGAGCCATCTTGTTGGTCGGCCTCCTCTTCCTCCTCCTCCTCCTCCTCCGCCCCGTCGCTCGTTGTCCTCGTCCCCTTCCTCTTCCTCGGGCTCCGGCCCGCCCCAGAGACTGGGGCGGAGACCAGAATGAGGCCCCTCCTTCCGGGGGCGGGGCAAGAAGACGGGCGGAGCGGGCGCGGGAGCAAAGCTCTGAGTCACCGGCCACCAGCGCCTGGGAGGCAGGGTGGTGTCGCTTACCGTCTGGACCCGGAGCGCACCACCCCCTGAGCAGAAGAACTGGTCCACCAGCGCCTCGGCGCCCAGCGGGCAAATGGCCAGATGGTGAATTGGAAAATTTCTGACGTTTCCATTCAATCCCGCGCTTACCTCTCCCCCTTGGCTTTCTCTTAGCCTCGTTCCTCTGCTCTTGTTTCTTTTTCACATCTCTCCTCCTCCACCCCAGAAGAATTTGTTCTTATCCCGTTTTATCCTGGTTCTTGATCACACCAGCTTTGCCCTACTCATTTCCTTCACAGAGTCCCCCAAAGAGTTCAGCCTCCCAGCAGGGGTAAACAGCCCAAAGGCCTGGACACTCACTGCCCCAAAACGTCTCTCCAGGCCTATGTGACCAATTAAGAGCTGTCTGGGGCAGGACAGATAAAGATTCGGCCCTTAGAAGAGCTATTGGATCTAAAGCTAACCTTATGATTATTGGAAGTTTCTTCTCCATTATGGAAAAGAAGCCATTTTCATTTTGGGTAAAATGGGAGTCCCCTTCAAGATAATTCGGTTTAGCCAAACCCTTGCTTTTAAGAAAGGAGAGAAATGGAATTCTTTTCATACCATACAGTCCTAATTTCAAAATAAATCGTTTAGAATAGAGGAGAGAGATGGTCCTCAAGTAAGCACCCAGCTAATACTCTTGTTCATTATCACCCTCCCCCCGCTTTTTTTTTTTTTTTTTTGCTTCAGGTCTGGCCAAGTGAGCAGAGATTTTGCTTTCCTGTCCTTTCTTCATTGCATACGTCCCCAATACCAAGAGAAGTACTATATTTAGAGAAGCTTTTGCTTTTAAGGTGATAAATTCAATTACTGTAACAGCTAGTGTTCTTATATTATTTGTAAATAATATATCACACACCTTCCTAAACTCTAAGCAGGGAAGAGTTCTTTTTAGTTGCTAACACCCTCCTGCTACTCAGATTTCAGCTTCTTTTAGAAGACCTCTTGATGTCTTTCTGCTGATTGGAATTTACTCTCTTTGAAGTGGGCTAAATCTGTAACCATCTCTTCAACCCACTAAATAGTAACCCCAGTCCTACAAAGAACAAATTTCTAGCTACCATGGAGGGATTAGGTTAGTGTGTGCTAATCTAAAGGCTATCCCTCAGCGAGGCCTCAGTCCCCTGCTGGGAAAAAAACAGATTAATCTGTTCCTCCAGTTTTTCCTCCTCCTCCCTTCTCACTCCTAGGGAACCTTCCACAACAGAAGGTTTTAGCGGCTGTTGCTAGGCAAACATGCCAACTTCCCTGTTTAGGTGAGGCAACTTTCAATAGAATCAACCTAGATAATATAATTTCTTTGAACTATTAATAGTTACACCTCAACAGGTAGACCCCCTTCAACGTTCCCTTAAAATAATATGATTTTTAAGTTAAATTTGTTTTTATTTCATAAATATTTCAGTTAAAAATAAGTTTTAAATGGAGGGGCTTCCCAAAATTCATTTTAATGATATAATTAAACAAAAATTTGGCAGAAAAAGGATAAGAGCAGCTCTGAAGAAAACACTTAAGTGTTTGCAATAAAAACTAATCTACAAAAAGTCATTTATATGCTTTGAACTCCCCAGTTAAGGCAGACATATAAGATACAGTGAATAATTTATCCCTTGAGACTGAGTCTATTTAGAAGAAAGATAATATGGTTATTCAGTGAAAAAAAAAAGATATTCTGGGTTTTATTCCCAAATTAACTCTGTAAGAATTTTAGGTGGTGAATTAAGCTCTTTTTTCCTGATTTTGCTGTTTAAAATTTTTGCTATGTTATTGTTAAATAATAGTGACTTTTTTTAGGGTTTTGAGAGTTAATATGAATAGGATTAAATAATTATGTTAAAATTTAAATTATATTTAGCTTCTAAACTCTTAAAATTGTATAATTTGTTTTCATCCAGTGAAATTTGTATTAATACAGCAAAATAGTGCCTGAGAAGTACCTTAAGCTAAGCTAACTGATTAAGAATGAATTACTAAAGACAAACAGCTTAAATGTCTCATAGTCATTTGTGCTTAAAAATCACTATTTTGTAGCTTTAACACAGTTTAAACAATTTGGTTTTATTTTATATTTTATTATCTAGTTCTAGAAATTTAGACTCTGCCTCGGCCTCCACCACTGATATACTATGAAAATTAAATGCATCATTTCATGTAAAGGATTTAGAACAGCACATGGAACACAGTAAGTACTCAAATGTTTTTTTAAAATCCATTTTAGGTATGTCATTATAGTCTTTAGTTTCTTGATCAGTCAAATAAGGATGACAAGTAACCAAATACAGTTTTGCTCTTAGCATGAACCCTAAAAAAAATTAATGCTAATAAGGCCTTATGAATCTTTTAAATGTATTTTCTGATATACCTGTACTATAATGTTCTTCCTTTGATTATTTATTTATTTAGAATAGCCTATGCTTTTTCATTTATGCTAAACTATTTTTTAAGTTACCACATGCTTTAAAATTGCTCTGGAATGTGTAATTATCAACCTAAAGCATTGGTTGTCGTATAGGACTAGAAAAGACCTAAGATACCAACCCACTTACTGCAACAGCTGAAACAGAGACTAAGAAAAGTTAGATCATGTATCTACACAACTCTTTGTTATAGATAAACGCCATGTTATTGGGGAGGGGGTCAGAGAGTGGGAAGGAGTGGAATAGGAGGAAAAAATTGAAAAATGAATGAGTCATGTGTCCCTGCCTTGAAGAAATGTAACAATCTAGTACAATGAGAAGTACATGTCGAATACAATGAGAAGTACATGTCAACAACTAGAGTATAAAATAGCTTGGTGATTATTGCATTAAAAAGTATAAAGTTCTATGAAAGTTAAAAGGAAAAACTAGTAGGAATCTTCATTCTAATGTCATAGAACCTACCTTTTAACAGATGTCAATACAATGTATTAGGTCTGTACCCAGAGGCATACAAGTACAATCAGCTTTCAATACAGGGCTAATTGGAGGGTGTGAGAATAGAGTTTGGATTAACTCTATTAAAGTACAGCTAGGACCTGAGACTTCTCCAGTGTAAATCATTTATGTATGGGGAAGGAATGACATCCTCAAACAGGAACACATACACAAAATAGGGGGTACTGGAGCTGAGTCATTTGGATTTTCTGAATTGCTTTAGGTAAAGTAAGTGTGGGAGGCCAATTTAGTCGTCCTCTTCCCACCCTCCTCTTTTCCTATACATAGATTCTCCATAATCTACTTTCTCCCCCAGTCTACAGTCCTATTACCAGTGTTCATTAAGATAAATCTGTAGAGTAAGAAATAAAGATGTCCCAAGGAAATATGAGGAAGTCAATAGTTTCTGACCTACCCTTAATCTTTAGAGTCCAGTCCCAAAACAGGCCCAAGTCACTAAACCTAAGGGATTGCCTCAGATTCAGGGAAACAATCCAAAGTGATCATGGCAGATGTAGCCCAAGTTAGTTCTGGGATTTCCGGAACTAGGTCCCTGTAGACTTGATTCTAAAAGAGCTAAAGAAAATGATGTTTCCGAGTCCTGCCTGAAATTGCTTTTGAACTGGCCTACCTTCTATGAATTGAGAATATCTGAATTTTAACTGATCTCCTGAGACGTATTCCAGGGTGATGGTAAACAGCACCCCTTTATGAGACATCAGACAACTTTCAGCAGAGAGTGGCATTCTAGGTATTACTTTAAACAGTGTCATAGGAGAAAGCAGCTCCACTTTTCACTTGGGCAAAACTCACTGGAATATTGTTGGTTTTCATTATTGTATTAGTTTGTTAGGGCTGTTGTAACAAATACCACAGACTGGATAGCTTAAACATCAGAAATTTTCTCAAAATTCTGGAGGCTAGTAGTCCAAAATCAAAGAGTAGGCAGGCTTCGTTTCTTCCAAGTCCTCTCTTTTTGGCTCATCGATGGCCATCTTCTCCCTCTGTCTTCACATGGTCTTCACTGTGTCTGTGTACTAATCTCTTCTTATAGGGACACCAGGCATGTTGGATTAAGGCCTACCCATATGACCTTATTTTACCTTAATTATCTCCTTTAAAGGCTCTATCTCCAAATCCAGTCACATTCCGAGGTACTGGGGGTTAGGACTATAACATATGACTTTGGTGGTGGGAGCGGGTGGGATGAATGGACACAATTCAGCCCATAACAATAATAAATGCTCATTTTTAGAGTATCATACTTATGAATAAAAGGCACCCTTATGAGGGTACAATTTTAAATCTACCCAATGAAATCTGAAGTTTTTCTTTTTCTGATTACTCCTTGCATCATAAAATATCAATGCTTTTGGGGGTATAAATTAGCAACAATAAATAGGATACTAGAATTTTTTTTAAAAACTGATTATCAAAATTATCTGAGTCACATCACAATGAGAATTAGCAGAAAACAAGTACCAGAACTTGAACAGACCCAAGATTAGTATGAAAGGATTAAACTTTGTTTATAGGGTTAATGATTTGAAGATCATTTAGGGCTGTGCCTAAATAAGCAATTATAGATACACTGAGGTCAAATACATATTGTAACCAAATGATATCATCTAGCAAAAATGGATGTTCAATATTTCTTAGACATTATTAGATTTGTCATGTCATGAGTAACCAGTTAAGAAAAAGTTGAACATTAGTGTATAAATCATTCAGAAGACCAGAATTTGAAAGTTGTGCTTTAGGCAAGATGGAAAGGAAACTTCCTTTTGCTCTATGCCCTAATTTCTAGGATCTGGACGTGGGGGAGTCTTTAGAGTTCTTTATGATGTTCCAAGAGGCTAGGGATTAAAGATGAGCTCTACAAATTGGAGGCAGGTCACGAACCAGAAAGATGTTCCTATGGTGCGCTCCTCATTGAAGATGAATACTTAGCTTCATGTTACTCCATGAGTTTATTTCCCTTTTGTTATCCTTTAGGTTTGAATAACATCTTATTTGAATGTTCCAGTCTTTTCTCAGCTGTGCTACCTTCTATCAACAGGAGAGTTCTTACGTAGGCCAATCATTTTTTTTTTTTTATGTGGACCATTTTTAAAGTCTTTATTGAATTTGTTACAGTATTGCTTCTATTTTATGTTTTGGCTTTTCGGCCACCAGGCATGCGGGATCTTAGCTCCCCGACCAGGGATTGAACCCTCACCCCCTGCATTGGAAGGCGATGTCTTAACCACTGGACCACCAGGGAAGTCCCTGGCCAGTCATTCTTATGCAGGTCAGTGTAGCATCAGTAATGGGAAATACCTACAGCTCTCCCAGGGAAAAGCACGTCTCAGGGGATAAGAGTCAGAGTCTCTTTCCACCTGGATATTTGTCTTCTGTTGTCAATCTTGGATAGGTAGAAAGACCTAGTGCAAACTCTTGTTCCACTTACTGGCTGTGTTAGCTTGTACAAGTTAACCTTAGAATACTTCCATTTCCTTTACTATAAAATAAGGATTGTAAAATGTATCTAAGATGGTTTTTATGGAGATAAATGAGAAAATACATGTCGAGCGTCTAGGGCAATGCCTGACGTCTAGTAGACAATGAATGAAAATTATTAAAATTATACCAGGTACTGTGTATTGCATTAGGCTGATGATTCTCAATTTTGTCTGAACTTTTAAAAGCTGTATATCTCCAGCTCTGACCATAGACATTTTGGTTTTTTAAAGACATTTATTTATTTATTTATTTTTGGCTGCGTTGGGTCTTCGTTGTTGCACACGGGCTTTCTCTAGTTGCGGCGAGCGGGGGCTATTCATCGCGGTGGCTTCTCTTGTTGCGGAGCACGGTCTCTAGGTGTGCAGACTTCAGTGCTTGTAGCTCGTGGGTTCTAGAGCGCAGGCTCAGCAGTTGTGGCACATGGGCTTAGTTGCTCCGCGGCATGTGAGATCTTCCCGAACTAGAGATTGAACCCGTGTCCCCTGCATTGGCAGGCGAATTCTTAACCACTGAGCCACCAAAGAAGTCCCACCACAGATCTTTTGATTTGGGGTGTTGGTGTGGGGCCAGGGATTTTTTTCTTTTTTGGGATTTTACAGAGGATCCCATCCTGTTATATGAGGTGAGAACCACTGAAGTAGATCCATTGTCAGCAAGGTTTTTTGGTAAATGGCCAGATAGTAAATATTTTAGGCTTTACAGTCTTTTCGGTCTCTGTCACAACTACTCAACTCTGTCATTATAGCACGAGATCAGATATAGACAGTATGTAAACTAACGAGCATGACTGTGTTCCAATACAACTTTATTTACAGGAACAGAGATAAAGAGATGGTGGTGGGCTCGCTTTGGCCCCCACACTGTTGTTTGTCAGACCTGTCTTACGTGAAGAGAGATTTGATTTGCTGTAGCCAGAGTAAAGTCTTTTATTATTATAATGTCCAACAGCAGCTTTAAAAACCTTACATGTAATGACCAATGTTTGGTGTTAAATGCAATTAATTAAACAGACAGAGCTCCTGCCTTTCCAAGGAATTAGTAATCTAAAACAACAACAGCACTGACATAATATTTATAAGTAATCCCGTGTGAGTAATTGTCATGTATACAGATGACTCTACAAGACTAAATGGGAAACTGAGTTCAGAGGTGGGCAGATTTTCCTAATGCTTTTGATTTACAAATATCAGATAAAATCAAAGGAGCACAAGGGCTCATTCAGGAACCAATGTGAAGAGGAGAGCAATGCCCCAGATTAGATCTTCCTTTTCAGCAAGAAGCTGTATAAAGGAGCATCTTTTTTTTTTTTTCCACTGTTGTTGAGACTTTATTTCCTTTTTTTTTTTTTTTTTTTTTTGCGGTACGCAGGCCTCTCACTGTTGTGGCCTCTCTCTTGTGGAGCACAGGATCCAGGCGCGCAGGCTCGGCGGCCATGGCTCACGGGCCCAGCCGCTCCGCGGCATGTGGGATCTTCCCGGACCGGGGCACGAACCTGTGACCCCTGCATCGGCAGGCGGACTCTCAACCACTGCGCCACCAGGGAAGCCCCTATTTCCATTTTTATTTGAGATATATCACACCATTGAAATTATTCACACCATTGAAATTATTCACAACTAAAAGTTTGCTAAATCTTTCAACATATCTTTCATTTTTAGGATAAATTTGTAGAAGTGGAATTGTTAGATAATAGTTATGCAGATATTTGAAGATTTTATAATAGTGCCTAATTGTCCTCCAGAAATCCTGGAATAGTTTTAAGCATAACTTTAACGAATGAATTAATTAATTAATTATAAACAGCTTAATTGAGGTATCATTGGTATATTAAAAAACTGCACATATTTAATGTATACAATTTGATGAGGTTGCACATATGCGTACACCCATGAGGCTATCACCACAATCAAGGTAATAGACATACCACCACATACTTCCTTAGGCTCTTTTGTTTTTTTGATTTTTGTTTTTGTGTTAAGGACATTTCATATGTCTACCCTTTTAACACATTTTTTTTAACATCTTTATTGGAGTATAATTGCTTTACAATGGTCTGTTAGTTTCTGCTTTATAACAAAGTGAATCAGTTATACATATACATATGTCCCCATATCTCTTCCCTCTTGTGTCTCCCTCCCTCCCACCCTCCCTATCCCACCCCTGTAGGTGGTCACAAAGCACTGAGCTGATCAGGGAGCATCTTTTAAAGGAGTCCTTTAAATGGGACCTCATGACTCTCCACATGGCTGAATTTGCCTTCTCTCGATGTAATTTCATCAAAATACATTATTGTCAAATTTATCCTCTGAGGTTAGGGGCTATGATATAGCTGTAGTTTAATGACACCTGTGACCATTCCCTTTATTTGACCTGAAAAAAAGAAAAAGCTTTCCCTTTCTCGATAGGAATAGTTAACTTAGAAAAAAAGTCAGTGGATCAATTTGTATGCTTGTGTGTACATGTATATATGGATATGTTTAAATCAAGTTATTGGTGATTTAGTAACCTACTGCCTACAATTGTAGAAATGACACAATAGTAGCTGTCAGATAGAGCAAGATTCTCTTATATCTCCTCATACCCCTGAAAGATAGACATATATAATGGATATTTATAATTTTGTGGCTGCTCATCATCTTACCCTCCCCTCCTTACACTGGGAATTTTCCATTTGGGAATTTTTGTGGGTGGCAGAATCTTTTCTCCCACTACAGGCCAGAAAGTCCAGATATTTGCCTTCTGCCCTCCACCCACCACCTCCTCCCACCTCTGCCCCACAGCAATCCTAGGGTGAGGGAAAATGATCTAAGCTTGGTAGACTGGATGCTCTTATTTGGAACTTTAAATCTGGACTGAGTTACACAGAAGTAAGTAGAATTCATCCCACTCATACCTCGGATACCCAGAATCTGATGGGACAATGGCAGCAATCCCTGGGGTTATGTCCAGCATCTACTGTTCATGGCAGTAGTACCCTTACCAGGCCATTTCAGGATTGACTTTAGCTCTGGTTCTGGCCATCTAGCTTCCCTCAGTTCCCTTCCTTACAATCAAAACTATGAGCCACTCAGTGTTCTTCCAGAAAATTCCCTTTCTGCTTAAGTTAGCCACTGAGATAGTTTAACATACAAGAGGAAGTGTACAGAAATCAAGGGTTTGCAGAAATAATCGATTTTCTCATTTCTCATATAGTTGACCTTTACTCAGTTTAATGGAGTTATCCATGTTTTTTCTTTCTTTGGGCCCTGATTTCATGACTCTAGTCATTACAGTCTCAAAACTTAAGAGTACATCTGTATCCATTTCACTTAAACTGAAGTGGAGGTATGTTAAATTACGTTTCCTTCTGTTACTCAGTTCATTGATTATACTCAAATAATAAGCACTCCTCTCAAGCTTTCAATTTGATTTTTTTTTCTCATTCTGCCAAGAATTTTTTTTTTTTTTTTTTTTTTGTGGTACGCAGGCCTCTCACTGTTGTGGCCTCTTTCGTTGCGGAGCACAGGCTCCGGACGCGCAGGCTCAGCGGCCATGGCTCACGGGCCCAGCCGCTCCACGGCACGTGGGATCTTCCCGGACCGGGGCACGAACCCGTGTCCCCTGCATCGGCAGGCGGACTCTCAACCACTGCGCCACCAGGGAAGCCCTGCCAAGAATGTTTAGTGTCTACATTAAAAACTAATATTTCACAGATTTCTGAAGGGGAAAGCCTCCATGTAAATATCTCTCTTAGCAAAAAATTATGACAAATGCAAAGTGCTTTTTGTTTTTTCTTGAATTCCTTTTGCTAACAGGCATCTTCCTAATCAAGCATTTCCTCTTTGGTAAAATTACATGGAAAAATAATTATTTTTAAATTTTTTGCAAAAGTATATCAACTCCTATACTTGAAGTGTTCATTTGTGGTTCTTTTCTGCAGAGATTTGTAACCTCATTTCTGCAACATCTAATTGAGCATCAGATGTTCTCAACTGATGATGTAAAAGTCACAGAACAAAATTAATTTGCATCCACTTTATCACAAGCAATCACAACAAATATTTGACAACCTGTTTTATGCCAGTCACTATGCTATGTTGATACAGCAATGAACAAGACAGGCAGTCTCTTCCTTGGAGGCCTATAGCCTAGCAGGGAAGATAAAATACATATAAATAATTAAATAACCACAAGTTGGAAGGCCAAAGGGCATATATAACAATGAGAACTGACCTAGCCTGAGATGCATAGAGAAGTCCTAGTGACAGTTAGGGAATTCCCTGTTGGTCCAGTGATTAGGACTCTGCCTTTCCACTGCAGGGGGCACGGGTTCATTTTCTGGTCGGGGAACTAAGATCCTTCATGCAGCTTCGTGGCCAAGGGGAAAAACAAAAGTGACAGTTAAGTTGAAAGCTACAGGGTGAGTAGAATTTAGCTAGGCAAAGAGAGAAAGCAAAATGTTTCTGCCAGAGAAAACAGCATATGCAAGTGCACTGAGGCAGAAGAAGCCTGTGAGAAAGTTTGTAGAATTTTCTTGTTTGACTACGAGAAAGTATAGAGATTCAGAAAAAGTCTAGCAAAGAAGATGCTGCAGAGGTAAGCAGGTAGGCATTGGAAGCCAAAGTAGGGGTTTTTGAACTTTAGTTTCATAGATTTGCTAGATAAAATACAGGATGTTGAATTAAATTTATATTTCAGATATATACCTGAAATTTATATTTCAGATAAACAATATTTTAGCATAAGTAAGTCCCAAATATTACACTGAACATACTTTACACTGAAAAAATTATCTGTTATTTATATGAAATTTAAATTTAACTGGACATCCTGCTTACTAAACCTGGCAACTCCATTTTAATAGCAATGTGAGGTCTGAAAGGTAAAAGAGGGAAATGATAAAATTTGCTTGTTGAAAAATTACTAATTATAGAGTGGAAGCTGTATTAGAGGCAGAGCAAAAGTACATGAGAAGATCTTGATCAGTCCCTCTTTCTTAAACCTTCTCTTCCTTTGCCTTCTTATGTAATCACACCTGGTTTCTCTCCCATCTCTCTACTACTCCATAGTCTCCTTTAATCGGTCCACCTATTTTATTAGACATTTAAATGTTGGTGTTCTAAGACTGACCACAGAGTTTGCAAGGATATGGAGCAACTAGTTTTTTCATGTGTTGTTAGTAAGAGTGTGAAATGCTTTGGAAAAAGGTTTGGCAGTTTCTTATAAAAACAAAACATCTACGATCTAGCCATCCCACTTGTGGGTATATATTCAAAAGAATTGAAAGCAGGATCTCAAAGAGATATTTGCACACCCATGTTCATTGCAGTCTTTTTAAAAAAAATTATTTATCATTGCAGTCTGATTCACATTAGACAAGGGGTGGAACTAATCCAATGTTCATCTACTGACGACTGGATAAAGGAAGTGTGGTATATACACAGATGGAATATTATTTAGCCTTAAGAAAGAAGGATGGCTTCCCTGGTGGCACAGTGGTTAAGAATCCGCCTGCCAATGCAGGGGACACGGGTTTGATCCCTGGTCGGGGGAGATCCCACATGCCACGGAGCAACTAAGCCCATGCGCCTGAGCCTGAGCTCTAGAGCCTGCGAGCCACAACTTCTGAGCCTGCATGCCACAGCTACTGAAGCCCGCGCCTAGAGCCTGTGCTCTGCAACAAGAGAAGCCACCGCAATGAGAAGCCCGTGCACCGCAATGAAGAGTAGCCCCCACTCGCCGCAACTAAGAAAACCTGTGTGCAGCAACGAAGACCAAATGCAGCCAAAAGTAAATAAAATTAAAAAAAAAAAAAAAGAAGGAAATCCTGTCACATGCTGCAACATGGATGGACCTTGAGGATATTATGTGAAGTGAAATAAACCAGTCACGAAAAGACAAATGCCGTATGGTTCCATGGTATCTAGATTAGGTCAAATTCATGGAAACATAGAGTGGAACTGTGTTTGCTGGGGAGGGGAGAGGGAAATTTGGGAGTTGTTTAACGGGTATAGAGTTTCAGTTTTGCAAGATGAAGAAGTTCTAGAGATCTGTTACACAACAATGTGAGTATAGTTAACACCACTGAACTGAACACTTAAAAATGGTTAGGGGGGTAAATTAATTTGTGTTTTTTCTCACAATTTTAAAAATTAATTTAAAAAATAATATTATAGAAGGCTCCAAAAATCCTGTCCATGCAAGGGAGTTTCTTGACTCCTTGAGTAGCTTTTGCAGACTGTAAATTGGATTTTCCTCATCATGTGACCTCAAAAGAATTCAGACATATTTAATCCAGAAACAAATTTCTTTTAGGGGAAGGATTGCAAGTCTATAAACATCATTTTGCTTCTAGATTAGCTGGATATGCAGAAGGAGTTTTCTATATTTATATATATTTAACACAAATGATCACGGAACAGTACTTGTATAAACATAATGGGTGGGGGTTCAGATCAGGACAATGCCTGGGATGGATTCTTGTGCTATGATGCTAACATGTGAAATAAAGATTCTATCACAAAAGAACAAAAACAAAACAAAACAAAACCAGAGCAACCATCTATCGACCTTCTGACCTCATGAGCAATTCCACTTCTAGATATTTACTCAAGAGAAGTGAAAACATACGTCCACAAAGATTTATACAGAAATGCTCATAGCAGCTTCATTCGTGGTGGTCTCACACTGGAAATAACATTTAAGTGTCCATCAATAGAAGAAAAGCTAAACAAACCATGGTGTAGCCATACAATAAAATAAGACTCATCAAGAAAAAGGAACAAACTAATCATACATGCAACAACAGGAATGAATCTCAAAAATAATATGCTGAATAAAAGAAGCCTTACATACAAGAAAGAGTATATACTGTATGATTCCATTTATATGAAGTTCCAGAAGGCAATCTTTGGTGGAAAAATATCAGAACTATGGTTGCTTCTATGGGAGAAGGGATAGAGACTGACTGGAAAGGGACTTGAGGGAATTTTCTAGGGTAATCATAATGTCTAAATATTGATAGGAATTTGCATTAAGTAGGCAAGTATGCATTTGTTGAAATTCAGCAAATAGCGCATTTGGGGTTGGCACATTTCATTATATGTAAATTTCAGCTTAAAAAAGAACCATATCCTTAAAAAACTAAAAATAGAACTACCATATGACCCAGTAATCCCACTACTGGGCATATACCCCGAGAAAACCATAATTCAAAAAGAGTCATGTACCACAATATTCATTGCAGCACTATTTACAATAGCCAGGTCATGGAAGCAACCTAAGTGTCCATCAAAAGATGAATGGATAAAGAGGATGTGGCACATATATACAGTGGAATCTTACTCGGCCATAAAAAGAAACGAAATTGAGTTATTTGTAGTGAGGTGGAGGGACCTAGAGTCTGTAATACAGAATGAAGTAAGTCAGAAAGAGAAAAACAAATACTGTATGCTAACATATATGTGTAATCTAAAAAAAAAAAAATGGTTCTGAAGAACGTAGGGGCAGGACAGGAATAAAGACACAGATGTAGAGAATGGACTTGAGGACACGGGGGCGGGGAAGGGTAAGCTGGGATGAAGTGAGAGAGTAGCATTGTCATATATACATTACCAAATGTGAAATAGATAGCTAGTGGGAAGCAGCTGCATAGCACAGGGAGATCAACCCTGTGCTTTGCGACCACCCAGAGGGGTGGGATAAGGAGGCGGGAGGGCGATGCAAGAGGGAGGGGATATGGGAATATATGTATGCATATAGCTGATTCACTTTGTTATACAGCAGAAACTAACACAACATTGTAAAGCAATTATACTCCAATAAAGATGTTAAAAAAATAAAAAATAAAAATAAAAAAGAACCATAAATAAATTTTGAACTCTAGTTGATGTGCATGCTGAAGTGTTTAGGGGTGAGATGTACAAATATCTACAGCTTACTTCAAAATGCATCAAAAAATAAGATGCCTTGATAGATGGATAGAAGAATAGACAGATAAATAGATATGGGATAAAGCAAATATAGTAAAATGCTAATTGTAGAATCTTGGTGGTGGGTATATGGATGCTCAGAGTGTGACTTCTTATGTTTAAAAATTTTCATCATAGAGTGTTGTGAGGAAATTATGTTCTTCAAAGCTTAGTTTTAGGCCCCCTGTCCTTCTCTATTCTGTTCTCTCTTCCTGTCCAATCTCATCCACTCCTATGACTTCAAATACCAGCTTGCACATTTGTATCATTATCCCAGATCTATCTGCTACTTGACATCTCACTTAGATGTCTAGTAGACATCTCAAACTCAGCATTTCAAAACAGACTTACTTACATTTATCTTCTTCCTGCTCCAAACCTGCAATTCTAGTGTTTCTCACCTCAGTAAATTATGCCACCATCCAGTCATGTGCCCATGCCATAAATCTAGACACCTCCTCAATATTTAGGTCTTCCTTACATCCAAACAATCACTAAATGGTGACAATTATTATTCCTAAATTCCTAAATTCCTAAATCACTAAATGATGACAATTATTATTCCTAAATTCCTAAATTATTATTCCTAAATTTGTATTAGAATGCAATGAATCCTCTCTACTCCTCACACCAAAGAGGTCCCAGCTGCCATATTTTATCTCGGCTATTACAATTGTCTCCTAACGGGTCTTTCCTCTTCTGTCTTCAATTCAAGAAGCACACTGATTCTCTCAAAACATAAACTGATCATGTCATTTCCTGGCACAAAACTCTTCAATGGCTCCTCATCACACTTGAAATAAACATCCATGGCATATGCTATGGGCTGAATTGTGTATCCCCCCACCGCCCCAAATTCATATGCTGAAGCTCTAACCTCCCATGGCTTGTATTGGAGATAGTGCCTTCAAGGTGGTAATTAGGATTAAAGGTGGACCCCTGATCTGACAGAACTGGTGCCCTAATAAGAAGAGGAAGAGATACCAGAGCTCTCTCCCTACCATATAGGGACACAGCAAGAAGGCAGCTGTGTGCAAACCAGTAAGAGAAGTCACACCAGAACCTGCCCATGCTGGAACTTGGATCTTGGACTTGCATCCTCCAGAACTGGGAGAAAATAAGTTTCTCTTGCTTAAGCCACCCAGGCTTTTGTGGCATCCAGAGCTGACGAATACAGAGTAGAAGGCCATGTATGCTCTGGCCCCAGCCAATTTCTCCAGCTCATGTCTCACTCTTTTCCCCTTTGATCTCTACTACAGCTTCTCTTGCTTTATTTCATCTCCAATACATGGCATGCTCCCTCTTGTCTCAGGGCCTTCATACCTGCTGTTCCTTCTGCCTGGAAATTCTTCCCCTCACTCTTCATCTGGCTAGTTCCTGTTCATCCTTTAGTTTCTAATGTCTCTTGCTCACAGTGGCCTTTCCTGACTTCTCAGTCTAAACTGAGTGGCTCTCTCAAAGTATCCTCTAATTTTTCTTGATAAGAAAAGTTTGTAACTATATAGCTTATTGTGCAATAATAGGTTTAATATTTCCCTTCCCCTAGAATTTAAGTTTCGTACATGTAGCAACTGTGGTGTCTTATTCATTGTTGTATCGTTGGGGACAAAAAATGTCTCTATATTAGGGCCTTGGGAAATATTTGTTGAATGAATAAATAATTAAATAATGATTGCAGACGCATATTCCTTAAGTTAGGTAAGTGTTCTTTTTACATTATGAATATTAAAAAGCGGGTTATGAAACCATGTATATAATATGATTCTTTTTAATCATATAAACAGAGAACAATACTCTTAGTGACTTAGACCCTCCTGCTGAAAGCAACAAAAAATGTTGGTTAAAATATTCTCTTAAAAATGATCTTGTATATATACATCAGCTGGCAAGAAAGTGAAGAATATTCAGACCAAGTTCTGAATAAAGTCAGGAGCTCTGAGCTTTACAAGAAGCTCTGAGAGTTTTCTCCTTGAGAACATTTGCTGAATTTTCCTCTCTTGGTAAACTCAGTTTCCATGGCCCAGAAGGACTAGGGGCACAAAAGACAAAGCAAGAGTCAAAATATAAAGTCTAACATGAGAGTTTTCCCTCCTAAAGCCAGGATCCAGAGGGCTGTACCCTCAGTATTAGGATGAACTATAAATGAATGCTTCTTCCCTCCTTGGGACTGCAAAAAATTACCTATTTTAAACTTTGGTGATGAATGGAGGGGAAAAATTTTCCTCTGAAAATTCATTATCACCAGCCAACCCTTTTGCAGGTTTATAGTTTGAATTCTCACTTCTTGAGTAGGCCAAAAATATCTCAAGCCAATCATTTCATTTAAAGTGGCTCTTGACTAGTTTGCTCCAGACACCTGACAGAAGTAAAGGCAATTTTTTTTCTGGAGGAATCTACCTGCATCCCAGGCCTCAAGAATTTCATTGAGAGTTCAAATAAAAAAGCACAATTCACAGTAAAAACAAGAAAAATAATAATAATGTCAATAAGCAATAATCACCCAAGATAATAAGGTATCATGAACAGAAATGGCAGAGTCAGATCCATGGAATTTTCAGTTGTTGAATTATTCAACACAGAAAATCAGTAAGTAATTTTAATGTTTCTGGGGAGAAATAAAACTTTAAAGCATGAATCAAAAGTAGGCAGATTCAAAAAAGAATCACATCTCTTTCTGATACTGATGGACTAGGGAGCTCAAATCAACCCTCTTTTGAGAACTAGAAAAGCTGGTGAAAATATTTTTGAAATCTTGAAGACATGAGAGCACTTACAAGACAGTGAAGAATTACAACAGCCATATGTAATAAATTTGAAAATCTAAATTAAATACAAAACATCTAAAACTATAAAATTTCAAAATTGACATGAGAACTTGAATAAACATTAAGTTTAAAGAAATTAAAATGGTAGTTAAGACCTCCCCCCCAACAAAAATAAAAACAAAACGGGTCAAAATGTTCTTATGGGTGAGTTTACTAAACATTTGAGGAGCAACTAATTCTTGCTTCGTAGAAGTTTATTCCAGAAACCGAGAAAGAACAAAAGATTCCCAGCTCATTTTAAAAGAAAGCTATAGTCTTGATTTCAAAACACAATAAAGACAATACAATAAAAGAACATTGTAGGTCAACTTACGATATAGATGCAAAATTGAACTAGAGCTGTGTTCACATGAATGACTCACAATGTCGAGTGAAAGGGGCAAGTCTTAGAAGAATGTAATCACTATGATTTCACTTAAAGTTCAAAAACATTCAAAACTAAATAATATGATATTTAAGGATATATACACAAGTGATTAAGAATATAAAGAAAACAAGAACTATTAATACATTAATTAAAATTGAGGACAGTGTTCACTTTGGTAGTAATAAGGGAGTTCCTGGGTGGAAATATTCTGTTTCTTGCCGTGGGTAGTGAATACACACATGTCATTGTATCATTATTCTTTAACTGTACAATTTCATTCATTATCTTATGTACATTATATATTATATAATTTTTAAAATTTGAAAAATTTAGAAGTCATAGAAACATCAGAATAGAGAGCCGAAAGCACTGTCTTCTCCTCTCAGGGAATTTGCTAATAAAACAAAAGGAGGTTTAACTTAAAATAAATAAATAAACCTTATGATATTTTGAACTTGACATTCCAGATAATGACAAAGAAATTAGTGTGAGTACTTTCCCAAAATTTGGTTAAATCACCAAAACACTATTAGACTATCCACTAACTTCCTATCCATCACAATGGATGAATCAATCACTTGTTCACACTCACAGTCACATAATTCCCCTGAAATTGCTTGCTTGGTCTACTCAAATATATTTGCATTTTCAAAGATACAGTCCCTTAGCAACATATGCTTTGTACTTTTTCTTTTTTAAAAATTAATTAATTAATTTATTTATTTATTTTTGGCTGTGTTGGGTCTTCGTTGCTGTGCGCAGGCTTTCTCTAGTTGCTGTGAGCGGGGGCCCCTCTTTGTTGTGGTGCGCGGGCTTCTCATTGTCGTGGCTTCTCTTGTTGTGGAGCATGGGCTCTAGGTGCACAGGCTTCGGTAGTTGTGGCACGTGGGCTCAGCAGTTGTGGCTCGCGGGCTCTAGAGCTCAGGATCAGTAGTTGTGGCGTATGGGTTTAGTTATTCCTTGGCATGTGGGATCTTCCCGGGCCAGGGCTTGAACCTGTGTCCCTTGCATTGGCAGGCAGATTCTTAACCACTGCGCCACCAGGGAAGCCCCTGTACTTTTTCTTAAATGGTTAATATTGTGGTATGACTGTTACCATGTACATAGGCAAGCATTTTATATGTGTAAAGCACCTCATAATTTCTTTTTCTTTTTTTTTTTGATGAGATGCAGAAACCTCCATGGCATTTTTCCAATTTAGACTCTTTAACCGCAGGTAACCTTGATATTGATAAAGTTACTCAGAGGCCCAGTAATGCCTATATTTTTAACCAGCTTAAAAACCTCTAAGACATGCTATTGGAGATGCAAAAATTAAACATATCCTAGTGGCAGGGACAAGCACTATCACCATCACCACCACTACCACCGTCACTATCATCATTGTAACAATAAAGCATTCCCCATGTCTAGATGTTGTGCTGAAAGTTTTATGTTCATTATGTTGAATCTTTATAATCCTGGAAGATGGGTATTGTTATCACCATTTTACAGAATGAGACACAGGTTTGGAAGGGTTAAGTAACTCAACCCAAATAAAAGAGAATAAATAGCAGAGCTAAGATTCAAAGCCAGCTCTGCTCATTCCAACGTACTAGATCTACACTATAACAGTGTTGACTCTCTTGGCCATCCCCAAGTAAACTGAAGATTTGACTCAGTTAATGATAAGATACAGAGCTGGTCCTGAACCTCTCTGCCCTCAGATCCATTTCTTGCCCTTCTCTGATTTTCTCTGTATCGCAGGTAAGACTTACTTTCCTGTGTCAGCTGGATTCCTGGTATGCTTGCCTAAAGGGAGGAGTTTGGAGAGCAGGAAGGAAAAGAAGCCAGGTTACTTCTCATCGAACCCCCTTCTAACTGCTTCAGGTGGCATCTTGGGCATCAGCCATTTCTTTCATGGTTCCAGCTGCTTTCTGGGCAGGCTTCCACCGGGTAACCCCTAGTCCTTGGGCTCCTTTAACACTCCTTTCTCCCTTCGACCCTTTAGCCTAGTGACATCCTACTGTGGCTAATCTAAAGCAAGAGCCTTGGGTACATACATGAGTGTGTTTGTTCTTCTTGGCTCTATCACCCATGGCCACCACTCACTGGACCAGGGGAGTGCCTCTGACCCAAGAACAGCCAACTATTGGCTGGCTGGCTTCCTATGAGAGAACCTGGAGCAGAGAGCTTTGCCATTAGGACCTTAGCAACAATGTATCTGTTGTTTGCTTTATAGACTAAGGGGGTCAGTTAGTTGGTAGAATCAAAGGCAGAAAGTCACCTGGAAAGAAAAAGAGACAGAGAGAAACATCATGTCAATTGCAGAGCACTCAGGAGAGATTAGCAAGCTCTTGCTTTATCTGTGCCAGAGCCTGAAGAAACTTCCAGTTCAGAAACCACATTACAGTCTCTGTCCACTTCAGCTATACTCAGGTTCCCATTACTCTTGTGCGACCCCATGATTGTGCCACTTTCCACTTCCCTGGTTGGCTGAAACTAGTGGCTGAAATTTCTGCTTTATTTTGTTTTTAAAAATTTCCCCAGGTATCCTTTCAATAAACCATTTACTACCTAACATAGTCTGAGTGTGCTTATATTTTCTGCAACCAATGTAACAACCTAAAACAGTTTTGAAAGAATTTTCCTATTTCTTCCATCTTATCTACACTTCAGCTCTGTGAGGTAGGCAGGCTAGAGATTTTCATTATCATTTTAAAAATTCAAGCTTCAGATTATCTAAATAACTTGCCCAAGGTCACTGGGCTAAGTCATAGAGCCAAGACTAGCAATCAGGTGTTTTGATTTTTGTGTCAGGTACTAAAAGCCTACTTTTCTCTAATTTCCTGTAAACACACAAGTACACACACATCACCAGTAATTTATTTAGCAGGAAAACAGATATTCAGACTTACTAGGTATGAGATGCTCACTACTGGGTATCCAAGTGTCCTTTGACTTATTAGGTAATTTATATCTCCAGGCATCTTTATGATAATGTAATGTCTCTCCTGTTTTACAGAAAAAAAGGCCAAGTTGAGTCATAATAGGCAGATATTCCACAATTGAAAACCAGACAAGCCTATTCATTCATTCAGAAACATTTACTGGGAATCCACTCCACAGTGAAAATTTGCTAAGTGCTGGGGTACAGAGATGAATAAAACATCATCCCTTGTAGGAATTTTCAACCCAAAGCAGGAGAGATATAAGTAGCAAGTAAAATAACAATACAGCACAAGAGGGGCAACGGATACATACCAAATGAAGGTTTGGTGAACTCTATGGGTGTAGGTGACAGGGAAGCTTCTCTGGAGGAAATAACATTGACCTGAATTTAAAAAGTTGAACAGGATTATCAATATTTAATGGTAAAAAGGAAAAGGATGTTACGAAGAGATTGAAAAGAACAGCCAACATGGAAGAAGAGAATGAGGAGAGGTGGTGGCCCAAACACCAAGGGAGAGGATGCCAAGGAAGGCTAGAGAAACGGGTTAAAAAACCAGAAGTATCTATCAAGCATCATATCTACTAAGACGTGCTGAATGGACCTGGTGAGCAGGAAGCTCTTGGCACCCTTTTCCAGGGCTGTTTCATAAGGAAGAGGGTATGGCAATTAAGCCAAAATGCAGTGGGTTTCAGAGTAAAAGGGAGGTAAAATAGTAGAGGTATCAAGTGTTTCAAGAATCCCAGAAATGAATGAAAATTGTGCCAGACTTCTCTAAAATTGGAAACGGGTTAGAGAACATAAAATGGCATGAGGAATGAATGGAATATGGGAGAAGAATACCTAAGGAACTTATGTATTTGGAAAATCACTGATAACTAATTTTCTGGCATGCTTTCCATTTAGTAGCTATAGAAGCATAATTGGCCTCTGTGTCCTTCCCTCTTCCCCATTCTCAAATTAGTACACATGTATCATATGGGCCACTTCCTATCTTCTTCTTAGGGTACTCTACAGAGAGTTTAATTCCTACCAACATCTATGATCAGTGGCCATTTGACACACCATGAGGCACAGAAAGCATGAACTTGGGATTCATACTACCTTGATCTGAATCCTATCTCCACTTTCTATCTATGTGGTCTTGTGCAAATTACTTAATCTCTTTGTTTCTCACTTTCCTTATCTGTAAGGTAAGGATAATAATAATACCACTTCATAGCATAGTTGGGAGGTTTAAATGAGTTACAACATATGAAATGCTTAGAACAGTGCTTAGAACATACAAAGCAGTATACATTGTAACTGTTTAGTAGTAGTGGTAGTATTTGTGGGAACAATAAAACAGAATGTTTGAAATTGAAATTATGCTGGAAAATCTAGGATTTTTGTGTGCACGTGTGGCTGGTAGAAGTCCAAATCAAACTAGTTTCACTAAAAGGGTGACTTTATTGGCTCATGTAACTGTGTTGGATTATTTAGGCAGGGAGAGATTTGTTCTCTCTGCATCTCTTGGGACTGTTACGTTTTGTCTCATGGCATCATTCTCTTCTGTAGCAGAAAGGGGAGGGAGGATGTGGTTAGTAGCCCAGGGCTACATTCCGATAGTCCATAATGCAAAAGCAAGAGAGGCTCCCCCCTCTCAATCCCATTCTCAGCACATCAATATGCAGGAAAGTCCAGGAGAGGAAGGGTCTGGCCCAGCCTGTGGCATGTACCCACCCTTGTGGTTGGGAAAATGGGGACCTTGATTAATAATATATTAATAATAATAATAAATTAATAACTCCAAGACCACATGGAACCAGAAGAAGGGGGCTAGGCAGATAAATCTATGTTATAATATTCAATATCTTTAAAAATCACATGCTGGGAATTCCCTGGCAGTCCAGTGGTTAGGACTCCGCACTTCCACTGCAGGGGGCACAGGTTCGATCCCTGGTTGGGGAACTAAGATCCCACATGCCATATGGCATGGCCAAAAAAATAAAAATTAATTAATTAATTTTAAAAATAGTAAAATAAAATTGCATGCTCACCATACTTTGCCTTTTAAGTAAGCTGTATGAAAACTCATTTTTAGATAATTCAATAAATGACAACAGTAAAACTTACAACAGCAACTAATCCTAATTGAGTGCTTACTATATGTCAGGCATTGTTCCAAATATACTGGTTTCGAATTCTTATAAGAGACTTATAAATCAGTATTATTATCTCCATTATACAAATGAGGAAATGGAAGAAAGAAAAATATTAAGTTGCTTGCTCAAAGGTCACTCATCAAAAAGCGGTAGATCTGGGAACTGAGCCCTGACAGTCCAACCCAAAATCTGGACTCTCAGGCTGTTGCCAAAGAGTAGAAGGAAAAAAACCCACCCAATATAGTTGGGTAAGAGAAAACATCTTTTCAAGTATGCTTAGTGGAGATTTTGGAATCAAAGCAAGAGATAAATTTGGTTTTGAACCTTCATAAGATGCTGAAGACCCAGAAATGTTTGTTGGAGTTTGGAGTGAATTTTCAAAAATTCTATCAGTGTTCTAAATCATCCAAAGAATATATCAGATACAATGTATTTCAATCTCCTAAGAGAATGTCCACGAAAAAGCATATCTTGCACATTCTTGAGTATTAACTAAGAGCTTTTTGTATTACAAACAACTTTAGCTACTGAAGGATTGAAGACTGTCTCTTTGCAGAGCTGAGAGCAAGCATCAAGCCGACCTTTAGTTAAGTCAGAAGCTCTGGTTCATAAGGAGATCTTGAGATCCAGTAACACCTCTGAACACCTTTCTTCCCTCAGGTTTATGGGATTCCTCCTATATTCCTTTCTTCTTCACAGTTGCCACTACCCCATCTATTTTTCTCTTTACAAAGCTATCTGAGAAACTACCTCTTCAGCTTTCTTTAACCATGCTTAATGACCTCAGGAAATAAAGCCCAGAAGCCCTTTTTGTTTTCACAGAATGACCGTTAATTGCTATGTGTAAACAAATTTGTGGCCAAAAGAAACTGACAAAAATGGAGACATAAGAAATATTTACAAAATCTTGACAAATTCTTTAAATTATTCCTCATATTTTACCAAAATGAGTCAGGAGAATGGGACTAAACTAATTTTATCATAGTCCTATGTAGAACTTGCTTTTTTCATAATTATTTATTGAGCAATTAGATGCTGGGCACTGTTTGAAGTATTTTATGTATGTTAGTGTCTCATGACATCCTTGTGAGGCAGATGCAGCTAGCATCTTACTTCATATGAAGAAACAGGCACATAAGCCTTGGCTATTTGCTCAGGGTGATTTAGTACATAATAGGGTCATGTTTCAAACTGAGGCCACCACAATATATGGCTACTCTGGTGTAACCAAAATTGGGACAGGTGATTTGACAAGCAGAAGTGTGTAACAGTGTGGGGACCAAGTGGAAGTATGGCTTAGGAGCTAGCTGCTCTGGCAGGCCTTCCTTGGTAGAGTACCTGGTGGATCATCAATGCCCAGTGACTGTTTTTCAGCCCTTTTCATAAACTGGAATTTCTCAATTTCCCAAAGATGATGAGTGTCTTGATGACAATTCACACTAACCAAACTCGTAGGACACTAATGTTAACAGCCATAATGTCAAGTGATATATTCCTTTCTAGTGTCTGGAAACTCTGACCCTCTATCTGAGAGTCCCTCTTCTGGTATCACGGAACCTGGAAAACCAGAAAGTTTATTAGTGAGAGTAGAATTGTAGCAAGGGAAGTAAAAAAAATTTCCTCTAGGCTCTGGACATGGCTAGTGAAATACTCCTTCCCCCATGCCAGAGGACACAAGCTGATGGCTCTTTTTGCCAGATCTGATGTCCTTCTACATGGGTCAGGGGCTGGATGAACATGTCTTGGTAGCTCTCTGGATGTTAGAAAAGAAAAATCTTCCCCACGTTCATGCAACAGAGATGGAATGGTAACTGTGGAATTATCATTCAGCTCTGACTCCAAAGCCAGTGTTTTTCACAGCACCCCCAGCCCCCACCCCCGCCAATCCTGTTTTAAAAGGGAGACAACAATAGACCACAGTTAGGATCAGCCAGTCAGACAAATGTTTACTCATTTCCTCTGAAGCACCTCACTCTGTGACCTGCAAAACATATATCAAGAACAGTCTTTGAAATTGGCAAAATAAAGAGGCAGGTTTACTTAAGTGTGAAATTAAATTGAATGGAATCACTAAAAAAAAAAAGAAAAGAAAGTCTTTGCCCTCAAGGAGGTTACAGTCTCATCCTGTAGTTAAGAGCAACAAACACGGAAGTCTGTGGCACAAACTCTAGATGCCTAGATGTCAAAAAGTTCAGAAAAGGGCTTCCCTGTGGCGCAGGGGTTAAGAATCCACCTGCCAATGCAGGGGACACGGGTTCGATCCCTGGTCTGGGAAGACCCCACATGCCACGGAGCAGCTAAGCCCATGTGCCACAACTACTGAGCCTGCGCTCTAGATCCCACGTGCCACAACTACTGAAGCCCAAGCGCCTAGAGCCCGTGCTCTGCAAAGAGAAGCCACCGCAATGAGAAGCCCGCACACTGCAACGAAGAGTAGCCCCCGCTCGCCGTAACTAGAGAAAGCCCGCACACAGCAACGAAGACCCAATGCAGCCAAAAATAAATAAAGTTATATTTTTTAAAAAGTCAGAAAAGAAAGTATTATTGAGAGCTGGCATTGTTAGGGAAGGCTTTAAAATTGACCAGAAACTTTGAGAATGGTTTTGGTTTAGCTTGGTGGAGGGGAAGGATAGTACATCTCAGTGGTTTAAAGATTATGAAGGAGGGAATAACTTCCAAGAAGAACAATGTAGCTGAATAGAGAGTTATGCAGGGTAGGTAGAGTGGGGCCTGATAATAACAGGCCTTCAAAGGCACGAAAGGAGTTTGGATAGGATGAGTTTGGCACACAGGGTGAGAGTGTTCAGGAATGTCAGCCAGGTGCCTACTGTGGCAATCCGGATCTGAGGTGCTGTGGGATCCAACTGGGGTGAGGCAGGTGGGAATGGGACAGGAGGAGGAACTGATATTTGGAAGGCAATATTATTAGGCCTTCATTATCAAGAGGAGGGAAATAAAGGGCAGGTTCAAAATAACTCTCAGGCTTCTCCTGTGTTCACTGATGTTTATGCTTAGCCAGTTTTTCCTCCCTCCTCCTTTTTCTTTGAACTGTCTTCCATCAACTACATGTAAAACTATACAGAGTAAAATAAGATCAAATATTTCTGGTAAACTCTTTGGGGGCCAGTTTATAGTTGTTTTATCTCAATGGGAAAAGAATCTTGAGAATCAAGAATCTTCATTATTATTTTTAGTCTGCCTTCTTTGAACATTGAGTATGTACTTTTTTCTTTTCTTTTCTTTCTTCATTTCTTTCTTTTGATATTTAGGTATCCTTAGTCTGTATTTCCTTAGTCTACAACAGAATTGTGTCTGCTTTTGTCAGTTACATGTTCACCTGAAAACCTCTTCAGTTTCATCGTGTTCTTCTGCAAACACTAATAAAAATAACCTGAAGTTAATATTCCACCTTACATTCAGAAAGATCCCACTATTCTTTACAATGTGTACTGATATTATTACTTTATGTAGACACACTGCACTTCCTTAGTGCCTTTCATCTGAGGATCATAAAGCACACGGCAAACATTAACTAATTCTAACAGCAACCTTGTGAACTGTAATTTTTATGTGTGTATAGTAGATGAATGACCTGAAGGATCAGCAGGACACAGGCTTTGTAGGGAAGACCAGGCCTGGCACAACTTAATGTATAAACAACCCAGTCAAATCGTTCAGAGAAGGAAAGGCAACATCATTTTTTATTTAACTAAAACCACTAATGGAGTTTCAGTGAGAGACTAACTATCCAGGTAACAACTTGTCTAGGTTTCCACAAGCAACACTCGGGCTTTTGCAACAAACGGTGCCAAAAAAAAAAAAAAAAAGGGAGTGTTAGAGTCTATTAATAGCTACACCCTCAGTGTTACTGTCCCTCCGGGGACCAGTGCTGCAGCAACAAAGCAGCCCTACTCATTAACTGAAGCTTTGATTTAGTATCAAGGCAGAGAAAGTGTGCCACAGGCTGACTCATCAACACAGTTTCCTACTGAGATTTCCCTGGAGGGTCTCTCCTTCAGGTGTGTAGCAGGCCAAGGCCTATTTCGCTGAAGAGGATGAAAGCTTCATTATTGTTATGTGGGCTTCTCTTTATACTAAAAATAAAAACAAAAATAGAATCTATAATGGAAAAAATTGCAAAGAAAATGGTCTCTTGCCTTTCTAAGTTGATTCACTGAACAATCAAGGCTAGATACCAACAAATGCTTTCCATTTTGGGGAGCCCACCTTTAATTTAGCTTTTTAGTACAGAAAATTTCAAATGCAAACAAAAGTAGACAGAATGTTATAATCAAGACTCTAGGTACCCATCACTTAACTAGCAATTTTCACACACTTTGTTTTACCAACTATAGTCAAAGGATCTACTAAAGCTCAATTCAAAAGACATGTCACTAACGTTGGAAGGGGAAGGTGGTAAACATTCTGATTTGGTGGGAGGGTGCGAAAAGAAACCCATAAGAATTGTTAAAGTTTAACACCAAAGTTAAGGCAAGGGAATTAGTCAAGTCTACCTGGCATTTGCTCCATTTGAAAGAACCCTAGATTTTGTAACATAACCAAATGAATAAATATATCATTTGTTCAGCAATACAATAATTAGCCATAATTGCATAATAAAGCGTAATTTAACCTTCCTGCGGACATAATGCTAAGTTAAATCAGAAGCCGTGCAAAATAAGTCACCGTCAATGCATGCTCTAAATCCATTATAAGCTCATGCCATTCAAGGGCAGTGCATTAAACCTTGAATTTTACTGGCTCAGTCATCCTTGCCTTTTGTATCAAATTGATTGTCAAGGGGCCAAAAGAGCAAGTGGGAGTTTGTTTGGCATATTTTTTGTAATTAAGGACCAGTGATCATTTTGTGTTCAGCTTCTATTGTTCAGTACTTTCCTTTAAAAAAATATTTTATGAGAAAATTGTTTTATTTTAATGTTTTTAAATCCATTTTACTTCATTAAAATTTTTAATCAAAGTATTTATGCACATAATTTTTAAAAAATCAAATTGCACCAAATAAGTTATAAAGACAAACAGTAGTTTCTTGCCCCACTCCCTTCATATTACCTCCTAATGATTGCCTCAGAAACTATTACTTTTTTTTTTTTTTGGCCACGCCGCTTGGCTTATGAAATCTTAGTTCAGGGATTGAACCCGGGCCCTCATCAGTGAAAGCATGGAGTCTTAACTACTGGACCACCAGGGAATTCCCAGAAATTATTACTTAAAAAAAAATTATATTAGCTGTTTCTTTGTGTGTGTATAAACATATCTCTATATTCCTAGATGTGGAAGCCTCTGTCTTGTTTCAGTCTGTATTGATTGCTCTCTGGGCCTGCTTCTTCCATGTTGCATTGCAATGTTTCCCAGATTCCATGTCTTTCCCTGTCTTGATCTATATCTCTCTTTTGTTGGAGTGCAACTTTAGTAAAATCCAGAGAAGGATGGACAGAAAATAAATTTTCTGAAACCCGCCCCCCAAAAAACCCCCCAAAACAACAACAACAAAAAAAGCTTGGGAATTCCCTGATGGCCCAGTGGTTAGGGCTCTGCGCTTTCACCGCAGGGCGCAAGGGTGATCCCTGGTTGGGGAACTAAGATCCTGCTGTGCAGGCAAAAAAAAAAAAAAATTCTAGGTCCTTGAAGCAATGAAAATATCTTAGGGCTTGAATGGTACTTTTTCCTCAGAATTCTGAAAGCATTGCTTCATTATCTTCTAGCATTCTTATTGATAACAGAATTCTGAAACCATTCTCTTTCTTGCTCCTTTGCATATGACCTGTTTTTCCTCTCTGGAAGCTTTTAGAATCTTTATCTCTGGTATTTAAAAATTTCACAATGTCAGACTTTTGTGTGAGTGTTTCTTCAGCCACTGCTCCGAGTATCTGGGCTTTTTCAATTCATAGACTCCTGTCATTTGGGTCTGGGGAATTTTCTAGTATTATTTCTTTGATAATTTACTCATCTCTATTTTCTCTTTTTGCAGAAATTTTATACTTGGTTTTTGGCCTTGATGGATTCATCCTCTATATCTCTTTTATTTTCTCTTTTCTATCCTTCTCTGCTTTCTGGGAGATTAATTAACTTTCTCTTCCAACCCTCCTAATCACATTGTTATTTTGGCTATTATATTTTTAATTTCTAAGATAGCTTTTACATTTCCTGTTTATTTTTTTATAGAAGTCCCTTTGGGTTTTTTAATTGGTTGTCATATAATCTCTTACTTCCTTGAAGGTTTTAGAGTTTTAAAAAGAGTTTTCTTCTTCTTAGGTTGGCTCTGTGGTCTCTGGGCCCCTTTGTTCTGTTTACTTAGTTTAGGATGATTAGGCAGGAGCCAGCCGTTTCACTGGAGGGTTAGAGAATATATTTTTTTTCTGGAGCTATTCAGTTTCTGCTCTGCAGAAATCACTGAACTGCTACTTCATCTGATTTCAGTTTTCAAAAACTGTTGACATCTTTTATCTGCTGCTGTTTCTTCTCTCATTGTCTTAATTTTAGGGAGTTCTTAGGCAGGAGAAGAGAAATTCATATGATCAATCTGTCATCTTCAACTAGAATCTATTGGAGAAGTGTAAAAGCTCTCAGAAAGACAACTTTTGGATTACTCTTGCTGGCTGTCATTAACGGAGGTAGCAAGATTTATAGAAGTGTCTTTAAATCTCACTTTTAAGCTCTCTGTCTGAACCTATTAGTTTAGCTGAGCAGAGCATGGTAAAATAATGCCAAGGTCATGAGTTTGATCTTCATGAAGGTCAATAGCCTTACTTAATTTCGCGGGCTCCATCTTCTCCCTCAACTCACAGAGAAAGTCAAGAATGTTGTTTTATGGGAAAGAAGTCCAAAAAAGAGGGGAATACATGTACACATATAGCTGATTCACTTTGCTGTACGGTAGAAACTAATACAACATTGTAAAGCAACTATACTCCAATAAAAGTTAATTAAAAAAAAAGAATGTTGTTTTGGGTAGCTATAAAATAGGTAAGAAATAACACAGCTTTCATTTTACTGCTGTTGTTAAGATTCTGTGTCCTATGCTGCTACAAGAACTTAAAGGGAACAAAAGTTTTCTGCTGGTGGAAAATCAAATATGCCTTAGATTGTCTCCCCAGAAGCAGACTCTTAGAGGGTGATTTGTGGAGAAAGGTTTATTGAGAAGTAATCTAGGGACAACACCTGTAAAGAGTGAGGGCAATGGGAAAAATTGACCTTTGATGCAGTCACAACAGAGGCCTCAGCTGATCCCACAAGAAGTTTTGGATCTGGGAGTCCCTTCAGAGATGTTCTACCTTGAGACAAGAGATCAGACATTTATAACCTCACATTGACCAGTTGTTGGATGAGAACTATCCTTAGGAAAGAAGCATAAACTCCTGGGGAAGTGGCTTTCATTAACTGATGGCAATTTCCAGAGTGTTTTGAAGTTTTGGTCACCAGTGAGTTGGGGTAGCAGACCATAGTATCGTCTATACTATATAAAGTACTGACCTCTTGAAAGTTTAAGAGCGAAAATATTTGTTCTTCCTTTCACTTCTCCTAGATTCTTATGGGGAGAAGAAAATGAATGGTTAAATGGCAGAAGTGTAACTATATTTGGAGTGAGAAGGAACAAAGGATCTGTTCAGTCCGTAAACCAGGTAATTAGCCTCCAAGAAACAAAATGAATGGAATAAACTCTCCAGGGGCTTGAGAATTTTTATTCCACGTTACTTCTTTCATTTGTGCATTTTGAGTATACTTACTTTGGTCAACAATCATTCTTAGGTTTTAATTTTATTTATTTTTTTGGCCATGCCCCGCAGCTCACAGGATCTTAGTTCCCCAACCAGGGATCAAACCTGTGTCCCCTGCAGTGGAAGCATGGAGTCCTAACCACTGGACAGCCAGGGAATTCCCCATTCTTAGGTTTTAAACATGAAGCCAAAGTTTTTATGTTTATGGTGTTAAATTTGGGATAAGTTCAAAGACAATACCTTCAGGAGAAATAAAACACTCAATGTATTTCAACTTCAGTTAACAGAGCAGAAAAATAATAGTCAAAAATTCGCACTAGGGCTTCCCTGGTGGCGCAGTGGTTGAGAGTCCGCCTGCCGATGCAGGGAACACGGGTTCGTGCCCCGGTCCAGGAAGATCCCACATGCCGCGGAGTGGCTGGGCCTATGAGCCATGGCCGCTGAGCCTGCGCGTCCGGAGCCTGTGCTCTGCAACGTGAGAGGCCACAACAGTGAGAGGCCCAGGTACCGCAAAAAAAAGGAAAAAAAAAAAAAGGGAACTTCACAGCTTAAGAGCCTATTTCTTATTGTTGCTGGGAAACTGAAGAACATTAGTCAACTAACCTGAAACTTTAAAAGAGGGAGGGAGCAAATTTTTGTTAGGTGGTGACTTAATGGGTTCAACATGACAAGATGCATGTGAAGAGAAGCGGTGGCTGAGTCATGTGTAGGGAACAACTGAGCTTCAACGGGCAGCTGAATTCAGCGTCATGTGGTAATTGAGAACAACTTAAGTTGGTTTCTTTGTGTCACAATAAAGGCTGGGAAGATGGTTTCAGCATCATCTCAGAGAATCTTCAGGAAACTCTGGAGTTAGGCTCATTTGGTTGGATTTTGTTCCATATGCTCAATGGCTCCTGCCTTTGTGTCAGCAAGAGCTCCATCAACCATGGAATGTTAGAGCTGTAAAATTCAAAAGGTACTTTAGATAGACTGCGAAATATAAGTCTTCCTCCCTCCTCTGTTCTCCAGCCTTCTCATTCCCTTGCCAGAGGCAAGCATTGTTTCCATTCCATTCCATTGTGTATTTGCCCCTAAGATATTCTAAAATGTAGGTTTTAAAAAGCCACACTTTCTATTTTTGCTGCCACTATCTCCTTGTCACTTAGAATCAATGTCATAATTTTGTCTTATGATTTTATAGTAAACCTCTGTTGGCTCTTAATGATCAATTACTATTTCTTTTTTCTTTTTTTTTTTTTTTTGCGGTACGCGGGCCTCTCACTGCTGGGGCCTCTCCCGTTGCAGAGCACAGGCTCCGGATGCGCAGGCTCAACGGCCATGGCTCACGGGCTCAGCCGCTCCGCGGCATGTGGGATCCTCCTGGACTGGAGCACGAACCCGTGTCCCCTGCATCGGCAGGCGGGCTTTCAACCACTGCGTCACCAGGGAAGCCCTCAATTACTATTTCTAAAAGTGATCCTAAACAATGTGTGTGTGTCCTTGAATTTCTGCTGGGACAGATTTCTATGGTTTCTGGTTACATATTGAAATTTCTTTGAGGGCCAGACAGGAAATCAAAATATGTAAAATGGCTGGGAGAAGACAGCAGGAAGTGGAGGGCAGGGTACAAACTGAAGTGCCCAGTCTAAAGGTATTTCAAATACCAAGACTGTTATATACATAGTACTACTAAACTATCTAGTTTTGTGGTCCTTTATTGTACAATTTACTCTTCTTAAAAATCATAGGGCCTCCCTGGTGGCGCAGTGGTTGGGAGTCCGCCTGCCGATGCAGGGGATACGGGTTCGTGCCCCGGTCTGGGAGGATCCCATATGCCGCGGAGCGGCTGGGCCCGTGAGCCATGGCTGCTGAGCCTGTGCGTCCGGAGCCTGTGCTCCGCAACGGGAGAGGCCACAACAGTGAGAGGCCCGCGTACCACAAAAAAAAAAAAAAAAAAAAAAAAAATCATAAACATACTTACCCACCACCAGTCTTCTAGCACTTAGTCCGTTTTTCCTAATTCATAATTACAAAAAGCAATTTAATAATTTTAGGATCCTGATAGATAATTTGGTTGGGTCCCAAGGGATTTAAATATGGTATGGAAATGTCTTACTTTCATTAGGCAGAATCACAGCATGCTTAAGGACACAGGCTCTGAAGTCAGAGAGACCTGAGTTTGAACTTTGGCTTGGACATTGGCCAGATGGGGCAAATTCCTTAAGCCTTTGGGAACTTACCCTCTTTATCTACAAAAGGGGATAACAATCCCTTTGCTTTGAAGATTGTATTAGATAACGCAGGTTAAGGGCTTAGCACGGTGCCTGGCACCTACTTGGTGATCAGTAAGTGATTTCAGTTATCATTACAGTACTTTGAAGACCTTGGTACAAGCTTATGCTGCTTTAGACTTGAATTCCCTCTTTTTTTTTAAGGTTTTTTAAATAATTAATTAATTAATTAATTAATTAATTTTTTGGCTGCATTGGCACCTTGTTGCTGTGCGCTGGCTTTTCTCTAGTTGTGGCGAGCTGGAGCTGCTCTTCGTTGTGGTGCTCGGGCTTCTCATTGCGATGGCTTCTCTTGTTGCAGAGCATGGGCTCTAGGCGCGCAGGCTTCAGTAGTTACAGCACACAGGCTCAGTAGTTGTGGCTCGCGGTCTCTAGAGGGCAGGCTCAGTAGTTGTGGCGCACGGGCTTAGTTGCTCTGTGGCATGTGGGATCGTCCCAGACCAGGGCTTGAACCCGTGTCCCCTGCATTGGCAGGCAGATTCTTAACCACTGCACCACCAGGGAAATCCCTTAAATTCTCTCTTAACCAATTGTTTCCTACTTGTTTTAATCCAGAGGTCATTTCTGACAAAAGACAGAAACAAGACAGGAATTGATTCATTCGATAATAAATATTTATTGAATATCTTTTACATGACAGGTACGATTCCAGACAGAGTATTAAAGACAAAACTCCTCTTCTCATGCAACTTACCTTAGAGTGAGGGAGACAGACAACAAACAAATTAACAATATATAATACAGTTTCAGGTATTGATAGGTGCTAGGATATAAAGTAAAGTAGAGTTAAGAGCCTAGGGTGTGAAGGTGGTGGGGGCAGAAAGGGACTAAAATATTGGTGAATCATAGTTGATGGGCTCCTTGTTGACACAGAGGCAGGAACCAATGAATTAACATTGCCATTGGACTCAAGAAGTAGGTTAGTCCGTTTTTCTTCACACCCTTCTTAGCATTTATTCACAAGGCTTAGTTCATCTGGTTTCAGCCTTCCTGATAACTTTATGTTGGAGCCAACCTCTTATATTTGTTCTTGGCTATGGGCCCTACTTTCTGTCTTTTGTATTTTTTGTTAAGAATTGAGATTACAATACGTTGCATACTTGAAACTAATATGCTATGTGTCAATTATGTCTCAGTTTAAAAAAATACAAAAAGGCGGGCTTCCCTGGTGGCACAGTGGTTAAGAATCCACCTGCCAATGCAGGGGACACGGGTTCGAGCCCTGGTCCAGGAAGATCCCACATGCCTCGGAGCAACTAAGCCCGCGGGCCACAACTAGTGAAGCCCGCGCGCCTAAAGCCCATGCTCGGCAACAAGAGAAGCCACCGCGATGAGAAGCCGGCGCGCGGCAACGAAGAGAGGCCCTTGCTCGCAGCAAATAGAGAAAGCCCGCACGCAGCAATGAAGACCCAACGCAGCCAAAAAAAAGGCAGTAATGGAACAACAACAACAAGCCGTTAAAAAAAAGAATTGAGATTATCAGAGACCTTCCTGTGTAACCACAGTGACTTCCCTGATTCCCTCTTGGTTTTAGTCTTCACCGGAGTTGTTTGCAAATGCTTTCCCTGACACTTTACTGGTGATACCTATAGTCATGTAGCCATCCTTCCACAGACCGTGTCTGCCTTCATGTACAAACCTTGAGACACAATTCAGTTTTTTGTCACATTCTGAAAACAAATATGCTCCACAAAATATTGAGAAGGAAAGCCAGTTTTTACTAATGATTTTCTGGGAAGAAAAAGGTGTAGAGTTGCAAGGCATATCACGCAACATATAACTTTCAATTCCCAGTTGGACATTTTTGTCCCTTTCCCCAAATACTGCCAGCCACAGGGTCTCTCACTGTCTTCTAACCCTTTGTATACCCTCCCCTTGGACTAATTTAGCACTTTTCAACTTCTCCAAGTTATAATTTTCAACCTTCCCATAGACTTTTATTTTTTTAATGTTTTTGTTGAAGTATAGTTGATTTATAGTGTTGTGTTAGTTTCTGGTGTACAGTGAAGTGATTCAGTGCTATTTATATATATATGTATATACATATATATATTCTTTTTCAGATTCTTTTCCATTGTATGTTATTACAAGGTGTTGAATATAGTTCCCTGTGCTATACAGTAGGACCTTGGTGTTTAATTTATATACAGTAGTGTGCATCTGTTAATCCCAAACTCCTAATTTATCTGTCTCCCGGCCTTTCCCCTTTGGTAACCATAAATTTGTTTTCTATGTCTGTGAGTCTGTTTCTGTTTTGTAAGTAAGTTCATTTGCATCTTTTTTTTTTAGATTCCTAATATGTGATATCACTCAACCTTCCCATAGACTTTTTTTTTTTTTTTTTTTTTTTTTTTTGCCGTACGCGGGCCTCTCACTGCTGTGGCCTCTCCCGCTGCGGAGCACAGGCTCCGGAAGCGCAGGCTCAGCGGCCATGGCTCACGGGCCCAGCCGCTCCGCGGCATGTGGGATCTTCCCGGACCGGGGCACGAACCCGTGTCCCCTGCATCGGCAGGCGGACTCTCAACCACTGCGCCACCAGGGAAGCCCCCCATAGACTTTTGAAGCCTAGCCTTCTCTAAATTGGTTTAGCAAAGTAGGTCTGACCCTGGGGAAGGATTCTCCTGCTCCCTTCCCCCCAGTCATCTTATTTATCTTGTTACATTTCCAGTTCTCTTTTTTGAGGCCAAATCTCTCCTGCGAACTCCTGTTCTCTATATCTAGTTGCCACCTGTCTTCTCTGCCTGGATATCCTGTAGGTACTTTATTTGATCACGCCAAAATCAAACTTGCATTCTCCCTGTCTTTCCAATTCTATTTCTCTTCTATATTTTCTATTTCAGAAAATGATACCACCATCTACCCAGGTACTCCACGGCAGAAACCTGGGAACCATCCTTGACTCTTCCCTCCTTTCTCATACCTTCTGTGTTATCACTGCTCCCATCCATTTAGCAGTCAATTACCAGGTTCTGTTGAGTCTACTTCCCAAGATTTTTTAATCTACTTCTTTCCATCCTCACTAGCCATAATGAATGGTTTGCTTCTGCTGAAAAATGTACAACAGTGCTCATTGTTTCACAAATAAAATAAAAACTTCTTTGCTTTTTAAAATGGATATTAACATGAAAACACTTTATTATGATCAGAGGGTTGTCAGGAGTTTCCCTCTCAAGAAAGCCATTTACACATTAATTTGTAAAGATCTCTTTCACTACCTCCTTCTCTTTTTAGTGTTTATCTTCATGAAAGATATATACGCCTCTAAAGAGAAAAATAATTTTGTAAGGTTTGAAACTAAAATGAACAGTCCCCTCACATCTCACCCATTCTTTCTCTGTAGAGGCAGCACTTTTCAACTCTTTAATTAATTCATTTGGTAGTCTAGATCTGTAAGTGTGCTATCTTTCTATTTCTGAATTTTTTTTTTTATTGAGGTATAGTTGGTTTACAATATTGTATTAGTTTCAGGTGTATAACATAGTGATACAAGTTTTTTATAGATTATACTCCATTTAAAGTTATTATAAGCCTTCCCTGGTGGTGCAGGGGTTGAGAGTCTGCCTGCCAATGCAGGGGACACGGGTTCGTGCCCCGGTCCGGGAAGATCCCACATGCCATGGAGCGGCTGGGCCCGTGAGCCATGGCCGCTGAGCCTGCGCGTCCAGAGCCTGTGCTCCTCAATGGGAGAGGCCACAACAGTGAGAGGCCCGTGTACTGCAAAAAAAAAAAAAAAAAAAAAAAAAAAAAAGTTATTATAAAATGTTGGCTATATTCCCTGTGTTATAAAATATATCCTTGTAGCTTATTTTTTTTTTTTTTTTTTTGCGGTAGGCGGGCCTCTCACTGTTGTGGCCTCTCCCCCTGCGGAGCACAGGCTCCAGACGCGCAGGCTCAGCGCCATGGCTCATGGGCCTAGCCGCTCTGCAGCATGTGGGATCTTCCCAGACCGGGGCACGAACCCTTGTCCCCTGCATCGGCAGGCGGACTCTTAACCACTGCGCCACCAGGGAAGCCCCTTGTAGCTTATTTATTTGATTTTATTTATTATTTTTTAATAGATCTTTATTGGAGTATAATTGCTTCACATTACTGTGTTAGTTCTGTTGTGCAGCAAAGTGAATCAGCCGTATGCATACATATATCCCCATATCCCCTCCCTCTTGAGCCTCCCTCCCACCCTCCCTATCCCACCTCTCTAATTCGTCACAAAGCAGCAAGCTGATCTCCCTGTGCTATGCTGCTGCTTCCCACTAGCTAATTATTTTACATTCGGTAGTGTATATATGTTGATGCAACTCTCCCTTCACCCCAGCTTCCCCCTCCACCCTCCATGTCCTCAAGTACATTTTCTATGTCTATGTCTTTATTCCTGCCCTGCCACTAGGTTCATCAGTACCATTTTTTTTAAGAGTTTATTAATTAATTTATTTATTTTTGCTGTGTTGTGTCTTTGTTTCTGTGCGAGGGCTTTCTCTAGTTGCGGCGAGCGGGGGCCACTCTTCATCGCGGTGCGCGGGCCTCTCACTATCACGGCCTCTCTTGTTGCGGAGCACAGGCTCCAGACGCGCAGGCTTAGTAGTTGTGGCTCACGGGCCCAGTTGCTCCGCGGCACGTGGGACCCTCCCAGACCAGGGCTCAAACCCGTGTCCCCTGCATTGGCAGGCAGATCCTCAACCACTGTGCCACCAGGGAAACCCCCTTTTTTTTTTTTTTTTTAGATTCCTTATATATGTGTTAGCATATGGTATTTGTTTTCTCTTTCTGACTTACTTCACTCTGTATGACAGACTCTAGGTCCATCCACCTCACTACAAATAATTTTGTTTCTTTTTATGGCCAAGTAATATTCCATTCTATATATATGCCACATCTTCTTTATCCATTCATCTGTCAATGGACATTTAGTTTAGTTCCATGTCCTGGCTATTGCAAATAATGCTGCAATGAACATTGTGGTACATGACTCTTTTTGAATTATGGTTTTCACAGGGTATATGCCCAATAGTGGGATTGCTGGGTCATATGGTAGCTCTATTTTTAGTTTTTTAAAGAAACTCCGTACTATTTTCCATAGTGGCTGTATCAATTTACATTCCCACCAACAATGCAGGAGGGCTCCTTTTTCACCACACCCTTTCCAGCATTTATTGTTTCTAGATTTTTTGATAATGGCCATTCTGACTGGCATGAGGTGATACCTCATGTAGTTTTGATTTGCATTTCTCTAATAATTAGTGATGTTGAGCATCTTTTCATGTGCCTCTTGGCCATCTGTATGTCTTCTTTGGTGAAATGTCTATTTAGGTCTTCCACCCTTTTTTTTTTTTTTTTTTTTTTTTTGTGTGGTATGTGGGCCTCTCACTGTTGTGGCCTTTCCCGTTGCGGAGCACAGGCTCCGGACGCGCAGGCTCAGCGGCCATAGCTCACGGGCCCAGCCGCTCCGCGGCACGTGGGATCCTCCCAGACCGGGGCACGAACCCGCGTCCCCTGCATCGGCAGGCAGACTCTCAACCTCTGCGCCACCAGGGAAGCCCCCTTCCACCCATTTTTTAATTGAATTGTTTGTTTTTGTAATATTGAGCTTCATGAGCTGTTTGTATATTTTGGAGATTAATCCTTTGTCCATTGTTTCATTTGCAAATATCTTCTCCCATTCTGAGGGTTGTCTTTTTGTCTTGTTTATGGTTTCCTTTGCTGTGCAAAAGCTTTTAAGTTACATTAGGTCCCATTTGTTTAGTTTTGTTTTTATTTCCATCACTCTATTAGGTGGGTCAAATAAGATCTTGCTGGGGGCTTCTCTGGTGGCGCAGTGGTTAAGAGTCCGCCTGCTAATGCAGGGGACCCGGGTTTGTGCCCCCGTCCGGGAGGATCCCATGTGCCGCGGAGCGGCTGGGCCCGTGAGCCATGGCCGCTGATCCTGCGCATCCGGAGCCTGTGTTCCGCAATGGGAGAGGCCACAACAGTGAGAGGCCTGCGTACCGCAAAAAAAAAAAAAAAAAAGTTAAAAAAAAAAAAAAGATCTTGCTGTAGTTTATCTCAAAGAGTGTTTTTCCTATGTTGTCCTCTAAGAGTTTTGTAGTGTCTGGTCTATGTAGTGATTTAGGTCTTTAATCCATTTGGAGGTTTTTTTTTTTTTTTTTTGCGGTACACAGGCCCCTCACTGTTGTTGCCTCTACCATTGCAGAGCACAGGCTCCCGACGCGCAGGCCCAGCGGCCATGGCTCACGGGCCCAGCCGCTCTGCAGCACCTGGGATCTTCCTGGACCGGGGCATGAACCCGTGTCCCCTGCATTGGCAGGCAGACTCTCAACCACTGTGCCACCACGGAAGCCCTGGAGTTTATTTTTGTATATGGTGTTAGGTAGTGTTCTACTTTCATTCTTTAACATGTAGCTGTCTAGTTTTCCCAGCACCACCTATTGAAGAGGCTGTGTTTTCTCCATTGTATATTCTTGCCTCCTTTGTGAAAGATAAGGTGACCATTTGTGCATGGGTTTATCTTTGGGCTTTCTATCCTGTTTCATTGATCTATATTTCTGTTTTTGTGCCAGTACCATACTATCTTGATTACTGTAGTTTTGTAGTATAGTCTGAAGTCAGGGAGCCTGATTCCTCCAGCTCCATTTTTCTTTCTCAAGATTGCTTTGGCTATTCGGAGTCTTTTGTGTTTCCATATGAATTGTAAAATTTTTTGTTCTAATTCTGTGAGGAATGCCATTGGTAGTTTGATAGGGATTGCATTGAATCTGTAGATTGCTTTGGGTAGTATAGTCATTTTTACAATATTGATTCTTCCAATCCAAGAACATGTTGTATTTCTCCATCTGTCATCTTTGATTTCTTTCATCAGTGTTTTATAGTTTTCTGAGTACAAGTCTTTTACCTCTTTAGATAGGTTTATTCCTAGGTATTTTATTCTTTTTGTTGCAGTGGTAAATGGGATTGTTTGCTTCATCTCTCTTTCTGATTTTTTGTTGTTAGTGTAGGAATGCCAGAGATTTCTGTGCATTAATTTTGTATCCTGTAACCTTACCAAATTCGTTGATTAGTTCCAGTAGTTTTCTGGTGGCATCTTATTTTTTTCTTTTTTTGAAATTAATTAATTAATTAATTATTTTTGGCTGCATTGGGTCTTTCTTGCTGTGCGCGGGCTTTCTCTAGTTGCATCGAGCGGGGGCTACTCTTTGTTACTGTGCGTGGGCTTCTTATTACGGTGGCTTCTCTTGTTGCAGAGCACGGGCTCTAGGCACACAGGCTTCAGTAGTTGTGGCTCGTGGGCTCTAGAGCACAGGCATAGTAGTTGTGGTGCACGAGCTTTGTTGCTCTGCAGCAGGTGGGATCTTCCCGGACCAGGGATAGAACCCGTGTTCCCTGTATTGGCAGACGGATTCTTAACCACTGTGCCATGAGGGAAATCCTGGTGGCATCTTTAGGATTTTCTATGTATAGTATCATGTCATCTGCAAACAGTGACTGTTTTACTTCTTCTTTTCCAATTTGGATTCCTTTTATTTCTTTTTCTTCTCTGACTGCCATGGCTAGGACTTCCAAAACTATGTTGAATAAGAGTGGCGAGAGTGGACATCCTTGTCATGTTCCTGATCTTAGTGGAAATGCTTTCAGTATTTCACCATTGAGTATGATGTTTGCTGTGGGTTTGTTATATATGGCCTTTATTATGTTGAGGTAGGTTCCCTCTATGCCCACTTTCTGGAGAGTTTTTATCATAAATGGAATTTATAAAAGTTGAATTTTGTCAGAAGTTTTCTCTGCATCGGTGGAGATGACCATATGGCTTTTATTCTTCAATTTGTTAATATGGTGTATCACATTGATTGATTTGCATATATTGAAGAATCCTTGCATCCCTGGGATAAATCTCACTTGATCATGGTGTATGATCCTTTTAATATGTTGTTGGATTCTGTTTGCTAGTATATTGTTCAGGATTTTTGCATCTATATTCATCAATGATATTGGTCTGTAGTTTTCTTTTTTGTAATATCTTTTTCTGGTTTTGGTATCAGGGTGATGGTGGCTTTGTAGAGTGAATTTGGGAATGTTCATCCCTCTGCAATTTTTGGAAGAGTTCAAGAAGGATCGGGGTTAGCTCTTCTCTAAACGTTTGATAGAATTTGCCTGTGAAGCCATTTGGTCCCGGACTTTTGTTTACTGGAATATTTTTGATTACAGTTTCAATTTCATTACTTGTGACAGGTCTGTTTATATTTTCTAATTCTTCCTGGTTCAGTCTTGGAAAATTTTTCATTTGCAAGAATTTGTCCATTTCTTCGTGATCGTCCATTTGATTGGCATATAGTTGTTTGTAGTTGTCTCTTACAATCCTTTGTATTTCTGCGATGTCATTTGTGACTTCTCCTTTTTCATTTCTGATTTTATTGATTTGCATCCTCTCCCTTTTTTTCTTGATGAGTCTGGCTAAGGGTTTATCAATTTTGTTTATCTTCTCAAACACCAGCTTTTAGTTTTATTGAGCTTTGCTGCTGTTTTCTTAGTTTCTATTTCATTTATTTCTGCTCTGATCTTTATGATTTCTTCCCTTCTACTGACTTTGGGTTTTTTTTTCTTCTTTCTCTAGTTGCTTTAGGTGTAGGGTTATATTGTTTATTTGAGATTTTTCTTGTTTCTTGAGGTGAGATTGAATTGCTATACACTTCCCTCTTAGAACTGCTTTTGCTGCGTCCCATAGGTTTTGGATCATTGTGTTTTCATTGTCATTTGTTTCTATGTATTTTTCTTTGATTTCTTCAGTGATCTCTTGGTTATTTAGTAGCGTGCTGTTTAGCCTCCATGTATTTGTGTTTTTTACAGTTTTTTTCTTGTAATTGATTTCTAGCCTTATAGTGTTGTGGTCAGAAAAGATGCTTGATACGATTTCAATTTTCTTAAATTTTCCAAGGCCTGATTTGTGACCCAAGATGTGATCTACCCTGGAGAATGTTCTGTGTGCACTTGAGAAGAAAATGTATTCTGCCACTTTTGGGTGGAATGTTCTGTAAATATCACTTAAATCTATCTGGTCTATTGTGTCATTTAAAGCTTGTGTTTCCTTATTTATTTTCTGTTTGGATTATCTGTCCATTGGTGTAAGTGGGGTGTTAAAGTCCCCTACTATTATTGTGTTACTGTTGATTTCTCCTTTCATGGTTGTTAGCATTTGCCTCATGTATTGAGGTGCTCCTATTTTGGGTGAATAAATATTTATAACTGTTTTGTCATCTTCTTGGATTGGCCCCTTGATCATTATGTAGTGTCGTTTCTTATCTCTTGTAACAGTCTTTATTTTAAAGTCTATTTTATCTGATATGAGTCTTGCTACCCCAGCTTTCTTTTGATTTCCATTTGCATGGAATATTTTTTCCATCCCTTCACTTTCAGTCTGTATGTGTCCCTAGGTCTGAAGTGCGTCTCTTGTAAACAGCTTATATATGGGTCTTATTTTTGTATCCATTCAGCCAGTCTGTGTCTTTTGGTTGGGGCATTTAATCCATTTACATTCAAGGCTGTTATCAATAACTGTGTTCCTGTTACCATTTTCTTAATTGTTTTGGGTTTGTTTTTGTGGATCTTTTTCTTCTCTTGTGTTTCCTTCCTAGGGAAGTTTCTTTAGCATTTGTTGTAAAGCTTGTTTGGTGGTGCAGAATTCTCTTAGCTTTTGCTTGTCTGAAAAGCTTTTGATTTCTCCATTGAATCTGAATGAGATCCTTGCTGGGTAGAGTAATCTTGGTTGTAGGTTTTTCCCTTTCATCGCTTTAAGTATGTCCCTCCACTCCCTTCTGGCCTGTAGAATTTCTGCTGAAAAATCAGCTGATAACCTCATGGGGATTTCTTTGTATGTTATTTTTTGTGTTTCCCTTGCTTCTCTTAATATTTTTTCTTTGAATTTAATTTTTGTTAGTTTGATTAATATGTGTCTTGGTGTGTTTTTCCTAGGGTTTATCCTGTATGGGACTCTCTGTGCTTCCTGGACTTGGGTGACTATTTCCACTGTAGTTTTCCTCTATAATCTCTTCAAATATTTTCTCAGACCCTTTCTTTTCCTCTTTTTCTTCTGGGACCCCTATAATTCGTATGTTGGTGCATTTAGTGTTGTCCCAGAAGTCTCTGAGATTGTCTTCAACCCTTTTCATTCTTTTTTCTTTACTCTGCTCCTCAGCAGTTATTTCCACCATTTCGTCTTCCAGCTCACTTATTCATTCTTCTGCCTCAGTTATTCTGTTATTGATTCCTTCTAGTGTACTTTTCATTTCATTTATTGTGTTGTTCATCTCTGTTTGTTTGTTCTTTAGTTCTTCTAGATCTTTTTTAAACATTTCTTGTATTTTCTCAATCCGTGCCTCCATTCTATTTCCAATATTCTGGATCATCTTTATTATCATTACTCTGAATTCTTTTTCAGGTAGATTGCCTATTTCCTCTTTTATTTGGTCTTGTAGGTTTTTACCTTGCTCCTTCATCTGTGACATATTTTTTTGCCGTCTCATTTTTTTTTTTTTACCTTTTTTATGAGTAGGATTATGTTCCTGTCTTACTGGTTGTTTAGCCTAAGGCTCCACCACTGAAGTTTGTAGGCTATTGGGTAGAGCTGGATCTTGGTGCTGAGATGACAACCTCCAGGAGACCTCACTCTGATGAATATTCCCTGGAGTCTGAGGTTCTCTGTTAGTCCTGTGGTTTGGACTCGGAGTTCCCACTGCAGGAGCTTCAGCCCGACACCTGGCTCATGAACCAAGATCCCGCAAGCTGTGCAGGGAAGGAAAAAATAAAAATAAAAAAGGAGAACAATAACAAAGTAAAAATAAAATTAGACAAGGAAACTAACAGATATGTTAGAAAAAAATAAAAATAAAAATATAGATGAAACAACAACCAGAAGGTAAATAGAACCACAGTAGTAAAAAAGAGGGGGAAAAAAATTTTTTTTGGAAAAGGCCTTGGCTGTGGAGGGCAGGACCTAGGCAGGGGTGAGATTTGGGTGGTGGGCGGGGCCTATGCTTAGGACCCACAGGGCTGGAAAAGGCCATGGGTGGTGTGTGGGGAGGTGAAGCTTAGGTTCAGCAGAACAGAAGACACCCAGGCCTGTTCTCAGAGAGCGGGGAACCCCACCTGGGAGCCCAGCAGCCTTCCTGGGTTCGAGCAGGCTCTTCTGCTCCTCCCGTTCTGGAGGGCCCCTTCTGCCTGCCTCTCCTGATCTCCCTGGCCTCCCTCCTACGTCCCCAGGACCAACCTGGCCCGGAGGGGACCTCTGAGGGCATAGGACCCAGTCTGAGAGCCAAGCAGACTTCCCCAGCCGATTGGACAAGGGAAACGCTGGGCCAAATCCCCTGCTCTGAGCCCCTGAGGGTTCCTTCAGGTGTGGGAACCCCTCCCTCCTCTCAGCCACCCCTCAGGGGTGCCAATCCTGTCCAGCTTCCACTTCTCTTCCTCCCTCAGTCCCCCCACATCCTACCCGTTTGGGGGTTCTTCCCGTCTCCTTGGGCATCAGGGTGCCCCACCAGTGTCTAGCAGGTGCCCTAGTTGTGGGGAGATTCGAACTCTGTGTCTTCCCACACTGGCATCTTGACTCTCCCCCCCTTATTTATTTTATATATAGTAGTTTTTACCTCTAAATCCTCTACCTCTATCTTGCTTCCCCTCCCCACTTCCCTCTCCTTGCTGGTAACCACTAGTTTGTTCTCTATGTCTGTTAAGCGTGTTTCTGTTTTGTTATATCATTGGTTTGTTTTGCTTGTTAGATTCCACAACTACTTCTTAATTTTGAGCTTTAGGTCTTCCTGCAATTTCACTGTGGTGAAATGTTCTATTATGACCACATAAAAACTGTTAACAGTTAAGTCAAGTAATAAACTATGACAACAATTCCTGTACAACTTTTTGTTTCCCCTAGAACTAGTAAGTGTCTTTTTTGAGGCTGTTGTTATGCAGTTAGCTTTCTGTATACTTATCAATAATTCAACCCCATCTCTTCACCAAATATCTAAATCTCCTCTCTATTCCTTCAGCTATATTAGGTGTTCTTTTAACTTAATCTTCATGGCAAAAATGTCTCCAGAGCATTCTAAACTGCTCCAACATGGACTAGCTGTGTGGTGCATGTCATCCTGGGATCTCCCTTCACCAATATCCTGGGAATTTTCACACCTCTTCCTGTATACCACATATTCCTCTTTCTTGTTTTATTTCCCCCCCCCTAATTTTAATGAAGCACCCACCAGTAGCTTGCTAAAATAGGATACATGGGAGGTAAATTGTTGAGATCTTGTATGTCTGAAAATATCCTTAATTTACTCTAACAGCTAATTGGCAATTTTGGTGAGGCATATAATTCTAGGTTAGAAATAACTTTTCTTCAGAATGTTGAGGTTGTCTCCATTGTTGTATAGCTTCCATTGTTGCTGAGAAGCTGTATTCATTTTCTCTTGCTGTTAACAAATCACCATGAATCTAGAGACTTAAGCAATACCCACTTATTAGCTCATAATTCCATAGTTCAGAAATCTGAGCACAGCGTGACTGGATTCTCTGCTTAGGATATCACAAGGCTGAAATCACCTCTGGGCTCATTCAGGAGGTTGGCAGAATTCAGCTCTTTGTGGTCATAAGACTGAGACCCCTATTTCCTTGCTGGCTGGCAGCCAGGGACCCCTCTCAGCTACTACAGCTGTTTCTTGGCATGTGACCTCCTTGTCTTCAAAGCCAGCTATGGAGAATCTCCTTTGTCAGGAAGAGCCCCATCACTTTTAGGCACCCTTTTCATGCTGATTAGGTCAAGCCTTTCTTAAAGTCAGCTGTGCCATATAACACAACCTAGTTATGGGAGTGATATCCATCATATTCATAGTAAATATTTTCATAGTACACATGTACACAAGAGATGGGGAATCTTGAGGTTAGAATTCTGCCTACCACAGAAGTCCAGATTTATTCTAATTCATGATATATATTATATGTCCTATTTTTACCTGTGGAAGCTTGTAGAATTTTTCATTGTCTTCAGGTTTCTGAAATTTCATGATGTGCCTTCATATGGGTTTATTTTTATCTATTGTGTTGCACACTATATGTCTTTTCAATCTGGAAACACACATCTTTCAATCCAATTTGAAGATGTTCATTGATTATTTCCTCCCCTTCATTTTCTCTGTTCTTGTTTTCTGGGGCCCTAATTATTTGAATGTTGGTCCATCTGGATGAGTCTTCTTATTCTTTTTCCCACTCCCCTTCCCATTTTCTATCTCTGTTTTTTTACTCTTTGCTGTACTTGTTTTTCTACAGCACCATCTTCCAGATATTGAATTTTTATTTGGGTTGTTTAAGTCTTAATTTACAAGGGCTGATTTTGTTTTGTTTTGTTTGTTTGTATTATGAATGTCCTTTTTATTTGGCATCATGTTCTTGTTTTGTGGATGCAGTGTTTTCTCTTATTTCTCTGAGACTAATGAGGATTTTTTTAAAAAGAGTATTCTTCTCTCCACATGGTCTTTTTCCCCTCCAGTTACTTTTACATATTTGTTAGAGGCTTTTCTGAGATAACTGTGATCTTTACTCATCTGTTTTAAACCACTGAAGAGCTGATTGTAAGCTTGAGCCCATGAGGAAGTCTCGCCTATTGTGAAGTTTACTGTAGAGTGAGCTGCTTTGGCCACTATGTTAAAGAACCCCCAATGCTAGCATCTTTACATCTTTCCTCTTGGACACCTCAAATAGTCCTGGAAATATATCTCAAAACTTTTAAAATCTCTTGCCTGGAGGCTGTTGGCCTAGTTTTCAGCTTCTTGGAGCTGAATAGGGGAAAAGAACTGAAGGAGTATATTCCTGGCAATATGTCTGGAATTCAAAATTCTCTGGGTGTGGTATCAACATTAACATATGCCATGGTTTTCTATATTTACACCTGGTAGAGTGCTTAGAATGCACTCTTTGCCCCTCATCTTTGTCTATTGAATTTCCACCATTCTTCAGAGATCAGTTCAATTGACTTGCCTAGAAACAATACTTCCCATTTTTGTGATGATTTAAAATATGGTTCATACCACTCAGCACATTAAGCATGCTTGCTTTGAATCATATATAATAATTGTTTACTTATCTCTTTACAAGAGACAAACTCTTTGAGGGCAGTGACTGTGTCTATACAATGGAGGTTTGTATCATAGTTATCCTGCCCTTTATAGGCTTTTAACAAATACCTGTAGAATGACCAGTGATCACAAAATTACATTAATATTGTCCAAGATATATCTCTTCTGATTCTTTAGGGCTTTCTGGAGAGACAGTTTTGATTTTATTCATTTGGTTGTAGAGACATCATTCAGAAAAGTGCATTGTGTGGTTGGAAATGTAACAGGAATAGAGATGTAATGGCCCACCATCTTCTTATATCAGGTAACTCCCACGTGGAACAGTGTGTCAAATATATAAATATTAAGATAAAACTCTTTTTCCATTTCCTTTTCTGAACTGCTGCCAAATTATTGTCAGAGACTTCCATGGCAGCAGGTACCACCAATTCTTAAATAATTTGAAACCAACTACCAACATTAGCTATTTTATGAATGGTTGACAATGCTTATGATAAGATGTCTAGTCATTCTCATTCATTCTACATTTATAAAGCTCTGTTCAAATACAATTCAATGTGATCATCCTAATGCTATTCTCCAACAGAGATGCTCCAAAAACTCATTTTTAACCCTAGAAAAACATTTCCCCCAATATTATTAGCAATGTAGACAAGTGCCTGGAGTATCAGAAGAGCTTTTTTTTTTTTTTCCTAGCTCCGTCATTAATTTTTGTGGACATGTAACCTTCCTTCTCTTGGGCTTAGTTTCATTTTGTAAAAATGACAAATAAAATGCCCTAAATGTCAATCACCAAATCTCTTTTTAAAAAACACCTTGGAGGAAGCAACTCACAGAAACTCAATTTTCCTCTGCTTTCTTTTCTTTGTTTTTTTTTTACATTTGTTTTATTGAAGTATAGTTGATTTACAACGTTGTATTAATTTCTGCTGTACAGCAAAGTGATTCAGTTACATATATTCTTTTTCATATTCTTTTCCATTATGATTTATCACAGGATATTGAATACAGTTCCCTGTGCTATATAGTAGTGCCTTGTTGTTTATCAATTCTATATATAATCGTTTGCATCTTCTAATCTGGAACTCCCAATCCATCGCCCCCCCAACACCCCCACCCTGGGCAACCACAAGTCTGCTCTCTATATCTGTGAATCTGTTTCATAGATAAGTTCATTTGTGTCATATTTCAGATTCAACATATAAATGATTCCCCTGCTTTCTGATTCACTACAGGGATTATGGTAGCAAACATAAAACCTCCTCCCACTTACTTTTCTGCCAATTTTTACTTAATTTCCTTTCATTTGTCAAGCCTCAGCACAATTTTTACCACCTTTAATAAGTAATCTCTCTTAACTGAAAAACAGTTTTGGAAATATAAAACAGAGAGGAGAATAAAAATGTGTAATCGTACCATTCAGAGGAAATAGTTTATTAATATTTTGGAATATCTTCTAATGCTTTTTTAGAGCACAAATATACTGTCTACATAATTTAATTTAAAATTATATATAAAGTTATATCAATATCTTGCATTTTTTAGCTTAAAAATTATAGTATGGGTATTTTCCCACATTGGAATGCTTTTCTGGAGATGGTATGGTTAAGAGCACAGGCTCTACAGTCAAATTCGTCTCTGGGTTTAAATCTCTCATCTCCCACTTACTCGCTGTATGACTCTGGGTAAGTTACCTAACCTCTCTGTGCCAGTTTTCTTATCCCATAAAATGGAGATGGTAATGAAATACCTACTTTGGGATTTCTGTGTTTATTAAACAAATTACTATATATAAAACACTAGAAGAATACCTTGCAAAATTACTATATATAAAACACTAGAAGAATACCTTGCAAATAAGCACTAAATGAACATTAGCTATTACTATTTTAAAATATTTTTGAAATGTAAAATAATGCTGCATAATTTGGATATACTATAATTTATATAATCAATCCCTTATTATTGGACATTTAGGTTGTTTCTAATTTTTTAATATTTTAACATTGTAATGTGTCTGTATCCTTGTGCTCAGATCTATGTCCATTTATCTAATTATTTATTTTGTTAAGTTCTTAGAAATTATGAGCCATATTAATTCATTTATTATTCGTTATTTCTTCCTCGACTCCCTGCCCCTGTAAGAGTATGTTCCAGGAGGGCAGAAAATCTGTCTTTCTTGTTTAGTACTTAATTTCTAGTATCTGGAAGAGTTCCTGACACATAGTAAGGACTTGATAAATACCGTTTGTCATACTGTTTGTTGAAAACAGTATGTCCAGTTTAAGAATCTTGCCAAATTAATCTCCGTAAATTAACACTTCCTCCTGAGTGTGTGAGTGCCTGACTCATGCCTCGCTTTCTTGTCAGACAATGTAGTTTACATTCTTTGATAGTTACATATCTTTGATAGCATCCATGAGAGATTGCTCTTTTGGTATGCTGTTTATCATACTCCACTAGCTGTATGCCTGTTAAAGAGGGTGCCTAGCCTTATCCTTTTTCTGTCCTACTAAATGTTCTGTGTATAGAATGATCTTCTGCTTTAGTCAGTCCTGTTCATCATGATCATTCCCATTTTCATGGCTGTGCTGGGCTCAGATAAGGCATATTCGTTCTAAGCAACTAACAAGGTGACTTAAGCAAACAGGGTAATTATTTTAAGGATATGGAGTTTTCTTACAGAATTCAAGGATAATGCAGTGAGAGACTCTGGAAGGGTGTAGTAGGCTCTTGAACCAAAAAAATCAGGATTTTTCTCTTCTTCTTTTTACAGATCAGTTTTTCCCACTTCTCTGCCCTCTACAGCTCCTGATGTTACATGTCACAGTTCCAGCCATGCTTAAAGACTAACCTACCTACTTTGTGTCCCAATTCAGAATTTCTGAGATAGAAAATTGATTGGCCTGACTTGGTTTGGGTCCAGCATCCAGTGCAGTCTAGTCAGTCTTGCCATAAAAGTAGGAATCATATAGTAAAACATGGGTCAGGTACTCATTCCTGTGAAGGGAGGGTCAGTTCTGAGAGAAAAGGGGAGAATTATTTTGAGCTGAGAAGAAATTGCCCAAAATATCTGCCACAATGGTCTTACGCAAATCCTTTCCTTGTCTGAATTTGTTGGTTTACCTGAACTTTATGTATCCTTAAAATTCCAGAAGGAATCTCCTGTTTTAGACCATAAAGATACAAATTATTATTATTTTTAAAATTTCTGTCCGTCTTGAGAACTTACTTTCTACCCTTGGTATTTAGTATTATGTTAAACAATAGGTTATTTTCTAATTGTTTAATTCAGGGAGTTTCCAATTTCCAAACTGGTACATGTTTTGAAGGGGAGCAAAATTTCTCAAATTTAATTTCTACACAGTTAGAAGGTGTTCAATTAATATTTGGTGAATTGATTACAGTGCTTGATAACAGCCTTGATTTCTTTGAAAGAGTTAAAAGAATTCATTCTGTCAAGTGAAAAGTTTGTATCTTGTGTACTATGCATAGAAACACTTCACTAATAACCAGTAGAACTATGAGTATCTGTGATACACCTCAAGTTCGTGAACAACTTTTCATCTCCGTCACCACCTTCACTGAGTTCTTTGTCATCTATCTGAGAGGCTATTATTGCATTTCACTCTCATTCCATCTCCCTGTTGCCCCTCTTGCTCCTTTCCAACCCATTCTTCTCACAGTAGCAGAAAGAATCTTCTTAAAAATACAACTCCAGTCATGTCATTCCTCTCCTTAAAATCCTTCAGAGACTTCATATTGTACTTAGAATAAAATCCAAACTTTTCCATGGCCTGTAAAATTCAGTGTGATCTGACCCCACCATATGTCTTTTTTTTTTTTTTTTTTGCTGTGTTGGGTCTTAGTTTTGGCGGACGGGATATTTGCTGAGGCACGCGGGATCTTTCATTGCAGTACACTGGCTTCTCTCTAGCTGTGACATACGGGTTTGCTCTTCTCTAGTTGTGGCTTGCAGGCTCCAGGGCGGGTGGGCTCTGTAGTTTGCGGTACACAGCCTCTCCAGTTGAAGGGCGCGAGCTCGGTAGTTGTGGTGCACGGGCGTAGTTTCCCCGGCATGCGGGATCTTAATTCCCTAAGCAAGGATCGAGCCCGCATCCCCTGCATTGGAAGGTGGATTCTTTACCACTGGACCACCAGGGAAGTCCCGCCACCATATGTCTTAAATCTCATTTTTCAAATCACTCTCCCCTTGCTCGCAGTGCTCTATCCAGTTTTCTTTCAGCTCCTCAGGCACATCAACATCTTTCTCTCCTCAGGGTCTTTGCACATGCTATTTATTGCCTCTGTCAAGAGAGCTGCAACCCTCACAACGTTACTGCTCTTGCAGGTCTCAGCTTAAATGTCACCATCTTTTCCTGACCTGACTCTTCCTCAGCACTCTCTCTAAGATCACATTACTCTGTTTGTTTCTATTTTAACATAATGAATTCATGTTTATTTCTTTTCTTCATGGAATGTTCACAACTCACAGCTATTTTATTTTTCTCCTCACATTTTTTTTTGGTCTGTTTCCCCCTCCAGATTATAAACTTCATGAGTGTGTAGGGACTGTGCTAGTTTTTTCCCCCCTCCTTATTGTAGCTCTAGCACCTTCCGCAGGGCCTAGCATATAGTAGCCGTTTGAAATATATTTGTTAATTTCATAACCAAATGAATAATAAGATAAATAGAATGGAACTTAGAATGCTAATTTTCCAATAGTCTTATGTGATCCCAGTGGTTCTAAGATGGTTAGAATGCAAAAGTCCATGATTGATACTATGTCATTTTAAGTAAATCATTTGATCTTTCTGTTCCTCAGTCTTCCCATGCATAAGTAAACTATAATCATACCCTATTAATTTGTTAATGGAAACATTACTCATCAAGGCATTTGGAAGTGATTTGAGTGATCATACTGCTAATTAGGCATGCAAACGGGTTGTGTATGTGTGTGTGTGTGTGTTTCATGAAAGTGTACAGCTGGATGTGCTTCCTGAAAACTGGAGAATTTGTCTATGCAAATTAATGAAAGTTTGTTGATAGAGATGATTACATCATAAAAAGATGTTTTAACAAATCTTCATTAATTTGTACTTCTTCAATACGGGGGGTAGAAAAGAGACTTGCAAAACCTTAAGAGGGGAGAAAGTATCCTGAAGTTGTGACAGTAGATTTCTGCCTTTTATCTCTGTCTACACTAGCAAGATGTACACTATTGTCAGAAGGTTCTAAAGCCAATCTCCATAGGCCTGGAATCAAAAGGGTATATTGCATTTAGTTTCTGGAATTTCTTTTTCTAAAAGCTTGAATTTTCACACTTTATAGTACCTTACATATTTACAACATTTTGAAATACATTTTTACATTCATAAACAGGGGAGAAATTATCAATATTTTAGAGGTATGGAACCTGAAATTACATAATTTGCCCTCAGGCCACATAATTAGTAAATGCCAATGGGGAGGGGTTAGGGGAGGGGGATGGAGGTGGGTGAGTGCTCTCAAACTCTAGCCTTTTGACTTTTGACCCGTAGTTCATTCCACTACCCTAGACTATCTCTCTCACAAGTGCTAGGTGCTAAACTGACATTTCCTGGTGGCCCTAATAGAGACTTGCAAATAAGTCATGAAAATCATTTTATAAATAGAATCACTCAAAAGAAACCTATAATTATGCAAGCATCTAGAATATTAACCTTAGTGATCTCACCAATATTCATATATTAAACCTCTTTTCTTTGGTTCGTGACTTACTCCAGTTTCGGAACCCTTGATAGCGCTTTTTAAAATAGTGACTACGCAGTTCTAAAAAGGTGCTTCTATTAACTATTTTGCCACCTGATGTTCAAAACTATCTTGATCGCCTAGTGCCCTCTACTGAAAGAGCCATAGTATAACAATTAATTTCTAAGAAACTGATTATCGTTTGTTCTCAGGATAGCAAAGGGCCTCCAATTTTGTAGTGGCTCTTCAACAAATTCTTCATTTCTAAGTATATTACATTATATACGTGAAGAAATTGTATTGCCAGTACCCAGCTCAGTGACCAATTCGGAGGTCACTCAATAACTGTTTGGTGAATTAGTTAACATGTGTTTTGGTTTATTCTAGTAGTGCTCATGTGACAGTCTGCAGTGGCATTCTTTTGTAAAGTAATATCATTCTTTTGCAGTGTTCATTGGTCCTCAGTAACTTTCTCTTCTACTCCTATAGTCCTGCCTTGAGGCTTGACAGCCAGAGTGATTTCTTATCTTTCCCCATTCCCACCCCCAGCCCCCTGATTGTCAGTTTTGGTTTCATTCAAAATACACTGGAAGTTTATAAGAGCTTGGGCTTTTGAGTAAGATCTGAGTTTAAATCCAGACTGCCACTTCCTTGAATAAGTTACTCATCCTTTAAAAGATTTTCCCATATGTAGAATGGGGAAATAGTCAAATCTAACTCCTAGGATTATTGTGAGGTTTCAAATGACATAATGCAATAAAGTGCTCAGTGCAGTGCTTATCACTTAGCAACTGCTCAGTTACTGTTAGCTTTTACTATTATTTAATTATTTTTTGTTATATTTTAGCTTAAGCATTAGGTTTGTCTTAAATGTTGAATTCACTGGCTGAGTGAATGCACTGAAGGACTAGTTGTTGCTATACTTGACAGTATTTGCAGAATGTATTTGTTTAATAAAAATCTCTCTCAAGGGAGGAAACTTCTGAAGAAGATCCCCACATTCTATAATTCTTTTTCATATCTCATGTTATAACAATTTTTAGCCAGAAAGACTTGCCCCAGATTCCTATCCCTTCAGACCTCTTTATACTCATCAAACATTTTTTATTAATTCTTCCCCATTCTTTGTGAAGGTGCTAAATAATCTTCATTTACTAAAATGTGAGGGTCTAGAGCACAGAGAAGAGGAAACCTGGAAACCATGGAAGAAGATAGGACAAAAAAGATTTTGTGTATTTTACTATACTGGTGTAAAGGAGTTGGCCACATTTTAATTTTGTTTTAATAAAAGAAAAATCTTCAGTTTGTTAGGGTTTTTATTTAATTTAAATTTTTGTCACATTAATGCATGTACATAGTCTAAAGAGCCAAATTGTACTATAAGGCTTGTAATGAAGAATGCAATCTCTGGACCCATCTCTCCCCCAAGACTACCCCCTCTACCTCCATTTCCCACGAGTCACTACTTTCAAGTCTTTTAACTGGCTGTTCTGGTATTTACACTCATATTTCTAAATAACATGCCTATACTGCTATTTCTTAATATTTCAGTTTTAAATATTAACTATTTGTTGCTGTTTATCACCCCCACATTCATAGACACAAATATATTCCCCTCTTTTCATCCCCTCATCAGATCATATTGTTAGATGAATACTCAATATTTGTTATTATGACCTTTATATACACATTATACTCATGGTTGAGTTAATTATGCAGACTCTTATTTTTCCTCCCTGGTACTACTTTTTATTTTTCTTCAGTTAATAGTTGCCTGGTTCCTTTGCTTAGTTTGCTGTACAACTATGACAAATTACTCTCCCAACTTTTAGGAAGAATTGTAAATATCCTTTCATAATATTAAACATATCAGGTAATCTACTGTTTTCTTTTTCACTTTCTTTCTTTATTTAAAATTTAAGGTACTCATCCTGTAATTCTCCAATGTCTTGTTCCAATCTGGATTATGGTACATAGGAGTCATCCAGGTGTTTGCTTCATCTTCAAGTTGAGAAATCCTTTTGCCATGGTGCTGTATTGGATCCCATTTCCTGGATCCTGGATCTCCCTCTGTACTAGATACATTCCGATATTCCAGTTGCCTCACTCTCTTCCCTCAACACCCTCTGCTCCCTTTGCCACTCTGCTATGTACAGGCATACGTTGTTTTATTGCACTTTGTAGATAACGCATTTTTTACAAATTAAACGTTTACGGCAACCCTGCATTGAGCAAGTCTTTCAGCACCATTTTTCCAACAGCATTTGCTCACTTTGTATCTTGATGTTACATTTTGGTAATTCTTGCACTATTTCAAACCCTCCTCCAGCAAAAAGATTATTACTCACTGAAGGCTCAGGTGATGGTCAGCATTTTTAACAATAAAGTATTTTAAAATTAAGGTACATACATTTTTTGTTTGTCTTGTTTTGTTGTTGTGTAAGACATAATGCTACTGCTCACTTAATAGACTACAGTATAGTTTAAACATAACATTTATATGCACGGGGAAACCAAAAAATATGTGTGACTTGCTGCGATGTTTGCTTTATTGTGGTGGTCTGGAACCGAATCCTCAATAACTCTGAGATATGCCATTCTTTTTGGCTTTTGATTGGGTTTGGCCAATGGGAGACTCAGCATTCGATGTTAGGGAGAGAAGTGAGGATGGGGTATTTATTCTCCTGACTTCTTCCCTCTGTCTGAAGCCACAGCTCCTGCCTGGTAGTCCTCTTCAGATAGCATTGTCTCTGGCTTCCAGAAACCACTCTCTCCCCTTGCCCCTTCAGGCCTAGGGCTGTTAACTAGGCCCAGAGTGCTGTACTACTCCTCACTGCTTTTCCTAAGCCCTGTCCACACCCTTCTGAACAGTCCCTTTATTAAACTCTCTTCAGTTACCCAGTTTGAGTGTGTCATCTGTCATCTGGTTTGTTCCTTCTTTTTTTTTTTTTTTGCGGTACGCGGGCCTCTCACTGCTGTGTCCTCTCCCGTTGTGGAGCACAGGCTCCGGACGCGCAGGCTCAGCGGCCATGGCTCACGGGCCCAGCCACTCCGCGGCATGTGGGATCTTCCCGGACCGGGGCACGAACCCGTGTCCCCTGCATCGGCAGGCGGACTCTCAACCACTGCGCCACCAGGGAAGCCCTGTTCCTTCTTTTTGGTGATAGATTCTCCAGCAGCTTCCTGAGAAAGGGTATGTGGGAAGTAAGTTGTTTAAAAAAAATCTTGTTCGTCCAAAAATATCTTAATTCTATCCTTACAGATGACCAATAGTTTGGCAGGGATGGATATCTAGGTTAGAAATAATATTCCCTCATGCTGTTCTTGCTTCATTGCTTTCTAGCTTCAACTGTTGCTGTTGAAAAGTGTGAAGATATTCTGGTTTTTAACTCTTTGCATGTGACTTATTTTTTCTCTAACAGCTCTTACAGTCTTTTCCTAATCCCAGACCTGAAATTCAACAATGATGTGCCTTGATGTGGGTCTTTTTCGTTTGTTGTGCTGGATACTCAATAAGTTTCATTCAGTCCTAAAACTTGTCCTTCAATTATAGGAAATATTCTTGTGTTATTTCTTCAGTGATATCCTATATGCTTTTTTCTTTTTCATTTCTTTCCAAATTTGGATGTTGGAGCTCAATTGACCCTTAAATTTTCTTTCTTTCTTTTTTTTCATCACTCATTTTCCTTCAGTTTATGGTTTTGTTTTATTTTCTGGGAGGTTTCCTCTGTTTTATCTTTGAACTCTTCTATTGGGTGGGCCAAAAAGTTCCTTAGGTTTTTAAGTAAAAGACTCATTTTTCATTTTCGCCAAGGACTTTGTTGAACAGTGTATTCACCCTTTTGTTCCATTACCTTCTGCCACTTTTCAGGCAACTTCATAATTCCATCTTCCCCAAATTTTTTATCTCTATGAACCAAGAACTGTTCCAGGTGCCTTTTACAGTCTTCCAGGGAATTGAAATTTTTTCCATTAAGAGAATTTTGTAAAGATCGAAATAAATGGAAATCTGAAGGCGCAATGTTTGGTGAATATGGTGGATGAATCAGAACTTCTCAGCCAAGCTGTAACAGTTTTTGCCTGGTCATCAAAGAAACATGTGGTCTTGCATTGTCCTGATTGAAGATTATGCGTTTTCTGTTGACTAGTTCCAGACGCTTTTCATCGAGTGCTGCTTTCAGCTGGTCTAACTGGGAGCAGTACTTGTTGGAATTAATTGTCTGGTTTTCTGGAAGGAGCTCTTCATAGAGGACTCCCTTCCAATCCCACCATATACACAACATCACCTTCTTTGGATGAAGACCGGCCTTTGGTGTGGTTGGTGGTGGTTCATTTCCCTTGCCCCACGATCTCTTCTGTTCCACATTATTGTACAGTATCCACTTTTCATCGCCTGTCACAATTTATTTTAAAAACAGAACGTTTTTGTTACGTTTAAGTAAAGAATCGCATGCGGAAATATGGTCAAGGGGTTTTTTTCCGCTTATCTTACGTGGAACCCAAACACCAAAGTGATTAACATAACTAAGCTAGTGCAAATGATCTTCATCGTTTGATGATTTGGATATTTTGAGTATGTCAGCTACCTCCCACGTGGTATAAGGTTGATTGTTCTCAATTAATGTCTCAATTTGATCACTATCAACTTCAACTGGTCTACCTGACTGTGGAGCGTCGTCCAGTGAGAAATCTGTAGCACGAAACTCTTTTGACAAGCAAACCACTTTTGACAATGTTTGATCAGTCACAGCACCTTCTCCATACACTGCACAAATCTTTTTGTGCATTTCAGTTGCGTTTTTACCTTTCTTGAAATAATAAAACATAATATGCCAAAAATGTTGCTTTTTTTCTCCCATCTTTAATATTAAAATGGCTGCACAAAAATTCACCAATGTTCGGGACTTCCCTGGTGGTCCAGTGGATAAGACTCCACACTCCCAATGCAGGGGGCTCAGGTTTGATCCCTAGTCGGGGAACTAGATCCTGCATGCATGCTGCAACTAAAAAATATCCTGCATATTGCAACTAAAGTTTCTGTATGCTGCAATGAAGATCCCGTGTGCCACAACTAAGACCCGACACAGCCAAAATACATAAATAAATAAACAAACAAAACTTTCTTTTAAAAAATTCACCAATTTTGATTTTTAAAAAATATTTATTTATTTATTTATATTTTTGGCTGCATGGGGTCTTAGCTGCGGCAGGCAGGATCTTTTGTTGTGGCATGTGGGCTTCTCTCTAGTTGTGGTGTGTGGGCTCCAGAGCACGTGGGCTCTAGTTGTGACCCAGGGGCTTAGTTGCCCTGCAGCATGTGGGATCTTATTTCCCCAACCAGGTTTGAACCTGGGTCTCCTGCATTGGATGGCGGATTCTTAACCACTGGACCACCAGGGAAGTCCCAGTAGGTTTTTTTTTTTAATGCAGGCTGATATGACAGCTGTCACAATACAATCTAACAAAATTGTTTGGAATGAAGTTAAAGACGACTAAACACTACTAGAGCCATCTTACGGAAAAAACCGAACTAACCTTTTGGCCAAACTAATACATAATTTTTATTATAATTATTGTTATATTTTCCATTTCCAAAAGTATTTTGTTGTTTTTGTCGTTCTCTAAGTGTCATCCTTTTTAAAAATAGATTTATCATCTTATTTCATGGATGCTATCTCTTCTTTTTTCTCTTTGAGGATACTTTATATTGTTGTTTTTTTTAATAGGATTTTTTTTCCTGTTACCTACTTTTCTTCAAGTTCCTTTTGACTATTTCTATTGGTCTCTTCCATGTTAGAGACTATCCTCAAGTGTCTGATGATTCTTGATGTTCATTCACATTTAAAGTTAAATCTCCTTCAGGAATTCCAATTACATATATCTTAAGTTGCTTAAAATTGTCTCACAACTGACTTTCTATTCATTTTTTCCTATCTTTTGTTTTGTTTTTAATCTGGACATATACATAGAAAAATTATATTGGATAGTTTCTATTATTATCCCTACAAATTCACAAAAATTTTCTTCTGCAACGTCTAAACTGCTGTTATTTCTATCCTCATTAGAAGTTCAATTTGTGCCTTTTTACTATTTTCCATGTTTCTATTTATTATTCAGTCTTTTCTCTACCCTGTAGAACATATGGAATATAGTTATAATAACTTTTAATATTCTTGTCTAGTAATTATATCACCTGTCTCATTTCTCAGTATGTTTCTATTTATTAATTTTTTTCTACTTATAATGGGTTGTATTTTCCTGCTTTCTTTATTTCTGGTAACTTTTTATTAGATGCTAGACGTTGTTTTACCTTGTTAGGTGCTGTATATTTTTGCCCTCCTATAATTATTCCTGAGCTTTGTTTTGGACATAGTTAATTAGAAATACTTTGATCCTTTGAAGCTTGCTTTTAACTTCATTAGGTGTGACCAGAGTAAACTTTAATCCAGAGCTAATTTTTATTCCACTGCTGAGGCAATGCCTATGAAGTACAATTTTCCACCTTTTTATTTCACTATTTTCTTCTTCTTTTTTTTTTTTTTTTTCAGCCATGCCATGCGGCATGCAAGATCTTAGTTCCCCAACCAGGGATTGAACCCATGCTCCTGAGTTGGAAGCACAGAGTCCTAACCACTGGACCACCAGGGGATTCCCTCCACTATTTTCTATCCTTATAATTTTTCACTATCCCCAGCTCTGAGTCCCAGGGCTTGTACCTTCTGCTCTTTTCAGTTGGTTATTTCCCTAGCCTTAAGTAGTTTCTTCATAAACATGCTCTGATCAGTACTTAACTAAAAACTCAAAGGGTGACATTCTGCAGATCTCCAGAACTTTCTACTATGTATCTCTCTCCTCTCCAGTACTGTGCCCAGCATATCATACCTGCCTTGGCTTATCTGGACATCCTGCTGTGTCTTCTCAACTAAGGCATATCACTGGGCTCCACCTAAGTTCTCTTTTCCTGTGCTCTGGCCTGAAAATTCTGTCCAGACAGTAGGCGGAGGCAATTGTTTGTTTCCTCTTTCTAAGGAATCACTGTTCTGTATAGCTTGATGGCCAATGTCTAAAAAATGTTGTTTTATATATTTTCTTTAATTGTTCAGCTGTTTTAGGTGGGAAGGTGAATCAGGCTTGGCTGAAATCAGAAGTCCCTTCTAGTCTTTTTTTAAAATAACACACACACACATACATACATACATACACACACATACACACATATGTGTATTTAATAGGCTCTTTATCATATCGCTTATACTCTTCTATGTTTTACTTTTTTCAATAATGGTATATTCTGGTCATCTTCAAATATTTAAAAATATTTTTGAAGAACAAATTCAAAATTAAAAATGTAAAACCCGTAAAATACCTAATATTGCACATAATTAAATATCAAGTTTTATGTTTGTAAATGCATACATTTTAATGACTGATAAATTCTTTCTTACTTATTAATTTATTCATATCTTGGTGAATGGAATACCATCTAGGCCCCAAGTAGATATGGTTAGTGTGTGGCTGGGAATATCTGCTCCAACATATCCATTTCCCTAGGCCTTAGGTTTCATTCTTACAGAATCCCAAAGAGGTTTTTGCATCTCAGTTTTATTTGCTATAGGCCATCATTGAAGCCAGGCCCACTAGCAACCAAGCAAATTGTTAGAGTCATACACAGAGACTCAACAAACATGTTAAATCTCCAATCCTAGGTAAGAGCACCTATGTTAATAAATTTGGCCAGATCCTATCTTATTTTTTTCTAATTTTTAATTGAATGAAAGATTCTTTAAATTCTATAGTGCTTTACAATTTTCAAAAGTTTCATACACATGATTTCATATAATCCCATAATAATCTCTTTTTTCTTTTCCCCTACCCCTATATTGCCCCTCCCTTCTTCCCTCTCTCCACTGGTAACCCCTAATTTGTTCTCTTATATCGGTGATTCTGTTTCTTTTTTCTTTTATTCACTGTTTGTTGTACGTGTTTAGATTCCACATATAAGTGATATCATACAGTATTTGTCTTTCTCTGTCTGACTTATTTCACTTAGCATAATACCTTCCAAGTCCATCCATGTTGCTGCAAATGGCAAAATTTCATTCTTTTTTATGGCTGAGTAGTATCCCACATCTTCTTTATACATTCATATGTAATGGACACTTAGGTTGTTTCCATACAGATCCTTCCTTACTTTTTCCCTTGGACTGACCCCTGTAGAATATACTCTAAACATGCTTCCCAGATTTCTGACAATGCAAATTGTCCTTTAACTGCTGTGTTTTCTGTGTATATGGTAATTCCTCCTCTTCAGTATATCGTGCAACTTTCCTTCTGAGCTCTACTGGGAACTAGTTATTGTTGTGGGCTTGGTGGGATCCTTGATGTGGGTCTTGAGGAGATATATATATTTTTAATTTGGGTATTATCAGCATATAAATTATATTTAAGCCATAAGATTGGTTGTGGCCACTTACTCACCAAGAAAGTGAGTTTAGACATGAAGAAAAGAGGTGGAAGGGCCAAACCCAACATTTAGAGATCAGGTTGAGGAAGATGAACCAACAAAGGAGGAACAGCCAATGAGGTAAAAGGAAAACTGATTCCTAAAAGCAAATGAAGAGTATATTCAGGGAGAAAAGAGAGATTAATGAACTGAGAATTGACCATTGGATTTGGCCACACAAAGCCCATTGTTCATGTTGGCATGCAGTTTGAGTTGAGTATTGTTGGCAAAACTGATTGGAGTAGGTTTAAGAGAATACATGGAAAGAACTTATAAAACAGAGCATACAGTCAACATTTTTGAAGAGTTTTTTTATAAAAAGAGTGGAGAACTAGAGTGGGAGCTGGAGGAAAGTGTCAACTCAAGGGACAACTCCTCTCTCTCTGTTTTAGGATGGGATGTTTTAGAGCATGTTTCTATGCTTGTGTGAATGATCCAGTAGAGACAGAAGAGTTAATGTGCAGGAGGGCATGGGGAGAATTACTAGAGTTATGTCCTTGATGAGTTGAGATGAGAAAGAATGGGATCTAGTGCTCAAATGGAGGGGTTGGCTTTAGGAGCACAGATAATTCATTTTTACAAACAGGAAGAAAGGCAGGATCTGGGCACATATATACAGTGGGTAGATGTGATAATAGTAGGAACTTGAGGAAATTCTCTTTTGAGTGCTTTTAATTTCTCAGTGCATTAGTAAGTAAGGTCAATTTGGAAACAATAATTTTGAAAAATTCACTAAAATTTTACAAAACCTAGTTTTCATTAATTAATTTTATTGAGGTATAATTGACATACAGTAAAATGTGCAGATCTTATGTGTATAGTTTGATCATTTAAGACAATTGTACACCCTCATGTAGTAAACACCCCAGTCAAGACAAACACAGGACGTTTCCATCAACACAGCAAGATGCCTCCAGCCGCTTTCTATTCAAGTCTCTCAAGTCTCTCCCTTCCACCTCCTGCTGCCCAGCAATGCCAGGCAACAACGGTTCTAATTTTTATCAGTATAGATGCATTTTTCATCTTTTAAATCTTCATATAGATGGAATAATAAAGTAGGCAGTGTTTTGTGTCTAGCTTTTTTTCTCAATACATTTTTGAAATCATCTATTTTATTATGTGTATCAATAGTTCATTATTTGTTATTGCTCAGTAGTATTCCATTGCATGAATATACCACAATGTGTATTTATTCCCCTACTGATGAACATTTGGGTTGTTTCGGGTTTGCGGCTACAATGAATAAGCTGCTATGAACATTCTTGTGCTAATCTTTTTTTTTTTAATAGATCTTTTTCTTAAAAAAATAATTTTATTTATTTATATTTTTGGCTGCATTGGGTCTTCGTTGCTGTGTGCAGGCTTTCTCTAGTTGCGGTGAGTGGCGATTACTCTTCGTTGTGGTGTGCGGGCTTCTCTTGTGGAGAACGGGCTCTAGGCCATCAGTAGTTGTGGCACGCAGGCTCAGTAGCTGTGGCTCACGGGCTTAGTTGCTCTGCGGCATGTGGGATCTTTGCGGACAAGGGCTTGAACCTGTGTCCCCTGCATTGGCAGGTGGATTCTTAACCACTGTGCCACGAGGAGAGTCCCTTTAATAGATCTTTACTGGAGTATAATTGCTTCACAATACCATGTTACTTTCTGTTTCACAACAAAGTGAATCAACCGTATGCATAGACATGTCCCCATATTCCCTTCCTCTTGAGAGTCCCTCCCATCCTCCCTATCCCACCCCTCTAGGTCATTGCAAAGCACCGAGCCGATCTCCCTGTGCTATGCTGCTGCTTCCCACCAGACAACTGTTTTACATTCCGTAGTATATATATGTCAATGCTACTCTCACTTCACGCCAGCTTCGCCCTGCCACCCCATGTCATCAAGTCCATTCTCTATGTTTACCTCTTTATTTCTGCCCTGCAACTAGGTTCATCAGTAACATTTTTTTTTAAGATTCCATATATATGTGTTAGCATATGGTATTTGGTTTTCTCTTTCTGACTTACTTCACTCTGTATGACAGACTCTAGGAACATCCACCTCACGACAGATAACTCAATTTCATTTCTTTTTATGGCTGAGTAATATTCCATTGTACATATGTGCCACATCTCCTTTATCCATTCATCTGTCGATGGACACTTAGGTTGCTTCCATGTCCTGGCTATTGTAAATAGTGCTTCAATGAATATTGTGGTACATGACTCTTTTTGAATTATGGTTTTCTCAGGGTGTATGTCCAGTAGTGGGATTGCTGGGTCGCATGGTAGTTCTATTTTTAGTTTTTTAAGGAACCACCATACTGTTTTCCATAGTGGCTGTATCAATTTACATTCCCACCAACAGTGCAAGAGGGTTCCCTTTGCTCCACACCATCTCCAGGATTTATTGTTTGTAGATTTTTCAATAATGACCATTCTGACAGGTGTGAGGTGATACCTCATTGTAGTTTTGATTTGCATTTCTCTAATAATTAGTGATGTTGAGCACCCCTTTATGTGTTTGCTGGCAATCTGTATATCGTCTTTGGAGAAATGTCTATTTAAGTCTTCTGCCCATTTTTGGATTGGGTTGTTTGTGTTTTTATATTGAGCTCCATGAACTGTTTGCATATTTTGGAGATTAATCCTTTGTCAGTTGCTTTGTTTGCAAATATACTCTCCCATTCTGAGGGTTGTCTTTTCGTCTTCTTTATGGTTTACTTTGCTGTGCAGAAGCTTTTAAGTTTCATTAGGTCCCATTTGTTTCTTTTTGTTTTTATTTCCATTTCTCTAGGAGGTGGGTCAAAAAGGAACTTGCTGTGATTTATATCATAGAGTGTTCTGCCTATGTTTTCCTCTAAGAGATTTATAGTGTCTGGCCACACATTTCAGTCTTTAATCCATTTGGAGTTTATTTTTTGTATATGGTGTTAGGGAGTGTTCTAATTTCATTCTTTTACATGTAGCTGTCCAGTTTTCCCAGCACTACTTATTGAAGAGGCTGTCTTTTCTCCAGTGTATGTTCTTACCTCCTTTATCAAAGATAAGGGGAACATATATCTGTGGGTTTATCTCTGGGCTTTCTGTCCTGTTCCATTGATCCATATTTCTGTTTTTGTGCCAGTACCATACTGTCTTGATTACTGTAGCTTTGTAGTATAGTCTGAAGTCAGGAAGGCTGATTCCTGCAGCTCCTTTCTTCTTTCTGAAGATTGCTTTGGCTATTTGGGGTCTTTTGTGTTTCCATACAAATTGTGAAATTTTTTGTTCTAGTTCTGTGAAAATTGCCGGTGGTAGTTTGATAGGGATTGCGTTGAATCTGTAGATTGCTTTGGGTAGTATAGTTCTTTTCACAAGGTTGATTCTTCCAATCCAAGAACATGGTATATCTCTCCATCTGTTTGTATCATCTTAAATTTCTTTCATCAGTGTCTTATAGTTTTCTGCATACAGGTCTTTTGTCTCCTTAGATAGGTTTATTCCTAGGTATTTTATTCTTTTTGTTGCAGTGGTAAATGGGAAGTGTTTCCGTAATTTGTCTTTCAGATTCTTCATCATTAGTGTATAGGAATGCAAGAGATTTCTGTGCATTAATTTTGTATGCTGCTACTTTACCAAATTCATTGATTAGCTCTAGTAGTTTTCTGGAAGCATCTTTAGGATTCTCTTTATATAGTATCATGTCATCTGCAAACAGTGACAGTTTTACTTCTTCTTTTCTGATTTGGATTCCTTTTATTTCTTCTTTTTCTCTGATTGCTGTAGCTAAAACTTCCAAAACCATGTTGAATAATAACGGTGAGAGTGGGCAACCTTGTCTTGTTCCTGATCTTAGTGGAAATGGTTTCAGTTTTTCACCACTGAGAATGATGTTGGCTGTGGGTTTGTCATTTATGGCCTTTATTATGTTGAGGTAAGTTCCCTCTATGCCTACTTTCTGGAGGGTTTTTATCATAAATGGGTGTTGAATTTTGTCAAGAGCTTTCTGTGCATCTGTTGAGATGACCAAATGGTTTTTATTCTTCAGTTTGTTAATATGTTTTATCACATTGATTGATTTGCGTATATTGAAGAATCCTTGCATTCCTGGGGTAAACCTCAGTTGATCATGGTGTATGATCCTTTTAATGTGCTGTTGGATTCTGTTTGCTAGTATTTTATTGAGGATTTTTGCACCTATGTTCATCAGTGATACTGGCCTGTAGTTTCCTTTCTTTGTGACATCTTTGTCTGGTTTTGGTATCAGGGTGATGGTGACATCTTAGAATGAGTTTGGGAGTGTTCCTCCCTCTGCTATATTTTGTAAGAGTTTGAGAAGGATAGGTGTTAGCTCGTCTCTAAATGTTTGATAGAATTTGCCTGTGAAGCCATCTGGTCCTGGGCTTTTGTTTGTTGGAAGATTTTCAATCACAGTTTCAATTTCAGTGCTTGTGATTGGTCTGTTTAAATTTTCTATTTCTTTCTGGTTCAGTCTCAGAAGGTTGTGCTTTTCTAAGAATTTGTCCATTTCTTCCACGTTGTCTATTGTATTGGCATATAGTTGCTTGTAGTAATCTCCTATGATCCTTTGTATTTCTGCAGTGTCAGTTGTTACTTCTCCTTTTACATTTTTAATTTGTTGATTTGAGTCTTCTCCCTTTTTTTCTTGATGATTCTGGCTAATGGTTTATTAATTTTGTTTATCATCTCAAAGAACCAGCTTTTTGTTTTATTGATCTTTGCTATCATTTCCTTCATTTCTGTTTCATTTATTTCTGATCTGATCTTTATGATTTCTTTCCTTCTGCTAACTCTGGAATTTTTTTGTTCTTTGTTCTCTAATTGCTTTAGTTGTAAGGTTAGGTTGTTTATTTGAGATTTTTCTTGTTTCTTGAGATAGGATTGTATTGTTGTAATCTTCCCCTTAGAACTGCTTTTGCTGCATCCCATAGATTTTGGGTCATGGTGTTTTCATTGTCATTTGTTTCTAGGTATTTTTTGATTTCCTCTTTGATTTCTTCAGTGATCTCTTGGTTATTTAGTAGCATATTGTTTAGCCTCCATGTGTTTGTATTTTTTTTACAGTTTTTTTCCTGTAATTGATATCTAGTTTCATAGCATTGTGGTCAGAAAAGGTACTTGATAGGATTTCAATTTTCTTAAATTTACCAAGGCTTGATTTGTGACCCAAGATATGATCTATCCTGGAGAATGTTCCATGAGCACTTGAGAAGGAAGTGTATTCTGTTGTTTTTGGATGGAATGTCTTATAAATATCAATTGATTTTCTTCTCAGCCGTGCTGAAGTTGTGTGTGGAGTCTGTTTTGATGCCAGGACCCCCTAAGAGACATTGATGTTGGGCACCGAAGGTGGCGAGGGATTCGTGGTGAAGGTCTGGGGCTTGTCTTGGTCTTGCTTGGCCGACGAAGTGCAGCGGTTATTTTCTGACTGCAAAATTCAAAATGGGGCTCAAGGTATTCGTTTCATCTACACCAGAGAAGGCAGACCGAGTGGCGAGGATTTAGTTGAACTTGAATCAGAAGATGAAGTCAAATTGGCCCTGAAAAAAGACAGAGAAACTATGGGACACAGATATGTTGAAGTATTCAAGTCAAACAACGTTGAAATGGATTGGGTGTTGAAGCATACTCGTCCAAATAGTCCTGACACAGCCCGTGATGGTTTTGTATGGCTTAGAGGACTCCCCTTTGGATGTAGCAAGGAAGAAATTGTTCAGTTCTTCTCAGGGTTGGAAATTGTGCCAAATGGGATAACATTGCTGGTGGACTTCCAGGGGAGCAGTATGGGGGAGGCCTTCGTGCAGTTTGCTTCACAGGAAATAGCTAAAAAGGCTCTAAAGAAACACAAGGAAAGAATAGGGCACAGGTATATTGAAATCTTTAAGAGCAGTCGAGTTGAAGTTAGAACTCACTATGATCCACCATGAAAACTTATGCCCATGCAGTGGCCAGGTCCCTATGACAGACCTGGGGCTGGCAGAGGGTATAACAGCACTGGAAGAGGAGCTGGCTTTGAAAGGATGAGGCATGGTGCTTATGGTGGAGGTTATGGAGGCTATGATGATTATAATGTCTATAGTGATGGCTATGGATTTGGGTCAGATAGATTTGGAAGAGACCTCAATTATTGTTTTTCAGGAATGTCAGATCACAGATATGGGGATGGTGGCTCTACTTTCCAGAGCACAACAGGACACTGTGTACACATGCAGGGATTACCTTACAGAACTACTGAGAATGACACTTATAATTTTTTTTCACCACTCAGCCCTGTGAGAGTACATATTGAAATTGGTCCTGATGGCAGAGCAAATGGTGAAGCAGATGTCAAGTTTTCAACTCATGAAGATGCTGTGACAGCTATGACAAAAGACAAAGCAAATATGCAACACAGATATGTAGAACTCTTCTTGAATTCTACAGCAGGAGCAAGCGGTGCTGCTTACGAACACAGATATGTAGAGCTCTCCTTGAATTCTACAGCAGGAGCAAGCGGTGGTGTTTATGGTAGCCAAATGATGGGAGGCATGGGCTTGTCAAACCAGTCCAGTTATGGCGGCCCAGCCAGCCAGCAGCTGAGTGGTCATTATGGAGGTGGCTATGGTGGCCAGAGCAGCATGAGTGGATATGACCAAGTTTTACAGGAAAACTCCAGTGATTTTCAATCAAACACTGCATAGGCAGCCAAGGAGCAGTGAACAGAAGCTACTACAGTAGTGGAAGCCGAGCGTCTATGGGAGTGAATGGAATGGGAGGGATGTCTAGCATGTCCAGTATGAGTGGTGGATGGGAACTGTAATTGATTCTGATCACTGACTCTTGGTCAACATTTTTTAAAAGAAAAATAAAACTTAAGTTTTAACAGTTTTGCAATACAAGATTGTGATTTATGCTTACTCTAAGTGGAAATCAGGATTGTTTTAAAGACTTAAGTTTCAGTATTTTTGAACACAAACATTCATTTAGGATGTAACTAGGTTGAGTAATCTATTACTGTTAAATAATTTTCAGCTTTTCTCAAGTTAGTTATATTGTAGGATGTATTTAAGCAGTAGGTTTTTTAGGTTAAAGCAGTTGAATTATGTTAAATGTTGCTTACACCACATTACATTGAACACTGTTTGGATGCATTGTTGAAAGACATGCTTTTTTGTAAAACTCAATATAGGAGCTGTGTCTACAATTAAAAGTGAAACATTTGGTATGTTTATTAATTCTAGTTTCATTTAATAACCTCTATGGCATGTAAGTTTAAGCTTTTTTTTAAGTTAATGGGGAAAATTTGAGACGCAATACCAGTAGTTTAGGATTTTGGTCTTGGTGTTTGTACGAAATTCTGAGGCCTCAATTTAAATCTTTTCATCGTATTGTGATTTTCCTTTTAGGTGTATTGCGCTAAGTGAAACTTGTCGAATAAGTCTTCCTTTTAAAAACTGAAAAAAAAATCAATTAAGTCCATCTTGTTTAATGTGTTATTTAAAGCTTGTGTGTTCTTAGTTATTTTCACTTTGGATGATCTGTCCATTGGTGAAAGTGGGGTGTTAAAGTCCCCTACTATGATTGTGTTACTGTTGATTTCCCCTTTTATGGCTGTTAGCATTTGCCTAATGTATTGAAGTGCTCCTATGCTGGGTGCATAAATACTTACCATTGTTATATCTTCTTCTTGGATTGATCCCTTGATCATTATGTAGTGTCCTTGTTTGTCTCTTCTAATAGTCTTTAATTTAAAGTCTATTTTGTCTGATATGAGAATTGCTACTCCAGCTTTCTTTTGATTTCCATTTGTATGGAATATCTTTTTCCATCCCTTCACTTTCCGTCTGTATGTGTCCATAGGTCTGAATTAGGTCTCTTGTAGACAGCTTATATACAGGTCTTGTTTTTGTATCCATTCAGCCAGTCTATGTCTTTTGGTTGGAGCATTTAATCCATTTACATTTAAGGTAGTTATCGATATGTATGTTCCTATTACCATTTTCTTAATTGTTTTGGGTTTGTTTTTGTAGTTCTTTTCCTTCTCTTTTGTTTCCTGCCTAGAGAAGTTCCGTTAGCATTTGTTGTAAAGCTGGTTTGGTGGTGCTGAATTCTCTTAGCTTTGCTTGTCTGTAAGGGTTTTAATTTCTCATCTGAATGAGATCCTTACTGGGTAGAGTAATCTTGGTTGTAGATTTTTCCCTTTCATCACCTAAATTTGTCCTGTCACTCCCACCTGGCCTGCAGTGTTTCTGCTGAAAAATCAGCTGACAACCTTAATGGCATTCCCTTGTGTGTTATTTGTTGCTTTTCCCTTGCTGCTTTTAATATTTTTTCTTTGTATTTTATTGTTGATAGTTTGATTAATATGTGTCTTGGCGTGTTTCTCCCTGGATTTATTCTGTATGGGACCCTCTGCGCTTTCTGGACTTGATTGACTATTTCCTTTCCCATATTAGGGAAGTTTTCAACTATAATCTCTTCAAATATTTTTCAGTCCCTTTCTTTTTCTTTTCTTCTGGGACCCCTATAATTCAAATGTTGGTGCGTTTAATGTTGTCCCAGAGGTCTCTGAGGCTCTCCTCAATTCTTTTCATTCTTTTTCTTTATTGTGCTCTTCGGTAGTTATTTCCACTATTTTATCTTCCAGGTCACTTATCTGTTCTTCTGCCTCAGTTATTCTGCTATTGATTCCTTCTAGAGAATTTTTAATTTCTTTTATTGTGTTGTTCATCTTGTTTACTCTTTAGTTCTCCTAGGTCCTTCTTAAACGTTTCTTGTATTTTCTCCATTCTATTTCCAACATTTTGGATCATCTTTACTATCATTACTCTGAATTCTTTTTCAGGTAGACTGCCTATTTCCTCTTTATTTGTTTGGGCTGGTGGGTTTTTACTTTGCTCCTTCATCTGCTGCGTATTTCTCTGTCTTCTCATTTTGCTTAACTTACTGTGTTTGGGGTCTCCTTTTCGCAGTTTGCACATTCATAGTTCCCATTGTTTTTGGTGTCTGCCCCCAGTGGGTAGGGTTGGTTCAGTGTGTTGTGTAGGCTTCCTGGCGGAGGGGACTAGTGCATGAGGCTGGATCTTGTCTTTCTGGTGGGCAAGACCACGTTCAGTCATGTGTTTTGGGGTGTCTGTGAACTTATTATGATTTTAGCCAGCCTCTCTGCTAATGGGTGGGATTGTGTTCCTGTCTTGCTAGTTATTTGGCATGGGGTGTCCAGCACTGGAGCTTGCTAGTCGTTGAGTGGAGCTGGGTCTTAGCACTGAGATGGAGACCTCAGGGAGAGCTCTTGCCAATTGATATTATGTGGGGCCAGGAGCTCTCTGGTGGTCCAATGTCCTGAACTCGGCTCTCCCACCTTAGAGGCACAGGCCTGACACCCAGCTGGAGCCCCTAGACCCTGTCATTTACATGGTGAATGTCAAGACCACTAATCTTCTCCTCGCCAACAACTCCAGAATGTCAGCTGCCAGAGTTTGATGCTCCAGTCAGGAGATTGAATGGGTCATCTCACCATTGCTGCCTCTCCAACAGGCTCAAGGATTCTCCTCTAAACACTTTGAAGAAGCAATGCTGTAGTCCAATGGGTTGGCAGGGGGGCAGTGGAGCTCCCCCCAAGAGATCCTGAGAGAACTGCAGTAATTTTCACCTGTTCCTCATCCTCCACCAGTGCTATGGTGCTGCCATAATACTTCCATACAAAGGCCCTGCGTTTCTCTTTTTGAATTATGGTTTTCTCTGGGTATATGCCCAGTAGTGGGATTGCTGGGTCATATGGTAGTTCTATTTTTAGTTTTTTAAGGAACCTCCATTCTGTTTTCCATAGTGGTTGTATCAATTTACTTTCCCACCAGCAGTGTAGGAGGGTTCTCTTTTCACCACACCCTTTCCAACATTTATTGTTTCTAGCTTTTTTTGATAATGGCCATTCTGACAGGTGTGAGGTGATACCTCATTGTAGTTTTGATTTACATTTCTCTAATAATTAGTGATGTTGAACATCTTTTTATGTGCCTCTTGGCCATCTGCATGTCTTGCTTGGTGAAATGCCTATTTAGGTCTTCTGTGCATTTTTACCTGGATTGTTTGTTTTTTTGATGTTGAGCTCCATGAGCTGTTTGTATATTTTGGAGATTAATCCTTTGTCTGTTGTTTCAGTTGAAAATATATCCTCCCATTCTGAGGGTTATCTTTTCATCTTGTTTATGGTTTCCTTTGCTGTGCAAAAGCTTTTAAGTTTCATTGAGGCCCATTTGTTTATTTTTGTTTTTATTTCTGTTACTCTAGGAGGTGGGTCAAAAAATATCTTGCTGTGGCTTATGTCAAAGTGTGTTTTTCCTATGTTTTCTTCTAAAAGTTTTATAGTGTGTGGTCTTACATTTAAGTCTTTAATCCATTTGGAGTTTATTTTTGTGTATGGTGTTGGGTTGTGTTCTAATTTCATTCTTTTACATGTAGCTGTCCAGTTTTCCCAGCATCACTTACTGAAGAGGCTGTCTTTTCTCCATTGTATGTTCTTGCCTCCTTTGTCATAAATTAGGTGCCCATATGTCCATGGGTTTATCTCTGGGCATTCTATCATGTACGATTGATCTGTATTTCTGTTTTTGTGCCAGTACCATACTGTCTTGATTACTGTAGCTTTGTGGTATAGTTTGAAGTCAGGGAGCCTGATTCTTCCAACTTCGTTTTTCTTTCTCAATTTTGCTTTGGCTATTCGGAGTCTTTTGTGTTTCCATACGAATTATAGGATTATTTTGTCCTAAATCTGTGAATAATGCCATTGGTAGTTTGATAGGGATTGCACTGAATCTGTAGATTGCTTTGGGTAGTATAATTATTTTCACAAAATAGATTCTTCCAATCTGAGAACATGGTATATTTCTCCATCTGTTTATGTCATCTTTTATTTCTTTTGTAAAAAATTTATTTATTTATTTATTTATTTATGGCTGTGTTGGGTCTTCGTTGCTGCATGCGGGCTTTCTCTAGTTGCAGCGAGCAAGGGCTACTATTTGTTGTGGTGCGTGGGCTTCTCATTGCGGTGGCTTCTCTTGTTGCGGAGCACAGGCTCTAGGCTCATGGGCTTCAGTAGTTGCACACAGGCTCTAGGCGCAGGCTCAGTAGTTTTGGCTCATGGGCTCTAGAGCTCAAGCTCAGTAGTTGTGGCTCACAGACTTAGTTGCTCCGTAACATGTGGGATCTTCCCAGACCAGAGCTCGAACCTGTGTCCCCTGCATTGACAGGCGGATTCTTAACCACTGCGCCACCAGAGAAGTCCTCTTTGATTTCTTTCATAAGTGTTTTATAGTTTTCTGAGTACAAGTCTTTCACCTCCTTAGGTAGGTTTATTCCTAGGTATTTCATTCCTTTTGTTTCAGTGGTAAATGGGAGTGTTTCCTTAATTTCTCTTTCTGATTTTTCATTGTTTGTGCATAGGAATGCCAGGGATTTCTGTGCATTAATTTTGTATCCTGCAACCTTGCCAAATTCATTGATTAGTTCTAGTCATTTTTTGGTGGCATCTTTAGGAATTTCTGTGTACAGTATCATGTCATCGGCAAATAGTGACAGCTTTACTTCTTCTTTTTCAATTTGTATTCCTTTTATTTCTTTTTCTTCTCTGATTGCTGTGGCTAGGACCTCCAAAACTATGTTGAATAAGAGTGGCAAGAGTGGGGACTTCCCTGGTGGCACAGTGGTTAAGAATCCGCCTGCCAATGCAGGGGACATGGGTTCAAACCCTGGTCTGGGAAGATCCCGTATGCCAGGGACAACTAAGCCCTTGTGCCACAACTACTGAGCCTGTGCTCTTGAGCCACGACTACTGAGCCCACATGCCACTACTACCAAAGCCCATGCCCCTAGAGCCTGTGCTCTGCAACAAGGTAAGCCACTGCAATGAGAAGCCTGTGCACTGCAACAAACAGTAGCCCCTGCTCACTGCAACTAGAGAAAGCCTGCACGCAGCAACAAAGACCTAGCGCAGCCAAAAATAAAAATAAATAAATAAATAAATTCACTAAAAACAAAAAAATGTGTGGCGAGAGTGGACATCCTTGTCTTGTTCCTGATCCTAGTGGAAATGCTTTCAGTTTTTCACCACTGAGTATGATGCTTGCTGTGGGTTTGTCATATATGGCCTTTATTATGTTGAGGAGGTTCCCTCTATGCCCATTTTTGGGAGAATTTTTAACAAAAAGCAGTGTTGAGTTTTGGCAAAACTTTTCCTGCATGTATTGAGATGATCATATGGTTCTTATGCCTTAATTTGTTGATGTGGTGTATCACATTGATTGGTTTGCGTATATTGAAGAATCCTTGCATCCCTGGGATAAATCCCACTTGATCATGGTGTATGATCCTTTTAATGTGCTGTTGTATTCTGTTGCTAGTATTTTCTTCAGGATTTTCCCATCTATGCTCATCAGTGATATTGGTGTATAATTTTCTGTTTTTGTGATATCTTTTTCTGGTTTTGGTGTCAGGGTGATGGTGGCTTTGTAGAATGAATTTGGGAGTTTCTCCCTCTGAAATTTTTTGGAAGAGTTTGAGAAGGATGGGTGTTAGCTCGTCTCTAAATGTTTGATAGAATTCACCTGTGAAGCCATCTGGTTCTGGACTTTTGTTGGTTGGAAGATTTTAAATTACGGTTTCAATTTCATTACTTGTGATAGGTCTGTTTATATTTTCTAATTCTTCCTGCTTCAGTATTAGAAAATTGTAGCTTTCCAATAATTCATTCATTTCTTCATGGTTGTCTATTTTATTGGCATATAGGTGTTTGTAGTAGTCTCTTATAATCCTTTGTATTTCTGCAGTGTAAGTTGTGCTTTCTCCTTTTTCATTTCTAATTTTATTGATTTGCGTCCTCTCTTTTTTTTTTCTTGATGAGTCTGGCTAAGGGTTTGTCAATTTTATCTTCTCAAAGAACCAGCTTTTAGTTTTATTGAGCTTTGCTACTGTTTTCTTAGTTTCTATTTCATTTATTTCTGCTCTGATCTTTATGATTTCTTTCCTTCTCCTGACTTTGGGTTTTCTTTGTTATTCTTTCTCTAGTTGTTTTAAGTGCAGTGTTAGATTGTTTATTTGAGATTTTTTTTGTTTCTTGAGGTGAGATTGAATTGCTATAGACTTCCCTCTTTGAACTGCTTTTGCTGTGTCCCATAAGTTTTGGGTCATAGTGTTTTCATTGTCATTTGTTTCTATGTATCTTTCCTTGATTTCTTCAGTGATCTCTTGCTTATTTACTAGTGCACTGTTTAGCTTCCATGTATTTGTGTTTTTTATAGTTTTTTTTTCTGTAATTGATTTCCAATCCCATAGTGTTGTGGTCAGAAAAGATACTTGATACAATTTCAATTTTCTCAAATTTTTCAAGTCTTGATTTGTGACCCAAGATATGATCTATCCTGGAGAATGTTCCATGTGCACTTGAGAAGAAAGTGTATTCTGCCACTTTTGGGTGGAGTGTTTTACAAATATCAATTCGATTTATCTGGTCTATTGTGTCATTTAAAGCTTGTGTTTCCTGATTTATTTTCTGTTTGGATGATCTGTCCATTGGTGTAAGTGGGGTGTTAAATTCCCCTACTATTATTGTGTTACTGTCGATTTCTCCTTTTCTGGCTGTTAGCATTGGCCTTATGTATTGAGGTGCTCCTATGCTGGGTGCATAAACATTTATAACTGTTATATCTTCTTCTTGGATTGATCCTTTGATCATTATGCAGTGTCCCTGCTTATCTCTTGTAACAGTCTTTATTTTAAAGTCTATTTTATCTGATACGAGTATTGCTACCCCAGCTTTCTTTTGATTTCAATTTGCATGGAATATCTTTTTCCACCCCTTCACTTTTAGTCTGTATGTGTCCCTAGGTCTGAAGTGGGTCTCTTGTAGACAGCGTATATATGGGTCTTGTTTTTGTATCCATTCAGCCAGTCTGTGTCTTTTGGTTGGGGCATTTAATCGATTTCCATTCAAGGTTATTATCGATATGTATGTTCCTGTTACCATTTTCTTAATCGTTTGGGTTTGCTTTTGTGGGTCTTTTTCTTCTCTTGTGTTTCCCACTTAGAGAAGTTTCTTTAGCATTTGTTGTAAAGCTGGTTTGGTGGTGCTGAATTCTCTTATCTTTGGTTGTCTGAAAAGGTTTTGATTTCTCCATTGAATCTGAGTGAGATCCTTGCTGGGTAGAGTAATCTTGGTTGTAGGGTTTTCCCTTTAATCACTTTAAGTATATCCTGCAACTCCTTTCTGGTCTGCAGAGTTTCTGCTGAGAAATCAGCTGATAATCTTATGGGGATTCCTTTGTATGTTATTTTTTGTTTTTCCTTTGCTGCTTTTAATATTTTTTCTTTGAATTTAATTTTTGTTAGCTTGATTAATATGTGTCTTGGTGTGTTTTTCCTAGGGTTTATCCTGTATGGGACTCTCTGTGCTTCCTGGATTTGGGTGACTATTTCCTTTCCCATGTGAGGGAAGTTTTCAACTATAATCTCTTTGAATATTTTCTCAGACCCTTTCATTTTCCTCTTCTTCTTCTAGGACCCCTATAATTTGAATGTTGGTGCATTTAGTGTTGTCCCAGAAGTCTCTGAGATTGTCTTCAATTCTTTTCATTCTTTTTTCTTTATTCTGCTCCTTGGCAGTTATTTGCACCATTTTGTCTTCCAGCTCACTTATTCGTTCTTCTGCCTCAGTTATTCTGTTATTGATTCCTTCTAGTGTATTTTTCATTTCAGTTACTGTGTTCTTCATCTCTGTTTGTTTGTTTCTTTGTTCTTCTAGATCTTGTTAAACATTTCTTGTATTTTCTCAATCCATGCCTCCATTCTATTTCCGAGATTCTGGATTATCTTTACTATCATTACTCTGAATACTTTTTCAGGTAGAATGCCTATTTCCTCTTCATTTATTTGGTCTTGTAGGTTTTTACCTTGCTTCTCATCTGTGACTTTTTTTTTGCTGTCCCTTTTTTTTTTTTTTGAGTGGGATTGTTTTCCTGTTTTACTGGTTGTTTGGCCTGAGGCTTCCAACGCTGGAGTTTGTAGGCTATTGTGTAGAGCTGGGTCTTGGTGCTGAGAAGAGGAACTCTGTGAGACCTCAGTCTGATTAATGTTTCCTGGTGTCTGAGGTTCTCTGTTCATCCAGTGGTTCAGACTCAGAACTCCCACCACAGGAGTTTTGGCCTGACCCCAGGCTTGTGAACCAAGATCCCACAAGCTGCATGGGGTGGCAAAAAAAAAAAGAGGAGAGAGAAGAGTAACAAAATAAAAAATAAAATTAGACCAGGAAACTAACAGATATGTTAGAAAGAATGTAAAAATAAAAATATAGATGAATCAACAACTGGAAGGTACATCAGTACCACAATAGTAAAAATTTGGAAGAGGGAAAAGAAAAAAAAGAAGAGAGAGGGGGAAGGCCTTGGCTGTGGAGAGTGGGACCTAAGCAAGGGTGAGGTTTGGGCAGTGGGTGGGGCCTCTGCTTAGGACCCACAGGGCTGGAAAAGGCCCTGGGGGCTGTGGCAGGTGGGCCTTAGGCTCAAGGAACAGAAGGGGCCCAGGTGTGCCCCCCACCCCTGGTCTCAGAGGGCAGGGTACCTCACCTAGGAGCTCAGCAGGCTACCTGGGCCTGAGTGGGTGGAGCAATCGCCCTCTGCTCCTCTCCCACTCCTCCTGGAGGGCCCCTCCCGCCTGCCTCTCCTGATGTCTGTCAATGTTTTTGACAACTGCTTTTTAACTCAAAAATCTATACATTGGGACAGATCTTTTCCCTGAGTGGCAGATTCATATACCCAGTTGCCTACCTGAATGATTTCTAGGTTCCTCAAATCAAAATGTCCCCAACTGAACTATCCCCCTAACCTGATCCTTCTCTAATATCTCCCCTCTCAGCAGCAGCATGACTATCCACCCAATAGCCCCTGCTAGAAACTACTAGTCAGTCTTAACTCCTCCTCTCCCTTTTCTGCAGTGTCTAATCATTCATCGTGTCCTATTTTTTTAAAATCAATTATTTATTTATTTATTTATGGCTGCGTTGGGGGGGCTACTCTTCGTTGCGGTGCACTGGCTTCTCATTGCGGTGGCTTTTCTTGTTGCAGAGCACAGGCTCTAGGCGCGCAGGCTTCAGTAGTTGTTGCACACGGGCTCAGTATTTGTGGCTCGTGGGCTCTCGAGAGCAGGCTCATTAGTTGTGGAGCATGGGCTTAGTTGCTCTGCGGCATGTGGGATCTTCCTGGACCAGGGCTCGAACCCGTGTCCCCTGAATTGGCCGGTGGATTTTTAACCACTGCGCTACCAGGGAAGTCCCACCATATGCCCTTGATTGTCTCCTAAATGTCTTTTTTTTGGTAAATATTTTGAATCTACCCACTTACCTATGCTACAGTACAATCCATTATCTACATACAAGAAATTTTTTCCTGAATTTTTTCAAATCAGATTTTCTCAAATCTGATCATCTATTTCCTGTTAAACTTTTCTATAATATTCTGACTTACCTTTAGGATAAAAGCCAACCCCCTTAGCATGGTTTACAGTCATTATCCAGGCCCAGACTATCTTTCTAGCCTGGTCTCCAAGTTCCAGCTACAGTGAACTTTTTTTTTTCTTTTTAGGTCACACTGCATGGCCTGTGGGATCTTAGTTCCCTGACCAGGGATTGAACCCACGGCCTTGGCAGTGAAAGTGCAGCGTCTTAAGCACTGGACCGCCAGGGAATTCCCAAACATATTTCTATTCTTCAAATGTCCTATATTTCTTCTGAGGCTTATAAGAGCTCTTCAGTTTGTCTAGAACACTCTCTCCCCTCCTTTTGTTTGCCTGGCTAATTCTTAGCAACCTTTTAGGTCTCAGTTAAGAATTTAATTTCTGGCTTATCCTCTTTGACCCCTAAAATAAGCTAGTTCCCTCTACTATATGCTTCATGCACACATTGATGATTATAATTACTTGTTGAATTTTCTTTGTTTCCCACTAACTCCTGGACAACAGTTTTGTTCACTGTTGCATTTCCAACACTTATCACATAGTAATGGCTCAATAAATACTTGTTAAATGAATGAATGAATGAATGATGTTTAATAGGCTTTAATGTCCACTGCCCATATTTTATAGCACAACTTCTTCATTTGGAACTCTTATTTTGATTTCTTTCTTAATTAGCTGAATACGTACTTAAGATTTCCTTAAAGAAGCGAACATGAATGGTATGCTTATTCTGAAATCTCTCATTTTTCTCTTGCTGTTACACATGAACACATTGGCTCACACTTTGTTCATACTTACACAATAGCTTGGATTTCAAATTGTATCCCTGAAAATTTGTTACAAAGTCTGTTATAGTGGAAGCTCTAAATGAGGACTACCAGATTTTTGGTCATTTATAAGTAATCTGTTTTAGTGTGCCTAATGCCTATAAAATCCTTGTTATCTAATTTTTTCCCCAAGGTATGTCTAGATGTGAGTCTTCTTCCATTAATTTCATTAATTTATTTTTAAGTTTTCTGTAAGGTCTGGACATTTTTATTCAATTTGTCTTTGATTTACTATTACTTCTGTCCAAGTTCTTTTGGGTTACTCTTCAGACATACTCATAATTCTCAGTTTGGGTTTTATCTCATCTTCTCTTCTTTTGTCCTTCTGAATATGTTTTGGACAGGCCATAACTTCTTGCTTTCTTATTGAGGGTGTCAAACAGTTTTCTAAATGAAAATCACTTTCAGAAATAAGTAAAACTCTGAATCTTCTGGACTATGTTCATTTTCCTTTTTCTATATTATTTTTCATATTTCTCTTGGGTGAGAAAAGGGCTTGGGTATCCAATATGGACCAGGGTTCCCAGGATTTGAGGCAAGTTGTATGCCAGTAGGCAGGGCTGGTCACTAGCTGTGGGTAGGGAGCAAAAGGTAACCCAAGTCTAAGAGCTTTGCAGTCTTGAGAAGCAGACAATAATCTGAAACATGAAATCTGTGGGATAAGGTGAACCAAGAACTGGATCTTTTTCAAAGATTGTCAGGCAATGGGCCTCCCTGGTGGCACAGTGGTTGAGAGTCCGCCTGCCAATGCAGGGGACACGGGTTCGTGCCCTGGTCCGGGAAGATCCCACATGCTGTGAAGTGGCTGGACCCGTGAGCCATGGCCACTGAGCCTGCACATCCGGAGCCTGTGCTCCGCTATGGGAGAGGCCACAGCAGTGAGAGGCTCGCGTACCGCAAAAAAAAAAAAAAAGATTGTCAGGCAAGATTGACCTTAGTTAGTAGGTGCTGGAGACAAAGCCAGGAACGCTAACCTGTGGAAATAAAACACATGAACATGTGATAGCTTTTCATAGTGCTAGATTTGGTGGAAATTATTAAGACCTTAAGTCAGTTTGGACAGTTTTCTCTGCTCTTTGTTTTCTCATCTACAGGCAGTATACTCTTCATATGCCCAGGAGGAAGTATGGATTTCCTTTGGCTCTACTCTTAGATCTTTAGCTAGAGGCCAGATTAGTATGCCCATGTCCAGGGTAGCCCCAGTGTTTCTTCTTACCTTGCTCTGCTATACTTCGATGGGACATTGTGGTCCTAATGTTACTGCCTGAGGGATAGGAACTAACTGATTCTCTGACAAAACAAACCAGTGGAATTCATGATCTGCTATCAGCTCAGAAAACACTGTGACCAGCACTCTGTCTGTAGACTTTTTTTTTAAAAATAAATTTATTTATTTATTTAATTTATTTTATGGCTGTGTTGGGTCGTTGTTGCTGTGTGTGGGCTTTTCATTGTCGTGGCTTCTCTTGTTGTCGAGCACGGGCTCTAGGCACGCAGGCTTCAGTAGTTGTGGCACGTGGGCTCAGTAGTTGTGGCTTGTGGGCTCAGTAGTTGTGGCACACGGGCTTATTTGTTCCGCAGCATGTGGGATCTTCCCGGACCAGGGCTCAAACCCGTGTCCCCTGCATTGGCAGGCAGATTCTTAACCACTGTGCCACAAGGGAAGCCCTGTCTGTAGACTTTGTTCATAGGGACAAATCTGCCAGACCACAATGGACCACTACCCTGCTTCTTCATTCCCACTCCATCCTTTCCCGATGAACTTTGGAAGTCGCAGTCTTCAGAAATACACAGAAAGATGCTAGCCTCTAACAGTGCTATAACCAAAAAGCATGATTTGAGATTTTGTAGGCAAAAGAGGGCTGATTGCTCAGTTTGCAGCTCTGTATGGATCCTGGCTTTCTGAGTCACCAAGCCAACAATCGGGGAAGGACGCCCAGACATCCTACCTTTTTTCAGAGGGTTGGATCTGCTCTGACTCATGAAGCAGACTATGGGTGAGCCACCAAATGTTTTTCTGAATTCAACTCCATTGGCCTCATAAATCAGGATAATTCCTCTTGGCAGTCAGCAACCTGTCAGTCTTCATGTTCTGCACTGGTATACATTTTATCATTTTTCTTTGTCTTTTAATGTAGGCAGCAGTTGGGAGAGGCTGAGTCAGGGGCTGCCAAATAACACTTAAAACTAGAAATGTCTCATTGATTTTTATTACAATTGCATCAGTCTGTTCTCATTCCATCGAGCCTCTGATTGCGGTATTTCCCAGGGCACAGTCTTTGGCTGGCTGTTCAGTCTGCATTCTCCTTCAGAGGATTAATCATCTCTTACACCTTTACATCTGATACCTGATGACTCTCAAACTTCTGCCTCTAGTCCTGTCTTCTCACCTAAATTGTGATTCTTTATTTTCTGATTAAAAGACATTTCTACTTGTCCACTTCACAAAATTCTTATGTCCCTGAAAGATGTACTTCTACCCTAATTATTAAAACTGCTAAACTAGCAGAACCCAAAGTCATGGCGACAGGAAAGAAACACTTTGTGAAAGGGTCATTGGTTAAACTGTGGGCGGCATAACCACCATTTCTACTATTTTGGTTCCTGGAGAGGAGAAAGGACATTATACACACACACACATGCACACACACACACACACGTGTGTGTGTGTGTATATATATATATATATATATATTTTTTTTTTTTTTTTTTTTTTTGCCACACTGCGCGGCTTGTGGGATCTTAGTTCCCCAACCAGGGTTCAAATCCAAGCCCTTAGCAGTGAAAGCACAACATCCTAACCATTGGACTACCAGGAAATTCCCAGGGCATCATATATTAATCAAAGGTTTAGAGAACTTATTTCATCCTGCAGGACCACACCGTCTTCACATCTCAATATAGCATGATCCCCCAGTTGGCAAGGTAACTGAGTTTTTAATAGCCATGTCACTGTTCTATAAGATCAGTACCAACTGGGGCCTCCCTGGTGGCGCAGTGGTTGAGAGTCCGCCTGCCGATGCAGGGGATACGGGTTCGTGCCCCGGTCTGGGAGGATCCCATATGCCGCGGAGCGGCTGGGCCCGTGAGCCATGGCTGCTGAGCCTGCGCATCCGGAGCCTGTGCTCCGCAACGGGAGAGGCCACAACAGTGAGAGGCCCGCATACCACAAAAAAAAAAAAAAAAAAAAAAGATCAGTACCAACTGCTTCTGAGTGATGGGATGCAAGATAAGACCTGTAAATCCAATGGATATCATACTATTGACTTACAGAGCTCTTTTTTGTCTGCAGCAGTGTTATGGAAAATTCACATCATATAAAATGTTTTCAGTTGCACGAAACAGAGTATCCACTAAGTTATAGTTCTTGAAGTTTTTCTCACAGGGAGATACTTCTTTCACACTGCTCTTCAGCGTTCACCTAAATGGAGCTGAATGTCACAGAAGTCCTTTTAGGGCAAGAGCTACCATATCGTACAGAGCTTTCTATAAACTTTGTGAGATTTTTTTTTTTCCCCTCTGCAGGCAAGTGATCAGAAGCAAATAACCATGAAGCCACAGAAATGGGTTGTGGGAGGTATGTCAGTGAAGTCAGAAACATCATGCTGGGAGTGTGACCCACCTATTTGTATGACTTCCTTGTGACTTTGGGACCTGCTTGGGTGTAGTTCTGTTTACATTGTTTCCCCTTGATGATGGTGTGCTGATGCTTGACTTTATGTCTAGTTAGATAATATTAAGTTTATGATGAATACAAGTATCTCATGGGCATGCATTCAGTACCCACCAGGGATCAATATCTACTAAGGCTCAGTATAGCAAGCCACAGGCTGTTTCTTTAAAAAGTGACATATAGGGCCTCCCTGGTGGCGCAGTGGTTGAGAGTCCGCCTGCCGATGCAGGGGATACGGGTTCGTGCCCCGGTCTGGGAGGATCCCATATGCCGCGGAGCGGCTGGGCCCGTGAGCCATGGCTGCTGAGCCTGCGCATCCGGAGCCTGTGCTCCGCAACGGGAGAGGCCACAACAGTGAGAGGCCCGCGTACCACAAAAAAAAAAAAAAAAAAAAAAAAAAAAAAAAAAAAGTGACATATATATGTATATACATATATTTTTTTATTATATTTTATACAATATATTATATCTTATATATTATATAATTTTTAATAAGAGAGCATAGATTTGTTTTGCTTTAAAGTCCTGGTATGATTCTCCTAACAAACTTTGGCACATTCTCTATATAACATAATCAAATGCATTTCGAACACCACTGGCACAGAACTACTTGCACTTTAGCGTCAATAAGTTGGGATATTTTCTCTAAAATGAACATCAGGTTGCTACTCTACCTACCACTAAGAAAGAGACACAATGCTTGGTGAGCCCCCTTGGATTTTAGAGGCAACATATGCCACGTGGGTATGCTGCTCTGACCCATTTTCAGGTTAACGCAAAAGGTTCTCAGCTTTGAGAGGGCTTCAAAGCAAGAGGAGTTTCTCTAGCTGATCAAGGCAGGTCCAGGAGCTGTATGGAGATGATGGAAAGTTCTAATAGGGGAATCAAAATGGAGGCATCCTATATTTTGGGAGAAAAACTACTCTCTTTTTGGCAAGTAGCTACTCTATTTTTGATAAGCAACTCTTGTTTTGATACCGGTCTCTTATAGAGACTGAATATCTGACCATAAGATACCAGGGGGCCATGAATTCTGAGGAGCCCTCCATAAACCAAGCCATAAAGTCTGATGTTCCCAGCAGCATTCCATCATCAAGAGAAAGTGCTTTATTTATGGCCATGAACAAGCAAAGTAAGTAACATTTACAGCATTTTCTGCTGCTTTTTCCTTAGCCCATACCTAGGGCTTCATGTGGAATTCTCTATGATCATTCACTGAGGAGAAAAAAAAAATCCCATCCTGGCTTACATATATTCAGGTTTTACAACCAGAAGGCTTACAGTTCTATTCAGCCAGAAGAACAGATCAGAGGCTTAATTTTGAACAAATTGAGTTTGAGACATGTATTATTCATCCAAGTGGTGATGTCTTCAGTTGGATACATGACTGGATTTTAGGGAGTAGGATCAGGCTACAGTTCCATTTAGAGGTGATCCTGAAAGGCAGTGGAAGAGAGAACCCCTCCTACCCCATCAATTAAATTTTAAGCAGGTCATTGCATTGTTCACTTTGCTTAGAAAAAGAGGTGACGAGGTAAATATGTACACTGATTCATGGACAATAACTAATAGTTGTGATGAACGGTCAGAGACTTGGAAGTAAAATAATTGAAGAGTGGCTTACAAAGAGTTTTAGAAAAGCAGTATGAGGGCACATTTCTCAGAATGGGCCCGGAATGTTAGAATATTTATGTCCCATGAGAATGCTCACTGAAGAAGCCCACTTCAGAGGAAGATCTCAATAATCAGGTAGACAAAATGTCCAATACTATAGATGAAACTCGGCCTCTTTTCCCATTCAACCAAGTATTTGCTGAGTGAGCTCATAAACACCTAGATTCAGTAATTGTCAACATTGTGTTACATATGCTTTATTTCTCTTTCAGTTTCACTATTCATATACACATGCACACACTTTTTTTTTTTTGCTGTTCCTTTGAGGGTTAGTTGGAGACATCAGAACACTTCCTTCCTAAATAATTCAACATGCATCAGTTATGATACATATACTATGTAACCACAATGCAATTTTCACACTCAGGATAATTCACATTGGTGTATATATCCAGTCTATTTTTAAATTTCCTCAATTGTCCCAATAATGTTTTTATAGCTGTTTTAAAAAATTTGAAACAGCAGCCAATCTAGGAATTTGCATCACACTTAGTAGTCATGTCTCTTAACATTTTGAGGTCTAGAACAGTTCCCCAGCTTCTTTGTTTTTACTTTATAGCATTGATAGTTTTAAAGAGTCCATGCCAGTTGTTGATAAATGTCTTCTAAATGAATGCATAATAGTCTCCTCAAAATGTTTTTGCTTCCTGTACCTACAGCTCTGAGCTCTGATTATTTATTAGTCTGAGAAAGCAAGAGAAGAATGCTTCTCCCAGGGAATACAACAGTAGATTAATCAAATTTGAAACTCAGATGCTTATCTGGTCATTTCAGGTCACTTTTAACACTGGTCCAATTGACAAAAAAAGGGGGGGGGAATTATGATGGTTTATTGAGGTAATTGATTTGGGATATCGGGGAAAAAAGGATTGCTACTCCAAAATGGGGGAAGGAGTAGTATAGATGGAGACCAGGTGATCATTTGGAGCTCCTGCTGTTATTGACATATTCAGAGGTATAAGGTAATGGAAGACTACAGCAAATTATACAGGCAGGACCACCAAAGGTTCAGATCTTTCAGGTATGAAGGATGAGTATCTGGTGAATATCTGGCTAAAGGCAATGAGAATGTGCAGTCTTCCTTTAAGAAGGAAGTTCATAAATATCTCCTATGCTCTCATGACCATTTTCAGGAAGAAGAACTGTAGCATAGATCTGTATTTTCTCCCCTGCTGTGTCACATCAGAGAAAGAGTCAAAGGTTTCATAATGACTTTTTTTTTAATTAATTAATTTATTTTTGCCTGTGTTGGGTCTTCGTTGCTGTGCACAGGCTTTCTCTAGTTGCAGCGAGTTGGGGGCTACTCTTCGTTGTGGTGCAAGGGTTTCTCACTGCCGTGGCTCCTCTTGTTGCAGAGCACGGGCTCCAGGTGCGCAAGCTTCGGTAGTTGTGGCTCATGGGCTCTAGAGCGCAGGCTCAATAGTTCTGGTGCATGGGCTTAGTTGCTCCACGGCATGTGGGGTCTTCCCAGACCAGGGATCGAACCCAAGTCTCCTGCATTGGCGGGTGGATTCTTAACCACTGCGCCCCAGGGAAGTCCTTCATAATGATTTTTGACTCTACATCATCTAGCTCCTGATCTCATCTTCTATTACTCTCACCATCACCGGTTTTCTTCCTCAGGGCTTCAGTGCTTGCTGTTCCCCTTGTCTCAATTTTTCTTCCCCACATACCTGCATAACTCATATCTTATCTCATCTCATCATCTCTTTTAGGTCTTTATTCAATGTCAACTTCTCAACAAGGCCATCTTTGGTTACCCTGTCTAAATCTGCAACTCTATTGCTCTTCCATATATTTCCTTCCCCCACCCATTTTATTTTTCTTCTCATCACTATCTAAACGATATTTATTGCCTGTCACTCCTAATAGAAAGTTTGTTCACAGCTGTAACTCCAGTGTATAGAGGAGTGCACATGGTAAGTATTCAATAAACAATTGTTGGGACTTCTCTGGTGGTCCAGTGGTTAAGACTTCACCTTCCAATGCAGGGGGTGCAGGTTTGATCCCTGGTTCGGGAGCTAAGATCCCACGTGCCTCGGGACCAAAAAACCAAAACATAAAACAGAAGCAATATTGTAACAAATTCAATAAAGACTTAAAAAATGGTCCACATCAAAAAAAATTTTTTTAAAAATGAACAATTGTTGAGTTAAGTAATAAAGTATATATTTATCTTTTAAAATTATTTAAAAATATTTTCTCTCTATTTCCCCACTATTTTATATTGGATGTGTAGTTGGTGTCTGTCTTTATAAATTAGTCTAGAGGTTACAGAATATTGTGATGGGATAATGAAAGGATTAAAGGAACAATAGACATTGCTCAGGAACTGTGGACTTGAAGTTGAATGAACTAATTCAATGGTTGGTAAACTTTTTCTGTAAATGGTCAGATACGAAATATTTTTGGCTTTGTGAACATACAGTCTCTTGCCACTGTTCAACTTTGACATTGCAGAACATAAGCAGCCATAGATTATGTGTAACAAATGGGAATGGCTGTGTTCCAATACAACTTTACTTACAAGAACAACTTACAAAAAATTGTTTACCACCCCCTGCACCAAATGATGATGTCCCCATTTTGGGGAGATGGAGAACATGTTTTCAGTTGTTGAAGGGTATATTGCAGTATATTGAGCAGAAGTAGTTAGTGGTATAAGAACAGGAAGAAGTATGTTTGCGTCTGTTGGGCAGTTACAAGAGTGAATTGCAGTGACATTTGCCTTTTTCTTTTTGGCTGCCTAGTATTTGAAGCTCTTTTGTATATATACAGGGCTTCCATCTTGTATTAGAGAAGCTGACTATTCCAGACACTTGCTCTTCCAGCACCCTTTGCATTTATGGCACCAATCAGAGGCACTCTCCTAGAACATTTAGCAGGTGCTAGTGGTAATGAGACTATGAGAAACTCAGGGGAAATTGCTGAAAGGTCAACTCCCTGGAGCAGAGTGGTAGAATTGTCTTTTGGTGACACAGTGTCTGGTGTTAATGGTATTGGTGGTGCAGGTTGTTGCAAATATTGCTTTGTGTAAGCAGGAATAGTGCCCTCACTGTACCAATCCTAATTGTTGTTATGAGCATCACTTAAGGCTAGGTATACCAGTGTCTGGTTCTCCAATTCTCCAGTAGATTCTATAAGTTATCCAACATCTTTTCAATAAACTCCTTTTCTATTTGAATCAGCCAGAGTTGATTTCTATTGCCTAGAACTAATAACTCAGATTAAAATACATTCTTTCTACATTTACCAAATAATCCTTTGACACAGTCATGAAGCTCTTTTTATAAATGAGTATCAGCTAGATTAAATAATTTTCCCTTGGGTTTTTCATTTCAATTAAGGTATTTTTTAGTTTCTAAAAGATCTAGTTGGTTTTCTTAATCTGCCTTAAAAAATAATATCTTATGGCCCTTTCCTACTATAGTTCCTTCCTGCATTTCTTTAAATAGCGCTAGATTTATGGTATCTAGAGTTTATGAATAGTACAACTCTACATCACTACTTTTCTTCAAAATGTCAACATGATAGCTCCAATTTAACTTGAGAGGTGCTATTTTAATTTGAGTACTTCAAAGATATTCTCATTACTTCACTACCAAGACACACACACACACACACACACACACACACACAATCTGTCCTCTTATTAAACCAAATCTCTTCCAATACTTATTTAAAAATTCAGCTCCCTTTTTTCTAATTCCTCTTGTGCTTAATTTCTAAACTGCATAAATTATCAGGTTATTTTGTACTTCCACAGTACTATTTGGGTAATATGGTCTTTTAAAGCAATTGTTTAATATATTGATTGATTGACTATATTGCCAGCTTTTGTACCCAAGGACAATATACTCAAGGACCTACATAGAGGTTGCTCAAAAATTATTTGTTGATTGACTTTTTCTGCCATCCACTAGGTAGTTCCTCCCACTGAGGACTCTATTTATTTATTTATTTTTTGAGGACTCTATTTAATATTCAAAATGGTAACAGGAAGGAGGCCCTGAATGGGAAAGAAATGTTGTGACCTAGTTCTAAACATAAACTATTAGATCATCTAAATATCTAGGGGTCTTCCTGTGGTCTGAAGCAGGTTATTGCTACATTTGGCTCCTCAGAGCATAGAAATTTTCTCAAAGACCAGTAAAGGACTTCTAAATTCAGAGGGACTTTCCAGGCAGGGTGAAAGTGAGCAGGGAGATATGAGATAATCTAGTTTAAAAGCCATTTGATAGCTTAAAATGCCTCTGACAGCTACTTGAGCAACAATGGCTATAGCATCTCTGATTTCAGGAAGCCCTGTTATTAATGCATGTACGAATGTTTAACCAAACTGTATGACATCTCTCTCTTCTTTTTAAGAATGGGGACTCTTGTAGCCTACATGAGTAAGCATAGGGTTTTCTGGAGAACTCTCTGAGCATATGGGGTCTTTCTTCACTATTTTCACTTCCCCTGTAAGTAGAGTGACCATATAGTTTATCTCCCAAATTGAGACAATTTTGATAATGAAGGGGACACTGTTAATAATTACACTCAGACAACAGGCAAAAACTACCTCAGGCAAACTGGTTTGTATGGTCACATTATCTATGTCATCTCCTGCCAGTTTCATGCTATTCTAAGGCACAGTCCACTAAATGGGATGTTGTTTACTTGTCTCTATGTGGAAAAACCTCCTACTCACAGAGATTTAAGTTACTGGATAAATCGTCCATAACCCCTCCCCCACCCTGATAAAATGCCCCAAGCTTGAGCCATTTATTTTGTAGTAGCATGCTTGAGGCCTCACCTAGGTATTGAATGTTGCTTGATGCCACATAAATCATGCTGGGAAGTTTGGGAGTAGTGGTGAAAGGGAGTGAGAGTCTTTTGCTTCCATGCCAATAGTGCATGTGCAGTCTACAGTTCAGATTGCCTTTTTTATATTTCCACAGTATGAGTTGTAAGCATGCTGGTTTCATTAGTTCAGGGACTGATTAAATTACTCATGGAACCTCTCCCCAGATCAGAATTCCTCTCCCTGTTCTTATTCGACATCATAATAGAAATCCTAACAAGTGTAATAAGACAAGAAAAAGAAAAGGTATACAGATTGGGAAGGAAAATAAAACCATCTTTGTTCACAGATGACATGATTGTTTATGTACAAAATCCCAAAGAATCAACAACCAAAAAATGCTTCTGAAACTAGTAAGCAGCTATAGCAAGGTTGCAGGATACAGGGTTAATATACAAAAGCCAATTGTTTTCCTACATATTATCAAGGAATAATTGGATTTTGAACTTAAAAGCAAAACATCATTTATTTTGGCACAAATTGAGGGAGGGGGTGGATAGAGAGAGAGGGAATTACTTAGGTGTAATCTAACAAAATATGTGTAAGATCTATAAGAGGAAAGCTACATGTTCAAGAATAGGAACAATCAATATCATTAAGATGTTACTTCTTCTCAACTTTATCCATAGATTTAGTGCAATCCCAATCAAAATCCCAGAAAGTTGCTCTGTGGATATTGACAAACTTCCTCTAACATTTATATGGGGAGGCAGAAGACTCAATAGCCAACCCAATACTGAAGAAGAAAAAAGTTTGAGGACTGACACTACCTGACTTTAAGACTTACTATAAAGCTACAGTAATCAAGACAGTGTGGTACTGATGAAAGAATAGACAAGTAGATCAACAGAAAAGTGTAGAGGTCCCAGAAATAGACCCACATATAGCCGATCTTTGATAAAGGAGCGGAGGCAATCCAAAAGAAAAAAGATAGTCTTTTCAATAAATGGTACAGGAAAAACTGGACATTTACATGTAAAAATATGAATCTAGACACAGACATTACACCATTGACAAAAATTAACTCAAAATGGATCACAGGCTTAAATTCAAAATGTAAAACTATAAAACTTCTAGAAGATAACATAGGAGAAAATCTAGATGACCTTGGGCTTGGTGATGACTTTTTAGATATAACACCTAAAGCAGGATCCATGAAAGAAAAAACTGATAAGTTGGACTTCACTACAATTCAAGACTGTTCTGTGAAAGACACTGTTAAGAGAATAAAAAGACAAGCCATCTGTTGGGAGAAAATATTTTCAAAACACATACCTGATAAAGAACTTGTACCCACACAAAGAACACTTAGGATTCAACAATAAGAAAACAAACAACCCAATTTAAATATGGGCAAAAGATCTGAACAGACACCTCACCAAAGAAGATATACATATGAGAAGCATGTGTGAAGAGATTCTCAACATCATATGTCACTAGGGAATTGCAAATTAAAACAACAATGAGGTCCTATTACATATCTATTGGAATGGCTAAAATTCCAAACACTGACAACACCAAATGCTAACAAGGATGAGGAACAGCAGGAATTCTCATTTACTTCTGATGGGAATGCAAAATGGTACAGCGACTTTGGAAGACAGTTCCTCAGTTTGTTAAAAAGCTAAACATAATCTTACCATCTAATCCAGCAATAGTGCCCTAGGTATTTACCCAGATAACCTGAAAATTCATGCCCACACAAGAACATATACACAAATGTTTACAGCAGTTTTATTCATAATTGCTAAAACTTGGAAGCAACCAAGATGTTCTTTGATAAGTGAGTAGATAAACTGTGGTACATCCATACAGTGGGTTGTTATGCAGCGATTAAAAAAATAAGCTATCAATCCACAAAAAGATATGAAAAACCTTAAATGTGCATTTTTAAGTGAAAGAAGCCAGTGTGAAAGGCTGCATACTCTATAATATCAACAATATGACATTCTAGAAAAGGCAAAACTGTAGAGATAGTAAAAAGATCAGCGGTTGCCAGTGATTTGGAGAGGAGAAAAAAGGAAGGATTGAATAGTTGGTACAAAGGGGATTTTTATGGTGATGAAACTATTTGGTATGATGCTGTAGTGCTGGATATATGAGACTATGCATTTTTCAAAACCAAAAAAAACAAAACAAAACAAAACAAAAAAACAACTGTACAACACAAAGAATGAACCCTAAAGGAAACCACGGACTTTAATAGTGCATCAATATTGGTTCATCAATTGTAACAATGTACTCCATTAATGCAAGATGTTAATAATAGGAGAAACTGTATGGGGGTGGAGAGAGGGGTATTTGGGAACTCTCTGTATTTTCTATACAATTTTTCTGTAAACTTAAAACTTTTCTAAAAATAAAGTATTTTAATAAAAAAGCAGGCATTAATTTTTACTAATAGTACAGTCTAAATCAATGTTGTGGGAGGAAATATGTCATTGATTAGTAATGCTTCACCCTACCCATATTTTAATGGGCTTTCATTTTTTTGTGTGGAGCAACATGCCATTTTTTTCTCTTCATAATGGCCTACTGGAACAAGAGGAGAGCTATGTTAGCCTTTGATGGTGTCTCTCTCATGATTTTGGTTTGGATTAAATTCCTTTGATTCACTAGTCTCCCAGCAAAAAAATAAATGGGGGGTTCTCAGTAAAAGGGAGAACCCTTTTGCATATGCATATAATTTTGCTCCCTCATGAAACTTCACTAAAACTTAGTTTAAAAAAAATTTAAGGCCATAAACTGACAAGCTAGAAAACAGGAGAATAAACAAAATTAATAACATTTTGCATGCTATGAAGCAGATAGATTGGTGGTTACTGAGAGGAGTCCAGTGAAAACGGACTCCTAAACTAGCAGGGGGAAAGCCAAGAACTAAACTGATTTGCATTGCAGAAATGCATAAAAAGCCAGGAATTAGCAGGACCAGGTTCCTCTGGAAATAGAAATAAAAGTAGGGGGAATGTTAAAAAAGGAATATTAGTTGAAAGATAATGAAGAAACAGCTAAATTTTATCTCTCACTCTATGCTGCTGATTGATTATCTACTCCCTGCCTCCCACAAAAGACTAGAGACTTTTTCTTTGTAGAGGGTAAAACAGAGGGTCTCTGATCTGAGGGTCATCAGTCACAGTTGAATGTGGAGTACTGTACCAAACATGGGAGAATGTGAGTGTGTGAGGCCTAAGTCCTCTTACCACAGTTGACTCCAAAATACTGGCAGTCAGGCCTAGACCTTCTAGGCAGGAGATTGGAAGATCCTTCTCTGGGGATCAGACCAGTCCATAAATAAAGCTAAAGATAACAATTCAGGGATTCCTTAACAAACAAATCAGCCATATCATTTCACACTAGAACTCAGAGTTGACATGCTCAAAGCTTTCAATCAGCTTTTAGTGTCCTACTCTTAAATATGAGCAAAAAAGCAATTGAGTACCAGAAAGTTGAAAAAATCATATAATAGAAAGATAAAAACCAAAATGAATAAATACAAGAAAGAAAGTTTGAGGAGATAGCAACTAGGCAAGGAGAAAAAAACTTAAATACAAGAGAAGATATTACGTTTATGAAACAATATGCTACATAAAAATAATATTCAGATAGCAAAAATTATTCTTTGTAATGAAAATCGTGGTAGCATAAATGAAAATCTCAACAGAAAGCTTGGAAGATCCAGTTGAGGAAATCTTTCAGAGAGTAGAGCAAAAAGAGCAAGAGCTAGGAAATTAGAGAGAAGGAAAAAAAAAATCCAGAGAACAAGTCCAAGAGGTCCAACAACTGAATATTAGGAGTTCCAGACAGAGGGAAATAAGAAAACAATTGAGAAGGAATTAAAAAGATGATTTACAAAAATTTCCCAGAACTGAAGCTCATGAGTTTTCAGATTGAAAGATCTCACTGAGTATATATGACCAGGGATGAAAAAAGATCATACCCAGGCACATGACCATGAATTTACGCTGGAGACAAAGAGAAGATCCTATACACTTCCAAAAAAAAAAAAAAAAAAAGGGAGGTCTCATACAAACGATCAAGAATCAGAATGTCTTTTGCTTTTTCAGAAGCAATACTGGAAGGCAGAAAGCAATGGTGAAATGGCCTCACAATCATGAAGGAAAATTATTTCCAACCTAGAATTCTATACTCAGTATGCATGTAGAGGGGGAAAAAAAAGACGTTTTCAGACATGCAAGGTCTCAGAAAATTTGTTTCCCTTATATATATCCTTTCTCATGAACTTAATGAAGGCTGTGTTCCATCAAAATGGGACATCTGTTGTAGGAGAGAAGTGAAAGGAATCTCCAAGATGTTTGTCAAGGGAGACCCTAGGATGATAGTTATGCAACAAGTCCAAGCTGGAGTAGGTCAGAGGCCCTCAGACAGAAATATTTAGGAAAATGAAATTAATAGTATACATTAATAAATTTAGGGCTTCCCTGGTGGCACAGTGGTTGAGAGTCCGCCTGCCAATGCAGGGGACACGGGTTCATACCCCGGTCCGGGAAGATCCCACATGCCGCGGAGCAGCTGGGCCCGTGAGCCATGGCCACTGAGCCTGTGCGCCCGGAGTCTGTGCTCCGCAATGGGAGAGGCCACAACAGTGAGAGGCCTGCGTACCGGAAAAATAAATAAATAAATAAATAAATTTAAACACCTGACAGTTTGACTGAATTAAGGATTAGAAAATTAACTAAACTTAAATGGAAATTATTAACTACAGAGAAAGCAAAACATTTTTCAAAAATGATCATAGTTGACTACTGTTCTGAAAACATATATACTCATAATAATATAAACACTATACACTTATCTAGTCAATATATTGTGATGATGAGGAATGGGAACTGACTGTGTGTGTATGTGTTTAATTGTGATGGAGTGAGGGAAGACAACAGAGAATACCTACAACTGAAAGAACATGATATAGCAATACAAGCATGTTATTTAAAGTATGGAGGTACATATGAAGAAAATCACCTACAGCTGAAAGTCGTTTTGTTTGGAAACAGTGGAAGGACTGAGGACTCTTCTGTTTTAAATATCTTGTAAAACTTGTTGATTTTTTTAAAAACAAGGACAGAAAATTAATTGATAATCACAGCATTTCAGAGATATTATTTAGGACACTGCAATAGTAATTATTATTATTTTTTACCATGCCTTGTACATAGTGAGTACTCTCAATTGTACTGAATCTTTTAAAATGTGTCAGAAGTTGTTGTAACAAGTCATTACTAGGCTGTAATATCCTTGAGATCAGGGATTATTTCTTATACATTTTTATAGTTCCCCCAGGACATAGTGTGGGATCATTTGCATTTTACTTGTATTAATGTGTAGGATTTTGCATGTTTTAGTCTCATGAAGAACTAAGTCAAATTCCTTCATATTCTTAGTTATAAACAATCCTGAGTTGAACATTTAACTTTACAAATAGATCTATTATTTTCAGTACTGTGAATCTAAGCTCTGCATTGCAATCAAGAAATCAAGCAACAAAAAAATTATTATGGGCAAGACAGATCACGTAGTTCTTTATTAACAATATCACATTCTCTGGGAAAAGAATCTGAGAGGTTGCTCAAGGTCACCCAGAGAAATAGGCAATACCATCTCTTCAAATCAAACTATTTGCCTAAGCCAAACTTTTGTGATAAACACACTTAGAGTAGGTGTGAGGGAAAAGTCAGAAGGGTTTATCCCACTTGAGATTAACAGGCAGTGTAGTTTCTCTTCAACTAAAGTGTTGATGGATAAAAGACAAAAACTGGTTTGTAAATTCAGCTTTCATTTTGTTGAAAGGGGATTAAAAATAGAAAGGAACTCTATTTAGGTTTAGACAGTGAAGACTGAGATATAGAAAGAACTTTCATAAAGGAGTGGGATTGAGATATTTTTTCCTACTGAAGAGTCCCAATTATGAAGCTGCCAGAATAAGTATCTTGCCTGCTTGCTTGTATTTCTGGTATCTTGATTAATCACATGGCTGTCCTACATCAGCAGTTTTTAATCTATAAATTAACAGCTCCAGAGAGTTAATATGAGATTATCCAGACACTATTTAAAGGGCCGGAGATCAAGGAAACAAAGGAGCCTCTTCATAGGGGGTATGTGAGTACTTTTCTAGTCCTTAGGTGCTTGGTAATTTCACAAAGTAGATACGGTATATTTGTCAAGCAAATCTCTTTCAACAGATTCTCCTCCTCTCCCTTTGTTCCCTCTCATTATAAATGGAGCTTATATTCTATACCTCCATTAGGGGGCAGTTATTTTAAGTAGAACAATTCTACTACTTTCTGTTTCCTGTATTAATGGTTGTTTCCTGTATACAATCTTATACCTTGGACATCTTAGGTTAAAAAAAAAAACAAACAACCCCACAGAAGAGCATCCCCAGGACTTCAGGGACTATAAATATAATTCAGAAAACTTAAAAAAAAAATGGCATTTAGGAAAGAGTAAGTGTAAGAAAACTGCATTAATAATTACCACTTAAAAATCTGCCATGCAGTGGGCTTCCCTGGTGGCGCAGTGGTTGACAGTCCGCCTGCTGATGCAGGAGACACGGGTTCGTGCCCCGGTCCCGGAAGATCCCACATGCCGCGGAGCAGCTGGGCCCGTGAGCCATGGCCGCTGAGCCTTCGCATCCGGAGCCTGTGCTCCGCAACGGGAGAGACCCGCGTACTGCAAAAAAAAAAAAAAAATCTGCCATGCAGGGCTTCTCAACAGTGGTTGAGAATCCGCCTGCCAATGCGGGGGACAGGAGTTCGAGCCCTGGTCCGGGAAGATCCCACACGCCACGGAGCAACTAAACCCATGCGCCACAACTACTGAAGCCCGCGCGCCTAGAGCCCGTGCTCTGCAACAAAAGAAGCCACTGCAATGAGAAGCCCGCGCACCGCCGTGAAGAGTAGACCCCGCTCGCTGCAACTAGAGAAAGCCCACGAGCAGCGACGAAGACCCAACGCAGCCAAAAATAAATAAATAAAATAAATACATTTATTTAAAAAAATCTGCCATGCAGAAGATAACCACAAACTAAAAAGGACTCATCTATTAGCTTCTATAATTTTAAATTGATTTTCAGAGATATATCTCCTACATAAAATCAAAGGAAGCACTCTGCATTTTTAGCACTAAATGCTGCAAGAGTAATTCAGTAATAACACTTTGCTATACTTAACACTGTTCTATACTTTTAAAAATGCTTTTTCTCATATATATTTTCAAATAGATAGTGCAGGTATTATTATCATTTATAGATTGGGGAAACTGACAGAATTTAAGTGATACCCTCAAGACTGCACAATTACACCATGAAGGGCAGGACCAGAATTCTTGGTCCATTGTTTTGTTGTTTACTATCAGTAAAAACTGTATCTTTGATTAACTACAGGCATTCCCATTTTATAGTTCAGTATATGAAGACAAGACAAAAAATCTCAATGGGTTTGTTCCAGGTTGTTCTGTAAGAGAAATGAAAAGCGGCAAAAAATATATGCGCACTGACTTGAAATCCTTTGCTCAAATCACTTGATCACAATAAACATAAGAGTGAAGGCCAAAGGGTTATACAGAGCTCATTGTCCATTACTCTTCTTAAGGTTTGTCCTCGATAAAATGTTTCCATTTAAATCCATTTCTTCTTGGCATACACTTATCTCCTCTAGAAATATTAAAAATAAAAGATAGGGCTTCCCTGGTGGCGCAGTGGTTGAGAGTCCGCCTGCCGATGCAGGGGACGCGGGTTCGTGCCCCGGTCTGGGAGGATCCCACGTGCCGCGGAGCGGCTGGGCCCGTGAGCCATGGCTACTGGGCCTGCGCGTCCGGAGCCTGTGCTCCGCAACGCGAGAGGCCACAGCAGTGAGAAGCCCACGTAATGCAAAAAAAAAAAAAAAAAAAAAAGAGAAAAAAATTTTCCTGGGTAAATAATGGAAAGGGAACAGTCCATTGTGGTGGACAAAAGTCAGAAGGATTAAATTTTTTACAACCTAAATATAGGATTATGTTTGTCACATAGTTGTAAAAGTTATAACAGGCATAAGCTATTTTGTGGCCAAGTAATTAAGATGGTATTACGGTAACATGCTGTTAATCTGACTTTTAAAACTTAATTTTAAATCAAAGAAACTACTATATACCAGAAAAACAGTTGCCTTAGTGTTCTTAAATAAATAATATTAGAGAATTAAAAATAATTTGGATTCTATAGTGGAAATTGGTCATGATTTGGGCCACCTGAACTGCTTTCCTATATTTAGAGAATTCCTCACTGTGTAAATCTTGGTGGTGAGCAAAGATACCTCCCATAATGGAAGTGGAAGATGTCAGATAATCACTTTCTCTCCCTCCCTTGCAACTAAGGTGAAGGCATGTGACCTAGGCTTTTCAATCAGACATCTACTGGACTTTTGACTCAGCCCTGAAGATACAAGCAACAGTCTCTCTCTCTCTCTCTCTCTCTTAACTTACTGACAGGAAACATTTCTGCAATCTACAGTTTCCAATGTAGAGATAGCCAAAGGGCAGACTGTGTGGTCTAGTGCCTGATGTCCATGGCGCTGGCTGCGGTGGGGGGTTGCGGGGGTTGGGTAGGGGCATACCATCTTCTCACAGTTTGCCTAGCACTTACCCAGTTTTAGCATGGAAAACTCTGAATCTCTGGAAACCATTCAGCCCCAGGAAAACCAGGACGGTTGGTTATTCTAGCCAACTTCCTCATCAGATCAGTTCTGTGGGTGGTTTATTCCTCCTGCTTAGCTTCAAGCCTAGTTTTTCAAGCCCTCCAGCAATTCTGTAAGCCACCCAATATCATTTTTAAAGATTATGGAAGTATAGGGCTTCCCTGGTGGCGCAGTGGTTGAGAGTCCGCCTGCCGATGCAGGGGACACGGGTTTGTGCCCCGGTCCGGGAAGATCCCACATGCCGCGGAGCGGCTGGGCCTGTGAGCCATGGCCGCTGAGCCTGCGCGTCAGGAGCCTGTGCTCCGCAACGGGAGAGGCCACAGCAGTGAGAGGCCCACGTACCGCAAAAAAAAAAAAAAAAAAAAAAAAAAGATTATAGAAGTATAACCCAATGTCCTTTTAATCCACTATTGATCTGCTTAAATCGGTGAGAGCTGGTCTCTATTACTGCTACCAAGATCCTTGACCGAAACAGACACTTTTGTGTGTCAGCAGTTTGGAAACCTGCATTTCACGTTGACCCTATGAATCATATTGATTTGATTTGGCTCATAAGGTTATTACAGACACTATTTGATGTTAGTGAAATTTTTTTTTTAACATTTTGAAAAGTGCTGCAAAAGCATCAATAATGATTATTCTTACTATATTTTTGAAATCCTGAGATGTTTCTGATGGTCGAGACTATTGCGCACCATTTTCCCTTGGTGATGAGATAAACAAACATTGACAGAAGTAAAGTTGCTGCCAGAAAATATTTGAATTTCCCTACTCCATCTCATCCCGTACCCCCAAATTTATGAATGTTTATTTCTCCAGATGAAGAATTTTTAAAGCCCCCCAAAATAGAAGCAAATGGTTACCTAAAAATATATCTGCTCATTTATTCATTTTTGGAGCATATATAAAAGTTCTTTGTCGTTTCTCCTGATAGACATCCCTCCTGAACATATGCACTTCTCATTCAGCTTCACCTTCAGGACATCTTCATACTCCTGCACTCTGATTTTTCATCCTTTGGAGAGAAAACCTTCAGTGAGGATACTTCTGTTCATAAAGTGGTCATTAAAATGTTATTATAGTGCTTACTTTGACAGCATATATGCTAAAATTGGAATGATACAGAGAAGATTAGCATGGCCCCTGTGTGAGGATGACATGCAAATTTGTGAAGCATTCCATATTTTTTAGACTTATCATAGTGACCATTTCAATATATATGAATACATATAATTACTATTTTGTACACCTGAAAGTAATATGATATTGTATATCAATTATACTTCAATTAAAATGTTATTACATAAACAGTACATCTTTATTAATGAAAAATAGAAGATACAAGAAGACAAATAGAATAGGCCTCCATAATTCTGTCACTGAGAACATTTTGGTATTTTTTTTTTGTAAGCATTCATGTCTACAGCTGTAGAATTTTTAAAAATTTGAGAGGTCAAACTATACATACTATTTCAGAACCTACTTTATTATTAGTATTATGAATTTCTTCCCATGTATATACATATATTTTAAATGACTGCACATTTTACAATGTATAGAAGTATCATCACATTCATTAATTAACTCTTGGACATTTTCAGCTTTGTAAACAATACTATTAAAATTATATATCTATCCTTGAACATTTTTCTGATTATTTCCCAAAAATAAATATTAGAAGTAGAATTTTTACATCAGTTGCTCTGCTCACTTTTGAGATTTTTCTTATATTTTTCCAAAGTGCTTCCCAGAAAAGTCATGGCTTTTATGCTCCCACTAGTCATCTGTGAGACTACATACTTCTACCCTCAACAACACTGAGCATTATCATTTTTAGAAATTTTTATTTATTTATTTTTGGCTGTGTTGGGTCTTCATTGCTGCGCGCAGGCTTTCTCTAGTTGCGGTGAGTGGGGGCTACTCTTGCAGTGTGCGGGCTTCTCATTGTGGTGCCTTCTCTTGCTGCAGAGCACAGGCTCTAGGCTCACGGGCTCAGTAGTTGTAGTGCACGGGCTTAGTTGCTCCGCCGGCACATGGGATCTTCCCAGACCAGGGCTCGAACCTGTGTCCCCTGCATTAGCAGGCTGATTCTTAACCACTGCATCACCAGGGATGTCCCTGAGCACTATCATTTTGGGGTGTTTTTTTTTTTTTTTTTTTTTTTTTTGCGGTACGCGGGCCTCTCACTGTTGTGGCCTCTCCCGTTGCGGAGCACAGGCTCCGGACGCGCAGGCTCAGCGGCCATGGCTCATGGGCCCAGCCGCTCCGCGGAATGTGGGATCTTCCCAGACCAGGGAACGAACCCGTGTTCCCTGCATCGGCAGGCGGACTCTCAACCACTGCGCCACCAGGGAAGCCCAGCACTATCATTTTTAAAAATTTTTGTTAATTTGATAAACAAAGAGATTATCTAATTTCTTCTTTTTAAAACTATCTGCTCCTATCAAGATGCCCATTTTCCTCAACGTGAATGTATGATATTAATCACTTCATTCTGTCATGAAATGCAAAGAAGTAAACTAAAATTCTGAAAATGTATCATCCCCTCCAAGAACTGTCATTATTTCTTTTGTCACCATCACCCAGTTATTTGATTTTCACAAATTACTTCCTCCCTGAAATAGGTTTCTAGTTGACTTTCACTCTTTGATTCCCTTCTCAAGTCCTTAGATTTTTAAAATTTATTTTCTCTTATCCTATGAAGTACACTATTTTAAGTACAGGCACTTAGGAGTTTATACCTTGTATAGGAAGAAGTCAAGCAGGTAGTACCAAAATGCAATTAACCTAATCCATTTTCTCTTTAGGTTAAAAGTATTGTCTCCCTTTCAAAAAGAACATCTTTTGTCTTTTTCTTCTATTTGAGGACCATATAAACTATTAAATAGTTACAATGCTGGTATTTGTCATAAGGTGGGAGTTTAGAGGAAGTATAATCAGTATCTTTGCAGCAGTATTTGCTGGCTGTTTCCCAACTACTTCACTGATTTTGCTGACCCTCACGTCCACTATTGCCTCAAAATCTATCATCACCCACTTCTAAAGCCTACCTGGTAGGCGTTGCTGGCTTCTGTCAATATCTGTCACACCAGAGAGGAGAATGGGCGAGAAACTCCTCAGGGGATCTTAGTTGGCTTCTATATGTTAGCTCTATTTTTAACTCTCTGCAATCAATGTTGATGACATTAGACATTTGCTTAATCTCAGTGCTGTCAGTCACCCTTTCTTTGGCTTATTCCTCTCACACCTTAGAGCCTTCGCCCAAACTACACCCTACGCTTAGAGTGACCATATGCTCTCTTTTTCTGGAGAGTCCCAATTTCAAATATTCTGTTGTATTGCCAAATCAGATGTCAGACCATATGCTTCATATTTTCTTTGGGGAAATATATTCACCTATCTATGCATCAGTTCCCTAAAAACTCTGCTCATCAGGATTTCTATTGGTTTTGCCAGACAGTTTATGGAAAATGTTATTAATCCAAAATGCAGCTCAGATGTCTTCTCCTATGGGAAGCATTCCTTTAGAGCCTTCCTTCCTTAGATGTCGCTCATATGTGCTCCCAGAGCTCTCTAGTCTTCCCTCTGTAGGGCACACCCCAAACCTCAGATTTCCCTCACCTACTCATTAGAATCACCTTCCTTGGTATATTTGGGAAAATGAAGGGTAAGAGGTGTTTCACCACATCTATTACGGATTTACCCACATACTCTCTGGTGCTCAGAAAGGCATTCTCTGTCCTATTAGAAAACACTCTTCATTTTTCTGCTGCTAATGGATTGTTTGAATCATAGATTAGAGCCCACAGCCTCTTTTCCCCTCCTGATAGTCTGTGGATCTGAGCATCTCCTAGCAGCAAATTTCCCCACCTTGCATGTTTTAATCTAGAATAATACCATGGAAAAGGCATGGGGGTTTCAGGTGCACTTTCTACTCTAAGTCCAGCTGCATAGTCTAGGATCTAGAAAGAACTTTGGTATTCTAAGGATTTAGGAGATAATCATCAGTTAAGGCACACATACACACATTGATCTCCCAAGGACAAATGTCAACTTCCAGAGCAGAGTTAAATAAAATTCTAGAAAATGCAAACTAATCCTATATGACCGAACGCAAATTAGAGGTTGATTAGGGCAGAGCTGGACAGGGAGAGGCAGGAGGGAGGGCTTAAAAAGCGGCAATGAGAAAACTTAGGGTGGGGCTTCCCTGGTGGTGCAGTGGTTTAGAATCCGCCTGCCAGTGCAGGGGATACGGGTTCGAGTCCTGGTCCAGGAAGATCCCACATGCCACGGAGCAACCAAGCCCGTGCGTCACAACTACTGAGCCTGCCCTCTAGAGACCGCATGCCACAACTACTGAAGGCTGCTCACCTAGAGCCTGTGCTCCGCAACAAGAGAAGCCACCGCAATGAGAAGCCCATGCACCTCAAAAAAGGGTAGCTTAGGGCTTCCCTGGTGGCGCAGTGGTTGAGAGTCTGCCTGCTGATGCAGGGGACACAGGTTCGTGCCCCGGTCTGGGAAGATCCCACATGCCACGGAGCGGCTGGGCCCGTGAGCCATGGATACTGGGCCTGCGCGTCCGGAGCCTATGCTCCACAATGGGAGAGGCCACAACAGTGAGAGGCCCGTGTACCGCAAAAAAAAAAAAGGGTAGCTTAGCGCCTGCTCGCCACAACTAGAGAAAGCCTGCGCACAGCAACGAAGACCCAACACAGCCAAAAATAAATAAATAAAATAAATAAATTTATTAAAAAAATATATATATATATTAAAAAAAAGAAAATTTGGGGTGATGGATATGTTCATTATTTTGATCATGGTAATAGTTTAACAGGTAATAGTTTTATATATACATATGTCAAGAGGTATCAAATTCTACACTTTAAATATATACAATTCATTCTACATCATTTCAATCTTAATAAACTTATTAAATTTTGGAGGAAAAAGAGTTAAAGGAGGCTGTCTCCATGCCCTCACAAAGGCCTAAAAGTCTTTCTTCCCCATAGGTGAAGGGTAAGGCATGTGGCTTTCAATTCAGGTAGCCAGGCTTGGGCCAGGTACCTGGCCTAGCCTTCTGATGATGCCCTGGATCTCTTTAGAGGAACTTTTTTGGGGCCAGCTGAGATTCTTCACTGTGACTTTAAGTGGAGCTGCCTCTTACTTCTCCTTCCTAGATCCTCATTTGCTATTCTGAAAGCAAAGATAAGAATGAATGGGTTGAGGCTTCTGGCCCCGTGCAGATGAGGAAAAAAATTTATCAATTGATTACACTGAATGGAGTCTATATACTTTAAGATTGAAATTGTTATTTTCATTTGTTTGATAAGCATTTACTGAGCACCCACTAAATGCAAGATGTTGTGGACATATTTATTGAGCAAGTTCCCCACACCTTGAATGTGGGCCTTGTGATATACTGTGACCAATACAACGTGGTAGAAGTAATACTGTGTGCCAGTTCTTAGCCTAGGCCTTAAGAGCCCTTGTATGCCTCTACTTTCATTCTTACAACCTTGACAGTCCATGGGCTGAGCCCAGGCTAGTCTGCCAGAGGATGAGAGACATATGGCTCGGCCCCCCACCCGCCCAGCTGACAGCTTGCTAAGCCCCAGAAGCAGGACCTTTTAGCTGCCAGGCTCTTGACTGCGGACGCGTGAATGAGTCAAACTGAACCAGAAGAGCTACACATGTAATCCGAGCCCAGATTGCTGACCCATAAAACAGTGAGTTAAAGAAATGGTTGTTTTAAGTCTTACACACACACACACACACACACACACACACACACACACACACACACACACACGCTTCCTATTCTTACTGTTAGTGCTTGAGTGACTTACTCAAATTATTTAACCTGATTGCGCCTCCGTTTCCTCATTTTAAAAATGACTATAAAACATACCTGGCTCATAGGATTGTTGTTGTTATTAAATGAGATAGCATTTATAAAGTGCCTTACCTAGTGCTGGACACATAGTATATATTCAGAATATGGTGGTAATGATTTTTTTCCTTTTTTTTTTTTTGGCAATGATTTTCCAAGTCAGGACCCATATCTTACTCATCTCAGGGTCTTCTTCATAAAAGGAACTCAGTAAATGTGACTATTTGGGGGAACTATAGTAAACTCAATGAGTATTCTGACTATAATCTTCTTACGATAGTACCATATATTTACCTAAAAGAAATCATCACCTCTATCACTGTGATTTTAAAAGCAAACAGACAACCAAAAAAAATCTTAGTTGTCTTCATTTCCTTGAAACTCAGGATTGATACTGAATTGCTCACTTTTTATCTTCTTGACCCTATCAGCAGCATTCAGTACCAGCTGATAATTGCTTTCTCCTTGAAACACTATCTTCATTTGGCTCCCACACTTAATCTGATTTCCCTTCTACTCCACCAGCCACTCATCTGCAGTTTCCTTTGAGAGTTCGTCCTTATCTCTTCAGCCTCTAAATGTTGAACTGCTCTAGGGATCAGTCCTTGGTTCTTTTCTCTTCTCCGTTTCTATTCCCTCTTGTGATGATCTCTTTTAGCCTATGGCTTTAAATATTGTCCCTATATACTGGCAATCCCAAATTTATATATCTCTTTCAGGCTTCTCTCCTGAACTTCAGTCTCATAAATCCAACTTTGTATATCTAAGTGCCTACTTGACATCTGTATTTGGTTATTTAATAGGCACCTGGAACTTTATGCATCCAAAAATTAGCTCCTGATTCTGTCCCCTTCTATTTCCTCCTAAAATTTTCCCTATCTCAGTATGCAACAACTCCATCTTTCTAGTCTTCTCTACTGTTAGAAGAACCTAAAATGCAATTCTCCTGGGATATTTCCCAATGTTCTGCTTCATATTACACATAGCAGCCAGGGGTGAGGAAGGGGAGATGAATTGTGACAGTTACAACAATTCTCAGAAGTCAATCTCAGCTTGAGCCCATTCGTGATCCTCTGCCTCTGCAGCAAAATTCCCCAGTCCTACTTTGCTTTTCCTTCTGGTCATTCTAGGTGTCAGGACAGATACTATGATAAACTGATTAGTTTTAAGGTGATATTTTCAACAAGGTTTGTGTCCTTAAAAATCTTCCTCTTTATTAGTGGGTTTCCCTGCTGGTATCTTGTAACAAGCCACTTTTCCTTGCTGAATTATTCCAAGATAATATGTACATATTAACAGAAACCTTCAGTGTCTTTAATTCGAAGCATAAACATTAGCCACCATAGCATGACCAGTTGAGAATATATTATCGGGCAAGATAGTTTTTGGTACCAGTCAAAAATATCGTACTTGGCCATCTATTTATATTTCTCATAAACAAATTCCCCCTCTCCATGGAGGCTAGTTCTGGCTCAAAAGTATCATTTTAACATTATTCTATCTTCTTTCCTTCTAAAGAGTTTCATATGCAAGGAGCCTAATTCTTTTTCTGGAAGAGTATTCCTGAATGAAATGTAGTCTCTTCCCTTTTTCATAGATTTATCTAGAGTCTGGAAGATTACTCAAAAGAGGGGTTAATCTGCATGGGTTGGCTTACATTGCATAAAATTTCAAAATTATTTTCCATCCACTTTCTTATCTAATTCCATTACTATCCTAATTCTAGTACTATTTTATCCCAATTGTATTACTATTATTACTATTGTATAGTTACCACCACTGCCTTTCATCCCTGCCATGAGCTGGGACCACATCCTTCCAAACCGATTATTTGTATAGCTTCCTAACAGATTATCTGACTCCCTATTCTTTGCTCTGATTCATTATGCATTTCTCTATTAAAGGAAACAAACCCCGATTATCGAATCTGGACTACTTTTTCTTCCTTTAATCCTTTCGCTTTTGCTTTGTATAAGACTTTACAATTTTCAAGGAGTTTTCATATTTATTATATTGCTTAATTCTTAAAGTATTATTGTAAAGTATTATTAATGCTCCTTTAACAGACAAGGCAGCAACACATGTAGAGAGTAACTATTAGTTAAGAAAATCACATGGGCAATGTATATCGGACCCGCAATTCAAACCCAGATCTTTTTTTAAATTATAGTTGATGTACAATATCTTATAAGTTACAGGTGTATTATATAATGATTCACAATTTTTAAAGGTTATACTTCATTTATAGTTATTATAAAATATTGGCTATATTCCCTGCATTGTACACATATTCCCAGATCTCCTTGTTCCAACTTGAGCATTTTTAAAAATAGAGACGCTTTTTTATTTGACCCAAACTGAATCATTCAAATTCTCCATACCAGGAAATTGGAAATGGTTTACAGAGCCTCTGATAAGTTATCGGGAACTAGTGCTAGGAGCTAGGGTGGGCTTTTTCCTATGTGCATGTTCTGGCGTTTACTTCTCGGAGGATCCAAACTGACACACCAGGGTGGAGAGAAAGAGAAAAGAAATAGACAAGAAAAATAGGAATGAAGGAAAGAATAACCTTGGTTCTTAATTTTCTGGTTCCTGGTTCCACACACTCTGTGTAACTATAGATTCAATTTATATCAACAGTATAATACTCATCATAAACTGCTTTATAGAATTATTTGTGTGTATGTCTCATCTGGCCTACTGTTGAGGAAACCTCTTGAGTGTAGAAAGTACAGCATATTAATTTTTTGTCCCCCCACTGAGCCAACACAAGGCAGTTATTCAAGTATTTGTAAGAGGATATACAATGAATGAATATACAAAGACCTTGACCCACACAGTTCTAAAAGGGACTGAGGCCTAAGGCACATCTGGATGTCAAAAGTGGAGCCATCTGTGATATACACCTAACTATTATCACAAAGTCAGTACCAATGGATTTTCCTATTGGCATATACTATGTTTGGAGTGAGATAATAAAATTACTGACCTAATAGCTATTTAAACTGTTGGTGCCTCAAGACAGACAGAGGTGAGATGAGTCAAAATGGTTAATAGCCTCCTAGATGCAAAGGGAAAAATTTAGCCCAGAATTTCCTAAACTGCGTTCAGTTCTGAGATAAGAAACAATAGCCATTTATTATAGAGCTTATGGTTGTATAGTGAAAATATTGATGATGACAGTAATATTGATTTCTGAATTTATTTAGTATTTGTATCAATAATTCCTGCACACAGAAACAATATTAACTCCAAATGTGACTGGCAATTATGGTTAAGAAGAATAATATTTTATCTATCTATCACTACACATATACATATGTCACTATGGTGAAACTACTTTAGAATTATTAAATTTTTATTACAATGGTTTTTTTTTTTTTTTTTTTTTTTTTGCGGTACACGGGCTCTCACTGCTGTGGCCTCTCCCGTTGTGGAGCACAGGCTCCGGACACGCAGGCTCAGCGGCCATGGCTCACGGGCCCAGCCGCTCCACGGCATGTGGGATCTTCCCAGACTGGGGCACGAACCCATGTCCCCTGCATCGGCAGGAGGACTCTCAACTACTGCACCACCAGGGAAGCCCAATGCATTTTTAATTAAAAAATTTTTTTTATTTCTTATTTTTTGGTCTTGCCACACAGCATGCAGGATCTCAGTTCCCCGACCAGGGATTGAACCTGCTCCCCTGCATTGGAATTGCGGAGTCTTAACCATTGGACTGCCGGGGAAGTCCCTAAAATGCATTTTTAAACATTATATGGCTAATATTTTTTAAACTCTTTCATGAGATGGTTTGTACTGTGAGCAGTCACAGCTCACACCCTCAACACGCTTGCCCTTCTCTCTCTTCTCTGCTGTAATACAACTTCCCACCTCCTCAGTGCCTGCACCTAATCAGCTAGAGAAAAAAAGTCATCGTGCTGACTGGACTCACTTTAAAATTATGGCCTCAAGTTTCCAGTGGATTCTCAGTGTTACACAGCCATTCTTTACATTTCCCTAGTCATTTGTCTCTCCCATTCTTCCAGATGATGCCATTCCCCTCAAGAATCTTCCTCCCTTCTCCCTCTCAGCTGATGACCTTGCTTTTTATTTCTGAGAAAAAAGCAGCAGTCGGAAGGCAACTTTCACAGCTTCTCACCACTAATTCCACCCACCTACTTGCATTTCACCTTCCCTCCTATTATGAAGGCTGAACTGTTCCTGTTTCTGTTTGAATCCAAACTCTCCTCTTGTGCTCTGGGTCCTACCTCCTTTTGCCCATTCAAGAACTTTGCTCTTAAAATTATCCCATCTCTTTCCTGTATCAATTTTTCCCTCCCTGTGGGATCATTAACACTAACATACAACTATATTTAATATCTCTTAATTAATAAAAGAAACCCTCTCGATCTCACAACTCTCTTTAGCCACTCCCCCATTTCTTTACTTCTCTTTACAGAAAAACTCAGAAAAAATTTTCATATGTGCTGTCCCATATCATTAACTCTCATTCTATCTTGAATTTACTCCAATTACATTTTTTCCCCTCACCATTTCACTGGTAATACTCTCATCAAATATACCTTTGCTCTCCATATCACTAAACCCAATGATAAAATCTTCTTCACTATGCTTCACCTTTTAGTAGTATTCAATGCAGTTGACCTTTTTGGAACACATTCTACTTTGGCTTCCAAGAAACTTCTCTCTCCTGGTTTTACCTGATCTCTAGATCCTTCATCACAGTGTACTTTTTTTGTTCCTCCTCATTATTTTGACAAGTAAATGTCAAAGTTGGAGCTCCCCCAAGGCTCAGTTCTCCTCTATCCTCATTTCCTAGGAGATCTAACCAGTTTTGTGGCTTTTCAAACTATATATATGACTTTTCCTCTTTCTTTTACTTCCTTTTCCTTCCCAAAGCCATTAGGTAGGATAGAGCAAGGCTGGCACTGGGTCTGAGTTGGGAAGAATCAGAGAGCTCAGAGAGGGGTTTGGGGGCCATATGTGAAAGGAGGTGCCTATATAGGAGGACTGTCTAGTATGGATAGTCATAGACTGATTGAAGTGAGGAGGGCATCCATGCAGAGGGGCAGCCTGACATGGGCTATTAGGGATCCACACAGAAAACTGGCCATGCATGAGGAGTCAAAGCCTCAGCAGTATGAGGAGGACATTCATATCGTAGGGGCAGACAGGAGTTGTTTTCAGAGCCTGAATGGGTGAAGAGGATATCTATATGGAAAAGGGAGTGGTGGTGACTCTGGAAGAGCTGTTACTTAACAGGGAGTTGATTACATAAATAAATACATTAAAAAGTTGGAACCAGGTTTCCCACTATCAGATAGAAAAAGAGAAAACTAGAATAAACATTGTGGTGTTGGATTATTATTGGAGGTATTTGTGTGAATTCATGATTATATATCCAGATAGATGATAGACAGATAGATAGATAGATAGACAGATATAAATAGATATAAAATAAATATAGATCTAAAAGTGTATATGTGTTTTTGTACCTCTATATTTCCTAGCTCTGTCCACTGAAAGGGCCTGGGAGTAACAACACCCCAATACAATTGAGCACGTCTATTCCCCAGATTTTGGCTTCTAAATACCATTCTCCACAACTGTAACCAGGCTTCTTGGAGAACTGGCTGATTCCAGTACTGGGGCAGCAAAAGTGCAAGATAAGCTTGGAACATCTTGCTGAGCCAGAAAGCAAAGTGCTCCAGGAATGATGGTGGTGGTGGTGGGGTGTATATCACAGAATCCAGCCTGAAAGGTCTCCATGGGCAAATCTGGTCCATTTTGAGCATTAAATTAAATATTGATGGAAATAGATTACAACCCGTTACATAAAATAAGAAATCACGAGTCAATATATGGAAAGCTTTGACTAAGAAAGAAGAGGAGGACTTTGAAGTAATATCCCTCAAAAGGCAGAGTTTTAGGGGTGAGTAAAGGTGGTTATATTTTATGCTGGTTAGAGAAAAAAGTAATAAGGTAATCATGCCAGATATACAAGTCTATTATATGCCTGCATGTTTTCTTTTCTTCTTTCTGTTTATCCACTTAGAAAAAAAGGAAAGTCTTTAGATAAGAGAAAGTTAAAATATGTAGAAGCAGCAACACATATATCAAGAAGGGCTTTTGATTCTTAAAGAGGTATTTGATTTTAAAGAGGGCCGCCAAATATGTATTCTGAAAGATTTTTTTACTCTGAGAGGAAGAATTTAGGATTTGTTAGAGGAAGGTTTCTTAGTTCTGAAAGTATTCATGGTGGAGTGGGGAAGAGGATGTAGGAATTCAAAGAAACTACTGATAAGTTACTGATCAGAGAGAAAAATACCAAATTTTACTTTGAATATAAGTGACCACTTTGTGATTATTATCACCAGCTTATATTCCTGTTGTTCTAATAAAGGATTTTATTTTTTAAAACATAATTTTTTGGAAAATATGCTAGTTTTCTCTTGGTTAAACAAGCGTCTGAAAAACCTGGCTCTTTGAATCCTGAAGCTGTAACAAATGTAACAGGAAGTTGCATAGGAAATTGTGACTGAAGCACTCCAATGCAACAGGTGTGATTTTTCAGAGTGAAGTACCAGACCACCAAGCAGAAATTTCAAACAAATTTCCACTGATTAGATGGTTCTTAAAAACCACAAGGGTCAGACAGCTGTATAGTGAGACTGCATTTGGGAAGAGGCGTTCTTTAGAGAAAGCCATGCTGTGCATCCTAAGCCCTCTCACAAAGGTAAAGGAGGAGAGGGTGCTTGCCCTTTCACCTCCAGCCTAGTGAGTGTGGAATCTTACAGGATTATTCAGAGAACCGTGGTGGGAAGGAAGGAGAATAAAGGACTGAGGTCTGACTCCCCCCCACCCCGCCCCGGGAAAATCTAGATGGCCAGAAAGAGATGGCCTGGCAGGCTCTTTATTATGGGAGAAGCTATACCCAATAGTACTGGGACCAGTAAGCTCTCTTAGAGTTTGTCAGGACAAAGGATGCATAAAGCTTCCCACAGAGCAGATGTGGGCCATGCAAGGGAGAAAGAATCAGTCCAGAGATCTTTTTGACTACTGTCCAAGAAGAACTGACTAAAACGTCAGTTGGGCTCTAACAGAAAGAACAGAATGGTGTGGATGTCCAAGAAACCTGAGGATAAGGGAAAAGTGGCAGCAAGAGGAATAGAATATATCCCAGTGTCAGGAGTTATTGGAGGAGCTGTGGCTTGATTGGTCAAGCATGTGAACCCCTGAAGACAAATAATCAGTTTTAAACATCTGTGAGTCCCAAAGAATACAAAGTCATCTTACTATAATGCCAGCCAATTAAGACATTTCTGCTCCCTTTTCCCTATTCGTTCCCTCTACTCCAACCCAGAGAGTCAGTAACAGCAGCTACTGAGTAGGGAAGAAAGCAAGTAGGAAAGAGAGAAGCAGCTGACCACATTCCGTTTCTCTAAGGCTTTCCTTTCTAAGTGTCAAATTGAGGCTGAATTTTGTGATTTAAAGTGATTGTAAGATAAGTGAGCAGAAAAATCACGAGACTTGCTGGAATTTTCTTCTTAGTGGCAGAGGGTAAAAATCAGCCCTCTGAATTAATTTCAAGAGAACAGTTCTGTTTTGACTATATCTCACAAGTCACACTAGCTCAATGTAATGAGTACACAGATTTTCCACTGTACGGTTAGTGGAAACCTTTCAGAACTCGCAGGTTCAGGTTTTAGGAGGAAATAAGCACTGCAAACCCAAATGTATAAAATAAAAAATTTACAATTCCTGTATTAGTTTTATTCACCAGTCACTACAGTAGAATCCTGAAAAAAATGAATATAGAATATTCAAACCTTATGGAAAAATAAATGTAAAATTTGAATGAGAAAATTCAACTTCCCTAAGGCAGAGAGAAAATTCAGTGTACTTTCAGTAAAAAGAATATCAAACTCAAATCAACATAAAACATGCATTTTAGCCATGGTTATTAAGACAAAATAATTACTGAAATTCTCATCCAACCTTCCTGTATCAGCTATCCTAGGTATAATGGGTCTAAATAAAGAATTTCAATTTTAAAGGAATTACAGTATTATGAAAATATTTTAACTATTCTAAAATCATGTGAATCAATGAAGGAGTATGACCTTAAAATAAGGTTTAAGTATTGTAGCAGTGGTTAGATTTAGGATCAGCTGCAGTGAGTAAAATCAAAAATAAAAAAATAATAATGGATTAAAAATACAAGGTTTCATTCTGTATAAATGAAGTTTGGAAGTTGGTGTTCCAGGTGGGTTGGGGGTTCTACAAAGTCATCAGTTCATCACACCTTCCAGTTCATCTAAACTGCTCCCAGTTCATTACTTCACCATTCCTATGGTGTGCATTTGTACTCTTGTTCAAGATGATTGCTAGATTCAACGACCACATCTATGTTCAAGGGAGCAGGAGGAATGAAAGGAGAGGAGCCCATTCCTTTTCTTTGAAGATAATTTCTCAGTTACTTCTTTTTTGCCAGAGTACATAGCTGCAAGGGAGTCCAGGAATTGTAATCTTTTAACTATGCACATTCTAATCTTGAATAAATTTGGGATTTTGTTATTAAGGTGGAAAGAGAAAATGAATGTTGAGGCAAGAAGTTAGGAGTCACTGGCATAGAGACAAATATATTTCTTCTAATAAAGTAGCTAGGTCAAGCATTGATTGCTGATAAATTAGCATTATTGATAGAGATCCTTAATTGTATTGTTGATACAATTTTTTAAAAATGCTTGCTTTCTCTATGCAGAGAACATTTCTGTTGCTTGCAACCAAAGAAAGTAATTTATGATAAATTATCAGCAAACTCAGTAATTTGTTATATTACTTAAGTTCTCTCTTTCATTGAGAAGAGAAACATTTCCAAGACAAATGTATGAATGCATTTTCAATTTTGCATACAATAAACATCTACTAATTGTTTGGGTACTAGGGAAAAGAAAGACATGATTTTTGTCTTCAAAGAGATAAAATCTAGTGGAGATAGATAGTCATGAAAAAATTTAAAGGTAAGAAAGTGTTATAGGTGCTGTTAGGAAGTATGTACCAGGTGTTGTGGGGATACAGAAGAGAGAGATATTAGTTCTACAAAAGAGATTGAAGGGTATGTATCCAAAGTAAAGCACAAAGTGACAGTGAAATTAAATTTAAAATTATTATGCAATTTTAAATATACCAAATGGCATAGAGAATAACATAATGAACATCACTCACTCTCCATTTATCTTATGAAATAAGATATTATGAATATAATCGCAGGATATACTTTTTATGAAAAATATTCCTCAACTTTGGTATGAAGTTTGAAATTATTAGCAATGATGTATATAGGTATAAATATCATAAACAAATGATCTTCCACTAGAGGTTGTTATTGTCATCAAATCAAAGTGTAAAGAGTAGTGAGAATCTTCCTGAAATTGAAGAAGTATTAGAGGAATGTGTTGGGAATCTTTTAATATATTCTAAAGCAACAGTGTCATTTGATAATTCTCAATTAATTTAATGTTAGACTCTCATAGAACTTTGACATAAATCTTTTTTTTTTCAAATTTGCAGCTTATTTTTTAACATGGCAAAGGGAAAAGGGACTAAAAGAATGTCTTGGGGGAGGGGTGGGAGGTGGTGGAGAGGGTGGATTTCCCATGAAAGTATTTGTAATTTTTGAAGTTGCTTAGAACATATGTATTTAAGGAATAAATACAAAACACATGTATTTAAGGAATATTTCTGGGACTTCCCTGGTAGTCCAGTGGTTAGGACTCCATGCTTCCACTGCAGGGGGCACGGGTTCAATCCCTGGTTGGGGAACTAGGATCCCACGTGCCACATGGCCAAAAAAAAAAAAAAAAAAAGGAATATTTCTTATATGTCCAAAATCTAAATTCTAGTCCTCTGGCAAGTACTTCAAGGGAACTTGGGGTCACTGCCAAAGCTATGTTTGCATGCCTCGGGTCAGGAGTTCATCAGGGTGCAAGAACTCTGCTAAAATGTCTGAGATCACATCAACACAGAGGCAGGCTCCCCTCTTTGTATTGTTTCTTTACACTGTTAAAAAATAGAGTTCCTTTTCAATAGTTTCTTTATATTGTTAAAAAGGAGTTTTTTTAAAAAAATTGTTAAAAAATTAATCAAATTCAGAATAAAATGGCAAAGTCAAAAGTTGGCTGACGAAGACTCTCTACCTTTCCAAAAATATAAACATGCTAGATAATAATGTAAAAAATTGAAAAAAATATACATTGACAATTTCAATATTTTGAAATCAAGAAAGGGGAAATTGCCAGGTTCTAGAAAAAGGAAAACAGAAAAATGGAGTATTAGAGGGAGCTGAAGCCAAGTACATGCTGAAGCCCAATGGCTCACGTGGATACTGGAACTGGAAGCATGTTGTGAGACTGGAAGACTAAAAAGCAACGGCTATTGATACATGAACAGCGAGGATGAATCTCAGAATAATTCCACTGAGCGAAAGAAGCAACACCGAAAAGAATACCTATTGTGTGATTCTATTTATAGAAAACTCTAGAACATGCAAACGAATCTAGAATGACAGCAGATCAGTGGTTGCCTGAGGATGGGGGAATCAGAGAGAGAACTTACAAAGAGGCACAAGGAAACTTTTTTGGGAGATAAATACGTTTGTTGTCCTAACTGTCGTGATGGTTTCACAGGTGTATACATATGTCAAAACTTGTCAAATTGTTTACTTTACATATGTAGAGTTCATTGTATGGCAGTTATACTGCATGAAGCTGTTAAAAAACAAACAAACAAAATGAAGATTCAAGGAATTGAAGCATATCCTCCTTCCTATTTTTATTTATGCAATATATTTGTTGAAGGAACTTGGTGGTTTGTCCCGTAGAGTTTCCAACATTCTGGATTTTATTGATTGCAAAAAAAAATAATCCTTACCTTTTAGAACTATATAATGAAATATATGTTTATCTTTTTTTTTATAGGTGAAATCCATGTGAGGGGTAGGGAAGAGGAGATTGGCCATATGGTGATAATTGTTCAAGCTGAATGATTGGCACATGAAGACATTATACTATTCTCTCTACTTTTTGTGTGCTTAAACACTTTTTGTAATAAAAAGTTAAAAATAAAATAAGTCCCAAGTCTCATCCCAGAGTTACTGAATCTCTTCGGGGTTAAGTATAGAAGTCTGCATTTAAAAAATAAACTCCCAAGGTGATTTTGTTATACATTAATGAGGATCACTGCCCCAGACCAAGAAAAGGACTCTGATAGTGAAGTGAATTTCAGACTCCTGCCACAAGGTATGGGAATAGTTTTTGGTAGGTGTCCTTTTCATTTCTTATCGAATCACAAAAGTAATACATCAGCGCTTCTTCTTCAGAGAGATATTTATGGCTCTGCTTGCCTCTTCTACTGCTGAGGAAATTTTCTGATCCTTATATACGTATTGTTTGATTTTGTTCCTATTCACTCTTAAAAGGGTGATTATAATATTGGTTTGATTTATCATATAGGCTTAGTATGATTTGCCTGAATTACTCTGTATTTCAGCCCTGCATAGAACTGTGAAATATAAGAATTTATCTTCTATATCTGTAGTTTCTTCTATTACATCTTTGCTCTGTGATTCCTTCCTTCCTCAGGTTCCCATTGTCTCTTTTTCTATCTTCCCACTAGTAAAAAAACCACTCAAAAACCATATGATAAACTCATTTATACAAGATTCCTGATTAGAGTCATGAAGTGCTCTTCTCAGGGTAAGTTGATTTAAATAGGGCATAGGACTGAAGTCAAAGTTTTAAAAAAGGTATAGTGAAGGATTCTAAGGTATAAGGTAACCTAGTCAGGGAAGGATTTTGGGGTGATGGTGGTGAAGTTCCTTTCAAGACCCTGTAAAATTTTATCATGTAGGTTGTTACCTATTCATTCCATTGGAAGTGTATCCTTAGAAGAGTCAAATAATGCAACTACAGCCTTTTCTTCTGTAACATGCATGGAAAATTTAGCTTTGGCTGCAAGTAATAAAAAGCCAAATTCGAACTTTCTTAAGTAGCTAAGAAAATTTATTGGCTCAGGGAAGTTACTAAATCCAGAAGAAGGTGGTAGGTTTCAATCTGGGTTCTAGCTCTTGCACCATGTGTCAGCTTTATCCGCAGGCTGGCTGCCCTCATGGTAGCAAAGTGGCTACAATAACTATGGGACTCACATGCATCCATCACACCAGGCAGAGAGAGACAGAGAGAGAGAGAGAGACAGAGACAGAGAGAGACAGACAGAGACAGAGACAGAGAGAGACAGAGAGATAGAGAGAGAGAGGACTTTTCTTCTCCCAACAAACACAAGATCTGGCCTTCCTTATGACTGGACCAATTTAGACTTGTGTTAGTGTCTATCACTGACAGAGTCAGGTGAGGACCTGATTAGGCTGATTATGTACCTCAGTTAGGGTCTACACTTGGAGCTGGAGCTGGGCCTGTTCCCATTCAAATCATTAGCTAACTTACAATTGCAGAGGGGTGGAAATGCACACTTGGGTGGGAGTCAACCAATAGTGCACATTATAAATGCAATATAATAATATTCCACTCCATTAAATACCATAGTTTAAATTCTAATGTTTTTGTTCACCGTTGAACTTGTTTCCAGTTTTTGATACAGTATTATATTTTAAATTGGGAATTGCAGACCCACATGAAGGAAACAGAGCAGTGTAAGGTACAATAAGGAATGTAAAGACTTTGGAAAAGAGACAAAGCATGTCCTGTAGCTTACTGTCGTCATGTGAAAATGTAAGCCCACTGTTTCCAAATCTTCCACTTTTTAAAAAGAACCCCGAAAAGCATGTGAAGTCTTCTGGCTTTTAACTTTGGCTAATTTTTTAAGCACCATGCAGGCCAAACAAAATGCATTTGTGGGTTAGATCTGGACCTAGGCCACCAGTTTCTGTCATGTTATGAATCATGTTAGAACATTTTATAACACCTCCCCTCAAAGTAAGAGCTTCAGTCCTTTCATGGACCAGGGCTGCTAGTGTATGCTTAATACTAAGAAAGCCATAGTGGGGAGAGAAGTGAGCATCACACATTATAGAAAGAATGCTTTGTTATTAGTTCTTTGGCATGTACTTAGAACTGTTTTTCTGGTAGTGAGGATGAGTTTGTACCAAATCACCTTCACTCTCTCTTATCTAGGTTCTCTTGTGACTTGTCTCTTATCTAGGTTCTCTTGTGACATCTCTTATCCAAGTTCTATTGTGAGGAACAGCTTGGTTTTACAGAATGACCCCTGGTGATTAGAGGTGTAACATGTGGTCATGGGACAGAGTTCTTTTCCTTGTAGCAAGCTGGCACATCAATGATCCTATAATAGTGACTTGGCTGTTATGTTCCACTTTAATAGGAGAATTAACTGGCAACAGCCAATGGTGGACACTGTTATTGCTGCCGAAGGCATATGGTAATGAATTTGGGAACACTAAACTTATTTTGGACTTGTGATTTAAAAATTTTATTTCCTTTTTTGGGGGCTGTTTCTTATTGAATGCAGCTAATTATCACAGTGTTGCCATTTTTGTCAGAAAGCTTTTTTCTGGTTAGCAGATATCAGAAGGCAGAAACTCTTTTTCATCTATTGACTTTCTTATGGTGTCCAGTGTAACTTTACTAGTATTTCGTTTAGTAGAGGCTAAGTACATAGTTGTTGGCTTATTTATTAATAGATATAGATGTTTTGAGTTATATTTAACTTTATTAAACATCAAAAGACCAGCATTTATTGGGTCAGGCCCAGAGCTAGGTAGTCTCTTGGGTTACAGAGCTTAAAGAAGCCCAGCAGGTAGGGGAAACACAAAACAGTTGCAACACTCTTAATATGTCCCAACATCTACAAACATTTAAATTAGGAAAAAGGCATGGTGGAGGGCGCAGTGTGTGTGTGTGTGTGTGTGTGTGTGTGTGTGTGTGTGTAGAACTTGAGAGGGCTCTTTGGACAAATGTCATATTTCTCAGGTAGCTTTTGGATCTAGGTGGGGAAATGAGTGCAGGGGAATTGAGGTAGGACAGAGGGAGAATTTTAAACTAAAGAAGTCACTCTAGATCAGAAATCATTGGACATACACTTAACTCTTGCTGCAATATATTCACTTATTCATACAATAACATTTATGGAGTACTTTCTATGAGTCAGACACTATGCTAGGCATGGTGGAAGATAAAAATGAATGAAGCAGGGCCTCAAAGATTCTCTAGTGGGATAAAGTATTGCACAGATTTACCCAGGTAAGGGTGAATATATTCGGCGCCACAAACCTATAGAAACAACGTGCTAAGGAAATACAGAAAATTTCCTGGTCATTTTTGCCTGCAGTATCTGGGAAGGAGGATATCCACAGTTGACGGATCAGTACAATATTAGTAGATGAAAAAGAGTTAGCTTATTTTATCTCTACTAGTTTGTTCCCCCCAATTTATGACCCCAAAGGATAAAAAGGTGCAAATGAGGGTACGTTTTCTTCATAAATACGTAAGAGTGCTTCCTGTTCATTGCGCGCAGGTTATTTTCCTCTTCAATCTCCCCTGAGTCGCACAGAACGAACCGGCAAGGGAGCACTTCGTAAGTACACAAGACACCTTGAAAGAGGCACAGAAAAGAGTAACTGGCGAGAAATATTAGTATTCTTTAAAAGGTGACTTCCCTGAGGATTACTGGACATTATTAAGAATGAAAATATATGTAAGCCAGGTTTATGAGCAAGAACACAATCGCCCCAAACTCAGCATTATCTAAGAGCTCGGTAACCGCCGGGCAGGGCTTCAGCCCGACTCGCTCGGGGCTCGGGGACGGCCTCAGCTAGCCCGCGCGGGCTGGCTCACGGCGCGGTTACCCTCCGGGAGGTTCTGAAGCGCCCCGAGCGCCTCTAGCCCCTCCGCGGGTCCCTACTCGTAGCAAGCCAGGTCGGCCGGGTTTTCACTCGCTGGCCCTAACCCAACCACGGCCAGGTGGGGACGTGTACACGCCTGCGCGCCCGCCGCCCAGGGCAGAGAAGGCGCCTCCGCCCTCAGGAGCGCGCACGCCGCGCCGAGGGGCCCGGACGCGCGCGCTCCCGACTCGCCACCGCCTCCTCCTCCTCCCCGGCCCGCCCCCTCCCTCGCTTCTTCCTGCCGGGCGGTCCTCCTCCACTCAGCTCTCCGCTCCCTCCGCCCTGCTCCCTCCGCCCTCCCAGGGCTCTGGCGGCGGCGGAGTGAACGGGACGGGCCCGGTCGCAGAGCGCAGGGCGGCGGGTGGGACCCGGGCGCCTGGCAGAGTTGTTCCGGCCCTGCCCGCGGAGACGTGAGGAGGTGAGGCGAGGGCGGCCTCCTAGGGGCCGGCGGGCAGACAAGAGACCCGGAGCCGGGCTGGGGGTGCTGGCTTCGGGACGAGCCGGGGAGGGTAGCGGTGGGGGCCAGGCCCGGGACGGGATGCGAGAGGACCTCGGGAGGAAGGCTCGGGGAGGGTTCGGGACTGTCGGTGGCTTCCCGGACATCGCGGTTCTCCCGGGCGGCGGCTCTTCGCGGCCCGGGCGGGCGGGCTGTCGGGGTCGGCGCCCCTCACCTGGGGGCGGGGTTGGTGACTTGGGAGTTCGTTTCCAGCTGTGCCCTCCTGACATCGCCGCCGCCTCCGCCGCTGCCGCCCGCTGCTTCGCCGTGCCTGCTGCCGGGTTCTCAGTCCCAGCAGCCCCACGTCCGGGGGGCGTGTGGTTAGGTTATTTTCTTACCCACATTCAGGCATCTGTTCGTGACCGCGTCTTGCCCTCGCGCTCCCCCTGTCTCCGCCCGGGTCTTTGCTCCTCTGCTGCTGTTGATGCTTGTGGTTTTGCTGGATGGGATAGGCTGCGTCCTGGGCAGATCTCTACTTGCAAGAAATGCCCCGCTTCAAAGTTGACGCCTGGCCATGCCAAACAACCCCCGTCCAGGTTGTGGGTGCTCAGTGTCCTGATAACTGAGTCAAAGTTTCTGAGACTGGGCTAGTAGTTTACACTGGTCGCCAACGGTGCAGGACTGGGCAGTGCGTCAGCATGTGGAAAGGGGCCACTGGCCAGCGGTAGGTGTCCGGGTGCTAGGGGACTGGACCGACAGGGTTTGTTTCTGATCCCAGGGCAGTGTGTCCAGGTGCTTGTGTATTCTCCTTATACTTCTCAGGATCATCATAGAAAATGTACCAAAATTCACCTGGTCACTTGCAGAACTGAGGGTTTCATGTAAGTGATAAGAATTGTCAACCTCATTATGCTAACGGTAAGGAGAACTTTTGCTTGCCTGACAGGTTTCAGCGCTGACTGGAAACTGATTTCAGGGTCTGCATTTTTGGTACAGGAGGGTTTAGGGATTTAAAAAATACATTTAAATTATCTTGTACATGGTGGGAGGTTAGTAGTTGCTTCTTAACGATTCTGACAACACAATATCGTGAAAACCTTCTGACTTTTCTCATAATAGTGTTTATATGTGGCTTCTGCTGCACTTCTGTAGAATATCCAGTAGTATGATGTCAGAAGATACAAACATGAAGTTTGCTTGTGGTCAAATTGGAAGTGGATTTTGTGCATGGAAAATATTGGTCCACAAGTTGCTCCTACTGGAAAACTGGCCTGTGATTCGTTATCTCAACAAAGTTCCATGTGAAACTGACAACGAAATTACAAAGGAGAAAGACCAGATGAATTTAATGTATGCATTATCTTCAAATTGTATTAAATGCTCGCTTGGTAGGGGAGTTAGTTGAGACTGAGTTAGACTGATGTCTCTATTAAATCAGGTCAAAATGTGCCCTGGGGCTTCCCTGGTGGCGCAGTGGTTGAGAGTCCGCCTGCCGATGCAGGGGACGCGGGTTCGTGCCCCGGTCCGGGAAGATCCCACATGCCGCGGAGCGGCTGGGCCTGTGAGCCATGGCCGCTGAGCCTGCGCGTCCGGAGGGTGTGCTCCGCAACGGGAGGGGCCACAGCAGTGAGAGGCCCGCGTACCGCAAAAAAAAAAAAAAAAAAAAAAAAAAAAAAAATGTGCCCTGGTATTATGTATTAACAAGTCATCTGGAGAGAAGTGGATGTAGTCTTTATAGGTGAATGTACTATATAGCCTACATTGTATTCTAGAAAGCTGGAAACAAGGTAGTAGGTCCCAGTACACTGGGACATGTAGTGAATATACCAACCAACATAAAAAAGGTATAACTGTAAGTGTATAACTTTTTTTTTTGGCCTGAGTTATTTTATGGGAATTTTTATACATTACAATTGTGATGTTCTGAGAATTTTTGTTCTTTTGCTAATTGTTTCATGATTCAGATCATTTTCTTTTCACTCTAGTAGTTTTTATGGTGTTTTTTAATTTGAATAACAGAATTTTATTGAGTATGTGAAACAGAAGTTTCTATGTTTATCAGCTCACCAATTCTAAATTTGTGACTTCTAAAAACTTATAATTAAAATTTTCTTTGCCTTAACCCAAAGTTGAACTCGTTCAATTACCGTATATTGAACTCAGATGATACAGCATTACAGCTGATAGTCCTTTTATCCATTCTTTTGGAGTAGTCAAAAGAAGGAATTCTCTTGTGCCAAGTAAAAATATTATGAGTTGGAGATAGCCAGGTTTCTAGAGATTAGCTTTGAAGAGAGTAGTAGATAAGTAGCAAAACTTTCTTGTATTGAGGGTGTAGAACTGGGTCTGCATTCTAGCCTACTATTGTCTTGAAGTGGTGTAGGGATGATTATGGATGGTTAGAGGGTGCTTGGAGAATGACATAGATACTGTAGGCTATGGGATTGCCAGGCACAGAGGTTTTTTGCTATGTCTCACAAGTTTTAATGAGTTGCTACATGTGTATAGCTCTTGCTTTATATAAATAGGTCAGCCGGTGGGTCTGAGCATGACCAGCAGCCCAAGGCTACTCCAGCCTCTGGTACTGCAAGGACAGCTCTGGAATTTCTTATAGAGATAGTCTTATGAGCATTTGGCACCACAGATAGTGGAGGTGAAGAAAATCGAGCCTTGAGCCTGAGGTACGGTAAAACATACTCAGTTTTTTTCTTTTTTTAAATATTTATTTATTTATTTATTTGGTTGTGCCGGGTCTTAGTTGCGGCTTGCGGGCTCCTTAGTTGTGGCATGTGAACTCTTAGTTGCGGCATGCATGTGGGATCTAGTTCCCTGGCCAGGGATGGAACCTGGGCCCCCTGCATTGGGAGTGCAGAGTCTTATCCACTGGACCACCAGGGAAGTCCCAAAACATACTCAGGTTTTAAGGAGAGGTTTAATATTGTGAGCATGGAGAAAGACATTGCTTGACCTGACTCTTGGCTTTTCAGAGTGGTTAATAATTTTCACTTTATGATCAATATTTGAAATTAGGTATAAGTACCTGACCCTCAGTGGACCCTAATAAGGAATAGTTAATGGAATTAAGCAGAACTTGTATCTCAACATTTCTCTTTTTCATACTTCATTTACTTTCCATACTGCACTCATTCAACAGATAGGATGCCATACTTGAGTATTCCAAGTTTGTGCTCTTGCTAACTTCTTTTTGTCATCTTTTGGTGTTTTTTGGTGTAATTTTTGGGATTTTCCTGGGAAACTTATAGGCATATATTCAGTTGATTTGGAGTTAGATTTGGGCTAAGATTATTAGCCCACTTGAAATTCTGAGCCTTCTTGTTTTCTAAATAACCTTAAAAATAGAAAACACAATTCTTTATAAACACTCATGAAAAATCTGGCTACAGACTGTGTTGTTGTGATAGACATAGTACAGCCAAAAATATATTCAAGAAACTTCCCTTCTCACCCAGTTTAGTAAGCTTAAATAAGAAGAAAATAAAGTATATTTTTTCAATAAAAGCCTGGTTTTCCCAGAATATCAAGTCTAACAACTGTTTGCTGTACTATTTTCCCTCTTGCCTCTTCTAAGTTCAACAAGTACTACATGTCTCTAGCCCATGGCAAAAACTTAATTTTAGTAGTAGGGGATTCTCAGTGCAGGCTTGTGCTGGAGAATTTGACAGGGAAACACCAGGTATGGAAATTTACTTTTTTTTTTTTTACAGCACTGGTTTTCTCTGTACCCAGGTTCTTAGTGGAGTGGGGGAATGGGCACATATCACAATTACATGGCCCTTTTTTCATACTGTATTTCCTTTTCCTCTCCTTCTCTTTCTCCTAACCCTTTGCTAAATGAGCCATTGCTACTAGTAGGGTGTTGTAGCCCTCGGTTGTAACTGAACAAAGGCTGAGAACCTTGGCCTTTTGCTAGTACTTCCTAAGCCAAATTTCCACTCCCTGTAATTTGCCTTCTGGCGGTATCAATAGGCACCTCTGTTACTCTCATTTTTGAAGAGACATATCAATTTTGGTGGTGAAGAGATTACATATGTAACTAAGAGTGAGATTTATTGCATTGTGTAGCATACATGGAAGAGAGACTAGGAGATTGCTTAGCTGAACATTTATGAACTGTTTTGACTGTGGCTCACAGTAAGAAATACATCTTATACCCTGATTCAAAACACACACACACACACACACACACACACACACACACACTCACACACACGATTGAAAGAAAAGTTTGGTGAAACAATACTTATCTTTTCAGGACCTTGCTGGAGCTGTCTCATCAGTTGGCTTGTAAGAGCAATCCTGCCTCTCTTCCCACGGAACTCCATGTGTAGCTTGAAATTGGCCCTGGTGGGAGATTTACACCAGGGACACCTGTAAATGTTACAGTTCAGAGCTTTTCTCTCTCCTTTGGATAGCCAGTTAAACATTTACAGCATACCACAGCACTGCCTACAACACACTTTGGTATTTTCTATTCTATTTCATTTTATTAAAAAATGCTGGGTTTTGACACCCAAATTGATTTTACAGCCAGATAATGGATAACAGTTTATAGTTAAAAACTGGTTTAGTTCACCCTCTTCACTTGGTGGATGAACACACTAAAAGATTGAAGTTCAAGGTCACATAGCTAGTCATTAGCGAAGCCAGGTCTGGGGACTCCTAATCTGGAGTTGTTTCTAGTGGACTTATCTCTTTTCCTAACCCAAGCCATTCATGTAGCTCAATTAGAGTGTTTAATATATGTAAGACATTGTGTTAAGCAGTTTGAATAGAGATGAATAAGGCATGAACCTTGACCGTGAGGCTTACGTGGGGGATTAAATATGGAAACAAAGATAATGTAAGGCAGAAAGTAATGTGTGCTAAAGAGATAAAGATAAGGCAGTACAAGTTAGAGAGAGGAGGGAGAGATTACTTTTAGTTGTAAGGATATGGGAAGAGGTGACATTTAAACCATGCTTTGAAGAATGGGTAGGATTTGGACATGTGGAAATAGGACAAATAGTATATAGAGAAAGGCCTTTCTGGGCCAGAGGCCAGGTTGATCAAAGGTATGGAGGGAAAGAGCTAGGCAAGAAAGAGTCAGTACCAGATGGTGAAGAGCCTTGAAGGCCAGTTTTCCTTTCTGCTTTTCAACTCGTCTTTCATTTTTGTCTCTGGAGTCATCTAGTACTTCTTAATGTTAAATAAGCTTTGTATGCTGTGCTCCTGATTAGACTATGACCCAGAGAACACTTAAGTATCCTTAGAGTAAAAGCTGAGGGAAAAATTATTAGTGTAAGAGAAACAACCTTGAGTTTATCAATCCTAAAACTGTTGGAAAGAAAGGGAAAATATTTTCTTTGTAAGGAGATGCCATTATTTTTTGTTTGGCCAAATAGACAGCATCAAATTGGCTGTAGCAGTACAGGAAGCAGTTGTGAAAGTCTTTTCAAAGCGTCTTTAAAAATGTGCTTTCTAAATGACTGGATCTTAATTTTTGGAGGCAGGTTTGGTTTAGGCAGAAAGGCAGTTTATACAGATCCACAGCTGAGCTGACTGCTTTTCAGAATTTAGGGCAGCAAAGCAGGGTATTTCATACTATAGCCAGTTGTGAAGGATCGATTCTTTACTCAAAGAAGTTCCTTTGATTTCAGCATTTATGTCTTTGACAGCCTGTATGACTGGAGATGTTTTGAAGTCTTGGGTGGAGCTTGCTTTGTTCCACAGGGGAATTAGGTGGCTAGAAATGAAGACAAATGACAGTAAGTTGTGTCTGTTAATCAAATTGAAGCTCTGGTGGTAGTTCTCCAGGTTTTCTGTCTGTTGATGATTTCATGCTCACTGCTTCTAATTAAAATGATGCACAGTCAATTTGAAGAAGCTTTACTTCTCTTTGACCTACCAGTTTTATAAAGCTAAAAGCCCTTTTTGAATGTTGCCCAGGTAACAACACATACAGACTGTTAGAAGTGTGTGGAAAATTTCGGTAATCTTGGTAATTAAGTTGCTATAGTAAAAAGCTTCTTGGTTGGTAAAAAGCTGGGCTACTTTTGGATGGTTGACAAGGAATTTTTGGGATGAGCTTTGGTTCCAAGATAAATGTGAATTATGTCTTTGCCATACTGTTTTCCTCATTTATTTGAGCTTCTGATATGTAAAGTATATTGTCCTGTTACTTTAGGTTTTAGCAGTTTCATATGAACCTCTCCACAAAATAGCACACCCCAAATAGCATGATAAGAGTTTAGATGCAGCATGCTTCAGATACCTCGCACCATTTGAATGGTGTAGCTAATCATGTCTGCACAGAGGTGGGTTTTTTTTTTAAGACGTGTTAGGTTTTACAAATAGAGTTTATTAAAATTCTTCCAAATTTTCTACCATCATTTTTTTGTGATACAAAGTGTGATGTTGATGTCCTTAATTTAAACTATGCAAACATTTTTCTAAAGATATACACATGCACATGGATGTGTATGTTTATATGTATGTATAACACACACCCCACCCACTAGCTGTTGGAATTTATGGTGAAAACACAGTCTACCTGGTAAATGACTAAATATAAGTGGTCTGGCTCTTTGAAGACTATCTTTCAAGTCACAAATATGAAAATAATGCAAACCCAAAGGGATTTTTTGATGCCGCATTTCCAGAAAAGTAGCACATTTTAAAAGGCAACTGTAGAATTCATTCATGTACCAGTGAAGGATTTCTCAACCTCTCCCTTACCCTGTGTATTATGTACACCCATATTCTTCCCTCATTATCAGCAGTAGGCAAAATTACAGGACTTCAAAAATCGAACTTCACCAGAGGGGATGCAAATAACAAACACTATTTTTAGTAAAAATACAAACTTGTGGTTTTCAGTTTTGAAGGTTTAAGAGACATGTAACACTAGTTTTTCATAAACAATGTAGAGTATTTATTCTGTGCTTCAAGATGTACTTTGTCATTTTTGAGTCCCCTTGCTAGGAGCATTGTATAAATGCAAATGGTTGTTAGAGTGGATATTAGGTATTTCCTTGAATAGTTTCTCTTTAGTAAATTTATCTTAGTATGACACTTTGAATAAATTATATTTTAGTTTAGTGAAAAGTCAACCATTGACGTGAGCCTATATATATACTGGCAGACAGTATGGTTTCTTAGGTTGTTTTATAGTAATTTTGTTGTCTCAGCAGCTAATAGCCATCAGATCGTATTCATTTATTATTTTATTTCCACAAAGATCTTCTCTCATGGACTGTATTCTTTCATTTAAAATCTTTGTCTCATATTTTGCCCTGCTGTTAGTGGTCAAATTTGGAACAATATTTTGATTTGACTTTGTCCTAGTCTTCCTATGCAAAGATGTATTACTGCCTATCAAGTTGGTACTAAATTGTAATTCAGTTAATGTCTTCTTTCCTCCATCCATTTTTTCCTCTCAATATTCTAGAATTGATTCTAACACTAACCCGAGCTTCCTGGTTAACATTAATGGGAAAAATGAGATTAGATGTTATTATTTAAATCCTAGGACCACCTGTTTGCCAATAGTAGTGAACCTATAAAATTTTTATGCATGAGTTAGGCAGCTTAATTTTTCACTAACGAGTCTAGGCCTCTAATTATGTATTTATTTTATTTTATTTGGCTTCATTGGGTCTTAGTTGCGGCACGTGGGATCTTCATTGTGGCATGTGGGATCTTTCGTTGTGGTGCGTGGGCTCAGTAGTTGTGGCACACGGGCTTAGTTGCCCTGCGGCACGTGGGGTCTTAGTTCCCCAACCAGGGATTGAACCTGCGACCCCTGCATTAGAAGGTGGATTCTTAACCCTTGGACCACCAGGGAAGTCCCCTATTTTATTTAATTTTCAAATTGAAGTATAGTTGATTTAAAAAGTGTTAGTTTCAGGTATACAGCAAAGTGATTCAGTTATACATATGTATATATATATGCATATATATATATATATTCTTTTTCAGATTCTTTTCATTATAGATTATTACAAGATATTGAATATAGTTCCGTATATAGTAGGTCCTTGTTGTTTATCTATTTTATATATAGTAGTGTGTATATGTTAATCCCCAACTCCCAATTTATCCCTCCTCCCCCCTTCCCTTTTCCCCTTGGTAACCATAAGTTTGTTTTCCATGTCTGTGAGTCTATTTCTGTTTTGTAAATAAGTTCATTTTTATCACTTTTTAGATTCCACGTATTAGTGATATCATATGATATTTGTCTTTCTCTGCCTGGTTTACTTCACTTAGTATGATAATCTTTAGGTCCATCCATGTTGGTGCAAATGGCATTATTTCATTCTTTTTTTTTTTTTTTTTTTTTTTTTGCTGTACGTGGGCCTCTCACCGCTGTGGCCTCTCCCATTGCGGAGCACAGGCTCCGGACGCGCAGGCTCAACGGCCATGGCTCACGGGCCCAACCGCTCCGCGGCATGTGGGATCTTCCCAGACCGGGGCACGAACCCGTGTCCCCTGCATCGGCAGGCGGACCCCCAACCACTGCGCCACCAGGGAAGCCCTATTTCATTCTTTTTTATGGCTGAGTAATAGTCCATTGTGTATATATACCACATTTTCTTTATCCATTCATCTGTCAATGGACATTTAGTTTGCTTCCATGTCTTGGCTATTGTAAATAGTGCGGCTATGAACAATGGGGTGTTCTAATTTTAAAAAATTCTGACATGTGTTTTATATTTCTTGTCAATTTTGTCAATAGTTTTTTTATTTTTTGTGGTACACGGGCCTCTCACTGTTGTGGCCTCTCACTGTTGTGGCCTCCCCCGTTGCGGAGCACAGGCTCCGGACGCGCAGGCTCAGCGGCCATGGCTCACGGGCCCAGCCGCTCCGTGGCATGTAGGATCTTCCTGGACCGGGGCACGAACCCGTGGCTCCTGCATTGGCAGGCGGACTCTCAACCACTGCGCCACCAGGGAAGCCCTTGTCAATAGTTTTCATAGATGAAACAGGTTTCTCCTGTTGCACTTGGTTTCACAAACAATAAAATAGCAATCTCTACCATTTGAAAATATCAGATAAAAGTTTTAAAAGATAATCTAACAATAGTAGGTTAGAGAAACCAGTTCGTTTAGCAATTAATATTATACTTCTCATTTTGCTTGTAAATTTCATTATGTTTGCATGCTAGACGTAGTAGAACTTTATTATGCTCCACTGAGAATTTACATTTCTAGATAGAGAACTCTAGCAATTTTTGTATTTGTGAGAATTTCATTTGGAAGAGGAGCATGATAATAGTAGATTTTAGAAACTTTGATTGGCCAAAGGGAATGGAAAAAAAATCAACTTTAAGCTGCAAATATAACTAAAAACATTTTTTGGTTTTGTGGAAGACAGGTGGATAGAACTTAAGACCTTAGTTCTTGACCTAGTGCTGCTATGAGATTCTGAGAGCGTAAGTGACTTGCCACAGTTTTTTCCTCTTTGCATAATAATAGTAATAATAAACTAACATTATTGAGTGTTTAATGTGTTAGTTATTATATAAGATAATATGCATTATCTAGTTAATTTTTGCAAAAACTGTCTAAGGTGGGAACTATTATAATGTCATTCCCAGTTTGCAGATGAGGGAACAGGCTTAGAGAAAGTAACTTATGATCACACAGCTCGTAAGAGGCAGGTCTCTTGCTTCTAAAGTTGCCTCATAGTGACTCTCGACTACTACTCTGTATTGCTGATTCATTAAATGGGGTTGATGATACTTGCCTTGCCTTTTTCATAGGGTGGTTATAAGGACCAAAAAGGTAAGGTTTACAAAGGAACACCTATAAACGTGCCTGGTGTTTTCATTTTACTGGATAATTTTTGAGAAGCCAAAGAAGTCATTGAAATAGATAAGCATGTATATTACTTTTAATCACTAAAATAAGTCAAACCATAAAATAAAATAAGTAGAGCAAAATAAAATGGATTTTGAAAGGCTGCTATCTGCAAGGCAGAAGACATGTTTTGCGTGGGTCCAGAGGATCCGTGAGGGAAAGACAAAGGGAGGCAGAAATGTAGGGTGTATTGAATGAAAAGTGGATTGGATGCTCTCTACCAACCTGAACTCTTTCTGCAATGAGGAGGAGTATATAAGTGACATTAGATGACCTCTGAGAGCCTTCCAACATCAAGATCTATGGCTGTTTGTAATGGGTGACTTTTATTTTATTTTAACACCTCAAAATAGCTAGATACACCCAAAAACTTTTATTTTAGCTTGGATAATTAACAATCACCATTCCTTAAATGTCAGGGTTTTTTTGAACTTAGGGTGGAAAAAAAGTATATGGTTGCCTGGGAAAAATATAGTTATGTATTTTGCTTTCTTCCCCCCAAGATAAACAGATTTTTTTTGAGGGTGCAGTGGGTAAAACAGCTTAATAGTATTTTGTCACATGCTTGTGCTTAATACTTTTCTTGTGATTTTCCCTCAAGTTTATATTTCCTAAGTGTGTATTTTCAGAAGAAAGTTAATATCATTAAGAGTATGAAAGTTCGTTTTTATTGTATGGAGTGTTATGGTTTTATGGCTCTTTATACCGTTGGTTTCATTCTCTGGCATTGTTTTATTCAGCAAGCATTTATAAGGCAGAGAATGGGTTCAGTGCTAGAGAAGGAGAGATAAGAGACTGTTAAGGAGCTGACAGTCATACTGGAGAAACCTGCAAATGCAGTGGTGTGTAGCAAGGATGGGGCAGCTTAGGATATGTCTTACAGAAAGCTTCAGAAGGTTATGTAACCTGGTCTGGGGTTTCAGGTAAGGTTGCTTGGAATATCTGAGTTGAGTTTAAAGAAGGCAAGAGAGACATCTTAGATAGAGCTATGAAAATTTGAAGTTATAACTCTTAACTTATGTAGACCCAGTGGCAGCTCCTCATCTCTCTGAAACATGCAAAAACCCCAAAGTATATATCATTTTTATAAGTAGTTACTTATAAATAAAGCTCTCACTGAGAACTTATTTTTATTTTATACATGATGCTTGTGGTTTCTAAGGTAATAGATTAAAAGGAATAATTTAGAATTGAAATGTTGTCATAAATATACATATTGATAATAACAGCAAGATTGCTGACATGATAGCAGGAAAGAAATAGGAAAAACTAAAAACCGTAGATAGTAAAGGAAAACAACCTTGCGCACCTACTTAGCTTTGGGTATCAATTGTGTTTCTAATAGTATTAGAATAATAATGAAAGTTTGTCATGTTCTCTCTTACAAGAAAAGGTTAAATATATGGTCTATATACATTTACAGGGGCATTAACGTTTTTTCTTAAAAAGATTTTTTAATATGAAATAGTATGAAAGCCAGAGGGTAAACTCTTAGTTCAGTTATCAAATTGTTTATCCTGAATGATTGATTTCTAAAGGGCATTGAATAAGCTTAGATTTAATTTTCTTCGTATATATGATACATAGACCTGTGTATTTTATGGGATACTAGACATATTTCAGCACAGTCTTTGCTATATAACATTGGCTAGAAATTATTTGCTTATATAAAATATCAAAATTAGGGTTCTTGACCATTTGGGTATCAGGTATTTTTAGAGAGTGTGGACCAGATTGTCTTTCTGTTCTGGATGGCTTATAGTTGTGGTCTCTCTCAGCCTATATGTCATCATCTTGAAAACCTTCACTGAGACTATAGACTCTGTTAGTAATCTCTCATCTGTGCTTTTGGAGCATTCTATTTTCCTCCCTGTTGTGATACTAATAAACATTGCATTGTAGCTTGTCTGTTTCTGCTTTAGACTATAGGCTTTTCGAGAAATGCAAAAAAACAAAAACTACTTTGTTTAGGGCTCTGGAGTTGGTCTCTCCTTGGTTTGAATCTTGGCTTTGTGTGGCATTGGGGATGATATCTGTAAAGTGGGGATAATCTTACTGCAGAGGGTTATTTATCTTAAATAAGTTAATGAATGTAGAGGAGACATAACACAGTTCCTGGCACATTGTTTAGTTCTCATAAATGTTTCCTCCTCCTTCCTTTCTTTCTTGTTGTGTCTGGCACTTAGTAGGACTTTCAATAATACTTTCAAAATGGTTTCATAAACTGTGCTAGAGCTGAATTGGATCTATCTATGTATCATTAACCTTATAAATGAATATTTCTTAAAATGAATAATAATGAGTATATAAAAATGCAGTCTTTGTGCTAGATGTCAGCAAATCATGTAGTCTCCAAATTAGATTATCAGCGTGAAAAAACATTCTCCAGGCCTTCTCAAGCTTATAATTGTTGTGAGGCAGTGGGTTTAAAGTAGGTGGAAAAGATTGTGGAGTTCCTTTTTCTGGTTTTGCTGCTTTCTGACCTTGTTCACTTGTATTGGTGGCTCTGCCTCTTATTGCCATCATTTTGGCCTTTTTATGTTGGGATGGTCATTGATCTGTTTCTTGGGAAGGAAAGAACCCTGAACCTGACAGACTAATTAACTGTGTGACCTTGGGTAAGTAACCTTACTTCTGGGTTTATATATCTGTATAATGAAAGTAATAATACCTCAAGACTCTGTAAAAGTTAAGAAATAGGTGCCTGGTTATAGAAGGTGCTCCATAGATAGTAGGTATTCTTAGGACTTTTACCAAGCCAGAATCCTCAGTATTCCTTCTGTATTAGTAACTTTATTTGACAGCAGCAAACCAAAAAATGGGGTGAGGGAGAACTGGATGACCTGGGGAATGGTGGCAGAGATTTTGCACCAGCACTCGTGACCTCAGATGGGAGACACAGGTGCGGAGGGCTTGTAGCTTTATGTGAAGGAGGACGGGTGGAACCAGATTGGATCAGATATGGCATAATATCTATAGTCTGGCTTAAAACCTCATAAACTGGTTGGGTGGTTTTTAATTAAATTTTAAAAGTTTTATTTATTTTTTAGTTATTAAAATGCTGACAGTGCTAAACTACTTATTTGATTACAGAATGATTTTTCAGTGAGCTGGGTACCACTTATTCAAGGTTTATGAGCTGTAGAATTGTTCCTGTGTGATAATGTGTTAAGACATTTCTAGGAATGAAGTATTTTTCCCCCTCTCTTTTCCCCTTTAGTGCACAAGCTGTTGAGATCTATTGGGATCCTATTGGGATCTGCCCTTTCATTACATCTCTACCGTTAGGTGCTGTGGAGGAATGTAAAGAAGTATAAGCATAAACCATGTATTTCAGTGATTGCAGTGGGGAAAGTGAAATATACATGTATTAAAAATAACTGATTTGGGCTTCCCTGGTGGCGCAGTGGTTGAGAGTCTGCCTGCTGATGCAGGGGACACGGGTTTGTGCCCCGGTCCGGGAAGATCCCACATGCCGCCAAGCGGCTAGGCCTGTGAGCCATGGCTAATGAGCCTGCGCGTCCGGAGCCTGTGCTCCGCAACGGGAGAGGCCACAACAGTGAGAGGCCCGCATACCACAAAAAACAAAAAAACAAAAAAACCCCTGATCTTTTAAAAAAGCAGAATTATTGACTGAAACATCTTATTGTCTTAGCCCAATATTCCTAGTGTCATTTAATATAAATAGTTTTCCTGGAAGAAAGTCTTAGGCTGTTGTATATGCAGGTGTCAAAAATGGATTAGAAAAGTTAGAAACTGAAGTTTCTGACTAATGTTAATTTTCCATCTTATTTGAAAATCTTTATTAGCATTATCTTGTCCTGATTCCTTCTGATATCTTCTAAGAATTTAAAAAATTATCTGTAAATCTTAAAGTGTCTTTACTTTGTCACCTTCAAATGCGATCATTGAAAAGTTGGTTAATTATTCCATGTATCTTTTCAAAGTAGATTAAGTTAAATCATCATGATTTAGATATTTTCCTTTCACAGTATTTTATCTTAGTTTGTGTATCATTTGAAAAAAATCATCATGTTAGTGCCATATTTATTATTGAATCTGTAGTATCTTTTATACTTAAATGGTACACATTTTGTTCAAAAGAAGCATTGCCACTCTCCCTTTCACCCCCTGCTGTACCTTGACTAACATTTGGATATAAGAGAATCTCTAATCAGAATGCTCTCTCCTTTGATTTTCCTGTTGGTGACTTCTTGTTGTCATTCACATCTCAGCTTTTAAAAAAATTTTCTCTGAGTCTTTCCCACACCACCCCATCTGAAGTGGTCCTTGATGCTCTAGGCTTGCTCTACCATGTTGCCCTATGTATTTTAATTCAGAATACTTATCCCTATCAGAAACTTCCTTTCTTCCTTCCTTTCCTCCTTTCTCTCTTCCTTCCTCCCTCCCTCCCTCCTTTGTTCCTTCCTTCACTCCCTCCTTCTTTTCTTCCGTTCCCCAGTAGCATGTAAGCTCCTTGAGAGCAAGGACTTAACCGGTTTTTTCACTTCTCTTATCTCTAGAGCTTCAAATAATGCACTCAATAAAAATTTGTTATTACAGGATGAAGCAGATACTCTTTCCCCGAAGTAGCTTATGACTATCTTGAAAGTTTATTTCACTTCATTATGCCTTGGTTTCTTCCCCTGCAAAATGAGTGGGGGATGGGAGAGGAAAGAGATTGAATTAGGTTACTTCTAAAATCTCTGCCATTTAAAGGCTTGCTATTAACTTGATGTGAGCTTTGAGTTCTGCTCTAATGGTGTTGATGAAGTTTTGCTGAGCTACTTACTTTCTTACTCTGTCTTCTCTTGAAACCAGTAGTGCATATTTATGTTTGTAAGATTACTGACAGCACTGGAGAGTTAACTGTTTGCAGAATCAGAGTTTTTTGGTGTCTGTAGATTATTAAAGAGATTAGATCTGCAACATGATTTCTGTTTTGATGATCAAGTTAGTTCTGTGGCATATCCAAGTACTAGGTTGATCTGATCTTTCTGGTATTTATTCTAAATATCAGGAAATTTCAGTCATCTCAACTTTTTAATTAATTTTAATTATGAGAGTTATGATTTCCATGAAATGAACCTTGAGATAATATACATATAAATAAAATGAAAGTTTACATTTAAAGTATTTTTGTAGTAATTTCTGGAAGGCACTGGGAATTGTAGATATAAACTAGTTTTTCATTTGGTCCATGTGACTAGAATTTTAGACAGTTGGCTGTTTTAGTCTTCGCTTGGGAAAGCTTTATTATTATAATGAACAAAAACATTTTTTGAAATGGGTAAAGGAAATGAGCAGACAGTTGATAGCAGAGGAAATACAACCTATAAGCAATTGTCAGAAGAATGTTAGATCTTCTCAGTAATCAAAGAAATGCTTATTAAAACAAAATGGAATACTATTTTATACTTATTTCAGATTTTTTGTAAACCTCCCTTGGAGACTTCTTTTTTTTTTTTTTTGCGGTACGCGGGCCTCTCACTGTTGTGGCCCCTCCCCCTGCGGAGCACAGGCTCCGGACGCGCAGGCTCAGGGGCCATGGCTCACGGGCCCAGCCGCTCTGCGGCATGTGGGATCTTACCAGACCGGGGCACGAACCCGTGTCCCCTGCATCGGCAGGCGGACTCTAAACCACTGCGCCACCAGGGAAGCCCGAGACTTCTTTTTTTTTAAGATGTTGGGGCTAGGAGTTTATTAATTAATTTATTTATTTTTGCTGCGTTGGGTCTTCGTTTCTGTGCGAGGGCTTTCTCTAGTTGTGGCAAGAGGGGGCCACTCTTCATTGTGGTGAGCGGGCCTCTCACTATCGTGGCCTCTCGTTGCGGGGCACAGGCTCCACATGCGCAGGCTCAGTAGTTGTGGCTCACGGGCCAAGTTGCTCTGCAGCATGTGGGATCCTCCCAGACCAGGGCTCGAACCCGTGTCCCCTGCATTAGCAGGTAGATTCTCAACCACTGTGCCACCAGGAAAGCCCCCAGATTTTTTGAAAATAATAATATGTAATGTTAGATTTTAGTAAAGCAGGCATATTCAAATATTGCTGGTGGATTGTAATTTGGCAGGATGTATCTAGAATTGTTAGACTATTCATAATCTTTTCATAAACCTTTGATTCAGTAATTTCACTTCTGAGAATATCCTAAAGAAATAACTACAGGTAAAAGAAAGAAAAAGATAAGAAACAGGTGTATGCAGGAGAATATTCAGAGCAATGTTATTTATAGTAGCAGCATATTGGAAGCAACTTAAATTTTCAACAATAGGAGACTAAGTTATGATACATCTATTCCAAGAACCATTATGTAGCATGAAAATAATTACAAAGACTATCATTTTAGGGAAGGGTGAATATAACCATTTAAAATACATAAGAAAAAGATCAGGAATGCACTAAAATGCCAATTGTGTTAGCTTAGTAGGATTATGGACATTTTTGTTTGTTTCTAAATTTGTATAACTTTTATAATGAAAAAGGTATAAGTAAAGTCAGATTTCGCTAGGTGTGATAATTTTATTAATATAACTAGGGTTGCCAGATTTAGCAAATAAAAATACATGCAATATTTGGGATGTACTTAGACTAAAAATTAATTGTATTTCTGAAATTCAAGGTTAAACTGAGTGTCTTATGTTTTATCTGACAACCCCAAGTATAACACATTTTGGTTATAGTTGAATGTTGTTGAGAAATGTTGGGACACTCAATAGCCCAAATAATTCTAAATATTGTTTTAAATTCAGTTGACTTTTTAAAATAAAACAACTAAGATTATTTAGCTAGGAAAATTACTCTTATGGTCTAATTTTTTTTTCTAGACTTGTTTTTGAGTGATGCTTGAAGGAAATATGCTTCAGTGTTTGGCAAGAGTAATTAAAAACTCTTGTTATTTAACAAAAACATAATATTGGATGCTGCCTGTTTACCTTAGATAGAAGGATGATTTGTTAAGCTAACAATTTTTTAGTCTTAAAAATAATGGCATTTCTGGAATTCTCTGGTGGTCCAGTGGTTAGGACTCCACCCTTTCACTGAGAGGAATCCTATAAGCCGCTTGGCACAGTCAAAAAAAAAAAAAAAAAGGCATTTCTGCAGTGAAATATCTTTATACATATATCTGGGAAGGTGCTTTCCCTATAGCAAACTTATAATGTTTGAGAGGTCAAGGAAATTAGAATAAGGGGGAAAGGGGAAATAGTGTTATAACTACTCTGCTTTGAAAACTGGAACTTTTTGTTTGCAAGTTTCATATTTGAAGTGAAAATAAAATGACACTTGTAAGAAGTTCTAACAATTTTCTGAATCTTAAAATAGATAATCTTCCCACAGGATAACATGTCAGGACTTTGGGGATTAAAAAAATATCATGAAATTTTCGGGCCCAACTGAAGATAAATAATATGAAGATGAAGATCAATTTAGTAATCATCATTGACAGAGTTAATGTATTCAGTCAAGGCCTTTGATATAGCAGGCACTAAGTGAACAGATAGAGACCCTGCCCTCGAGGAATTTATAGTTTAATGAGGATGTAGCCAGTTACTTTGCTCTGTGATAAGTACAGTGATAGGCCATATGAGCTGCAGTGGTAGCTCAGAGCAGGGGCACTTTACCCAGAAGAGAGATTCTAAGATGAGAAGGAGTAGGAGTTAGCCAGGGAAATAGATGTGGGAGTACTGGAGATTGAGAGTAGATATGAAGGCCCAGAGACAGGGAAGAACATAGCAAATTTGAAGAGTGAAAAAAGGAAGTTCAGTATGGATTGGACAGCAGTGTGTATGAAGGAAGGGGGAGAGCCTTACAAATGAGGCTGTAAAGGTAAGCAGGGGCCTGATGATGCTGGGTCCTACAGATCACTTAAGAAGTCTGGGCTTTATTCTAAGAATAGTACAGCACCAGATTTTGTTCTAGAGAGATTATTTTGGCCTGTGTAGAGTGAATTTGGAGAGAAGTAAGGCTGGAGTCGGGAAGACAATTTAGAAAACTACTGCAATAATCCAGGTAAGTGAACTAGGAGAGGAGTGGACAGATTTAAGAAGTTTTCATGAGATGAAATCATTAGGACTTTGTGATATGTTTGATTTAGGGGTGAAAGAGAAGGAGTCATAATTCTTGGGCAGCTTTACCAAGAGGGATTAAAGGAGGAACAGAGTTTTGGGGGAAGAAAATATGAGTTCAAGGTTTGATGTCTGTGAGGTAAACACTGTAGATGTCTGTAGGCAACTTGAAGAATGGTTATAAAACATGAGAAAGATGTCTGGGTTTGAAATATGCTAATTGAGATTAAGTGGGTAGAGTAGAAGAGACCCAGAATAGAACCCTGAGGAACTCCCTTTTAGAGATGGAAGAGGAACTTATTTAAAAAACAATGATTGGGCTTCCCTGGTGGCGCAGTGGTTGAGAGTCCGCCTGCCGATGCAGGGGACACGGGTTCATACCCCAGTCTGGGAGGATCCCACATGCCGCGGAGTGGCTGGGCCCGTGAGCCATGTCCGCTGAGCCTGCGCGTCCGGAGCCTGTGCTCCACAATGGGAGAGGCCACAACAGTGAGAGGCCCACGTACCGCAAAAAAAAAAACAAAAACAAACAAAAAAAAAACAATGATTGTTTCAGAAATCTTACATATTTGTATATTTTTCTTGTTTATTTGTGTTTATTGTGTTTACTTTGTTTTGTTACATGTCTCTCCTCTATTAGATTATAAGCCCCTTAAGAGCAGGACCATGTCTCCTTTGTTCACCTCTGTATGCACAGTACTGGCACATAGGGTACACTCGACAGATATTTGTGAAATGAATAGTTACAGTTTTCTCTATTATTTTTGTTCATCATTTGAGTCTTTTAGTTGTGTCATTCCTGTCATTTATTTCAGGAATCTCTGTTCTATTGTATGATCAGTTTTTCCTCTTAAAATCAGTATCATATGGGTAGTTTTCTTTTCACTTTTCATTGTGGAAAATTTCAAATTTATAAGAAGAGAAAACTGTTTACTTAATATCCACATAACAATCTAAATTGAACAGTTCTTATATTTCTCATTTTTGCTTCATCTCTTTTTTCGGTGTAGCACTGCAAATTACAGAAATTGTTTTATTTTTATCCCTAAATACTTGAATGTATCTCTCAAAAGTAAGAACATTTTCTTACATAAGCATAATCACATTCTCACATTATCACACCTAACTAAATTAACAATTTCTTAATATCATCAGAAACCCAGCCCCTATTAAAATTTTGCCCTTTATACCCAAAATGACTGTGTTAGTTTACTAGGACTGCTATAACAAAATACCACACACTGGGTGGCTCTAACGACAGAAATTAATTTTCTCACAGTTCTGGAGACTGTTAAGTCCAAGATCAAGGAGTTGGAAGGTTTTATTTCTCCTGAGGGTCTCTCCCTGGCTTGCAGATGGCTGTCTTCTTTTTGTGTCCTCACATGATCTTTCCTCTGTGTGTGCACATCCTTGGCATTTCTATGTGTCCAGATTTTCTTCTTATAAGGGCACCAGTCAGCTTGGATTAAGGTCCACCCTAATGGCCTCATTTTAATTTACCTTTTTAAAAGCCCTAACTCCAAATCTGAGGTACTGGGGATTAGGGCTTCAACATATGATTTTTTGAGGGGGCAGGGCACAATTCAGCCCACAACAATGTCTTTTATACTGCCGGTTTGTTCAAAGCAAGATTTACTTAAGGACTGTGCAATTGCATTTAGTTGTAGATTTCTTATGTACATTTTAATCTACATGTATCTCCCCACTTTTTCCTTTTTCTTCTCATGACTGTTCAGATACCTAGCCAGTTGTCCTGTAAAATGTTTCACGTTTTGAATTTGTCTGATTTAATTCATTGTTTTCTATTTCCTATAAGCTGAAAGCTAGATCTAAAGGTATAAAGCATTTTGGGCACCAGTATTTATAGTTTGTGCTGTGTGTATCATAATGCATTGTATCTAGAGGCACATATTTCATTGTCCTACTCTTAGTGATGCTGATACTGATCACTGGGTAAAGTGGTGACAAAATCTAATTGTTCTATTATAAAGTTTATTTTTTCCCTTATTACCAACAAGTTATCTGTGGCACAGTGCTTTAAGTGTCATATAGTTTTGATAATTGCTATTTAGGGCAATGTGGTTGCCTGAATGCTGTCAATAAGGGTTGTTACGAATAGTGAACATTTCTCATTTTTGGCTTTTCAGCACTTGAACCCCTTTCCTGTATTTGGCAAATTTCCCCAATTTATGAGGCAGAGCTTTCTTTTCACTAGAAAAGCTGAAAATGTTCGATGCTTTATTCCCAGCCCCCTTTTCATCTAGAGCATGGATACATGCCTGGGTTCCATCAATCAAATACCTATCTCCAGTTTTGGACTGGAAGCTAGTATTATAAAGATGACACTGGAAAAAATCCATTCCACTGAGAGTTGGTAGCAGTAGCCACAATCTCATTTAGTTTAGGAAGCAGCAGTGTCAGTGGTTCTAAGTGTCTCATCCACCCAGTGTCTAGACTGTTAGTAGTGCGGGCGGTGCAAGCTCTGACATCTGTGTCAGCAGCAGTGGTGGCATCACAGGAAAGGTTGAGGCATGCTTTTGGGCATAGTCTTGGCTGTGTGGCCTTTTATAAGTCCAGTTCCTTGCTTTTCTGGAGATATCTTTTTAATAAATTCCATTTGGCTTAGGTAGCTATAATTTATTTTTCTTCTTAATAACTAAGAACTCTTACTGGGAGAAACACTGAAGGGATAATTTAGATCAGAAGTTGGACCCAGTGTCATCTTAGGTCCTCTTTAAATCTGTAATTATATTTGTCTACCCATTCTTAGTTTTTAAAAGTCATTTTATATTTATATTTATATTCTTGTTTCTTGTTCTTTGAGATATAATTTGTCATCTGTTGTTAAGTTTTAGAAGTATTCATTGCAAAAGCATTCATTTTATGCCCACTGTGAGCTGAGCTGGAGATACAATATGAATAATAATCTGCCCTCGAGGAAGATAAATCACATAGAGATGTTAATCTTGAGAGAGGTTCAGATAAAGTACACTGGCAACTCAAGGAGGAAGAAATCATTTGCAGTAGGAGGAGTAGGAGATGATGAAAGAGGTACAATTTGAGCTGAGTTTTGAAGGCTTGGTAGTGTCTAGTTATAGCCAGATGAGAGAGGAAAGGGGCTTTAAGTAAAGGGAGTAGTATGACCAAAGGTAAGATGTTGAATATGTATATGGGGATATTTGCTCTATTAGAAAATAAAATTGATAATTTAGAATGCTTATTTATTCATTAACAGTAATGGTAATAAATCCATTGCATGTTAACATAAATGACATATTTTAAAACAAAAAGTAACTATTTCTAAAACAAACAATTCGGTGAGAAGACAGCATCGTTTTACATTTTGCAAATCCCTTTAATGTCTGCCTTAGTAGAAGACAGATTCTCATATCTGCTGCTGCATTCACCCTATTGTAGTATGTTGTTTGTGTTGAAGTATATGAAGGGAATCTGGCCATTTTCCTTTACCTTTAACCACCACTCATCTTGGTGCGAGGAGAGGGGAGCTGAGAGTGTAGGTATTTGAAGGTCTCCTATGCATACTATTTAACCAGAATTAATAAGATAAACAGTGAAGATTTTGTGGAGGAGGTGAGATTTGAGATGAGGCTTGTAGGCATTAGATAAACAGGAGGAAATAGAAAGGCTTTATCGTTGGGGCAAAATAGTATAAACAAAGTTATGGAAAATTAAATGTCTCAAGAGCAAAAGATTGAAACAGTTACCTTGAGTTCAAGAGGTAGAACAAAAGTAAAAATGATTGCCACATACTGGGATCTGATAAAGTCTAGAGGATAATTTAAAGGCCATTGTACAATTAGTTGGCTGGTAATGATGGGAAGTAATAGTTGCTTGCTTTATTGAGTGCTTTCAGTGTGTCAGTTACTGATCTAAGTATACTACATGTATTCATTCATTTAATCTGCAAATAACCCTAGAAAGTTGGTAGTATTATTATTATCATCATCATCATTTTACACATGAGAAACTTGAGGCACAGAGAAATTATGTTACTCACCTGAGATCACACTCTCAGTAAGTTGCAGAATTGGGATTTAAACTCAGGCAGCTGGGTTCCAAGGCCTGTGCTTTTTATGGAGCATACTAAATTGCCTCTTAAATATTAAGAAATAAGATTATATAAGGAGGATGGTACTAGCTTATGAAGGAATCTTAAAACAGAGGAATTTGAACTTGATACAGGAGACTCTCAATAAATGTTTGATTTTTTTAAGTTGAATTGATTTGAAATATTTATTGCAAAAATGTTTATTGCGTGCCAGCTATGTATGTGTCAGCCATTGCAGTGAGGATATAAGGACGAGTGTGGCAGAGCCTGCAGGTTGTCCCTCCACAGCTGCCTGTCCTTTCTTCTGAAGTAATAGCATTTTAGGCTGGGCTCATGTTCATCTAATAAAGACTACATCTCCCAGCCCTTCCTGAAAGCTGGAGTGGCTGTATAACTAAGTTCAGGCCCTTGGGATGTAAGTAGAAGTATCGTTGTAGCGACTTGTTGGAACTGGGCTTAAGTGATAGGTGGTATATAACCTTTGTTCGCTCTCTTTTTTTTTCTTTTCTCTTTTGATTTGGTCCTTTCCTCAGTCTTACAAGCTGTGAAATGCCAAAGGGAAAGGTGTTAAAAGGAAGAGAATAGAATCTTTTTGAATGGAAATTCTTATAAAGGATTACGTAGAAGCCGCTACAATGGCAGATGAAGGAGAAAACTGTCATAGGAATTAAAATTTGGTGGGGGCAGTAAGAATACCAAAGATGTGTGGAAAGCTGTTTTTTAGATTAGTAGTGCTCAGTTGGTGAATGTGAATCTGTTGATCCTGGAGCACCAAACACCCCCCACTCCCAACCTGGCATTCTCAGGAATTTCAAACTCCTAAAGTTGATTGGCCAGAAAGGGCCATGATTATCTATTTGAAATATAAGCGAAGCTTGGGAGGAAGGTGGCAACATGGCTTTCATGTTACACAAGCAGCCCTCTTTTATCTTCTTGCTTTTAACCCCATGATGGTATTATTTTTATTTCTTTTAAATTTTTGAATAGACAATTTTCCAGAGAAGTTTTAGGTTCATAGTTTTAGGTTCACAGCCTCCCGCACTGTCAACATCAGACATCAAAGTGGTACATTTGTTACAATTGATGAACTTACATTGATACATAGTAATCACCAAAGTCCATAGTGTGTACTGGAATGCACTCTTAGTTTTTTTTTTTTTTTTTTTTTTTTTTGCGGTATGTGGGCCTCTCACTGTTGTGGCCTCTCCCCTTGCGGAGCACAGGCTCTGGACGCGCAGGCTCAGCGGCCATGGCTCACGGGACCAGCCGCTCCGCGGCATGTGGGATCCTCCCAGACCGGGGCATGAACCCGTGTCCCCTGCATCGGCAGGCGGACTCTCAACCACTGCGCCACCAGGGAAGCCCCACTCTTAGTTTTGTACCTTTTATGAGTGTGGATGTATAACAACATGTATCCACCACTGTAGTATTATACAAAATAGTTTAACTGCCCTAAGAATCCTACATGCTCTGCCTTTTCATCCTTCCCTCCCCCCAGACCCCTGACAACCACTGATCTTTCTTCTGCCTCCATAATTTTGCATTTTCTAGAATATTGACGTAGTTGGAGTCATATAGTATGTAGCCTTTTCAGATTGGCTTCCTTCACTTAGTATTATGAATTTGAAGTACTTCCATGTGTTTTCATTTCTTGATAGCTCATTTCTTTTTAGCACTGAAAAATAGTCCACTGTCTGGATTATTTATTTATTTATTTGTTTGTTTTAATTGGTATATAATTGCTTTACAATGTTGTGATAGTTTCTGTTGTACAAAGAAGTGAATCAGCTATATGTATACGTATATTTATTATTTATCCATTCACCTACTGAAGGACATCTTGGTTGCTTCCACATTTCTGTAATTATGAATAAAGCTGTTGTAAACATACATGGTGCAGGTTTTGTGTGGACATAATTTTTCATCTCCTTTGAGTAAATAACAAGAAGTGTGATCACCAGATCATATGGTTAAGAGAATGTTTAGTTTTGTGAGAAACCACCAAATTGTCTTCCAAAGTGGCCATATCATTTTGAATTCCTCCAGAAGTGACTGAGAATTCCTGTTGCTCCACGTTTTTGTCAGCAGTTGGTGTTGTCAGTATTCTGGATTTTAGTCATTCTACTAGGTGTGTAGTGGTATCTATTGTTGTTTTAATTTGCATTTCCCTGGTGATTTATGATGTGGAACATCTTTTCATATAGTTATTTGCTATCTGTATATCTTCTTTGTTGAGGTATGTGTTTAGGTCTTTTGCCCATTTTTAAAATTGGGTTGTTCATTTCCCTATCATGCTATTATTTTGATACCTTTTTCTAAGTCCCTTAGAATCAGATTGACTGTTAGAATCCTGTCTCCATCATTTAATAACTGTGACTTTGTGAAAGTTAAATAAGCTCTTTGTGCCTCAGGTTCCTTCTTGGTAAAAGAAGGGTTAATAATGTGTGGTGGTTAAATGAATTGATACATATAAAGGGCTTGGAGTAGGGCCTGACCTGTAGTAAGTACTTAATAAATGTTAGTACATGGTATTTATTATTCCATCATTTCATATAGTCATCATCAATCACTGCTTTTTACTGAATTCCCTCTAGAAAGCTTCTGCTAAACTTAGTCACACTAATTTGTGTATGATTTTTAGGGATATTTATATTTTCAGTCTTTATTGAATTTTAAAAATCACATTGGTACCACATGAGCATATTCTCTTGGTAAAATATTCAATAAATACACAAGTATATCTAGTTAAAAATGAAAGTTCCTCTGCATGTAACACCCCCTCCCCCTACTTCCTCTTCTCTTTACAGATGTTAAATACTGTTAACAGTTAATAGTAGGTTGAGGCTGAGCAGATAGGCCTGAGATGTTCCATATCAAAACTATTTTAAAATCTGAAATCTCCTGGCAGCTGTTCTCATCTAGTCTCTTTTAGTAGAGAAGTTTCATGAAGCTCTGCAGTGTTAATCTCTTGTACTCTCCTCAGGACTTCTTTATCGGTCAGATTCCCAGACTAAGACCTACTGCTCTTTAACTACTTCTTCAGTTTGTGGTAGTCAAGGTATTTAGTTTTTGATTTTAGCACTTGTATGCTAAGAATGTCCACCTTATTTAAGAAGGTGCTCAGCTTAAGTGGTGTGGAAGGTGATCCCATAGGTCACTCAAGGTTGGGGTGGAGTTGTGGTGGCAACCCTAACCTGCCCATATTGATGTTTTCTGTATAGGGCATTGATTCTTGACCTCTTAGGGTTTGTGGGCTCCACTGAAACATGATTGTAGGGATAGAAGGGATCTATCAGTGCTCTCTGCCATCCTCCTGTTTCTGATAACAGGATCTGGGAAATGTAAGGAGACCTGGAGATGCCTTACAACCTTTCAGCTCTAACTCAGAGCCTACTGGCTAGGTACTGTTCAGTAAGTAAGGATCCCAGTTGAGATGCAAAAAATTGTATGCAGCTTGCTTTGAGAACGATAGAGCTAAAGTACTTTGAAGGGTAATTTAAAATTTTATTTCTCTTAGGTTTTACTTATAATTGAAATTATTTTTTAATTTTATTTAAAGAAATGTAAAATTATACATTCAAATAATTATTTCTTGAAAATTTCCACCTTTATATTAAAATCCTGGGTAGTATATAATAATCATTGTAACATATTCAAAAGAAAAGTACAGGTAAAAAGTGAAATCTTCTCCTCATACATTGTTTACTAATTCACACATTTAAAAAAAAGAAATGAGCTTACAATAGACTTAGTATATTTTGGATATCTTTCTGTGACAATTCTGTGGCAGCATAATACCACATAATTTATTGAACTTTTTCCTTATTGTTAGATGTTTGGATTCCCCCCTCCCCTGAAAGCAAATCTAATGTGTGTGTTCTTGTTATTGTATTTTCATATATTGGTGGGTATTTATCTGGGACACATTTTTGCAGGTGGATCACTGGATCATTGTGTACCTTTACTTTAAAATTTGGTTAAAAATTTTAAAGTTCTAGTAGAGTTAAATGTCAACTTCTAGATTTTTTGGGGGGTCACTAATGCTCAAACTTGTTTTGTTAGAGATGAAAAATGTTTCATTGAACAATGAAAGATGTTTGTCAAATAGAATATTGTAGGTAGAAACTCCCAAGGAATTTCTACATAGTTGAGTTTCAGGTAGATGAAGATGTAAGGATAGTTAATCTCACAAAATAATGGCTAATACTTACGTTTTCATTTTAATTAAAAATTAAGTGGAAAAAGCGAGAGAGAGGCATGGACATATATACACTACCAAACATAAAGTAGATAGTTAGTGGGAAGCAGCCGCATAGCACAGGGAGATCAGCTCGGTGCTTTGTGACCGACTGGAGGGGTGGGATAGGGAGGGTAGGAGGGGGGGAGACGCAAGAAGGAAGGGATATGGGAACAGATGTATATGTATAACTGATTCAATTTGTTATAAAGCAGAAACTAATAAAAAAAAACTAAGTGGAAATAATTTCTGAAAGACTTGGTGATGTTTTGGTAAGCAGCTACATCATTTTAAGCTGCTTCCTAGTGAGAAATGTAATATAGTTAATGTTCTGATTTTAAAAATAGTGAATGCACATGGTTAAAATTTACACAGTTTCATAATGTCTGTATCTTTTGCATAGAACCCTGCTCCCATTCCACCCCAGCCTGCAGAAGAACTACTCAGCTTAGTTATTCAGAGGGTGGTTTCCCAATTTGTCATTACATATCCATGTACTATTTTTTTCTTTTTTTCTTTTTTTAAAATTTATTTTTATTTTTGGCTGCATTGGGTCTTCGTTGCTGCACGCCGGCTTTCTCTAGTTGCGGCGAGTGGGAACTACTCTTTGTTGTGGTGCGTGGGCTCTAGGCGTGCAGGCTTCAGTAGTTGTGGCATGTGGGCTCAGTAGATGTGGCTTGCGGGCTCTAGAACGCAGGCTCAGTAGTTGTGGTGCATGGGCTTAGTTGCTCTGCAGCATGTGAGATCTTCCTGGACCAGGGCTCAAATCCATGTCTCCTGCATCCTCAGGCGATTCCCAACAACTGTGCCACCAGGAAAGCCCCTCTTTTTTCTTGAGGTATAGTTGATTTACGATATTAAAATCAGATGTACAACATAGTGATTCACAATTTTTAAAGGTTCTACTCCATTTATAGTTATTATAAAATATTGGCTATATTTCCTGTGCTGTGCAATATATCCTTGTACCTTATTTATTTTATACATAGTAGTTTGTACTTCTTAATCCCCTACCCCTATCTTGCCTCTCTCCTCTTCCCTTCCACTATTGGTAAACACTGGTTTGTTCTCTGTATCTGAGTCTGTTTTTTATTTTTTTTGTATATTCACTAATTTGTTTTATTCTTTAGATTCCACTTATAAGTGGTATCATACAGTGTTTGTCTTTCTCTGTCTGACTTATTTCACTTAGCACAATGCTCTCCAAGTCCATCCATGTTGCTGCAAATGGTAAAATTTCGTTCTTTTTCATGGCTGAGTAGTAGTTGCCACATCTTTATCCATTCATCTGTTTATGGACCCTTAGGTTGTATCCATATCATGGCAATTGTAAATGATGCTGCTGTGAACATAGGGGTGCAGGTGTCTTTTCGAATTAGTGTTTTTTTTTTTTAACATCTTTATTGGAGTATAATTGCTTTACAATGGGGTGTTAGTTTCTGCATTATAACGAAGTGAATCAGCTATACATATACATATATCCCCATATCTCTTCCCTCTTGCGGCTCTCTCCCTCCCACCCTCCCTATCCCACCCCTCTAGGTGGTCACAAAGCACGGAGCCAATCTCCCATGCTATGCGGCTGCTTCCCACTAGCTATCGGTTTCACATTTGGTAGTGTATATATGTCCATGCCACTCTCTCACGTCGTCCCAGTGTTTTTTTTTTGGATGTATGCCCAGGAATGGAATTTCTGGGTCATATGGTAGTTCTATTTTTAGTTTTTTGAGGAACCTCCATATTCTTTTCCACAGTGGCTGTACCAATTTACATTCCCACCAACAGCGAAGGAGGGTTCCCTTTTCTCGGCATCTCACTAATATTTGTTATTTATGGTCTTTTTGCATATCCATGTACTTTTATTCTTCTTGTATTTAACCATTTTACTGCTCACTTGTATCTCTGCTAATGTGAACATATAAAGGGAAAGAGAAGATTGTGATCATGTCTGGTAGATGATGAGTTAACTGAAAAAGTTGTTTAAAGTAGGGAATCATGAAAACATAACACAAATACACCTTTTAACATGTTAACTTGAAATCTATGTGTACCTTTATTTACCAAGCTTTTGATGTGGGGCCAAGGCCTTCTGGCATTCTATATATTGGTCTTGCTTGCATACACCTCACCTATAATGCTTCATTTTAGATTTTTTAGTGCACTTAGAATAACACCTTAAATCTTTTGTTTTTTAACATCTTTATTGGAGTATAATTGCTTTACAATGGTGTATTAGTTTCTGCTTTATAACAAAGTGAATCAGCTATACATACATATATATCCCCTATCTCCTCTCTCTTGTCTCTCCCTCCCACCCTCCCTGTCCCACCCCTCTGATGGTCACAGAGCACTGAGCTGACCTCTCTGTGCTATGTGGCTGTTTCCCACTAGCTATCTGTTTTACATTTGGTAATGTATATATGTCCATGCCACTCTCTCACTTCGTCCCAGCTTACCCTTCGCCCTCCCCGTGTCAAGTACATTCTCTACGTCTGCATCTTTATTCCTGTCCTGCTCCTAGTTTCTTCAGAACCATTTTATTTTTTTTTAAGATTCCATATATATGTGTTAGTATATGGTATTTGTTTTTCTCTTTCTGACTTACTTCACTCTGTATGACAGTCTCTAGGTCCATCCATCTCACTACAAATAACTCAATTTCGTTTCTTTTTATGGCTGAGAAATATTCCATTGCATATATGTGCCACATTTTCTTTATCCATTCATCAGTTAGTGGACACTTAGGTTGCTTCCATGTCCTGGCTATTGTAAATAGAGCTGCAGTGAACATTGTGGTACATGACTCTTTTTGAATTATGGTTTTCTCAGGGTATATGCCCAGTAGTGGGATTGCTAGGTCACATGGTAGTTCTATTTTTAGTTTTTTAAGGAACTTCCATACTGTTCTCCATAGTGGCTGTATCAATTTACATTCCCACTAACAGTGTAGCAGGATTCCCTTTTCTCCACACCCTCTCCAGCATTTATAGTTTGTAGATTTTTTGATGATGGCCATTCTAACTGGTGTGAGGTGATAACTCATTTTGGTTTTGACTTGCATTTCTCTAATGATTAGTGATGTTGAGCATCCTTTCATGTGTTTGTTGGCAATCTGTATTATCTTCTTTGGAGAAATGTCTATTTAGGTCTTTTGACCGTTTTTGGATTAGGTTATTTCTTTTTTTGATACTGAGCTGCATGAGCTGCTTGAAAATTTTGGAGATTAATCCTTTGTCAGTTGCTTCATTCGCAAATATTTTCTCCCATTCTGAGGGTTGTCTTTTCATCTTGTTTATGGTTTCCTTTGCTGTGCAGAAGCTTTTAAGTTTCATTAGGTTCCATTTGTTTCTTTTTGTTTTTATTTCCATTTCTCTAGGAGGTGGGTCAAAAAGGATCTTGCTGTGATTTATGTTATAGAGTTCTGCCTATGTTTTCCTCTAAGAGATTTATAGTGTCTGGCCACACATTTCAGTCTTTAATCCATTTGGAGTTTATTTTTGTGAATGGTGTGAGGGAGTGTTCTAATTTCATTCTTTTACATGTAGCTGTCCAGTTTTCCCAGCACCACTTATTGAAGAGGCTATCTTTTCTCCATTGTATATTCTTGCCTCCTTTATCAAAAATAAGGTGACCATATGTGCATGGGTTTATCTCTGGGCTTTCTATCCAGTTCCATTGATCTATATTTCTCTTTCTGTGTCAGTACCATACTGTTTTGATTACTCTAGCTTTGTAGTATAGTCTGAAGTCAGGGAGCCTCATTCCTCCAGCTCCATGTTTCTCTCTCAAGATTGCTTGGGCTACTTGGGATCTTTTGTGTTTCCATACAGATTGTGAAATTTTTTGTTCTAGTTCTGTGAAAAATGCTGTTGGTAGTTTGCTAGGGATTGCATTGAATCTGTAAATTGCTTTGGGCAGTATAGTCATTTTCACAAAGTTGATTCTTCCAATCCAAGAACGTGGTGTATCTCTCCATCTCTTTGTTTCATCTATAATTTGTTTCATCGGTGTCTTATAGTTTTCTGCATACAGGTCTTTTGTCTCCTTAGGTAGATTTATTCCTAGGTATTTTATTCTTTTTGTTGCAATGGTAAATTGGAGTGTTTCCTTCATTTCTCTTTCAGATTTGTCATCATTAGTGTATAGGAATGCAAGAGATTTCTGTGCATTAATTTTGTATATTGCAACCTTACCAAATTCATTGATTAGCTCTAGAAGTTTTCTGGTGGCCTCTTTAGGATTCCCTACTTATAGTATGATGTCATCTACAAACAGTGACAGTTTTACTTCTTTTCCAATTTGGATTCCTTTTATTTCTTTTTCTTCTCTGATTGCTCTGGCTAAAACTTGCAAAACTATGTTGAATAATAGTGGTGAGAGTGGACAACCTTGTCTTGTTCCTGATCTTAGAGGAAATGATTTCAGTTTTTCACCACTGAGAATGATGTTGGCTGTGGGTTTGTCATATATGGCCTTTATTATGTTGAGGTAAGTTCCCTCTCTGCCCACTTTCTGGAGGGTTTTTATCATAAATGCGTGTTGAATTTTGTCAAAAGCTTTTTCTGCATCTATTGAGATGATCATGTGTTTTTTTCTCCTTCAATTTGTTAATATGTTTTATCACATTGATTTGCATATATTGAACAATCCTTGCATTCCTGGGATAAACCCCAGTTGATCATGGTGTATGATCCTTTTAATGTGCTGTTGGATTCTGTTTGCTAGTATTTTATTCAGGATTTTTGCATCTATGTTCATCAGAGATATTGGCCTGTAATTTTCTTTTTTTGTGACATCTTTGTCTGGTTTTGGTATCAAGGTGATGGTGGCCTTGTAGAATGAGTTTGGGAGTGTTACTCCCTTTGCTATATTTTAGAAGAGTTTGAGAAGGATAGATGTAAGCTCTTCCATAAGTGTTTGATAGAATTTGTCTGTGAAGCCATCTGGTCCTGGGCTTTTGTTTTTTCAAGATTTTTAATCACAGTCGCCCCTTAGTGCGTGTGATTGGTGTGTTTATATTTTCTCTTTCTTCCTGGTTCAGTCTTGGAAGGTTGTGCTTTTCTAAGAATTTGTCCATTTCTTCCAGGTTGTCCATTTTATTAGCATATAGTTGCTTGTAGTAATCTCTCATGATCCTTTGTATTTCTGCAGTGTCAGTTGTTACTTCTCCTTTTTCATTTCTAGTTCTATTGATTTGAGTCTTCTCCCTCTTTATCTTGATGAGTCTGGCTAATGGTTTATTAATTTTGTTTATCTCCTCAAAGAACCAGCTTTTTTTATTGATCTTTACTATTGTTTCCTTCATTTCCTTTTCATTTATTTCTGATCTGATTTTTTTTTTTTTTGCGGTACGCAGCCCTCTCACTGTTGTGGCCTCTCCCGTTGCAGAGCACAGGCTCCGGACACGCAGGCTCAGCAGCCATAGCTCACGGGCCTAGCCACTCCGCGGCATGTGGAATCTTCCCGGACCGGGGCACGAACCCGCGTCCCCTGCATCGGCAGGCGGGCTCTCAACCCCTGCGCCACCAGGGAAGCCCTCTGATCTGATCTTTATGATTTCTTTCCTTCTGCTAACTTTGGGGTTTTTTGTTCTTCTTTCTCTAATTGCTTTAGGTGGAAGGTTAGGTTGTTGACTTGAGATGTTTCTTGTTTCTTGAGGTAGCAATGTATTGCTATAAACTTCCCTCTTAGGACTGCTTTTGCTGCATCCCATAGGTTTTGGGTCGTTGTATTTTCATTGTCATTTGTTTCTAGGTATTTTTTGATTTCCTCAGTGATCTCTTGGTTATTTAGTAGTGTATTGTTTAGCCTCCATGTGTTAGTATGTTTTACACACTTTTTTCCTATAATTGATATCTAGTCACATAGCACTGTGGTAGGAAAAGGTACTTGATATAATTTCAATTTTCTTAAATTTACCAAGGCTTGATTTGTGACTGAAGATATGATCTATCCTGGAGAGTGTTCCATGAGCACTTGAGAAGAAAGTGTATTCTGTTGTTTTTGGATGGAATGTCCTATAAATATCAATTAAGTTCACCTTGTTTAATGTTTCATTTAAAGCTTATGTTTCCTTATTTATTTTCATTTTGGGTGATCTGGCCATCGGTACAGTGGGGTGTTAAAATCCCCTACTATGATTGTGTTACTGTTGATTTCCCCTTTTATGGCTGTTAGCATTTGCCTTATGTATTGAGGTGCTCCTATGTTGGGTGAGTAAATATTTACAATTGTTATATCTTCTTGGATTGATCTGTTGATTATTATGTAGTGTCCTTCTTTGTCTCTTGCAATAGTCTTTATTATAAAGTCTATTTTGTCTTATATAGGAATTGCTACTCTAGCTTTCTTTTGATTTCTATTTGCATGGAATATCTTTTTCTATTCCCTCACTTCCAGTCTGTATGTGTCCCTAGGTCTGAAATGGGTCTCTTGTAGACAGCATATATACGGGTCTTGTTTTTGTATTCATTCAGCCAATCTATGTCTTTTGGTTGGAGCATTTAATCCATTTACATTTAAGGTAGTTATCGATAATGTATGTTCCTATTACCATTTTCTTAATTGTTTTGGGTTTGTTATTGTAGCTCTTCTCCTTCTCTTGGGTTTCCTGCCTAGAGAAGTTCCTTTAGTATTTGTTGTAAAGCTGGTTTGGTGTTGTAAATTCTTTTAGCTTTTTCTTGTCTGTAAGGGTTTTAATTTCTTTGTCGAATCTGAATGAGATCCTTGCTGGGTAGAGTAATCTTGGTTGTAGGTTTTTCCCTTTCATCACTTTAAGTATGTCCTGCCACTCTTTTCTGGCTTTCAGAGTTTCTGCTGAAAGATCATGGGAGATTATGGGAAGATTATGGGAATTCCCTTGTATGTTATTTGTTGTTTTTCCCTTGCTGCTTTTAATATTTTTTCTTTGTATTTAATTTTTGTTAGTTTTATTAATATGTGTCTTGGCGTGTTTCTCCTTAGATTTATCCTGTATGGGACTTTCTGTGCTTCCTAGCCTTGATTGACTATTTCCTTTCCCATATTCGGGAAGTTTTCAACTATAATCTCTTCAAATATTTTCTCAGTCCGTTTCTTTTTCTCTTCTTCTGGGACCCCTGTAATTCAAATGTTGGTGTGTTTAATGTTGTCCCAGAGGTCTCTGAGACTGTCCTCAATTCTTTTTTGTCTATTGTGCTCTGCAGTAATTCTTTCCACTATTTTATCTTTCAGGTAACTTATCCATTCTTCTGCCTCAGTTATTCTGCTATTGATTCCTTCTAGAGAATTTTTACTTTCATTTATTGTGTTGTTCATCATTGTTTGTTTGCTCTTTAGTTCTTCTAGGTCCTTGTTAAATGTTTCTTGTATTTTTTCCATTCTATTTCCAAGATTTTGGGTCATCTTTACTATCATTACTCCGAATTCTTTTTCGGGTAGACCGCCTATTTCCTCTTCATTTGTTTGGGCTGGTGGGGTTTTTTTTTGTTTTTTTTTTCCTGCGATACGCGGGCCTCTCACTGTTGTGGCCTCTCCCGCTGTGGAGCACAGGCTCCAGATGCGCAGGCTCAGTGGCCATGGCTCACGGGCCCAGCCGCTCCGCGGCATGTGGGATGTTCCCAGACCGGGGCACGAACCTGTATCCCCTGTATCGGCAGGCGGACTCTCAACCACTGCGCCACCAGGGAAGCCTGGGCTGGTGGGTTTTCGCCTTGCTCCTTCACCTGCTGTGTGTTTCTCTGTCTTCTCATTTTGCTTAGCTTACTGTTTTGGGGTCTTTTTCGCAGGCTGCATTTTCATAGTTCCCATTTTTTTTGGTGTCTGCCCCCAGTGGGTAAGGTTGGTTCAGTGTGTTGTGTAGGCTTCCTGGTCGAGGGGACTGGTGCCTGTGTTCTGGTGGATGAGGCTGGATCTTGTCTTTCTGGTGGTCAGGACCACGTCCGGTGGTGTTTTTTGGGCTGTCTGTGACCTTATTATGATTTTAGGCAGCCTCTCTGCTAATAGGTGGGGTTGTGTTCCTGTCTTGCTAGTTGTTTGGCATGGGGCGTCCACCACTGGAGCTTGCTGGCCATTGGGTGGAGCTGGTACTTAGCGTTGAGATGGAGATCTCTGGGAGAGCTTTCACCATTTGATATTACGTGGAGCCGGGAGGTCTCTGGTGGACCAGTGTCCTGAACTTGGCTCTCCCACCTTAGAGGCACAGGCCTGACACCCAGCTGGAGCACCAAGACCCTGTCAACCACACAGCTCAGAAGAAAAGGGAGAAAAAAATAAAGAAAGAAAGAAAAATAAAGTTATTAAAATAAAAAATTAAAAAAATTATTAAAAATGAAAAAAGTTTAAAAGTAATAAGAAAGAAAGAAAGAGGAGAGCAAACAAACCAAAAAACAAATTCACCAATGATATCAAGCCCTAAAAACTATACTAAAGAAGAAAAAAAGAACCAACAAAAAATGGACAGACAGAACCCTAGGACAAATGGTAAAAGCAAAGCTATACAGACAAAATCACCAAAGAAGCATACACATACACAGTCACAAAAAGAGAAAAAGTAAAAAAATATATATCTATATATATAAAAAAAAGGAAGAGAGCAACCAAATCAATAAACAAATCTACCAATGCTAATAAGCTAAATACTAAACTATGTTAAACATAAAACCAGAAACAAATTAGATCAGAAAGCAAACCCCAAGTCTACAGTTGCTCCCAAGGTCCACCGCCTCAATTTTGGGATGATTCGTTGTCTATTCAGGTATTCCACAGATGCAGGGTACATCAAGTTGATTGTGGAGATTTAATCCGCTGTTCCTGAGGTTGCTGGGAGAGATTTCCCTTCCTCTTTGTTTGCACAGCTCCTGGGGTTCAGCTTTGGATTGGCCCCGCCTCTGTGTGTAGGTCGCCTTGGGGTGTCTGTTCTTTGCTGTGACAGGACGGGGTTAAAGCAGCAGCTGATCAGGGGGCTCTGGCTCACTCAGGCCGGGGGGAGGGAGGGATGGATACGGATGTGGGGCGAGCCTGCAGCGGCAGAGGCCAGCGTGACGTTGCAACAGCCTGAGGTGTGCTGTGTCTTGTCCCGTGGAAGTTGTCCCTGGATCACGGGACCCTGGCAGTGGTGGGCTTCACAGGCTCCCGGGGGGGCAGGTGTGGATAGTGACGTGTGCTTGCACACAGGCTTCTTGGTGGCTGCAGCAGCAGCCTTAGCGTTTCATGCCCATCTGTGATGTTTGTGCTGATAGCCTCGGCTTGCGCCTGTCTCTGGAGCTCTGTTTAGGCAGCACTCTTAATCCCCTCTCCTCGTTCACCAGGAAACAATGGTCTGTTGCCTCTTAGGCAGGTCCAGACTTTCTCCCGGACTCCCTCCCGGCTAGCTGTGGCGCACTAGCCCCCTTCAGGCTGTGTTCACGCTGCCAACCCCGGTCCTCTCCCTGGGATCTGACCTCCAAAGCCCGAGCCTCAGCTCCCAGCCCTGCCCTGTCCTGGTGGGCGAGCAGACAAGCCTGTTGGGCTGGTGAGCGCTGGTCGGCACCGATCCTCTGTGCGGGAATCTCTCCACTTTGCCCTTTGCACCCTTGCTGCTGCGCTCTCTTCCCTGGCTCCGAAGCGCCCCCCGCCCCCCCCCCCCCCCCCGCCACTCGCAGTCTCCGCTCGCCATGGGGCTTCTAGTGTGTGAAACTTTTCCTCCTTCACAGCTCCCTCCCAGATGTGCAGGTCCCGTCCCTATTCTTTTGTCTCTGTTTTTCCTTTTTTCTTTTGCCCTACCCAGGTACGTGGGGAGTTTCTTGTCTTTTGGGAGGTCTGAGGTCTTCTGCCAGCGGTGTTCTGTAGGAGTTGTTCCACATGTAGATGTATTTATGATGTATTTGTGGGGAGAAAGGTGATCTCCATGTTTTACTCCTTCGTCATCTTGAAGGTCTCCCAACACCTTAAATCTTTAAATGTGGTACAGAACTGTATACAGTCTTGCCCCTTGCCAGTTTCTAAGGAATTGACTCTTCCTCTGGTTTTCTGTGGTCAAGTTATGCTGACTTTTCAATTTCTGAAACTTGCCTTAGGGCTTTTCCACATGCTGTTCCCAGAACCCGAAATGATCTTTTCTTCAAGTCTTTGAGTGGAGAATCTTATCTTAAATGCCCTATTCTTAGAGAGGCGTCCTTAATATTCCCTTAATATTCCAGTTTAAAGCAGGATTACCCCCCTCCCCCCACCTACTACTATCACCTTATTGTTTTCCTTCATTCTACTTGCCACATTTGATAAGTATATATTAGTATGTTTGTTGAATTTCTGCCTTTTCATAAGACTGAAGGTGGTATGAAGGCAAGGGTCATATCTGTTAGGTTTATCATGTTATCATAGCCTGTGCTTAGAGCAGTGCCTGCATAAAATAAACTTAAATATTTGTTGACTTAATTAATCAAATGTTTATTAATTGCATATGTGTCAGGTACTGTGGGGGCATTAATTAATAAAATGCCACTTAGTCACCTTATTGGTAGCCTATAGTATATTTTTAAATGGAAATGTGTACATTCAAGTATGCATCATATTTAGTAAAATATAGGACCTTAAAATTTTTCAGATGATAATATTAGAGAGAATATGCAAATTTTATACTGAAGTAAACAGAACCCTTTTTAAAACATGGGAGAAAATGTTGCCTATCCTTTGAAAAGTAGTCGTTTTTTATTGACACTGTCTTGAGAATTCTGATCATCTTGTGGAAAGCTTTGAAAAGCTGGGAAGATCATAAACATTGTAGCCTTTTCTCCCCCTGAAGTAATTAAGATTTTCTTTGTGACTCTGCATAATGTAGTTATACTTGCCCTCTGGAGAACCAAATAGGTTTAAAGTATAGTACTAGAAGTAGAGCATGGATAATTAAAGCTAAACTAATACACTGCAATTCTGATTTGTTGTATCTTAAGATCTGTTGTCCTTAATAAGATGTACTGGGATAAACAGAATGGCAGGCATCATTTGTAAAGGTTTTTAATCATAGTTTTGTTTTTGAATGACCGGAAATTCTCAGATTTGAAAGGGTATGCTTCATGTAAGAGAACTGTGTGCAGTAAGTGTTCAGCTTTTGTCTTTATATTAAGTTTATGGAATGTGGTTTCTTGACTGTGGGTAGTGAATTAGCCTTTCAAATCCCATTATAGTTGTAAAGTGGATTTGGGTTTGGTATTTGTATGGGTTGTCTAATGTAATTAACATATTAACATTTCTTCTGTGTTGACATGATCTAGCTAGAGAGAAATTATTTTCATCTTTTTTTTTTTTTTTTTTTTGCATTACATGGGCTTCTCACTGCTGTGGCCTCTCCCGTTGCGGAGCACAGGCTCTGGACGCGCAGGCCCAGCAGCCATGGGTCACGGGCCTAGCCGCTCCGCGGCATGTGGGATCTTCCCAGACCGGGGCACGAACCCGTGTCCCCTGCATCGGCAGGCGGACTCTCAACCACTGCGCCACCAGGGAAGCCCTATTTTCATCTTTGAAATGTGTAAGTTTAACCTATTCGTTCATTCATTCAATAAGTGTGATATTGTCAGGTGGTGTACTATGTGCTTGACATTTTCCCAGGAGCTGGAAATAAAAGATGAATAGATGTATAGTTGCTGTCTGGGAGGAATTAGTTGTAGCTGATGAGATAGGCACATAAATAATTATGTGGTATGATAAATGCTAAAGTAGGAATATAAATTAATGTAGAATGTTGTAGAAGCACTGTAGAGGGAGTCATCTACTCTTTCTGGAAGGGTTGCAGAAAATTTTCAGATTTGTTAGCCAGAAAAATCCAACTGTTGGGATTTTACCCTCCCAAATTTGTATAAAATAGGGCTTCTTAAGCTACCTGCAAAGAACGTCAAAGGCAGAGGAGAGTAAGTTGGAAGCTTAGAATATGCCTCTGAGCAGCTTGAAAATTTCTTAAATTCTCTGTTTTATCTTAAGAATTCATGTGAATGTTGCATTCTATTGCATACTGATTATGTAAATATAGTAATATTTTACTACCAGAAAAGAAAAAAACAATTCCTGCTGGTCTGTTAATTTTGGAAAACTGGGGTGAATGAAGAGAGCTGACACTGCGTTTGAGACACCTTCTTTGTCTTGATGTATCCCCAACATGCTCAGTTTGTGCCTGGGGGTATATGTATACTGGTGGAGAAAAAACAGATTGATCAGTCTAATCATGGAACATTGCATTCTTCTTCCTCCTTTCCCTCCCACATTCGTGTTGCTTTCTTTCTCCTTTTCTTTACTCTGGTCTTGTAATTGCTTGGTATGCTATGATCATTTTGCTTACTGCCCTGCAGCTCTTTATGAGCCAGTGAATAGTGAACAATACTACAAGATGTTTGGGGCATAAGCAGGGATGTTCCTGGAATAGCAGAGAAAAGCCAAGTCAGGAGCATTCAATATACAAGGAAAGGATCAGATTTGGCACATCAAAGTTAGCAAAAGTCTAGGAAGGCGAGTATATTAATAAAGGGAAAGAAGACGGGACAGACTATAAAGTTTGGGTTTAGAATGTAAGACTGAGTGCATTGATAAAAGTCCAATTTCATAGCAGCAACAAAGCTAGTGGTGTCGACTTACCTTTTTCCAAAGTGGTCAGGGTATTAGACCAAATGGTCTGAAGATTTCATAGATTGAGTAGTGCATATTCAAAAACAGATTATCTTTGAAACTTTGTAGTTAAACATCAAAAGGAATTATGTTACTGGCTTATTTTGTAGATGATAATACTCCTCCCTGTGGATCTCTTGATGTTGTTAGTGTGTTTCATTAATGACAGCTGCTTGATCTCTAACCTCCTCTATTTCTCTAACTCTGCTGTACATGTCTGTTAGAGTTTCAGAAGGGTCTGATGAAGTCACTTCTCCACCTTTCCAGGTTCTTAACTCATTGAGAACAGAAAAAAGGAGCCAAATGTGGGACAAAATACAAGTGTTGTGCTTTAGTACTAGTAAGGATGGGTTAGGAAATGTAGTAAGGATTCCAGCATTGCATTCTTCCTAGCAAGAAGGGAAAGCACCCCCACAGAAGTAAGAGAACAGAAGAGTAGGGTTCTTTGTTTTTGTTTTTTCAGTGCAGTGAAAACCTGCCACAGCCGGAGTTCATTCAGATGGAAACTTTGGTCAGGGAACTAGGCAGGTGTGTTTTCAGCCATTTAACCTGGTCCCTTCCCTGATCACCTCCAGGCACCCAACCAGTGGGCAGTCCTTGTAGGAAACACACTGCTGTAAAGTGAGATTGATTTGGTTGCTCTGAATCTGGACTCTGTATTTAATTAGCTGTATTAACTAAAACAAATTATTTAATCTTTTGAATGTATTCCTTCATTTGTAAGGTGGGAATACAGTTAGTTCAATGATTGTTGTGAATGTAAATAACAAAAAGATAACTAAAATACCCAATACTGTTTGGTTCATAGTAAGCATTTAGTAAATAATAGTAATAAAATGATAACTTATTTATTCTCAACAAAATAGACCTTGAATGTTTAAATCTTTAAAAATGACAACTGCCACATTAAACACATAGTATGTGATACTTGTTACATTCCAAATTGTATTATTAATAGAAAACATGTATGCCTTCAAATTAATATTGCTTCTTTGACCTATTCATTTCATGAAAGCAAAGGCTACAGTTGCTTTTATGCTGATGTGCCCTTATATTGCAAACTTGACTGTATGAGTATTATACAGACTGCCAGGTATAAGTTTTCATTTTCTTGTCAGAATGAAATCTCAATAGTATGCTCCACATTTTGGGGGAAGGGAGCATATGGGTAAACCATGCATTAGTGAACATCTGTTTATCTTAACTGTCTTGTGTCATTTGAAATAGGAGCTTTAATTTGTCTGAGCCAACATGTTGATATTTTGAAAGAAAGGTATTATTTATATCAGCGTGTGGCAACACACCCCAGAAGCACTGACCTGCTTTAAACTTTATGTGAATGCCTTGCACATAATTATTGTTTACTAAATATTTCTTGACTGGTCTCTTGCTGTATATTTGTTTACTCAGAAACTCAGATTAAGGGAGATCCTAAAGTACTTCATTAAGATTTGAATATGTGTAACAGGGTAAATACTCCCTTTATCTATGGAATGAAATAAGGTTAAAACATAGGTAGAAACTGTAACAGGGGTTGGGGTTCCGGGTACTAAATTATGTTGTTCTTTGGATAAAGAAGTCTGGAGCTCTTCTGAGACCAGTTACTGTTTACTGATTTGGTTTAAAAAATGTACATGAAGAAAGCCATTTAAGACATGGCTTTGCTGAGTTTCCTAAATTGTCTGCATTAAACCTTTCCCTTCCCCCCTTCCTCCCTTCTTCCTTCTCTCCCTCCCTCCTTTTCCCTCTCTCTCTTTCTCTATTTCTTTCACTGGTTAAGACATTTTATTTAAAGAATTTATTTTGCAGAAGTTACTCTGCATTATGAAGTATGCTAATCTAAAATTTTGGCATTTGAAAGGTAGAAAATACTTCATAATGGAACTGAACTGAAAGGACAGCAGTTCCCCCAGGGGATTTCTAAGCCTTACTTCTTAGAAGCCAGAACGTGAAGAGATAGGTACCAGAAGTTAGTATTTAGGCTGTGGGAACATGCCTTTAACTGCATTTAGATGAAGATATTTTCATAGAAGCCAGCCTTGGTCTACTGTGATGCTCGTGGATATTGTCACTGCACAGATAGCCTTGCTCTCTGGCCACTCCTTTTCTTATTGTTAGGGCACACATGAACTTTGTACAACATGTGTAAATACATCTCTTTGTGACCTGGGGTTTGGAATACTATTGTACTTTTGTGAAGCAAGGAGGATATTGAGAATTTTTTTCTCCCAAAGCACAGTGTACTGTTATTAGGTAGCTATATCTAAAATATAATAAATAGATTAGAATTTACTTCAGATGTAGTATTTGAGTTTTATTTCTGGATATATCAAATATGAGTTTTATTTCTGTGTTTTTCCAACTGTTTATTTTCATCATTCTCTTGATAGAACACATTGAAATATGTTCTTGGCTTACAGAAGTTTGATGTATTTTGACAAGACTATGACAAGTTGTAAAAGGTCCCATCCTTTCATTTTTTAAACTTTCATCTTCTGGTTTGTCATAATATCAAGTGTTATTGAAGTTGTGTGCTAGGGCTATTATGAAAGACTAGTGATATTTAGCATATTAAGAACATATTACTTAAATGACATATATAAATAAAAAATAAAGTCAGGGACAGAGAATTTAAGGCCCTGAGGCGGGCTTTGACTAGTGGGAGGAAAGTTATTTGCTGATATTTGGGGGAGGGGGGGAAGTGAAGTTCAGATGTCAAGCTAACTACTCTGGTTTCTTTGCTGCTTTTTCTTGGAAACAATTTCCCATTTGTAGAACTTGGTTTAGAGGTGGTAATTTTGTTATCATATATATGAGTTTTTATTGGAATTCCTTTGTTCAGAAGCAGGAGAGAATTCCTGCCTCATTTTTTTTTTTTTTTACCTTTAGGGAAAAAGTACAACAAATAACATTTAGCTGTATGTTAAAAAGATAAGCTGGAGAATTTAAGTGGTGATGAGGGGACCTTTGACTTCTTACTTTGTGCTTGGGTATTGGTTTACAGTTGTTAAATTCCCAAGTGTAAACTCTGGGAATCAAGAAGGGATTGCTTGTATAAAGTAGCATTACTGTGTTTATGACTATATATTTACTGTATGGGCCTATTCATACCCTTTAGGAATAGTCAATTTTTATTTTGTATTTATAACCTAGGCTATGTTTTTTATGGTAGAAATACTTGTTTATTTCACTGTTATCTCAGCTGTGACTTAACTAGGTTAAAAGAAGATACCTTTGGTTAAACTGAGCTCAAATTTCCCAACAGTGTAGTAAAATAAAAATCCTTGGGACAGCCAGAGTTTATCTTTCCGTCTTTACTAAGTGAGACTGTCATGTTGGAGGATCTATACCAGCTTTTAACTTATTAATTGATAGAATTAGGTTGAACATTTTGTACATTTGTATTTGCTCCAAGCTTTTAGAATGAATGCTTTTAAAAATTTATTTATTTATTTATTTATTTATTTATTGGCTGCGTTTATTGGGTCTCCGTTGCTGGGCGCAGGTTTTCTCTAGTTGCGTTAAGCGGAGGCTACTCTTCATTGCGGTGCACGGGCTTCTCATTGCGGTGGCGGGCTTCAGTAGATGCAGCACACGGGCTCAGTAGTTGTGGCACACAGGCTCAGTAGTTGTGGCACACAGGCTTAGTTGCTCCGAGGCATGTGGGATCTTCCTGGACCAGGGCTCGAACCCCTGTCCCCTGCATTGTCAGGCGGATTCTTTTTTTTTTTTTTTTTTTTATTAGTTTCTGCTTTATAACAAAGTGAATCAGTCATACATGGCAGGCGGATTCTTAACCACTGTGCCACCAGGGAAGTCCTGGAGTGCTTTTTTATATTTGAAATTTTGACCATGGCTTTAAAATGTAACAATAGTCAGACTTTGGGAACCAGTTAGATCACTTTACTCACCAGCTTTAACCTATAACCTAAAGTATTTTATAACTTCTTGGTGGGATTTGGTTTTGGCATAGAAATATAGCTCAGTATAATTAACTAGAACTTTCTTTTATGTCTTCATTCCATCTTATGTTTGTAAAAATCAGTACAGAGTTAAAAATTGTTATCCTGATGATTGAAGTTGTGAAAGCCTGGAGTATTTGAATTCAGATAAGACTGATTTTTGTTTTGTTTATGTTAAGTTTACATAGAAGCTGCGGGCTTTGTGACTTGCAATGTGATTTAAGGAGCCAGTATTAAGAGGGGCTGTTTAAACTCCTCTAGATGAATGCTTCCATTTGTGAACCTGTTACATGGGACTAGTGCTGTCCCTTTAATTCTTATGCTTTGAAATATTCTCATTTTGATTTTGTGTCAAGTTCAATAACTGGCTTAGATAAATAGTTTGCTCTAAGAGTCTAAATAATATTTTGGGAGAGTAGGGGAGAATTGTTTGGAAGTGCTGAAATTTTTGTTTTCCTTTATTTATTTATTTTTAAATTGATTTATTTATTTGTTTTTATTTATTTATTTTTTGGCTGTATTGGGTCTTCATTGCGGTGCGCGGGCTTCTCATTGCGGTGGCTTCTCTCGTTGTGGAGCACGGGCTCTAGGCGCGAGGGCCTCAGTAGTTGTGGCACACGGGCTCAGTTGCTCCGTGGCATGTGGGATTTTCCCGGCCCAGGGCTTGAACTCGTGTCCCCGGCATTGGCAGGCAGATTCCTAACCACTGTGCCACTAGGGAAGCCCCCTGTTTTCCTTTATTTTTAAAGAGATCAAATAATCCCCAAAGCATATGTGGCAATTGGAGAAGCTTCAGGGACTCTCTGTGCTGTTATAGGTATTAGGGCCTAAAAGAGCCCACAGATTTGATTCATTCTCCAGCTTATAGTGTTAAGTATATAATGGACTTTCAGTAAATGTTTGAATTAATGAATCCATGTCATGCACATTAAAAAAAGATTCTTTGGCATCTTTTAGGCAAGTACTTAATTATTTTTCTTCCATTTTTAGGGGTTGTTTTTGGAAATTATGACACATTCTGGTTGTTCCATTTTCTCAAAGTTGGATAGACATGATCATTTATAGAAATTTTTAGTTTTTATCCAGTGTTGCACGTTCTTGTACTTTTTCGTTGTTGTTAACCAATTGATCATTTAAATGTTTCTTAAATAAATCAAAGATGGAGTGACTAGTTTCTGATTTCCAAGGTTGTTCCTACTGTAAAATATAGGATCGCTCTGCCCTGTTCCCCCTTTACTTCAACCTAGATACATCTCTTTCAATAAATTCCCTAGGTATGGCATAATTTGAGAGTGGTATTTTGGAGTAGACCTGAGTTTACGTCTCATTTCCATTGCTAACTGGTTGTGTAGTTCCTGGGTGAGTTACTTAATTCCTTTTTAATCCCAATTAACAATTAAATTAATTAACAAATATAAAGCTCCTGGCAAAGCAACTGACAAATGGTAAATGCTAATAATAACTATCAGCTTCTGACTGTATGTTAACTAAAGAAAAAGCAGAGTTAATCATGCAGATTTAGAATGTTTGTAGTTGAGGATGAAGGAAGACTGTACAATTGATAAAATTGTGGCAGCATAGTAAAAATTTATTTTTAATGTATTGAGGACTTTCTAAATTTGTCTTCTGGATTTAGGCTACTTTTTCTCTTAAACTTACCACTTAAAATTCACTGAAATGGCAAAGTAAAAGGCTGTTTTAGTTGAGGAATAATAGTTGCTGAACTTTTAAAAATCTAGAGTTTGTTTAGTTGTTCTTGGAGGGATTATGTGAGAAAGAGAAAGAAAAGTATATAGCACAGTGCCTGCTAGGTAATGAGCTTAATGAGTGGCAGTGTGCACATGCCTGTGTGTGTGTGTGTGTGTGTGTGTGTGTGTGTGTAGTGGTTAAGAATGTGGTCTCTCTGTTCAACTGCCATACTAGTCTTGTGACCTTGGGTAAATCATTTAGCATTCTGTTGCTTCTTCATTTATAAAAATGGATTAATGTTAGCTCTATCTTATATTGTGAGAGTTACATGAAATGGAATGTAAAGTGCATAGTACAAAATAAGCACTCAGTAAATGTTAGATGTTATTATTGTATCTATTTCTTTTTTCTTTTTTTTTTAACTTGTTCAATAAGTTTATTACTGTCTTTATCTGAAAAATCTTCATAGAAATTGTGGTTTGGTTTATTAACTCTCAGCAGCCCGTTCCTGAGCTCTAAGGAAGCTTGCCTTCTTCTGAGCTACCTGATCTTTCTTCTGGGCAAGTGACATTTTGGGACGGTTCCACCTCTTCTTCTTAACTTCTTTCTTAGGCTTCTTCTCATACACTGGATTCTCTCGTATTGCAGCATGAGCTTTCTTATACATCTCCTCCATCATGTCTGGAGTTACATTGTTCTTTATGTATTGAGAGAATTGTTTTTTGTAAGCATCTTCATCTTCTTCAATCAGGTAATGCATATAATCTGCAACATTCTGCCCCATGATGTGCTTTTGGTGTACCTCAGCATTGAATTCTTTGCTTTCTGAATCATAACCAGGGAACCGTTTGGTACTGTGAGGGATAGACAAGCCTCCATCGACAGCTCCCTTCAGGGCCCCAAAAACTTTATTCCCAGTAGTAGTCCTGGCAAGTCCTGCATCCAAGTAACAGGTGAAGGCACCAGGTTGACCATCAATGCTTTCAACATTGTATTCATCTCCAGTCACCTCGACTTGGCCTTCATAAATTTTGTCCATACCAAACCTATTAAGAAGCCTGCGTGCCAGCAGCAGGCCAGTACAATATGCTGCAGCATAATTTGTCAGGCCAACCTTCACACCATACTTCGGGAGTTCATGAGCATAAGCTGCACAAACTATCATATCTCCTTCTATATGGGCATAAGCAATCTGACAAATGATATCTCTGTTAGTTACACAAACTATCATTCTGTATTTGAGTGTGTTGTACTTACTTTTATCTTGAATTACCAATCGTTTCCGAGCATAGTAGTCAGTTTTGCCCTCTCGCCGTCTTCTAAATTTCACTTGGTAACTCTTGAAGTAGGCCTTATTCTTGACAACTTTAACAAACCCCATCCTGTAGAACAGAAGCTCTAGCCTCCACCAAGCTGCAGAACCAGCACGGCTCTGGGGAGTGGGGGGAAGATATCTATTTCTTTTGAGAGGCATCATTTCATAGTGGAAAACACAGAATCTTTGGGGTCGGGTTGAGTTGGTTTTCATTTTTGCCCAGCTGTATACTAACACTGTGTCCTCAGGCAAATTACTTAACAGCTATTCTTTTCCTGTTTTCATATCTATAAAGCGAGGATAATAGCTACCTTGTAGAGTTTTTGGAAGTATTATAAATACACAGATACTCAGTAAATGGTAATTATCATAGGCGTGATGCCTGTAATTCAGGTCAGTTGTATTTTCTTGGGTTGGAAACGTGAGCCAGCTGGCTAGATTTTTCCCTGACACTGATGGCTGTCTGAATTGAGTACTTAGTCTACAGTAAACTCAATTATACTTTTTCTATAAAAATAGAAAAATAAACCTTTATAATGAGCAGTTTAATATTTACTTATTTATAGTATTTTCATAAGAAATACAAATTAGGTATATTAGATTATACTTTTGGGGGATTCTCTTATTTATTTTTGTAGAACAGAGGTAAAAGCAGCATCACTTTGGACTCAGGGTAAAGAGATGCCATTCTGACTTCCCCTAGCTGCCTTCTGCCCTTTGTGTCCTGGAAAAGAGAAATCCTATGCATGTGGGGTTCTAGGGTCTAGAGGCTTTAGAGAAGTGACAGTTATCTGTCTGAGGTAGACAACCTAGAACTTGTCTTGCTTAGAACATAGAGCTCCTAATCAGAAGTGGCAGGTGTCACATTCTTTATTGTATGAACATAGCTGTAGCTGTCAGTGGGATCAGGCAGCCCAACTCCCAGCTTAGGTCTGCAAAGACATGAGCATTTTTCCCACAATAGAGGATCCAGCTATTAGAATTTACTGAGCGTCAGTGACTAATGTGAAAAAAAAAAAACTAGTGACCAACCACTCTAAACTGAAACTCTAGCAAGCTCTGACAAGGTTCTCTCACATAGAGACTGTTTATGGAGAATGTTAACGAAGGATTTACACGTCCATTCAGATACTCAAATCTTGTAGCTTATTAGGGAGACAAAATATGTACTTGTGACCTTCCCCCCCCCTTTTTTTAGAAGAGAAATCTTGGAACATATAGAAGCTACAGCTTAATAGTAAATTCTTGCTAAACACAAAATTTCTGATGAGTAACATCATTTACATATATTTTCCATATCTTGTTGAAAGGTTTTGCATATAAATGTCAGTTAGACACTGATTTTTTGTTTTTGAGATATAGTTCACCATTTGAAAGTGTACAGTTGAGTGGTTTTTAGTATATTTACAAGGTTGTGCACCATTATCTAATTCCAGGTAGAGTATACATTTTAAAGAAAGATATCTTTTATCATATTTTGATGAACTTACCTTTGATTTTCTTTTCTACCTTAAGGAAAACCTGTTTTGTCTTTGGGCTTATCTCTGACTGTTAAGTTCTTTGGAGTTGTGCTTTGTTTCAGTTTAGAGTGGTTGATCATCTGTTTTTTTCACAGTAGTCACTGGTAGTCAGTAAATTCTAATAGCTGGATCTTCTTGAGGGAAAACTTTTATCAGTTTCAAGAAGTCCTCAAACATTTATTCCTGTATTAATTTCATTTTTATTCTATTTCAGAATAAGAGAAGATGAAAACAATGTCATTTTGGATGACTTTGCCACAAAGCTGAATGATTGTTATTTTTTGACATGGAGCATTTGTTTCATAACTTAATTATTCACTCCTTCCTCCTGCATGAGTAGTTAAGTTTTAATATAAACTTTATTTTTTATAGACCAGCTAAAGATGATCATTTTTCTTTCTAGAGAAGCTTTACCTCTCTATCTGAACAATTTCAGTAAGATTTGTACAGGGCAATATAATTTTCTAGCACATTTACTTTACCTAGACAATGAAAATATGTGTTTATGTAACTTTTTAATACAAGTAGATAGAGGTCAACAATAGGTATAGAATTTAGCTTTGTCTACTATATTTGTCTAGCCTATTATATGTCTTAGTAACTGGTTCTTTGAACAATATTTTGTGTTGTTTTCCAGTTTACTGTTATTTTTGATCCAAACTAAAATGGAATTATCTCATTAACTGCAAAGCATGTCTCTTCAGGTTCTTTAGCTTCTAGTGGAGTAAAAACTTTTTCACTTCTTCTGGAACCGTTCCTTACCCTTTCCCTGACACCTGAGATCTCTGATAAGCCTCATGTCTTTATGGCCATACTGTCCAGAGGGAGGGCAACTTCTTTTTCTTCTTTAGTACATTCTCTTATGGATTCAATGTGGTGAGACAGTTAAGTTCTTGTATTCTTTCTTGAACCGTTGTCAGGAAAATGCCCTGTTAATTGACTGAAGACTTAGCACCCCTCTTGGAACAAAGTATTCAAGAAAAGGTATTAAGTTAATTGGCCTAGAGTTCATTAGAGACTGCCACCTCCACCCCCACTCCGCATGCTTACCTCCCTCCTCCAGAGGCTAGGGATACAGCTGCTATACAGTTGGGGAAGAGATAGAATGGATGCTAAAAAACATTTAATAATATATTCATTGGTCATTTGTCTTTTTATGTCCTTTATTTTATTTTTTATTGGAGTATTCATCTTTTTCTTATTTATTTCTAACAGCTTGCTATATATTTAGGATAATACCATTTTGTCATGTTTCAAACTTTTGCCTTTAAATTTTGCTCAGATTATTTGATATGTAGAAGTCTTAAATTTTTATGAACTTAAGTTTATCAGTCTTTTTCTTTATGACTTCTTCCTTTGTATTGTGCTTAGTCTTTCCCACCCTGATATCAGAAATAGTCATAGTTTTCTTTTTTTCCTAGTCATGTTAATTTGTTGAACCAAAATCTTTTTAACATTTATTTGGAGTTTGGTTTTAGGTAGGGATCAAATTTAATTTTTTCCCTAGTAGTTGTCCCATCACCTTTTATTGAATAATTCCTCTTTCCACTAATGTTTTGAATAAACTTGTCCTTTCACCAGTGGTTTGTAACATGCCACTTTAATCCTATACCAGATTCTTATACTGGTAGGCTCTTGAATTCTCTGTTCTGTTTCTTTGATTTACCAGTGATTTCTTATACCAGTATTACATAATTTTAATTTATCTATCTTCTACTATGTGGTAATATACCTTCCCTGCTTACCCACATTTTCTTGATTATTTCCCCCCATATTTCCTTCCAAATATTTTTTGAAAATTAATTTTTATTGGAGTATAGTTGATTTACAATGTTGTGTTAGATTCTGCTGTACAGCAAAGTGAATCAGTTGATTCCACTTTATATTTACTGAGTGCATAATGTGGGCCAAGTTTTGTTTGTTTGTTTTTTAATGCATGTATTGGCACATTCAGTCTTTGTAACAACCCAGTGACGTTGGTGTTATACCACGATTTTAGAGACACAAAAGTTGAGATGCTGAAAGGTTTAATACTTAGTCTGAGATCCCATTAAGCTGAGGGACCAGAATTCAAACCCAGGCAGTCTTCTGGCTTTAGAGCTCATGCCCTTAACCACCATCCTGAAGTTTAGTTTATTTTGTTAAGTTTCACAATAACCTCTTTTTAAAATTTTGATGTAATACGACTGAACCTGTAAATCAACTTGGAGAAACTGACATCTTTACACTATGTAGTTACCTAATGGTTTGTTTTCTGAATTTTACTATCCTGCACCGTTGTCTCTATTTGTCAGTTTTTTGGCTTCAGTAGAGTTTACTAGTATTTTTTGTTAAGTCTGTATATTTAAGAAGTTTATTCTTAGACACTTATTTTATTGACTTTCATGAATGGGTTCCTCCCACCTCCTTTTGGACGTAGGGTAATGAGATGCAGCTGGCCTAAAAGAAAGCTATTGAATTAATATATTTTATTTCTGGCAGGCTTGCTTAATAATAAAAACAATACTGATTATCTCCTATCTTCACAGAGAATATATTTCAGAAAAAGTTTAAAGATTAAATGTCTAATAGTAACATGATTGATTTATGTGTGCAAGTGGGGTGAGTATATTCTGTTTATACATAGCTAAGAAAGTGTGAAATCTCTAGATAACAGCCAGATACTGCTTTTAGGCTGAGGAAAATCCTGAGGCTGGTTGAAATTCTTTCCAGAGACTCAGGGTCCCTGGCGAGGGAGACCCACTCACTTTCCCACTACCTGATCGGCCAAGGAAGCCTTTGGATGGGACCATACACCTGTCCTTGTTAGTGGTGAGGGTAGGGATTTTACTTGATGGGCACTGCTGCAGAGGAAATCTGACCTTTTTCCTCTGGGGCAGATGATGTCACCATAGAAGAATAGGAAATAATCTTTGCTCTGTGGATATAAATTACTGCATTTGGCGCTTATTATAAAAAGGTAGGCTGAGAATGTCAATATATAAAGTAAAAAATTACGAAATGTGTGAAAGTAGAGAAATATCATAATAATGACGAGCACTATTTCGTGTACTTAGTGTCCTAAAAGATGTTATTTTTTTGAAATCTATTATTAGTTTTTTAATTTTTTAAAAATTTTTTTAATTTTATTTTTTACATTTAGAACTTCTGATGCATTTGGAAGTTAGTCTTGTGTATGATTTGAGGTATAATCCAATTTGATCTTTTTTGGAATGGTTATCTGGTTGTCCTCCCATCATATATTTATTTGCCTCAGAAATTTTAATTTTTTATTATTTTAAATTTTATTTATTTTTGGCTGCGTTGGGTGTTCGTTGCTGTGTGTGGGCTCTCTCTAGTTGCGGTGAGCAGGGGCTACTCTTTGTTGCGGTGCGTGGACGTCTCATTGCAGTGGCTTCTCTTGTTGAGGAGCACGGGTTCTAGGCGCGCGGGCTTCAGTAGTTGTGGCACGCGGGCTCTAGAGTGCAGGTTCAGTAGTTGTGGCACGTGGGCTTAGTTGCTCCAAGGCATCTGGGATCTTCCCAGACCAGGGTTCCAACCCGTGTCACCTGCATTGGCAGGCGGATTCTTATCCACTGCGCCACCAGGGAAATCTATTATTAGTTTTAATGGTTTTTCAGTTGACACTTTCAGATTGTGGCCGTTTGCACAATAATATTACTGTAAAGGTATTATGGAACAAAACCAGTAAGACTTTGATATGTAGTATTCTCATTTTTACATTTTAAATAATCTGTGATTGTAGCTCTGATGTGTTTATTGCCCCAAGTGTTCAGTGATTTTTGTTAATTCAGTATGTATTTGGTGTTTACCATGTGGCAGACACTCAGGTACTTGAGATGTTTTTATATAAGCTCTTGTGTAGGCGGTAGCTAACAATCTGGTATTCCTAGAATGTGAAACACATATATCACATCTTACTCTTTGGCAAATTAGCAGAGTAAGTTAGCATAAATAACAGTTTCTCTTCCTGATGGGAAAGTTTTATACCTTTTTGTACTTAGTCCATTAAATTTTTATCTCCAGTTACTTGAATGTGAATTAAAAAACCAACAAACATTATCTGTACATGAGCTAATGGGTAGCTCTCAATTAGGCTAATATCATTTTACTAGAGTAGATTTAATCAGCTGGGGAGATTGTTGAAACTGCTTCCAGTGGTACAAGTTATGTTTTGAAGAATAAAAATTTTATTATATCTAGTTTATATTACCTTAATAGTTCAAAGATTTAAATTTTCTATGTCTTTAAAATTTTTTTGTTTACTTGATCTTTCTGGGATTGAGATAGTGTTTGTTTCCCACTATATTTGTTTTCTACTCAATTTAATCCTTGTATTCTTTTTTTTTTCGCTGCACCTCATGGCATGTGGGTTCTTGGTTCCCCAGACCAGGGATTGAACCCATGCCCCCTGCAGTGGAAACACAGAGTCTTAACCACTGGACCGCCAGGGAAGTCCTGATCCTTGTATTTCTAATAACTATGCTGCAGTGTTATTTGGTACATAAAATTTCAGCCATGTTCTCTTGTCCTTGTTGATTATATTTTGCATTTATATAAATGACCTTTTTGGAACATAGGGCAATGCCTTTTATCTTGAAAAAAGATGAAAAATCTTTTCATTGTGTTCCCCATTCTGTCCCAGTCATCCATACAAATCCGAAGTCACTGTGACCATCACAGTGAATGTCATTTTTTTTTGACTCTGAAGGAGGGCCTCAGTTTGGTCACTAATTTTTGTTTTAATCTGCTCGTCCTTATGGTAGTTTATAGAAACTATTGTTTAGTTTTGACCTGTACTTTAGTCTTTCATTATTTATTTATTATTTAGGTGTCATGTAATGTGCTAGATGCTAAAGGAAATATAGGCCTGTTTTTTTTTTTTCTTTTCTTTTTTCGGTACGCGGGCCTCTCACTGTTGTGGCCTCTCCTATTGCAGAGCACAGGCTCCGGACGCACAGGCTCAGCTGCCATAGCTCACAGGCCCAGCCGCTGCGTGGCACGTGGGATCTTCCCGGACTAGGGCACGAACCCGCGTCCCCTGCATCAGCAGGCGGACTCTCAACCACTGCGCCACCAGGGAAGCCCCCAAAATATAGGCTTTTGTTTTTGTGTTTTTATTTTTTTTAAACTTACTTTCCATATTATTATTACTTTGCTTTTTTGTTCCTTTTATTTTGGCAATTTCCAAACATATGCAAAATCAGGGCAAATGATATGTGTTCCTATGACCTTTTACCAACTTAGCAATTTTCAAATGATGGCAATCTAGTTTCCCCTGTGCTTACCCCAGATTATATGAAACAAATCTCAGATATCATATCATTTAATTTGTAAATATTTCACTATGTATTGCTAAAAGACAAGGACTCCCTCGGAACAATACCACTATACTCACACTCTCAAAAATACAACAACGTCTTAATATGACTGACTCTCTAGTCGGTGTTCTCATTATTGTTGCATAAGTGGGAAATTCGGTGAGGAGGTCTCTAACATTTTAACTTACTCTGTCTTCTCCTTACCTCATTATATTATAAACCCCTGGAAGTTCTATATAATGTCAGAATGTATGCTGGATAGTTACCCAATGAAAGAAACCATCAATGTTCTCACCATGTCCCTTTAGAGACAAAGTCCTGATCAGGCTGGAGGGTACTAGATGGCTCTTTGGGTTTTAGGAACTTTATGTTTATTCATCTTGGACAGTCATTCATTCAGCAAATATTTACCTCTTTGCTACGTGCCAGATATTCTTCTAGGTGCTTGGGTTACATCAAAGAATAAAACAAAGATCCTTGCCTTTGAAGATGCTGCATTCTAGTGGGAGAGAAAGACAATAAACGGTAAATATAATACAAAAGTGAAGTAGATTGTATGTTAGAAAATAAGTGTTCTGGAAAAAGAGAGTAAGTGGAGCAGGATAAAGGGGGATTGGAAGTTGGTGGTGGGGAAGCAGTGTTAAATAAAGTAATCAGGGTAAGTCAGGAAGATGAGATTTGAGTGAAGATATGAACAGGGGACTGAAAGTGTTAGCCAAGCAGACATCTGGGAGAAGAGTGTTCTGTTTTTAAACAACCAGAGCAGGTGTGCCAGGGTTGTTTGAGAGAAAGTAAGGAGATCATTTTAGGTAGAGTTGAGTCAACAAGGTGGAGAATTGTAGGGAATAAGTCACAAAGGTAAGGTAAGGTGGGGTGAGGGAAGTAATGAGAAGGGGTAAGTTTGTAGTACAGGCGGGTAATGACTTTGAAGGTCGTTTGGCTTTTATATGAATGAAATGGGGGAGTGATTGGAGGGTTCAGAGGACTGGTAAGAACTAAATTAAAAGGATCATTCTGGCTTCTTTTGAAAATAGACCATAGAGGAGCAAGTAAAGAAGCAGGGAGATTAGTTAGGAGGCTTTTAGAATAATCTAGGTAAGAGATGATGGTGGCTAAAACTGGGTAGTGGCGGGGGAAGTGATGAGAAATGGACGATTCTGGATGTGATTTAAATGTAGAGCCAAAGGAATTTGCTGACAGTATAGCTGTGAAATCAGAGGGAGGGAGGAAGAGAGAAAGATTGATGAAGGAGAGAAAGAGAAAGGAGTAGCATGACTCTAATATTTTTGGCTGGAGTAACTAGAAGGATGGAGTTGCCATCAATCAAGATGAGAAAGTCTACAGGAGGGTGGTGTGGATTGACTGGTAGGTTGGTGGGGGAAAGATTGGAAGTATGATTTTTGAATATGTTGAATTTGAAATGTCTCTTGGATATACAGTTGGAGAAGACCGTCTTATAACTATACCTATCAAATAATAAGTGTTCAACATCAGTGACAACAATGAAAGTTTGTTAAAAAATTAACTGGGAGACTTCCCTTGTGGCACAGTGGTTAAGACTTCGCCTTCCAATGCAGGGGGTACCGGTTCGATCCCTGGTTGGGGAGCTAAGACCCCACATGTCTGTGGCCAAAAAACAAAACAAAGCAGAAGCAATATTGTAACAAATTCAATAAAGAGTTTAAAATGGTCCACATCAAAAAAATCTTTAAAAAAAAGGAAAATAAATTATGTGTAAATTTTTTAGAGCTTAAGATATTTTGGAGATCAACTAGTCAAACCCCTTATTTTTCAGATGAAGAAACTAGTGTGTTCATAGAATTGAGATGCCTTTCCCATGGCAAGAAAGAGCTCAAGATTTTTGACTGTTATGTGCTTTGTGCAGCAGCACACAACATATGAAGTATTAGGTGGTTTTACTAGACCAGCAGAAGAAGGGGGGCTGTAGTTAAGTGGACTCTTCAGTGTAGTTTATCATGTGATGGATTTTTTTCCTCTTGACCATATGTCTGTACCTGCTGGGCATAAAGCTGTTTATTAGTCTTAAGCCAAGTTTATGGAACACTGAACTGCTTAGCTGATAATCCTTGGTTTTCCAGACAAAAAGTGACTATATAATGTATATAATTTTATCAGCCTTACTCTTTTTTTTTTTTTTTTTTTTTTTTTGTGGTACGTGGGCCTCTCACTGTTGTGGCTTCTCCTGTTGCGGAGCACAGGCTCCGGACGCGCAGGCTCAGTGGCCATGGCTCACAGGCCCAGCTGCTCCACGGCATGTGGTATCTTCCCGGACCGGGGCATGAACCTGTGTCCCCTGCATCGGCAGGCGGACTCTCAACCACTGCACCACCAGGGAAGCCCTTTCAGGCTGACTCTTGAATAAATTACATATGTAGTTATGGCAGAAAAACCAAGAGAAAAATCTAGAGTTAAAGTCAATCTTCATTAGAATTTTGATTTTATTTATTTTCAAAATATTTTTCATTTATATTATTGCCTAGGAGATTTTGCTGAGTAGGCTTTTCTAAACTACAATAGAATGCATGGGTCAAAGTTTTACACAGTTGAGTATACCTAGAGTTGAATATTAGTATTAGAAGAGTAGCCTCTTGAAGTACATTTTAATTCAGTGGAATATAAATGATAATTATAGAAACAACTAGATTTTTTAGGTAATAGTTGAAGAAGTATATTAATCTCTCCTTGGAGATTGATTTGTTAGTTGCAGTGTTAGCTTTTTCTGATTTTTATTTGAAAATAGTATAATAATGCTGAAGAAATTTAAAAATAGTAGGTCACTGAATTAGCTATTACGATGCTATGGAACAATGCTGGAATGTTTGATGGCTTACGAAAACAAACATTTAGTTTTTAACTCATGGTTCTGTGGGTCTGGGAGGGAGACTCTTCCAGCTGTAGATTGGATCCAGGTCTTTTTCTCATGTTGCATTTTGGCGTCATTGGCTTCCTGGTACATGTTCTTCTCATGATAGATGGAAGAAACTCAGGGGACCAAGCCAAAAACTCAAGTACGTTTGAAGTCCTGCTCAAATTTTGTTTATTGACATTCATTTACCAAAGCAGATTACCTGGCTAAGCCCAAACTTATTTGGGCAGGGAAATATTTTGCTTCACTTACTCTAACTGGAGATAGTACCAAGTAAACATGGCAAGAGGCATAAATGTACAATTCTGTAATAGGGAGGAAGTAAAAAATTGTTAACAGTAATCTGATCTACCACAGACACCCACACATCTCACCTTCCTAATATAAATTCTTAAATAAAAATTTTTTCCTGTATTGCAGTCTGTTTTTATGACATAGGAATATTATGTAGCAATAATCATAATGTGCCTACCATTTAAAATTCTTCTTTGTCCTATCATGGCTTCCTATTTTGGTTATAAAACATTTTTCTATTGCCTTTTAAACGATGCTTTGACTGTAAGTACTTGTATTATCCTTTTTTTTTCTATAATTATTTCAAGTTAAGTGTTTTATCTACTTTTTTTTCTTTCTTTCATCACATTCACTGTACTGTTGATCTGGGAAATTATTGTCAGCTTTTCAGATTCTCTTGTCTTCTTCACCTAGATTTCTGTTTTTACAAATACTATATGAAACCATATGGCCATCTGCAACCTATTAAAATATATCTTGTACATCTTTTTGCTAGCATATAATTATGTTAGGACTTACTAGACTTCACCTGACAGAAACGCAATTTAAGCATGCTTATTCAAAAAGAATTTATAGGAAAGGAAATGGGTTAATTGGTCTAGTTTGGATTCAGTGCCCACCTTTGGATCTGTTTAGCCAAAGGGTTGAGGTTTCTATAAAAGCCATGTGATTTGAGTAGAGGGAAAGCATATTCTCAGAAAAAAAGGTTTGGAGAGCATTGCTGGACAAATAGAAACAGGTATCCACCAAAGTAAAGTGAACTAATAAGGTCCTTCTGTGCCTTGAATCGGGGCAGGGACACGATTGCAAATATACATACATATTGGTGTGGCTCTTGCCTGAGAACTAGAATAGTGGATGGACTGTTTAGTAAAAAGAGGTCGTGGTAGTTTTTTCTAGGACTGACTTGATTCTTCAAAGCACAGAAGAATTATGGTTGGTAAATGATGTTTTAAATTATTCATGTCTGTTTTCTTTTTGTAAATTAAGCATATTTCCTGTTTCCACTTTTGTAATGGGCCTACTATAGTCATTCTAATTTCCGTGCCCTGGTTATCCTCCCAGCTTATCCAATTTTGACTCACACTCATATTTTCAGTTTTCTATTTCAGTTTGAGTCACTTGAAAATGAATAGGTACAAGCACATAATCTAAAAGCAAGGAGTAGGCTAACCACATTCGGCACAGAAAGAAATTTGACCATGTATACAACGATTTTATAGTTCTGAATGTGTTTGGTTATTTTGGGAAGAAGATAGCTTCCAGTTAGACTTTGCTGAATGTTGTTATACTATTTCTTGTACATGTGAAAATTGTAGTTTTAGGCCTCCAAGTGAGGTGTTAATTTAGATATCATATTGTTCATTTGACAAAAATGACATGGCATTGAATTAAGAAGTAAAAGCTATTTTAATAGAATTAGTACAATTACTATAGGTGTGAGAGATAAGTGTGTGTTTAAGTGATTTAAGTCAGTTAATTTATTGAGTTCCTTTGGGTTTGGAGCTGGGGAGAAGGAAGATGGATAGAAGAAACATTTATCAGATTTTCTGTAGCACTGCTTAGTTTCCTTATTCTCATATACTGTTAAAATGCTGTAAAAATAAAAATGTTGGGGGCTTCCCTGGTGGCGCAGTGGTTGGAAGTCCGCCTGCCGATGCAGGGGACACGGGTTCGTGCCCCGGTCCGGGAGGATCCCACATGCCGTGGAGCGGCTGGGCCCGTGAGCCATGGCTGCTTAGCCTGTGCGTCCGGAGCCTGTGCTCCGCGATGGGAGAGGCCACAACAGTGAGAGGCCCACATATCGCCAAAAACAAACAAACAAACAAACAAAAAGTTTATGCCTAGACTATAGTTCCCAGTATTGGTGTCTTTTTTTCTTCTTCTGTGCCTGAAGAAACATAAAAATCTTTTGTCAGATTTTACATTATAATTTTTGGGTTATAATAGGACAGACTTTGAACAAAATGCTTTTAAAAGCAGCTTTGCTTTTGTGCACTGCTCTGTTTTACATGCTGAGTTGAAATGGATGTATTAGTCTTGAGTTCACAGAACAGTGAGCTCCATATTATTTAAAAGACTCCTGAAAATTTTCCAACTGCTATTTCTTTTGATTTGATGTAATAGCAGATCCCCGTATATAAAGAGAAAGTAACATTTTGCTTAGCATTCTGCTGCATAATCGTAGACTTAGGTTATATTTTGAATTGACTTGTTGGAATGGAATTCTTCTACACATCACATAGAATGAGAATCTTAAGATTAAGTGCCTTTAGAATCCATTCAGTACAACTTCCTACCTGATGCAGGAGTCCAGCCTGCTATGTCCAAAATAATTGACTTGTTTATTAAACAGATTATTTATTGAGCCCATACTGTGTTTAGGCACTGTGCTGGGGATGTGTTGGTGAATAAAATAAAAATAGACATGGTCTCTGTTCTTGTGTAGATAGTTTAGCTTGTAGTTGAGTGCTCAGTCTGTTTATTCAGTCTCAGCAAGTTATTTTTTGAATCTAAGTACTTAAATTGGAAAGAATCGACATTCTTAGCAGTATTGAGTTTTCCAGTCTGTGAATGTTGAGTATCTCTCCATCTATTTAGATCTTCTTTAATTTCTTTCATTAGTGTTTTGTAGATTTCTACTTACAAATAGATCCTATAGGTATTTTGTTAGATTTTTACATAAGTATTTAATTTTTTGGTGCTATTGTAAATGCTGTTGCTTTTTAAAAAACTAAAATTTCCCATTGTTTATTGTGTGTATGTGGGGAAGAGATTGGCTTTTGTGTATTGCCCTTGTATCCTGTGACTTTTCTGTACTCACTCATTCTAAGGTTATTTTTTGGTAGATTCTTTGGGATTTTCTGCATAGATAATTATGTAATCTGTGAATAAAGACAGTTTTATTTTTTCCTTTTCAATCTTTATAACTTTTATTTCTTACGATATTGAATCACAGGTGAGAGAGGGGCATCATTGCGTGGTTCCCAGTCTTTAGGGAAAGTGTCCAATCTCTTCAGTCTCTCACAATTAAGTATAATGTTAGCTATAGGTTTTTTTGTAGATATTCTTTACCAAGTTGAGGAAGTTCCATCCATTGCTAGTTTACTGAGAGTTTTTATAATGAATGGGTGTTGCATTTTGTCAAATGCATTTTCTGCATCAATTGACATGACCATGATTTTACTTTAGCTTATTGATATTTGATTACATTGATTTTTGAGTCAGTCTTGCATCACTGGGGTATATTTCTTTTTATACATTGTTGGAGATGATTTTGTAATATTTTGTCTATAGTTTTCTTGTAATCTGTTTTTGATATTAGGGTAATGCTGGCCTCATAGAATGAGTTAGCAAGTATTTCCTCTCCTGTTTTCTGGAAGAGATTATGGAGAATTGATACTATTTCTTCCTTAAATGTTTGGTGGAATTAACCAGTGAAGCCATCGGTGTCTGGTACTTTCTTTTTTGGAAGCTTATTAATTATTGTTGGTTAAATTTATTTAAAAGTATAGAGCTATGCAGGTTATCTATTTTTCCTGGTGTGAAGTTTGGTACTTTATGTCTTTCAAGGGACTGGTCCCGTTCATCTAAGTCACCAAATTTGTGGGCATAGAATTGCTTGTAGTATTCCTTTATTATCCTGTTAATGTCCAGGGGATTGGTAGTGATGACCTTCTTTCATTTTTTATATTGGTAATTTGTGTATTCTCTTTTTCTTGTTTAGCCTGGCTAGACTATTTATCAATTTTTTTACCCTTTTAAATAACTATCTTTTGGTTTTGATTTTTAAATTTTTTTGTATTGTTTTCTTGTTTCAATTTCATTGATTTCTGTTATATTTTTTATTTCTTTTAATCTGCTCTCTCTTTTTTTTTTAAGTTTCCTAAGGTTCCTAAGGAAGCATAAGTTTTTTATAATTTTAGGTTTTTTTTTTCTTTCCTAGTATATGCATTCAATGCAACATATTTCTAAGTACTGCTTTCACTGCATCCCACAACCTTTGATAAACTGTATTTTCATTTTTGTTTAGTTCAAAGTATTTTAAAATTTCTCTTGAGTCATCTTCTTTGACTCATGATTATTTAGAAGTGTGTTATTTAATTTCCAAATATTTGGGAATTTCCAAGCTATCTGTTACAGATTTCTAGCTTAATTCTATTATGGTTTGACAATATTTATATGGTTTTAATTTTTTAAAATTTGCCAAGGTATGTTCTATGGCCCAGAATATGGTCTCGCTTGGTGACTGTTCTCTGTAAGAAAGTATATTCTTTTCTTGTTAGATTAGTATTTTGTAAACGTCAATTAGATCAAGATGACTGATAGTGCTATTCAGGTCATCTATATCTTTGTTAATTTTCTGCCTGCTTGATCTGTCAGTCTCAGATAGGGGTGTTGAAGTCTCCAAGTATAATAGTGGATTTGTCTGTTTCTCCTTTCAGTTCTATCAGTTTTTGCCTCATGTACTTTAATTCTCTGTTCTTAGGTGCATACTCATTTCAGTTTCTTGTGTTTTCTTGGATAATTGACCCTCTTATTATTATATAATACCCCTCTTTATCTCTGATAATCTTTCTAGTTCTGAAGTCTGCTTTGTCTAAAATCAATATAGTTATTCCAGCTTTCTCTTTTTTTTGTATGTTAGAAATTTCTTTATTATTATTTATTATTAAGTACCAACTAAATATACAAAAGATTGGAAGCCACCCTTCCACAACCCACTCTCCCCTCTCACACCCAAATTCCACACTTAGCTTCCAGCAATTTGTCAAAATTATCATTTAAGTGTTTCTTCCAGTTTATGGCTCCAGCAGCTTCTGCTGCAGGTAAACAGATCTCAGTTGCTGTCTCTCTTTTGCTTTCCCCCTGATTTGGAATGGCAGTTGGTCCTGTGACCTCAGTTCTCTGATGGATCCAAGAAAAGCTATTGATTTTCAGTTTGTCCAACCTTTTCTTGTTACAGGGAAGGGAGTGATGACTTCCAGGCTCTTTAGCTGATACCAGAAGTTGAATTATTTGTCTTTTTATTACTGACTTGTAAGAGTTCCTCATATAATCTGGATACTAGACCCTTATCAGATATATGACTTGCAAATATTTTCTCATCCTGTGGATATTATTTTTACTTTCTTCATGGTATCATTTTCAGCACATTTTAAATTTTGACGTAGTCCAGTTTAACTATTTTTTTCTTTTGCCACTTGTGCTTTTGATGCCATGTCAGAAACCATTCTTAACCCAAGGACATGAAGATTTACTCCTATGTTTTCTTCTAACAGTTTTATAGTTTTAGTTCTTATATTTAGGTCTATGATCCATTTTGAATTAAGTTTTGTGTATGGTGTGAGGTTGGGGTCCAACTTCATTCTTCTGCATGTGGATATCTAATTGTCCCAACACCATTTATTGAAAAGACTATTCTTTCCATATTTAAATCTTATTACTTACCTGTGGAAATATTTTAAAGTATTGACTTTGCATTCTCAGATTTTTTGTTTGTGTGCAAATTTGATAAGCATGTCATCTCTATATTGAGGTTCAAAGCAATCTTCAGTCCAATAAAGTAGCATTAGGTAAACTTCTAAAAGTATCCATAAGGCCCTTCAAGGCAGAGTTTTTATGGTTGTAATGAGAGCTGTCTTAATTTTGAGTAGAATGAGAAGTGGTGAGCTGTGTTCTGGGGAGGTCACAAAATTACGTATGGTAAACTAATAGTTTTCTTGTTAGCATGGCAGAATATCTGACATTCTCTTGGGCTAAAGAAAACCTCTATTATAAATGGACATCTTATTTGAATTGAACAACCATTAGTATTCATTCACATGCTAATTCAGAATTAACTATTAGTGTAAATATCACTTATCTAAGAAGAATGCTTTGGAGGAAGAGACAGATAAGTTTTGAAGGAGGAGAGGTGTGGGGAAAGTTCAGTACGCATAGTGATGTTCTATTGATACCAACCCTGGATCTCAAGAATAGATGAGGAGACTTTAAGAGACAGTATAATGTAGTGCTTTAGAGCATGTACTCTGAAGTCAGACTACCTAGTTTGAATACTGGCTCCACATTTGGTAGTTGTGAGAACGTTAGCCTGATTGGGGCTTTTAACATTTTTTTCAACACATTTATTAAATATCTACTATGTACTAGACACTAAAGTAGGAATGGAATATTCCCTGGTGAACAAAACAGAGTTGGGATTGCGGGGGGAGTATATTTAGATAGCCTTAACATCAGGGGTGGCCTCAGGCTTCTCTGCCTTTCCTGTCTATATTTCATCTCATACTAACTATAGTTGACCTTTGAACAACATGGGTTTGAACTGTCTGGGTCTGCTTATACACAGATTTTTTTCAATAAATACTACAATACTACACAATCTGTGGTTGGTTGAAGCCACAGATGAGGAATCAAGGATATAGAGGGCCAGCTATGGTACTTGAGCATCTGTGGATTTTGGTGTCTGTGGTCGTTCCTAGAACCACTTCTCCATGGATACTGAGGGACAACTGTATTCTTACCCCCATACTCACTATTATGAAGCTATTGTGGCCTCCTTTCTGTTCCTCAGTAAGGCTTTTCTTACATCATGGCTTTTGTATTTGCTATTTCTTCTACTTGAAGTTCTTTCTTCCTAGTTCTTTCCATGGTTTGCTTATTCTTATTAAATCCAAATGTCAACTGAATCCATATTGCTCCCTGCCCCTTCTCATCATCTTTTCCAGTACTTATTCCAGTATGTGATCCTATTTAATTTTCTTCTGTATTATTTATCACATCCATAAGCATGTTAGTTCTAAGAAGACTGGGCCTACGTTCATCTCACTAATCGTTTAGTCTCCAGTTCCCGTTACAGTTTCTGTCACACAGTAGGGACTCATTAAATATTTGTTGAGTGGACGAAACAAAGCTGATACCTGTAGGAGTCAGCCATATGAAGGTAGGAGATAAGAGCTAAGACCCTAAAGTGGGAAAAACTTTCTATGACTAAAGAGCCATAATGATAAAGTGACAGAGGCAAGGGTGTGTCAGGCTTTTAAGTCCTGGCAAGGAGTTTGGATTTTATTTGAATTTTAATGAAAAGATTTTAGTCTGGAGTTTTAATGTAATCCAACTTACTTTCCACAAGATTTCTTTGGCTGTTCTCTGAAGAGTAGGTTAGGGAGAAGACTGGAGGTAGGAGATGGGTTAGGAGACTTTTATAGTAGATGAGATCATAGCTTGGATTAGGTTGGTAAAATGGATGTGGAGAAAGATGGGGATAGATGTGGGATTTGTTTTGGAAGTGGGGCTGACATGACTTGGTAATGAGAGGAATGAAGAAGTAGAGATGCATCAAGGATGATAACCAGATTTTTTGTTTGAGCAACTTGGTGGAAGGTGGTGTTCTTTACTGAAATGGGAAATCTGAATAAGGAACAGCTTTGGATGGGACATTAGGAAATCCATGTGGGTCACATTTTAAGATACTGATAAGAATTCCACATGGAAATATCAAATAAAGAGTTGGATTCCAAATCAGGAGTTTAGAGGAGACATTTGAGTTAGGATAGAAATTTGGGAGACTTTCAGCATAGAGATGCTATTTAAATCCATGGCAATGAGAGATATTACTTAGAGTGTGTGGCAAGGAATCAGAAAAAAAAGCTCGGGACTTGAACTCGGGGAATTTCCAACATTTAGAGGTCAAGTAGAGGAGTGGCAACTGAAAAAGATTTGGAGAAGGATTGGCCACAGAAAGAACACCTGGAATGTGTGATGTCTTGGCAATCAAGGATTCATGGGGCAGCCTGAAGGGTAAAAACATGGCTTCTAACGCATACTGCATTTTCAGAAATATATAATATGCAAAATGAGAAAAACCTTTAGAGGACAGATGAATGTGCTTGAAGGGTTTTAAAAAGGAAGGATGTTTATATGCCTAACAAATAAATGAAGCCTAGCTAATTACACCGGCCTTGGAGTTTGCAGTAATTATTCTTTGTTTTGATATTATTAGAAACTTTGATTTTTGATAACGTTAGGAGGTAATTTTTTAAAGTGTAACTTGAAGGGGGAAGTTATTATTAATTTTTTTTTTTCTGAGAGTAATGGTGTTAGTGTCACCTAATGGCAAAATGAGATATTGCAGCCATATTTATATGAGGCAGTGAACAAAATAACCTAATTAGAAAGAGAAAAGGAACATTTATGGGGGAATTTTTGGCATGGAGCAGAGTGACCATGGTTACAAGGTCCTTCGTTCTTTAGCACTGGTCTACTTGTCCTACCTCTCTGTCACATTACCCCTTTGGTCACTGAGCAGATTGGTTAATATACAGTTCTTTTTTATCTTCCAGGTTTCAGCTCAAATATTTCCCTTTCAGAGAGTCCTTTCCTACCACCTTACTTAAAGTTGTCCGTGTATTCCGTACAGCTACTCTTTGTTACATTAGGCTGTTGTATTTTCTTCATAGCCTGATAATGATTTGGGATTACCTTACTTGCTTGTTTCCTCACTAGACATAAGCTCCACGAGAGGAGGCAACTTGTTTGCCTTATTCGCTCATGTAACCGCAGTTGTGAGTATACTGACTGTTATATAGTGTACATGTTCAGTTAAAATTAGTTGTGTGAATATTTGAATTTCTGGAAGTGATAGAGAATGTTGAGTTTCTATGGTGTAAACTAGAGATCTATCCAGAAAACAGAATCACACTGTATTTGATTACTGCTGCATGAATGCAATGTGAAAGCTTTGCTCCCCTCACCTCCCCTACTTTTTTTGCCTCCTGTGTAGATAAGTGGTTACATGTCTGGAAAAGAAAAGATACATGGCTTAGGGTGTTGAATTCTGTGTTAATCAGTCAACTTAAGTGACACAGAAAAAATATTTTAAGGTACAATACTTAGTCTTGAGGAGATAAGTTTTTGCAGACATTTAGGTTTAGTTATAAAGTAATTTCAGTGAATGTATTTTTGTTTGTGTATGAATTTGTAGATACTTCTAGCTTATTTATTTATTATTTAGTTTTCTATTTATTAAAAAGAACAAAAAGTATTTCTAGGAGAAATATGTAGTGCGCCAAATAGTAGTAAATCCTTTTAGTTGAGATATGGTCAGGTTTGTGTTGTTTTTCAGGGAATAATATGATTCTTTTAGCGTGGAAACTCAGGGTACATTTCCATTATGTGGGCCAGCCCAAGAAGATAGCCTCCCTAGTTTTGAGATAATTATCTAGCCAGCGGAATTCTTCCTTGCATGAACCAATTTTAAAGGCCAGAGATTGATCAGGTACTTAATAGTTCATGTTTTTTATTCACTAATTTTTGTTCTTACTCCTTGTGATTTTGACCAGGTGGATGTGGGAAGAGAGGTTTGCAGCACTGAAATGGAGGTCAGAGCTTCATTACAGAAGATTAGTGGGTCATCGGATTCTGTGACTACACTGAACAGTGAAGAATTTGTTTTGGTTCCTCAGCATGCAGATGATACTTCTACAAAAGATGATGAAAAACCTGAACTGAAGGTATTTTTCCCTTTTCTACAAATGATATTATTTTAAATTATTATTATTATTTTTAACTAGGTGAAACTTATCTCAGGAGATCTATAAAATCCAAAGGTTTTTCTTGAATACTGACCTCGAGACTAGAATCAGTGTTTGATTTATCCAGATGCTAATTATTTGGTTTGTGTATTTTTAAAGTTTTTGCTTTCGGTTTTTTATCTTTTACTTTAGAATTCAGAAAGATGGAATAGGAGGGAAAAAAGAAGAGAAAGGGTAATTGGCAAGTTAGACTTAATGGTTAAATCTTACATAAATTTAATTTATCTGGATATTTTTGTCTCTCTTACTGCTGCTGGGTTTTAAAAATTAATTATATAAGTATGTAGTTATGTATTATTTTCACTTGAGAGAATTTTCTTTATGATTTTTATGTTTTAAGTCAGCTGGTAACATTCAAGTATGTGATTTAACACTTGTCTGAATACTTTTGAAGTATATGTTTTATAATTTTAGCAGTTGAGTTTTTATTTGGATGTGGTCCTTTTTCTTTTTCATTTTTATGTTGCCTTTCCTAACTCGAAAAAAAAAAAAAAAAGAACCAAACAAACCCAGGTATACATGTATGGGAATTGTATAACTACCCTCTAGAAATAGGAAGAGAGAAATTAGCCAAAAATGCTGTATATTATTTATGAGTTTTATTTAATATTAATTATATCAAAGGTATGTTAGTATGTTAATCTAATAAAATCAATCTAAGGAAATTTTATAAAAATTAGATTATTAAGTACTCATTTTACATTATGTTGAGGATATATTTTTTTACAATTTTATTAATCAATGGATTTCTTTAAATTTATTCAAATATCTGTATTTAAATAAACAGTTATTTAAATTCATTTAACTCTGTATTTTCATATTAATGTGTTTAAGGCATTTATTTACTTAGGCTTTGTGTCTCACTTGCTTTTAAGAAGAAGATGAGTCAACTTAAGTGTAAGGTAATTAGCAATACTCCTTGACAGCTCAAGCAAAATTTGTAAAGGAGTCAGAAATATGTTTATGCAATGATAGCAAAAAATATGATCTTTTTAATGATATCAATGCTACATATTATCTATTTAAATGTATCCATTTTCCTCTTTAAAACACATAAATTTAGGATTACCCAGTTTTTAGAATACGTTTCTAAAAGAGAAAAAGAAAAAAATAAGAAAAGAAAATATCTGTAAATAAGATCTTACATCAGATATAGTTGGAAACTGCCTGGTATGTTTCTGAAGAATCCTTTTCTGATACTAATAATCCTCTAATTTAGTTGAGTTTATAACTCAGGATTTTGTATATATCTAATGAAATTAGGTACAGCTGTATAAATTCATGGTATTCAGTAACTATAGTTAAATTTAAATATTTAGATTGTTTAAATTTCTTCTAGAAATGAAATATTTTCATTAAGTTCCAGAACCATGTTATGATTGAAACGAATTGTCTTGCTTTGTCTGTAGATAGTTTCTAATGGTGATGAACAACTGGAAAAAGCCATGGAAGAGATTTTGAGAGATTCTGAGAAAGGGCACAGCAGCCTTCTTGTTGATTGTCTGAGTTCCAGTGAGACTTCAGACCATTCATTTGGAGATGTTTCGGCCAGCCAAATAAATAAGCCATCTCTTCAATTAATTTTGGATCCGTCACATACAGGTACTGTATTGAACTCTTAGGAACTATAATAGAAATGGGATAAAGTGATAATGAAAATTTTAAGATGAATATTAGAAAATTTTATTAGCTTCATTTTCTAAGATCAAGGCCAGCAGCTTTTCAGTTCCCACTTTGGTTCTTATGTTTCTGTTTGTATCTCCACCTGTAAAATCAGTCTCAGTGTTCTTTGAGAACTGGCTCTATGTCTGTGTATTCATTTTACCCCTAGTACTTGGCATATAGTAGGCCGTCAATAAATACTTATTGAACAAATGAATAAATTCTTGGGTATCAAAGAACAGTGTAATGGACACATTCTTTCATATAATGTGACTTCTTACTCAGTTTGACTACAGTTATTTCAAATTACAATTTGTGAAAATTCTAAGTAAAATAACATATCAACTCCATCAGTGTAATAATACTGTAAAAGTATTTATTACAGTGTAATAAATAATATGTACATGCATGAATGAGTAGGATTTATAGTAGGAATACCAGCTTGTAAGTCAAAATGATTTTGGATGAAGGAAAAGCCTAACCAAACCCAACCCAACTCCTACTTCAGCTGGTTTAAACACTGGAGGTGTGGTTTGATCTGGGCTCTGGTAGTATTTCTTTGTAAACTGCTCAGCTTTGATCTTCTCCATGCCATCTTTCTCCTTAACTGGCTTCCTTTGTGGTCACAAAATAGGTAGCTGCAGAAATTGATAAGTAAGGCTAGGTGATTTGTTCATGTCTGGTGACCGAGAGAAAGGCTCTGATCTTTTACCCATTGAACAAAAGTTGTGAGTTTTACTCTGATTGGACCAACTGAATCATTTTCTAGTAGTCAGGGGAATGATATGAACCAATAGGCGTAGGCCTTGGTTATATTCAGACTCCTCAGTGAGTCATTCTGACAGAGGAGATGAGATCATCCTGATTGATTTAAGGCACTCATGATCCATTTCTGAATGTTCATGTAGGGTAAGTGTAGATATAGGCCAAAGTGCTACACCGTGGAAACACAGTGGCCCTACCTTACGCTGTACCCCAAATTTATTCCTAGTGAATCAAATATTTAAATGGGAAAAATGAACCTTTAAGAAGAAAATAATGAGAATATTTTTGTGATTGTCAGTGTAGGAAAAACCAAATCATAAAGGAAAAGCTACTTGCATTTTAATACATAAAAGCTTAAATCTGAATGAGAAAAGTACCATAATAAATATGGCTAAATGAGGCTCAGAGAAGATATTTGCCATGTGTTGGGGGTCCCCAAAAGTGCCCCTAGTTTAATGATTCATTATAAAGACTCGTAGGTTTCAGTGTATATTCATATTCATGGCTAGATTTAAGTTCACGGGGACTTTATATGTGTGTGTTTGTGTGTGTGTGTACACAAGATTGGAAATAAACCTTACAAAATATTAATTTTTGTAGTTTTTGATTGAGGGAACATGAGAGATTATATTTTTCATTGTGCTTTTCTTTATCTTTTGAATTTCTTAAATCCCTAGCCTTCCCCCCAAACCCAAAGCATACTGATATCAACATTCCTATAGTTATTTTTTTGGTTAATAGATTAATCAAAAGGAAGAAATACCTTTATCTTCTCATGTATTGATAGCTCTGATGGGTTACTGGAATCAGTTGTCCTTTGCAATGGCCTAGATAATATTCTTATTTCTGAGCATATTTGATAGGGACCATGTATAATGTACTTTTGTGTTTTCAACACCCATTATATTAAATACATTAAAAAAATGTATCTTTCCCTGAAGATCTCAGTGGATAAGAATTTCCACTTTGCTTTACAAGTAAGTTTTTAAAAAGCATTCTTTTCTTGTTATATATTGTTTCTTTTCATTTTCAATGAAAAGACATATGTTTTGTGTTCTCCCCAAAATTAATATATTGAAATCCTAGCCCCCAAGGTGATGGTATTAGGACGTCGGGCCTTTGGGAGGTGATTAGGTCATGAGGGCAAAGCCCTCATAATTAGGATTATGTCCTTCTAAAACAGACTCCAGAGAGCTAGCTTGTGCCTTCTGCCGTGTGAGGACACAGTGAAAAGATGCTGTCTAGAAAGTGAGCTCTCATGAGGCACCAAATCTTCCAGAGCCTCAGTCTTGGACTTCCTAGCATCCAGAGCTGTGAGAAATAAATGTCTGTTGTTTATAAGCCACCCATGTGGTATTTTGTTATATAGCAGCCTGAAAGAACTATGAGAAGACATTTCAGCTGCCTCTTCATAGTTGCAGTTTTTGTTAACAGAATTGTCGTGGTCAATTAAAATGACACATAACTTCAAAGGTAAGGGACTGTCTGGAAAGTATCTAGATTTAAATGGGCTAAAGTGAATATTAAAGATATATAATTTGCCAGTGATAAAATTAGATAGATAAGGGCTTTTGTTTAAACATCATGATAACTTGTTGGTTTTTGTCATTTGGTGATCGTATATCCTGGCTACTTGGATTCACCTCTACAGGGAATCTACTAATTTACTGTAATGTACTAAAATACTGTGTGGATACGTAGATGAGTCTTCTCTCTCATGCTCTTTGTTATTCTTTGCATCTTTCTGCTAAGGAAGGGATGATGGAATTCAAAAGTATGACTTGAATGGGACTGAATTTATATTTAGGGGGATATGAATTTCTTACATCGATGTGTGATTTTACGAGATCTAAAAGTGTTGCCTTGCTAAAAATATTTTGCTATTTGCCTGCTTAACTTAAGATTTCCACTAGTCATGAGTTTTGTCTACATGAAAGCTGCAGTTATGATACATTTAGTTGTGGATGAGATAGGATCTAAGTGGTACCCAGAGATGATGTGTGTTTGCCATTAATTGGTTGCTAAAAGGACCACTAGCTCTAAAAAATTTCATTTATTTACTGATTAATTCATTTGGCATATATTGAGTTCTAGTCTTTTAGACACTTGTTATAAGTGCTGGGAATAAAAATAGGGTAGAACAGTTCCTTCCCTTGAAGAGCTGGTACTCTATAATTAAGGGCAGAATAAACTTCATTTTGATTTTAATTCATTCTATTTTAGACCTTTCATAGAGGCTAAGACATGATATCTGTAGTTCAGACCTAGATTTGAATCCAGGCTCTGCCTGCGGCCTGGGCAAGTTATTCAACTTCTCTAATGATCAGTTATCTCATCTGTAAAATAGAGATAAAATAGAACCCGTTTCATAGGGATTTAGAAGTTTAAATGATACCATCCATATAAAGTATTTTGTAAAATGCCTGGCACAAAGTAAGTACCAAATAAAATGTTTTTCATCATCAATAGTTTTGGAAATCTTGAACCTCAGAGTAAAATCACATACAGTTTTAGGTCAAAGCCCAGTAATTATAACATATCACTTTAAATGGGCATGCGGGGACTTCCCTGGTGGTCCAGTGGTTAAGACTCCATGCTTCCACTGCAGGGGGCACGGTTTGATCCCTGGTCAGGGAACCAAGATCCGGCATAGCGTGTGGCTTGGCCAAAACAACAACAACAACAACAACAAAACAAAGGGCATGGGGCAGGGTGTAGGCCCTTTACCTCCATCGACATACCTAACCCTTCTCTATCATTTCTGATGAGAAATCTGCAGTCATTTGAATCACTTATTGTTCCCTTATTTGTAACATGATGTTTGTCTACTTTCAATATTTTTTTCAATATTTTTATTTTCCAGCAGTTTGATTATATAGGTGTGGTTTTCTTTGAATTTATCTTTCTTGGTGTTCACTGAGATTCTTGAATCTGTAAATTTATATCTTTTATGAAATTTAGGAAGTTTTCAGACATTTTTTAGAAAATTTTTTTGTGCATAGTCTTTTTCTTTTCCCATGACTCAGACAACAAAACTATTAGATATTTTCATATTGTCCTGCAATTCCTAAGGCTCTTTTCATTGTTTTCCAATCTTTTTCTTTTCTCCCTTCTTTAGTTTAGAAAATTTCTGTTGATCTGTATTCCAGTTTACTGGCTCACTGTTCTGTTATCTCCTTTCTTTTGAGCCCATCCAGTGAATTTTTAATTTTAGATATTCTATTTTTCTGGTCTTAAATTCACCTTTTTACATTTTCTGTTCCTCTGCCACAGATTTTAATATTTTCACTCATTCCAGGTTTGTTCACCTTTATGTCATAGAGCATGGTTATAATACCAATTGTAAAGTCTTTGATAATTCCCGCAGCTGCATCATTTTGGGATTGGTATCTGTTGATTGCTTTTCCCTTGACATTGGTCACCTTTTTCTATTTTTGTTTTTTGTTTTTGTTTTTTTTGTTAGTTGAGTAACTGAATTGTTTTCCAGACTTTCTGAAACTTACGTTTTGAGATTCTGTTTCCAGATACAATCCTCTGAAGAATGTTGATTTTGTTTTATTTTAGCAGGCAGTCCACTTGGTTACATCCAGACTGCAAGTTCTCTCTTGCTTTCTGGTTCCAAAGTCAATCAATTCCAAAACCTTTGCTATGCTTCTTTGGTCTGTTCCACACATGTATAGCATGGTGGTGAAACCAAGACTTGTGTTAGTTCATACACAAAATTAGGGGATTACCTTCTCCAACTCTCCTCCTCAGGATTTCCCCCATACTCTCTGGCTTCTTGGGGCCCATTTTCTTTCTTCTCTTGCGTAGAAAGACAGGTTTCTCACTTCAGGACAGAGTGGTGAGAGAAAAGAAAGAAAATAGCAGAGGTTTCCTTTTCCTTTTTGAACCACAAGAGCCAAGCCCCTTTGTTTGGGTGTTCTAACCACTGAGAGGTTCCTTTTCTTCGAGTTGCATATGCTACAGCACTCCATCCTTTCCCCCCAGCCCTACTTCCCACATAGTGGTGCAGCTCCAACACTGGGGCTGGCCTTGTGATAGAACTGGGAGAGAAAAAAGAGAGAGAGAAAAAAAAAAGTTATAATTCCCCAAACGTTCTCTGGTTTACAGGGGCTCTTTTTTTCTGTCCTTTGGCCAGAAAAATTGGATTTCTCTCACAGTTTTGTTGCTCACTGCACAGTTCTGCAACTTGGGCTGCCCTTAGGTCAAATGTGGGATATAAAGGATGAAAAAATGTAAAAGGGAATTCAGTACTATACTGGTAGTTCTTCAAGTTTTGACCTCTCTTCAATCTGTCTGCTGTTACTTGCATTAAAAAAAAAAACAATCCTGGGCTTACCTGGTGGCGCAGTGGTTAAGAATCCGCCTGCCAATGCAGGGGACACGGGTTCGAGCCCTGGTCCTGGAAGATCCCACATGCCATGGAGCGACTAAGCCCGGGCACCACAACTACTGAGCCTGCACTCTAGAGCCCGTGAGCCACAACTACTGAGCCTGTGAGCCACAACTACTGAAGCCCACACGCCTAGAACCTGTGCTCCGCAGCAAGAGAGCCACCGCCATGAAAAGCCAGTGCACCACAATGAAGAGTAGCCCCTGCTCGCTGCAGCTAGAGAAAACCTGCGCACAGCAACAAAGACCCAATGCAGCCAAAAATAAATAAAATAAATTAAAAAAAATAAAAACAACAACAACAACAAAAACAATCCTAAGGTAGTTACTTTTTATATTCTGCCAAGTGTTTTCAGTTAATACATAGAAGCTATAGCAGACTTGTTACTTCAATTTGACTGGTTCAGTTTGAGGATCTTCAGTTCTGCTAGTTTTTGCTTCAAGTATTTTGAAGCTCTGGTATTAGGGACATAGCCACTTTTTAAATTATGTTTTCCTTATAAATTGACCCTTTTATCATTGTGAGATGTCTCTTTTTCTCCTGTTACTATTTGTTGTTTTGAAGTCTGATTTTTCTGATATTAATATAGCCATTCTGGTTTTCTTATAATTAGTGTTTGTGTGGTATATCTATTTATTTCCTCCCCCCATCCCTTCCTCCCTCCCTCCCTCCCTTTCTTTCATCTTTCTTTTTTTGGCATTTTATTTTATTTAGTTATTTATTTTTATAAATAAGTAAATTTTTTGGCTGTGTTGGGTCTTTGTTGCTGCACGGAGGCTTTCTCTAGTTGCAGTGAGCGGGGGCTACTCTTCGTTGTGGTGCACTGGCTTCTCATGGCGGTGGCTTCTCCTGTTGCGGAGCACAGACTCTAGGCCCACGGGGTTCAGTAGTTGTGGCATGCAGGCTCAGTAGTTGTGGCTCGCGGACTCCAGAGCGCAGGCTCAGTAGTTGTGGTGCACGGGCTTAGTTGCTCCACGGCATGTGGGATGTTCCCAGACCAGGGCTTGAGCCCATGTTCCCTGCATTGTCAGGCAGATTCTTAACTACTGTGGCACCAGGGAAGTCCCTCTTTCTTTCATCTTTATGGAAGATCTTGGTGGCTGCAGTGTGGAGAATAAATTGGAGGAAAGAAAGACTGGAGGTTACTGCTGTAGTAATTTGGGTAATGACTATGGGGCCAAAGAAAAGTGGGATGGATTCAAGAGTTATTCAAGGCATGAATAGTTGAGTGGACATCTAATGAATTCAATTTTGGACATACTGATTAATAAGATTTCCAAATGGGGATGACCAGCAGTCTGCTGTATTTTAAAGAAATTAAACGGCAAGGAAAAAGTCGTTCCCTCATATTTATAACTTTTGGTGCTCTTCAGTTTCCCTCTAGTATCATTTTTCTTTATCCCAGCGATCTTCTTTAATATCCTTGTTTTCTTATGCAAATTAGAATTCGTTTTTATGTCCACCCAGGGAATATTTCATTTCAGATCTTGCATGTTTTAGCTCTAGAATTTCTTTTGGTTCTTTTTTCTGTCTACCATTTTTCTCCTTCCTTTGTTAGGTGTTTTTCTTTAATTCTCTATCATATTTATAATAGTTACTTTAACGGTCTTGTCTACAATTTTGTTATCTGTCTTTTTTGGATCCATATATGTATTGTTTTTGTATTTGGGGTATACAGAGTTTCATGAATCTGTGAGCTACACAGATTTTGTAAAACATTTATTTCTTCAGAAAGCTTTTTCCCCACCTTTTCCTCTTTTGTAGGATTCCAATTACACATACGTTAGACCATTTGAACTACTTGATCTACCGTGTTCTTCAGTCACCAAAGCATAGTTTTACCATACGATCTTGCAAATAATTGTTTTTGCATAAGTACTTGCTAAATTAACAAAAATGCATATATGTATATTCTAAACATGTTTGTATTTGGCCTTAAAATGTATTTGTAGTTTTTTATATGTCCCTTTTGAAATATATACATTGAACTGATTCAAAAGGGGGAAAAACATGTTTCAGTGATTGACGAACATGGTAGATGAAGTACTTCATTTGAATAGCTTTAGTTTTTCAATAGAAAAAAAGTGGTGAAGGGTACATGATTTATTAGTATAATATTTGGGAGCTGGAGTGGGGAGGTTGGGAATGGCTTTTGTGAATTATTTATTAATATCCTGTAAGTGTAATCCTGGTAATGAGAATTAGAGCATGTCACAAGGATCTAGTTTGGGTGATCTAGTTTGGGTGAGACTTAATTTTGTACAGCATGGATGTGGGTAGCAGGAAGAGTTGGAGAGTAGCTGAATGTGGGTTTTTAGGTGGGGATGGGGACAGTGGCAGAGGGGAAGCTTTATGCTACCTGATATATGCAGATAAATACTCTCTAACCACAGTTGGGACTTTGCTACATGCATGCTGTGCTTAGAATTAAAGTGGATTTTTTTTTTTAAAGAATTGGGGGAAGCAATCATAGGATAATTCATCAAAATAATTATTTTGAGGAAAAATTCTTCATTGAAATACTTACATATTTTATAGAAGCCAGCAAGCTAGGAAGGAGAAAAATAAGGAGTTGACTTTGTTGGTATTAGTATGAGATGGAACATTTTAACATTGTTGACTTTTGCTGAGGAATTTAGGCTGATTAATAAATTTGGTGCTACGCAGGATCTTTACCAGAGACACTTTTAACTGATTTTAGTTTTGTTTAATTCTCATTAGTTTTAGGATAATTCACACTGTCTTTAGTGTAGTCTTTTCTCCTTATTGTTTTATATCATTTGAACTCCATATTTTTGATTTTTTAAAATACAAAGCTTAGAAATTTTTTTTCTTTTCCTCTAAAGAAGTCATAGCTAAGTAAGGTAATACTTTGAGAGATCTGAAGTACAAAATCGCCAGTTCCAGATCTCTAAGTTAAGATGTAGGATAAACATTAAAAGAAATGAAAACACAGAGAGACCTAAATTTTATTTGCAATTTTTCATTTGTTTTTGGGCAATAGGTGAAATTATACTGTGAAGTTTTATATTAACTTTTGAGTGTTTCTTATTTTTTTTCTTCAGAAATTTCTACACCCAGACCATCTTCTCCAAGTGGAATACCTGAAGAAGATAGTGTTTTATTTAACAAACTGACCTATTTAGGATGTATGAAGGTTTCTTCCCCACGTAATGAAGTGGAGGCTTTACGGGCAATGGCAACTATGAAATCTTCCAGTCAGCACCCCTTTCCTGTTACTCTGTATGTGCCAAATGTTCCGGAAGGTTCTGTGAGGTAAGCTCTAATCCTTTATTACCCCCTTAGACATGTGTGAAGTTTTTTTGGGTAGTGGTGATGATATTTTATCATAAGTGAGGCCTTGGACTTACTCTGAATTCACTTTTACTCTGTAGCCATGCAAAGTAAACATGTTCAGGTTTAGACTGTATTCCTTATTTGCAAGGGGCATTTGTAAAATTTGCTTAGAATACTATAAATGCAACTATAACTGTAAAAATACCTATGATTTGTGTTTCACCTTGTCATGTAGCAGTGGTTCAAAAAACTAGTGATCCCTAGATTTCAAGCTCTTTACGTCAGATTGGAAAGAAGCAAAATGGCTTTTTCTCACATGCTTCACTAGGAATAATATTTAATGTCATCTGAACCTTGAATTTCTTTAAATGTAAATCAGATAACTGTTATTTTCCTACATTCAGCCCTCCAGTAGCCTCCAATCACACTTGTGATTATATTTGAAATTCTTACCATGTCTGGCCCTGATGATCTGCTTTGACCTGATCTTCTGCCCTTCTCCCCTCTCTTCCCTCCCTCCTTTGCTCTCTCATTTCTTTCACTACATTTACTTAATTCATTCGTTCACTTCATTCATTTGCTACATTCCAGTCATAGTAGCCTCTTTGCTCTTTCTCAAACGCAGTCATGAATCCTGCCTCAAGGCATATCAGTCAGGATTCCTACCTCAGGGCTTTTGTGTAGTCTCTTTACTCTGCCTAAACAAGCTTTCCTTGGCTTTCCAGTGGCTTTTTCACTTCTCTCCGGTTTCACCTCAAGAAACCTTTTTATCAAAAGAAGGCTTCTTTTTCTTCCTCCCTGTTTTTCTTAATAGGGTTTATTTTTTAGATCACTTTTAGGTTCACAGCAAAATTGAGCACAAAGTACAGAGATTTCCCATATCCCAGATGTGCATCCCCCCACCTCCCCCAAACACACCTCTCACCATCAGCATCCTCTTCGACGTGGTACATTTGTTACAAGTTTTTTATTTATTTTAAAATTATTTATTTATTTATTTATTTTTGGCTGCATTGGGTCTTAGTTGCAGCACATGGGATCTTTCGTTGCAGCACGTGGACTCTTTGTTGCAGCGCGCAGGCTCTCTAGTTGTGGTGCACGGACTCCAGAGCGCGTGGGCTCTGTAGTTGTGGTGCGCGAACTCCAGAGTGCACACATGGGCTTTGTAGTTGCGGCGCGCTGGCTTAGTTGCCCCATGGCATGTGGGATCTTAGTTCCTGGACCAGGGATCGAACCCACGTCCCCTGCATTGGAAGGCGGATTCTTAACCACTGGACCACCAGAGAAGTCCCCACATTTGTTACAGTTGATGAACCTACATTGACATAATTTTCCAAAGTCCATAGTTTACCTTAGGGTTCACTCTTGGTGTTGTACATTCTATGGGTTTGGACAAATATATAATGACATGTATCCACCAGTAGAGTATCATACAGAGTACTTTCACTGTTTGAAAATTCCTGCCTTCTGCCTGATCATCTGTCCCTCCCTGCAGCTGCTGTCAACCACTGATCTTTTTTACTGTCTCCATAGTTTTGCCTTTTCCAGTAAATTATATAGTTGGAATCATGTAATAAGTAGCCCTTTCAGATTGGCTTCTTTTACTTAATAATAGGCATTTAAGGTTCCTACATGTCTTTTTGTGGCTTGATAGCTCATTTCTTTTTAGTGCTGAATAATATGCTATTGTCTGGGTGTACCACAGTTTATTTTTCCATTTGCCTATGGAAGGCCATTCTGATTGCATCCAAGTTTTGGTGATTATGAATAAAGCTTCTGTAAACATCTGTGTGCGGGATTTTGTGTAGACGTAAGTTTTTAACTCATTTGAATAAACACCAAGGAGTGTAATTGCTAGATCCTATAGTATGGGTATATTTAGTTTTGTAAGAAACTGCCAAATTGTCGAAAGAATCCTCCTTTGATCATATCATAACTATCCCTTTTTCCTCTTACTGGGCCTTTTTTCCTTCACAGAACTTCTCTTTGACTTGATATCATATATTTATTTGCCTATTTGTTTATTATCTGTCTTCCTCACTAGAATATAAGTTCCATGGGGGCAGTTTATTGGTATTTTTTCCTGCTACAGCTTCTGTCTGATAGTACTGTCTAGAGCAGTATCAGTCCATAGCAGGTTTTTAGTAAATATTTGCTGAATGAACAAATAAATGAACCAGGTCTGGGAAATTAGGTTGAATGTGTCTTGAACCTATACTATTCTCTGAAGACTGATTTAATCTTTTCCAAACCCTTTCTGATTTGCCTCATTCTCTGAAGTTTAGAATGTGAGAAAAGTTCTGAGTACCAAAATAATAGCAATATAAATTTACAAGGTTTTGGTAAAAATGCTTTGACTTTTTCAGGAAAGCGTTTTGTAGGTATATTGTTTGTATGATATCTCTTAACAGGAAAAGGCATTTTGATATTTGTATCTATTGAGTTTCAAAGTGCCAAACATACCTTAACAAAGACTTAGTGTTTTGATTTGCATCTCTATTCCTAATAGGTCCCCCTCAGTTCTACAATTTGAGATCCTGAGGTGGTCTTGAGGTTTTGGATCAAACTAGGGCTTAGGGTTTGTATAGGGAAAGTCAGAGAAATATTTGCTACTAAGTCCCACAAACTCCTTTTACCTCTTAAATTCCATTGTTAAGTTTATCTTTGGAACCACTCTGACCTTTTTTAGGGTAAGAGAAGTCTTTGTTGAACGATGAATGACCTGGACTTGGATAAACTTACAGGTGCTGCTTTAAATAGAAATTAACTCTCCAGAGATGGTCTGTGCTATTTTTTACTGGCATTCCTCTTGCCATAACAGAACAAGACTAGCATTTAGGGATGCGTGACATGGATTTTACCAGGCAGTGTATACTTGACTTTGAAAGTAAATGAATTCGATCATAGGACACAAAAATGAAGTAATTGTCAAAAGAAGTTGAAGAATTTGTGTTTGTGTGTGTGTATAGCAAAAATATGAAGATAATTGTTTTCTTGCTTTATTAGTACCAGTTTATTTTTGTGATTTTAAGATAATTATTTTGTATGTTATTGGCATAGTAAAAGTGTTTGCCTTTGTTCTTTGATAGTTAATATTTTATCTCATTTTTCATCACTGTTCTGCAGAATCATAGACCAATCCAACAACATGGAGATAGCATCTTTTCCAATTTATAAGGTGTTATTCTGTGCACGTGGACATGATGGGACAGTAGAGAGCAATTGCTTTGCATTTACAGAGAGTTCCCATGGTTCAGAAGAATTCCAGATACATGTTTTCTCCTGTGAAATTAAAGAGGCAGTAAGTATAATATGTTGTAGCAATTCGCTATTGAGATGAATTAGGGTAATATTTTCAAACTCTAATTTCACTGTCATATAATTTAGTATGTATGACCATATACCATATTACATAAATTTGGAGTATCTTTCTGAAGAGAAAGTTAATATTTATAATAGCATAGAGCCGTATATGGAAAGCTAAATCTGCTAACTGTGCACTAAAGTGGTTCTCTCAGTTTAACATAAAGTCCCCCTTGATAAGCTTTCCTCCCACCCCACCATGGTAGTAATTGCTCAGACTTAGAAAGGAAGAATATTTTTGCCCCTCTTTTATTGTTTTGCCTAAGTTGGTTGGTCTATGTGACTTTAAAAAATGCCTGTAACAATACCTGTTTCTCTGCTGGGCCTTTCACTTAGATACTGCAGTAAGATTGTTTCAGAGATGTCTGTGGTTTTCACTGGTGATCATTTATTATGTGCATTCATTCAGAGGCTGGCTTTTGCTCTATAGAACTGGTATTAATTATAAATAGAAATGCTCCCATACAGCAGGGTTGTCAACTTATAGTCCTTTGAAGATGCCAGTGAGTTCCTCTTACCAATTATTAAATGGTAGTTTATTCTTAGACTCAGAATCAAATGGCTGTTACATACATGGAGAAATTGCCTTCTTTTCTGTATCTATTGATTTCTCCCCAAATTAAAAATAATTTGTACTTTTAGAACTTGAGTACTTATACAACCATTTCAAAGGCATTATTAAATGGATTTGGATGGGCAAGGTCTCAGGTGTGTTTGCTTTTGGAAATATAAATTGTCAGCAGAAAATGCTGAAAGTAGCAGTTGTTCTATTTTCTCTTTACTATGAAACATAAATAAACCATTGTATTAACAGGAGTTCTGGGAGTTTTTTTCTGGCCACAAGATGGGAACTCATAGAAATGTAGATTTCTGTGTGTCTGATACTAAGCGTGAGGGGTATGTCAGTTGTTATTATGCCCTGGTGATTAATTTTTTTACACTAAAATGAACATGTACAGACATAGAAGTTCTCTGTCAGAACCATGCCTGTGTAAGAAGTTCAAATTTGTTTCTTTTTGTTTGTTTTTTATATAGTTCTGAATCTATTTCATCCCAATGTGTGTATGTATATATACCTACACACACATGCATAATACCTATACATATACCTATACTGACTACTTGGCCAAGTGTGTGATAGGTAGAGTGAATGAGTACAAGTATGCCTGCCACATAGGAGGCAGTGGATATAAATATGTTGAAAGAATGTGTGTGTGTGTGTGTGTGTGTGTGTGTTTGTAAATTGGGGGGTCTATTTCTGATCCTTAAAACTCCACTACAGAGGTGGGGAAGCAGATGGTAGAGTCCTGGCATTTCATGTTGGCAACCATCATTTAACATACCTGTGTGGATTCTGGATAACTGGTGCTCAACAGTAAGAAAGAGAAGTTTGAAGAATTGGAGAACCTGCTGCTTGGAGAGGCAGAAACACTGCTGTAGAAGGAAATTGAAAGGCACCTGGTTGCAAGCATTTTTCATAACTGTGATGGTATGAAACTCTCTTTTTGGATTATAGCATCCACTTGTTTATGGGGGGGATATTTGTCAATTTTGAGAGCTTTAACAGTGGTAAGCAGTGGATAAAACTGGGGGGGAATTCTCGGCCTGACCATTTTGGATATAGTATTAAATAGGATTAATTGTATTTCTGGAGAGGATATTTGGTACATTGTGGGTTGTGATAAAGTGATGTCCATTTATTATTTAATTTTTTTGAGTAAATTTTTCAAAGTGTTACATTCTGGGACATTGGTGGTAAAATTCATTGTTTGAAGGAGAAATAAATGACAGTTTTCATTGAACTTTATTATGAGAGATCATTTCTATACAACCCAGTATAAATATAGGGCTTATGCCTGGCACTGTGCTAAGCATTTACTTGATACTCATGACATTTCAATAACATAGATGGTATTTATTTAGACTAGTGACCTTATGCTCCTCTTTGCCTGGAGCAGTCCTAGTTTATGCCTGTTGTCCAAGTATATTATTAAAGCACTTCATTTTATTCTCAGAAGTGCTCTGGTTTGGCTGACAAATTTTATGGTTACCCTTTCCTTATCCAAAGGCTGAGAGAACAGATGATAAAGCTGGTTTCCTAAGGAAGTTTATGATTCTGAAGACCCATTTAATTTTCAGTCACAGCTTTCCTGTTGCTTTATTATAAAAAGTAAATATAGATTTTTACCTTTCAATTATGCTTTATAAAGGGGTTTCTCGGTCATATAGCTTGCATTCCAGCAACATTTGGGTTTTATTCATGCCTTTTATAGAATGTCTGACATCTTCCTCTCTCCCCTCAAAAAATAATTACTTGTCTTTTTGTTGCATTTACTGGTTGTCTAGTTATCTGGTTCCTGGAAGTTTCTTGTTGTGTGGTGAAGGGACAACATTAGTCCTTAGTATTTGGGTCCCTCTTAATGGACACAGAGAGTTGGCAAAGATAGCTCAGGAACAGATGACAGACATTCTTATTGCTTAAATATGTACCATGCAGCAGTGGCACTGATTTGTTTTCCACTGTTTGCAGAGTCCCTGGACAAGATTTGAAGAAGTTTGTCAGTTAAAGGCAAGAAGACATCTTCTCAAGAGGGAGTAGCAGCATGGCTGCCACTACCAGTTATCACTGTGATGTGCTCTTATTTCACCATAATATCCCACAAGCAGCAGACACCAACAGTGGTAGAGGGGAAGCCCAGTGAGGGTGATGGCTTTGTTGGACCTGTGACACAGGATTAGGGGTTCCCACAGAAGGGTTAGGACACATTTGACTTAATGCCCTGGCTGTTCTTCTGTGGGACTCTGCTGGAGTGGATCTCAGTTATCTACGGCAAAAAGTTGGGGAATCCAGCCAGAAGTATCTTGATGCTGATGATCTTTGTACAGGGAGAACGATGTACTAGAGTTCTGCTGAAGAATTACAGACAGAGCAGAGTATCAGAAAGCACAGTGCAAAAAGCCAGCGAGGCACCTATTCTTGTTGCATCTTTATGAATATATTACACAAAACTGTTTTTAAAGATAATTAGTTGACTCTCTTTAAGAATTTATTTCTACTACTCAGTGTAACCATTTTCTTCAAAACAGATTTTGCTGTTTGTTTGTATGTTATGACATACTTACCATTACTAGCAATTCTCAGTGTTGTGTTTTAGAAGCAGGTTTTTATCAGCTGGTGTTACAGGCATTCAGAGGTATTTCATAATACCAAGGGTATCATTAGGAACATCTTTACTCTTAATGCATTGGTTTTTCTTAGGGTTGCTGGTACACTACTATATAAAAGAAAACCTAATTCCTTGTATGAGAAAATATTATTGCTAAACATATATTTATTGAGATGGTATTTTAGCAAAATACCTTATTTTGGAAATTAATTTGGAAGTTATATTGTTTTTCTCAAATAAATTGATTTTTGTAATTTAAAAAATTCTTGTATGATTGCCTCTTGTTTTAGCTCCTTTCAATTAGTAATATATTTGAGCAAGTTGTTTTTAAAATTTTAACACATATTTTTCTGGGTATCTTTTATAGGATAGCTTTTCTACATTTACTTTTTTGGGTGAACATTTTCTTGATAAATGTGTTTAAAAGAGTTGCTCCTTTTTCACCAATATTAGTGAAAAGGCTTTATCTTAGAAGAATTTGCTATGTTATTTTATTTATTTATTTTTTTGCGGTACGCGGGCCTCTCACTGTTGTGGCCTCTCCTGTTGCGGGGCACAGGCTCTGGACGCACAGGCTCAGCGGCCATGGCTCACAGGCCCAGCCGCTCCACGGCATGTGGGATCTTCCCAGACTGGGGCACGAACCCGCGTCCCCTGCATCGGCAGGCGGACTCTCAACCACTGCGCCACCAGGGAAGCCCTGTTATTTTATTTTTAATTTATTTATTTTTTAATATTTTATTTATTTGGCTGTGTCGGGTCTTAGTTGCGGCACATGGGATCTTTTGTTGTGGCGTGCGGGTTGTTTTGTTGTGGCGCGCGGGCTTCTCTCTAGTTGCGACACGTGAGCTCAGTAGTTGCGGCATGCAGGCTGTCTAGTTGTGGTGCAGGCTCTAGAGTGCATGGACTTAGTTGCCCCTCTGCATGTGGGATCTTAGTTCCCTGACCAGGGGTCGAACCTGCGTCCCCTGCATTGGAAGACGGATTCTTAACCACTGGACCACCAGGGAACTCCCCCTGTGTTACTTATTTTAAATAAATATTTCATTTAATAGCATTTCTTGGACTGTTAATGTGAAATACATAATTGAGAATTTGGAAAATACTGAAATACAAAAGAAAATAAAAGTTACTCAGAATTCCATCAGAATTAAGATTTTGGTTTGTCTCCTTTCCACATATCTACATGTGTCCTCCTGCCCACCTCTTCAAAAACAACAACTCGAAGAGATAGTTTTGTGTTTAACTAATGCTTTCTGTAGGTAGGTACTGCCTCTGGGGAAAAATTGTACTGTATTATTTGTCAATAAACCTTATGACTTCTGCAGAGAAAATGCCTGTTCTAGATTATTGTGTGTGCGTGTGTGTTTGTGTGTGTGTATTTAATAGTGTGACATGTATAGAAATGTTTTCCATGGTATTATGTTTTAAATTTTTTCATGATGAAATTGGTTACCCAATTTGTTCCAGTAACTATAGACATTGATAATCATTGTTTTTGAAGCTACTCTACCTTACCAATTCTTGGATCATCATTCCAGCTTATTCACAGACTCTAGAAGTCACAAATGATTTTAACCTTGTTGTTAGAAATAGCAACTTCTAAGACATGGTCAGGATTAAATGCAGTTTGATTGCTGTTAAGGTACTGTTGTGTCCTTCCTCCAAGAAGAGAGAAAGGTGTAGTCTGATTTTCCCCCCATCATTCTCTACCACTCTGGCTCAGCCCCATATGCTTAGCCTTTTTAAAAAGAAATTCCTGAGCCTTGCCCATCTACTTTAGAATTTGCCAAGTTCTTTGACTTTTTTTTTGGTGTGGCATGATGTGTAGGCTTGTGGACAGCTCTGATACAAAGAAAATGAAATAGAAGAATATAGGAGAGAAGAAAAAATAATAAATAGGGTTGGGGTTTAACTTTACTAATGTATCAAAAACTAAGTACAGGTATTCTGTTTTCACATATAATGTTTTCTTAAAAATATGCTTAAAAATGTCTTCTTAAATACACATAAAATGTAAATAAGAGACGTCACATTTTATTTGGAGTTAGGAAGTGGGGAGTACTCAAAGTACTAAAAATAGTTTAAAGTCCCTGTTTACACTTTACCTTGTAGGCATAATCTTCAGTGACTTATTTCTAGCATGTTCTTTGATTCTGTTTTCCTCTATAACATTTAAATTATTGAGCTAAGCCCAATAAGGGTCCAGTTGAGGCTGAACATATCTGTTTTTGCCTTACCTAATGATTCCTCCCATTCACCCCAAGCACATTCAACTTACATGTGCTGAAATGAAAGCTCCATGTACACAGCTGTATCCCTCTCTCCTAGAATAATACTTAGTACACAGAAGGCACTCAAAAATTATTGGTTGAATGAATGAGTGAACTTATCATTGTCTTAATTGTATAAGATTTGAGGTCTACAGTTATTATTGATATGAATCCATTGCTGCTTTGTTGTTACTCATTTATATAAAATTATAATGAGATAACTTTAACATATTAAAACATTTTACAAATGCTGTGAAACAAATATGATGCTGTTGATGGAAGTTGAACTTTAGGCTGGCAGGCAGCATTCTTATACAGTTAACCTGTGTAAGTCAGTTAATTTAGAAAACTATTGATTTGGCACTGGAAAGGCAGTTTAGGGTAATCATTGATTACGAGATGTAAGTGTGGCCATTGGAAGTTTGAGGACCATTGAATGTGTTAGAGTATGTATGTGTGAGAAAAGGTAGAATGTATAAATATAATAAAAATAGAATATTGAGGAAAGACCCCCATACTTGAAGAAATTCTACTGTTAATGAGAGTGCTCTTATTTCAAGCAAATTATAAAATATAATCCTAGATTAATACAAAGAATAATTTGAATTCACTTTATCTAAAGTGAAGGATTTAATATTCAGAGAAGTTTCTTTACTAGTACCTCCCAGTGTGAGATTTTGAAAATATGACCTTTGTTCAAACCCTTCTTATTTCATCTTGTTTTTATTTGTTCAACCCATGAGGGGCCTGAGAGATTTGGAAGTTCTTTTGTGTTTGAAGCGGACAAGTTTGACATGGTATGATGCTTCTTTTGGAACCAAGGAAGATGATACTGTCTGGAAGAGTATGGGATGTAGAGTACTCCTCCACTTCAGGGGAGGAGTAAAAGCCATCCATATATATACACACATACGTATATTTATGTATGTGTGTGTATATAAAGTCACCAGGGTGGCTTAGTACTAATACATTAGATAAGAACATTTCAGGATTCATTCATTCTATGACACATTTATACAACAACAACATTGAGTAACAACACTGGAAGCTCTTTAACTCGTGCTACCATGTTTTCTTTTTGCAAAAACCAGTATTTATTCTATGCCTCAGGATCTACCCCTTTGAAGCTGAGAGAAGTGAAAAGAGAAATTGACACCTTGGACTAAAACCTTGTTTGTGTGTGTTCATTGGGAAGGTTTAGATGCCAGTATCATTCTAGTAATTATCTTAGGATTCATTCATTGTAATATAGTATCTTAGGGGTCATAGAAACATCTATACATACATACAGCTTCTTTTCTGACTTTAAATTAAACGCCTTTATTTTGGTGTTTAAATGCCAGATTGAAAGAAGCAAACTACGGTTAACCCTTGAACAGTGCGCTGGGGCTGGGGGGTGGCATGTGGTAGGGGTGCTGACCCTCTGCCCAGTCAAAAATTCATGTATAATTTATAGTTGGCTCTCCATATGAGCGGTTCCTCCTTATTCACTGTTCTGCATCTGCCACTTCAACCAACTGTGGCTTGTATACTACTGTAGTATTTACTATTGAAAAAAATCTGCATATAAGGGGACCCGTGCAGTTCAAACCCATGTTGTTTAGGGGTCAACTGTGTGTGTGTATATATGCTTATACTATGTATATATACACACTGTATATTACAAACTGTGTATGTGTGTGTGTATGTGCTTAGACTATATCTGCTTTATCTGCTAAAAGAGCATTGTGACCATGGGAAATTATAGATTCAAGAATTAGGAAAGAAGTTTATCAAAATGCAGTTAAATCTTTGTCTAATCTTGTTTCCATTTTTATTCTTTTAGGTAAGCAGAATTTTGTATAGTTTCTGTACAGCTTTCAAACGGTCTTCTAGACAAGTATCTGATGTTAAAGACTCAGTTATTCCTACCCCTGACAGTGATGTATTTACCTTCAGTGTCTCCTTGGAGGTAAAAGAAGATGATGGAAAAGGAAACTTTAGGTGAGGTTGATTGGAAAGATTAAAAATTGGTATTGTGTCTGAAATATAATATTGGCTAATTTAAAGTTTCCAGAATATACAATGTTGGTATAAAGCTTTAGGATGATAAATATTTCACTGGTGAATGCATGGTTCACTTTTGTCATGCTTTTCAGATATTTTATGTAAATTATTTTCTTAATATTTTAAAATACTGATATTTACTGTAGAAAATTTAGTAAAATAATAAAATTAGAATAAAAAGCTATGGTTTTGTCAGCCACAATCACTTTTTTTTTTTTTTTTTTTTTTTGTGGTATGCGGGCCTCTCACTGTTGTGGCCTCTCCTGTTGCGGAGCACAGGCTCCGGACGCGCAGGCTCAGCGGCCATGGCTCACGGGCCTAGCCACTCCGCGACATGTGGGATCTTCCCGGACTGGGGCACGAACCCGTATCCCCTGCATCGGCAGGCGGACTCTCAACCACTGCACCACCAGGGAAGCCCCGCAGTCACTTTTAATATTTGATTTCTAGGGTGTATTTTTATACAGTTGTATATATATATATATAGTTTTTTCTTTTAACTTCATGATATAAGAATTTTTCAATTAAAATATTCTTAAAATCATTTTTAATGGTTACTGGTAGTATATTGTATGGTTTGACCATCATTTAATTAACCATTTCCTTCTGCTGTGTATTTGGAATGTTTTTCTTTAGTTCAAAAATAGGCAGATAATAGGAAACAGTTATACTCTTTAATGATCAGTTATGGGCCTTTACTTTGCCTTTGTTTCTAACCATAACTGTTAGGTAGGTATTTTACCTGTTTTTTACAGATACAGAAATTGAGTCTTAGGTCAAATAAGTTGCTAAAGGTATTTTTCCTTTTCAGATAAGGCAACCTATATTTTAGACACTTGACTGTTTTTGTTTTGTTTCTTTTAGACACTTATTGTTTTAAGGAACTAATTCTTGAGAATTGTCAGTCTGGCCTAGGCTAGAATTTAACTTGCCCTGATCTGTACCTCTTTGTTCATCTTTTATTTATATTTACTTGGATTTGTCACAGTCATCTCAAATTCTAGATATTTAAAAGTAAGCTCTTCTTCTCAGTTTTTGCCTTGGGTTTCACTGTGTTAAAGGCATTCATACAACCAGCTAAACCAGAAATGTGACAGTCTTAAAAGTAATTAAATAAACCATGTTCCTAAATTTGTTAAAATTTGAAAACTAAAATTTGAAATGATGTCATTTAAAAAGTTTTGTTTTTAATCTCGTTAGGGATAAATTATAAGGCTCTTGTAAACCCAGTTTAAAAATTAATAACAACTCTGTTTTGCTGACTGTAAAGTTTGTAGTTACTCTGTGGCAAGATGAGAGTTAGGATATCTTAAGAATAAGGGTGCTGTTGTTTAAATAGTTTGTTGCCTCATTCTAACCTTGAAAGAGGGATCTCTTTTATTGTTTTTAATTATTGTTAATTCCTGTTCTTTTTGCATATTTCAGTCCTGTGCCTAAGGATAGAGATAAATTTTATTTCAAATTAAAACAAGGAATAGAGAAGAAGGTTGTGATTACAGTGCAGCAACTTTCTAACAAAGAATTAGCTATTGAAAGGTAAGCAGATTGCTCCTAAATGCTACCAAAACTTGTATTGACATTGTTACTGTGTTTCAACAGACATACTATTGAATCTCAGCTGTATTACTTACTGTGACTTTTCACCATGCTTCAGTTTCTCCATTTAAAAATGAGAATGAGAAACCTAATGCTTTCCCCACTTAAATAAGTTAGATATAACTGGTTCATTGAAAATGTCAATTGATGGGGGAAATAAACATGAAATGGCTTTGTTTTATCAGTAATAACTGCTTCTACCCTATTTGGGCTTTTTCCATCTCTCCCTTATTTACATATAGGACAAATACCTTAATTTCTCAATCATTTTGATTATTAAAAAGTCCATTTAGTTACTGAGATATCAGAATCTTTAAGAGATACTTCTTTAAAATATATAAATACACATGCACATATATACACACACGTGTGTCTGCATGCGTTTATATATTTATGTCTATATTTTAATTTTTTTGTTAGCAGTAGACATAGCAATATTTTAATCTTTTTATTTAGAGGTAATTTCAAACTTACAGAAGACTTAAAAAAAAAAAAAGAAAAAGAAACCTAGTACAGAGAACACCTGAATGCTCTTTACTCAGAATCACTTATTAATAACATTTTACCCCATTTGCTTTGCACCCACTTTCTTAATCTCTCTCTCTCTCTCTCTGTCTTTCTCTCTCTCTCCTACACACACACACACGCGCACACACGTGATTGTTTATCTAAACAATTTAAGAGTAAGCTACATACATCATGGTGTTTTATCCCTATCTACTTCCTTAGGAAATCTATATTTCCTAAAAATAGGGATACGAATATCTCTTATTTAACCACATTATTTGTATCAACCTCAGTAAATTTAGCTTTCATACAATACTTTTTATCTAACCTACTATTCGTCTCTAATTTTGTCAGTTAACCCAATACCATCCTTTCCCCCCATCCAATTTGGGATTTCCATTAGGGTCAGATATTGCATTTAGCTGCCATATGTCTTTAGGTTTCTTTAATTTGGAAAGATTTCCACAGTCTTTCTCTCTCTTTTAAAACATGGACATTTTAAAAAATAAATAAATAAATAAATAATTTATTATTTTTGGCTGCATTGGGTCTTTGTTGCTGCATGCGGGCTTTATCTAGTTGTGGTGAGCAGGGACTACTCTTTGTTGTGGTGTGCGGGATTCTCATTGTGGTGGCTTCTCTAGTTGCAGAGCATGGGCTCTAGGTGCGCGGGCTTCAGTAGTTGTGGCTTGTGGGCTCTAGAGTGCAGGCTTAGTAGTTGTGGCGCATGGGCTTAGTTGCTCCGCGGCATGTGGGGTCTTCCCAGACCACAGATTGCACCTGTGTCCCCTGCATTGGCGGGCAGATTCTTGACCACTGTGCCACCAGGGAAGTCCCATCAACACGGACATTTTTGAAGAATACATCCCTTTCCCTTTTTTAATTTTTCTTATTTATTTTTTATTTTTATACTATATTTTTATTTATTTTTTGCATTTTTATTGGAGTATAATTGCTTTACAATGTTGTGTTAGTTTCTGCTGTACAACAAAATGAATTATATATATATATATATATATATATATGTATACATATATCCCCATATCCCCTTCCTCTTGAGCCTCCCTCCCATCCTCCCTATCCCACCCCTCTAGGTTGTCACAAAGCATCGAGCTGATTTCCCCGTGCTATGCAGCAGCTTCCAACTAGCCATCCCTTTTACATTTGGTAGTGTATATATGTCAATGCTACTCTTTCACTTAGTCCCAGCTTCCCCTTCCCCCACTGTGTCCTCAAGTGTGTCCTATACATCTGCATCTTTATTCCTGCCCTGCCACTAGGTTCATCAGTACCGTTTTCTTAGATTCCATATATATGCGTTAGCATATGGTATTTGTTTTTCTGACTTACTTCACTCTTATGACAGTATCCAAGTCCATTCATGTCTCTACAAATGACCCAAGTTCGTTCCTTTTAATGGCTGAGTAGTATTCCATTGTATACATGTGCCATATCTTCTTTATCCATTCATCTGTCAGTAGACATTTAGGTTGCTTCCATGTCCTGGCTGTTGTAAATAGTGCTGCAGTGAACATTGTGGTACATGTATCTTTTTGAATTATGGTTTTCTCAGGGTATATGCCCAGTAGTGGGATTGCTGGGTCATATGGTAGTTCTATTTTTAGTTTAAGGAACCTCCATGCTGTTCTCCATAGTGGCTGTATCAATTTACATTCCCACCAACAGTGCAGGAGGGTTCTCTTTCCTCCACACCTTCTCCAGCATTTATTGTTTGTAGATTTTTTGATGATGACCATTCTGACCAGTGTGAGGTGATACCTCATTGTGGTTTTGACTTGCATTTCTCTAACGATTAGTGATGTTGAGCATCTTTTCATGTGTTTGTTGGCAATGTGTATGTGTTCTTTGGAGAAATGTCTGTTTAGGTCTTCCGTCCATTTTCGGATTGGGTTGTTTATTTTTTTGAAATTGAGCTGCATGAGCTGCTTGTGGATTTTGGAGATTAATCGTTTGTCAGCCACTTCATTTGCAAATATTTTCTCCCATTCTGAGGGTTGTCTCTTCGTCTTGTTTATGGTTTCCTTTGCTGTGCAAAAGCTTTTAAGTTTCATTAGGTCCCATATGTTTATTTTTGTTTTTATTTCCGTTTCTCTAGCAGGTGGATCAAAAAAGATTTAGCTGTGATTTATGTCAAAGAGTGTTCTTCCTATGTTTTCCTCTAAGAGTTTTATAGTGCCCGGTCTTACGTTTAGGTCTGCAATCCATTTTGAGTTTATTTTTGTGTATGGTGTTAGGAAGTGTTCTAATTTCATTCTTTTATATGTAGCTATCCAGTTTTCCCAGCACCACTTATTGAAGACACTGTCTTTTCTCCATTGTATATCCTTGCCTCCTTTGTCAAAGATAATGTGACCATAGTCGCATGGGTTTATCTCTGGGCTTTCTATCCTGTTCCATTGATCTGTGTTTCTGTTTTTGTGCCAGTACCATGCTGTCTTGATTACTGTAGCTTTGTAGTATAGTCTGAAGTCCGGGAGCCTTAATTTTGCACATTAATTTTGTATCCTGCTACTTTACCAAATTCACTGATTAGCTCTGGTAGTTTTCTGGTGTCATCTTTAGGATTTTCTATGTATAGTATCATGTCATCTGCAAACAGTGAGAATTTTATTTCTTCTTTTCTAATTTGGATTCCTTTTATTTCTTTTTCTTCTCTGATTGCTGTGGCTAAAACTTCCAAAACTATGTTGAATAATAGTGGTGAGAGTGGGCAACCTTGTCTTGTTCCTGATCTTAGAGGAAATGGTTTCAGTTTTTCAGCATTGAGAATGATGTTCACTGTGGGTTTGTCATATATGGCTTTTATTATGTCATGTAGGTTCCCTCTGTGCCCACTTTCTGTAGAGTTTTAATCATAAATGTGTGTTGAATTTTGTCGAAAGCTTTTTCTACATCTATTGAGATGATCATATGGTTTTTACCCTTCAGTTTGTTAATATTGTGTATCACATTGATTGATTTGTGTATATTGAAGAATCCTTGCATTCCTGGGATAAACCCCAGTTGATCATGTTGTATGATCCTTTTAATGTGCTGTTGGATTCTGTTTGCTAGTATTTTGTTGAGGATTTTTGCATCTATGTTCATCAGAGATATTGGCCTGTAGTTTTCTTTTTTTGTGACATCTTTGGTCTTGGTATCAAGGTGATGGTGGCCTCGTAGAATGAGTTTGGGAGTGTTCCTCTCTCTGCCATATTTTGGAAGAGTTTGAGAAGGATAGGTGTTAGCTCTTCTCTAAATGCTTGATAGAATTTGCCTGTGAAGCCATTTGGTCCTGGACTTTTGTTTGTTGGAAGATTTTTAATTACAGTTTCAATTTCAGTGCTTGTGATTGGTGTGTTTGTATTTTCTTTTTCTTCCTGGTTCAGTCTCGGAAGGTTTTACTTTTCTAAGAATTTGTCCATTTCTTCCAGGTTGTCCATTTTATTGGCATATAGTTGCTTGTAGTAGTCTGTCATGATCCTTTGTATTACTGTGGTGTCAGTTGTTACTTCTTTTTCATTTCTAATTTTGTTGATTTGAGTCTTCTTTTCTTTCCTGATGAGTCTGGCTAATGGTTTATCAATTTTGTTTATTTTTTCAAAGAACCAGCTTTTAGTTTTATTGATCTTTGCTGTTGTTTCTGTTATTTCTTTTTTCATTTATTTCTGGTCTGATCTTTATGATTTCTTTCCTTCTACTAACTTTGGCATTTTTTGTTCTTCTTTCTCTAATTGGTTTAGGTGTAAAGTTAGGTTGTTTACTTGAGGTGTTTCTTGTTTTCTGAGGTAGGATTGTATTGCTGTAAACTTCCCTCTTAAAACTGCTTTTGCTGCATCCCATATGTTTTGTGTCATCATGTTTTCATTGGTATTTGTTTCTAGGTATTTTTTTATTTTCTCTCTGATTTCTTCAGTGGTCTCTTGGTCATTTAACAGCATATTGTTTAACCTCCATGTGTTTGTATTTTTTTACACTTTTTTTTCCTGTAATTGATATCTAGTCTCATAGTGTTGTGGTTGGAAAAGATGCTTGATATGATTTCAGTTTTCTTAAATTTACCAAGGCTTGATTTGTGACCCATAATGTGATCTGTCGTGGAGAATGTTCCATGTGCACTTGAGAAGAAAGTGTATTCTGTTTTTTTTTAAAAAATAAATTTATTTATTATTTTTTGGCTGCATTGGGTCTTCGTTACTGCGCGTGGGCTTTTGTAGTTGTGGCAAGCAGTGGCTACTCTTCCTTGTGGTGCATGGTTTTCTCACTGTGGGGGCTCCTCCTTGTTGTGGAGCATGGGCTCTAGGCTTGCGGGCTTCAGTAGTTGTGGCATGTGGGCTCAGTAGTTGTGGCAAGTGGGCTGTAGAATGCAGGCCCAGTAGTTGCAGTGCATGGGTTTACTTGCTCCACGGCATATGAGATCTTCCCAGACCAGGGCTCGATCCCATGTCTCCTGCATTGGCAGGCAGATTCTTAACCAGTGTGCCACCAGGGAAGTCCTATTCTGTTGGTTTTGGATGGAATGTCCTATAAATATCAATTAAATCTACCTGGTCTAATATGTCATTTAAAGCTTGTGTTTCCTTATTTATTTTCTGCTTGGGTGATCTATCCATTGGTGTAAGTGGGGTGTTAAAATCCCCTACTATTATTGTGTTACTGTCGATTTCCCCTCTTATAGCATTGTCTTATGTATTGAGGTGCTCCTATGTTGGGTGCATAGATATTTACAGTTGTTATGTCTTCTTCTTGGATTGATCCCTCGATCATTATGTAGTGTCCTTCTTTGTCTCTTGTAATAGTCTTTATCTTAAAGACTATTTTGTTTGATATGAATATTGCTACTCCAGCTTTGTTTTTTTTTTTTTTTTTTTTGCGGTACGTGGGCCTCTCACTGTTGTGGCCTCTCCTGTTGCGGAGCACAGGCTCATGGACGCGCAGGCCCAGCGGCCATGGCTCACGGGCCCAGCCGCTCCACGGCACGTGGGATCTTCCCGGACCGGGGCACGAACCCACGTCCCCTGCATCGGCAGGCGGACTCTCAACCACTGCGCCACCAGGGAAGCCCCCAGCTTTGTTTTGATTTCCATTTTTATGGACTATCTTTTTCCATCCCCTCACTTTCAGTATGTATGTGTCCCTAGGTCTGAAGTGGGTCTCTTGTAGACAGCATATGTATAGGTCTTGTTTTTGTATCCATTTAGCCAGTCTGTGTCTTTCGGTTGGAGCATTTAATCCATTTACATTTAAAGTAATTATTGATATGTATGTTCTTATTACCATTTTCCTTAATTGTTTTTTTGTTTGTTTGTTTTTTGTTTTTTTTTTTGCTGTACATGGGCCTCTCACTGTCGTGGCCTCTCCCGTTGCAGAGCACAGGCTCTGGATGTGCAGGCTCAGCGGCCATGGCTCACGGGCCCAGCCGCTCCGCGGCATGTGGGATCTTCCTGGACCGGGGCACGAACCCATGTCCCCTGCATCGGCAGGCGGACTCTCAACCACTGCGCCACCAGGGAAGCCCTTCTTATTTTTTTTATTTTTTTTTTGGTGGTACACGGGCCTCTCACTGCTGTGGCCTCTCCTGCTGTGGAGCACAGGCTCTGGACGCGCAGGCTCAGTGGCCATGGCTCACGGGCCCAGCCATTCCGCGGCATGTGGGATCCTCCCGGACCGGGGCATGAACCCGTGTCCCCTGCATCAACAGGCAGACCCCCAACCACTGCGCCACCAGGGAAGCCCCTGGGTTTATTTTTGTAGGTTTTTTCCTTCACTTGTGTTTCTTGTCTAGAGAAGTTCCTTTAGCATTTGTTGTAAAGCTGGTTTGCTGGTGCTGAGTTCTCTTAACTTTTGCTTGTCTGTAAACCTTTGATTTCTCTGTCGAATCTGAATGAGATCCTTGCTGGGTAGAGTAATCTTGGTTGTAGGTTTTTCCCTTTCATCACTTTAAATATATCTTGCCCCTCCCTTCTGGGCTGTAGAGCTTCTGCTGAAAGATCAGCTGTTTACCTTATGGGGATTCCCTTGTATGTTATTTGTTGCTTTTCCCTTGCTGCTCTTAATATTTTTTCTTTGTGTTTAATTTTTGTTAGTTTGATTAATATGTGTCTTGGCGTGTTTCTCCTTGGGTTTATCCTGTATGGTACTCTCTGCACTTCCTGGACTTGATTGACTATTTCCTTTCCCATGTTGGGGAAGTTTTTGACTATAATCTCTTCAAATATTTCCTCAGACCCTTTCTTTTTTTCTTCTTCTTCTGGGACGTCTATAATTCAAATGTTGGTGCGCTTAATGTTGTCCCAGAGGTCTCTAAGACTGTCTTCCATTATTTTCTTTCTTTTTTCTTTACTCTGCTTTGCGGCAGTTATTTCCACCATTCTATCTTCCTGCTCACTTATCTGTTCTTCTGCCTCAGTTGTTCTGCTATTGATTCCTTTTGGAGTATTTTTAATTTCAGTTATTGTATTGTCCATTATTGTTTGTTTGCTCTTTAGTTCTTCTAGGTCCTTGTTAAACATTTCTTGTATTTTCTCTATTCTATTTCTGAGATTTTGTGTCATCTTTACTGTCATTACTCTGAATTCTTTTTTCAGGTAGTTTGCCTATTTCCTCTTCATTTATTCAGTCTTGTGTGTTTTTATCTTGCTCCTTTGCCTGAAAGATATTTCTCTGTCTTCTCATTTTGTCTCATTTACAGTATTTGAGGTTTCCTTTCCCTAGGCTGCAGGGTCATAGTTCCTCTTGCTTCTGTTAGCTCTGCTCCCGGTGGTGAGGTTGGTCCAGTGGCTTGCGTAGGCTTCGTGTTGGGAGGGACTTGTGCCTGCATTCTGGTGGGTGGAGTTGAGTCTTTTCCCCCTGTTGAACAGGGCCGTGTCAGGTGGTGTGTTTTGGGGTGTCTGTGAGCTTAGTATGACTTTAGGTCGTCTGTGTACTGATGGGTGGGTTTGTGTTCCTGTCTTCGTTTGTTGTTTTATGTGAGGCATCTAGTGCTTGGAGGCTGCTGGCAGTTCGGTGGAGCTGGGTCTTGGATTCAGATAGAGGCCTCTGTGAGAGGTCTTGGTGATTAATCTTCCCTGTGGCCAGGAATTCTCTAGTGGTCCAGTGTCCTGGACTTGGTGCTCCCACCTCAGAGCCTGAGGCCCAACTTCCAGTCAAGGAACCAAGACCCCACAAGTTGTTCATACCAGTTATGCAGGGATCTTTACAGTCCTTTCCGGTGTCCAAGGTCTTCTGCTAGTGTTCAGCTGGTGTTCTATGAGAGTTGTTGCGTATATAGATGTATTCCTGATGCATCCGTGGAGAGAGATGAACTCCATGTCCTCCTACTCCTCCTTTCCCCTCTTTTTAATATAACATTGCTCAGTTTGGGTTTATCTAATATTTCCTCGTGATTAGATTCAGATAGTTTATTGCTGCATAGGTGATGTTCTCTCCTTCACAGTGTATCACATTTGGAGGCACTTGATAACCCTCTGTCCCTTTCTGGTGATGTTAAATTTGGTTACCCGTCAAGATGTCTGATTTCTCCATTGTAATTCCTTTTTTTCCCCCTCCCTTGCAGCTAGCAGGCAGTTTGTGGGGAGACCCATGAAAATATCTTGCTTCTCATCAAAATTTACTCCTTGGTTAGCTTTCATTCATAATTCTTGTCTGATCCAGTCTTGGATTAACTTAAATATAGAAACCTTGGTGAATATAGGTGAAATAGTCAGATACCTAATTATGTTTTCTTTGTTAACTTAGATAAACATTTATGCATACATTTAAAATATATTATACATAATAACTTAGAAATGTTGCTTTTTGCCCACTCTCATGTTCATGAGACCAATTTATTCAGACTCTCCACAATAATCTTCAACATCAGTGTCTTCATCATCACTTAAGCTACTTTTTGAATAATTTTAACGCATTTTTCCAGAGCACATTATCTCAACTTAAGTTGTTGAGTTAAAGCACTTTTTGAATCAGTATATATCATTATCATTAGAAATTCTACCTAAGCCAGAATTTTACCTACCATTTTTATAACATTAAGATAGCTAAAAAAATTCATTCCATATATAACCACTTAACATATTGCTTTTATTTTAATATAATTAATGTCGATGATAATATTTAACAACTATGGGTTTATATGCTCAGCAGTAATTACCAAATCTGTTAAGTGTTTTTGCCTCCTTTTTCACACATTCTGTCAGATGACCTCTAAACATCCAAACTAAAATTAACTTGAGATTGCTTCAGGCTAATGGGTCTTCCCCAAAGAATACTTTGTTCAACATAACAGACAGAATTTCCTGTGATATGGGGTATTTTTTAAATACTTCGATTTATCTTTGTTTTTTCAAAAAAGAAACTCTTGCTTTTTATTGGATTATATGTGGTACTTAATGTGTTTAAATCACAAAATGTTAAGTAGTGGAATTTAAGGTAATCCAGTAGGTGGCAGTCTTGTCAAAAGAATTCTTAACCTCTTTTTTTTTTTTTTTAAAAGCATTGCTGCTGACAAAGTTCATTTATAGTATAAAGACATCGGTGTGAAAGTAAATCCTTCAAATTACATAATTTTGGCTTACTTTCTGAGAAAATGATTTTTAAAAACAACTTCTCATTATGTGAAATTTCCAACATACACACAAATAGAAAGAATAATATATTGAACGGCAGTGTACCCATCAGCTATTCTGAATGCTAATTTTCAGTATTTTGGTTTTTAAAAATATTAGTTTTTATCATGAAAAAATCTATTTCTCTGTGCATTCAAGAGTTCAAGCATTCCTCATGCATAGATATTTGACAAATTATACTGTGATTATTGGTCTCAACCCCTTTGAAGGCAAGTACTGTGTCGTTTATCTCAGAATCTCCAATATCTAGCCCTGTGCTAGGAACCAGAGCTTTGTAGTTACTTAGTCCTTACTTAGCACTTTCTCTGTGCTGAGCATTGTTCTAGGTGCTACTTATGAGGTATAGGTACTATTATCTTCATTGTACAGTCAGGGAAACTGAGGCACAGAGAGGTTAAATAGCTTTCTCAAGGTCATACAATTAAATACCAAGTCTATCTGGTCTAGAATAAATATTCTTACTCTCTACTTCATTTTAAAAACTTGTTGAGTAAATGAATAAAAAGTATATAGAAATTTTATAAAGTTAAGAGTATTGGCTACATTCACTGTAATGTGCAGAGAGTAATAGAACATTGCACCTAATAGAATCCTAACCTGTTTAGAGGGTATGTGAAAACTGCTCTCATATTTTGAAAATTTCTAATGTTCTTTTGCTTTTCTCAGTCACCTGTGTTAGATTTTACAAGTTAAGCTTTATTTAGGAACTGGACATAAGAAAGAAAATAATATTAACATTTTTGTCTCATGGCCATTGTAAAATTTAATTGTCATAACAACATGTGAGGAAAACATTTTAATTATTACCCTATTTTTTTTTGCAGAAGATGAGACACAGAGGCTTAATGAGATTAAGTAACTCGGTCACTTGGCCAGGAACTGGTAGAGCCAGGGTTTAAACCAAGGCCATCTGACTTCTGAGTGTATACTTTTAGAGACTGTACCCAATTAAATTTTGATTATGTGCTAAGTTTAAAATTAATCAAACCAGTTAGAAAATAAATGGATTGGCATTCTTTGGTGTATTTCCAGCAGAATTTGAAAGTGAGAGTATAGATGGGCATCCAAGTGATTGTTCAGTGACTTCAAACCCAGGGGCACCATGCTCTGGGAGAAAAGCTGATAGATTTGTAGACGAGAAGACCAACAATAAGAGCTGAGAGGAGAAAGCAAGGTGATTGTAATCTGAAATGTGTGAGAAGAGCAGCCTAAGCCTAATTATTGAGAGGCTCCAGTTAAAATGTTAAAGCAGATCTGATCAGGTCAGTCTCTTTCTGGTGTTTCCAAAGTGGAGATAGCGATCTCCTCTGTCCCTCTCCAGCTGGCATTTTCATGGGTTTTGGTCTCATCATGTGTAGAAATACTTCAAAAGATTTTCTTACATACTATTAAATTTATACAGATTTTTAAAGCTTATTTAGTATTTAAAATACCCTAACACTATTATATAGCACCCACATCAATGCTTTGAATAGATTGCTAGTTTTGCTAGATACCCGAAAAGCGAGGGGGAAATTTTTCATTTTTTGCTGTATTAATTTTCTGACTAGTTGATTTTTGCCAAGTATTACATCTTAATTTGTCATAAAATAATTCAGGGAAAATAATACCATATACATTTGGAAAATGGGTCTCTTTACAGTTCCCTAACAAGAAGTGGAGTTCTAATGATGGTAATTCCAGACCTTTTGGAGGGTTAGTTGGGAAGAGAATTTTGGCTTCAGGGTTTTATGTCTGTCAGATCACTTTGTTCCCAGGGATCTGCCCTGATGCTTGATGTGTGAACCAGAATGAAGTATTGATACAGCAAGCAGAGTATAATTACTAGATTTGTTTTAAGTATACAGCTTTGTTTGTACTGAGTAACATAGGCCATTACTGCTAGGAAGAAAGAATTTCCATGAATCACTTTTATCTGATTCTAATTTTGGGGAGTACAATCATTACATATACATTAAAGTATATATATATATGTATATAATATAAAACACATCATTACTAGAAAGCAGTTTGATCATTTGTAGAGTGATTCAGAGATGTGCCTGTTTTGATAATAAATTCTGCTTCAGTTCTTAATTTGTGCTTTCTGGCTTGCAGCAAAAACTACATAGTGAGAAGTTGAAGTGTTAAGTACCATACCTCATAGCATGAGTGATTGATAGGTACCTTTCCTTGTGTTATTTTCTTGAGGAAAAGATTTCCAAGCCATGGGGTACTGAAAAAAAAATCACCTAGGGCTCTTTTCTTCTCACAGAATAAGCAATTTTCTAATATGATTTATCACTAAAGTAGAGATAGTAGAACCTGAACTGTTAATTATTTTGGGGCTGATATAATTGGATGTTAGACCATTCTGAGGATCTTTTGCTGAATTTATTTAGCACTTATTTTTGCCTTCACCCTAGCAAGTTGTTAAATAGTTTTATTTAGAAAGGCGCTCAAGTCACTGACTTTAAGTTGCCTAGATGTAAAATCAAGAGTTTTAGATGTCTTAATAATTTTTCTTAATGGACATCATTTTTCTCCATCCTGAAAATGAGAAAAAGTTAGCGGGGTGACCCAAAGTCTGAATAATATATATTTCTTAAATTAATTAATTTATTTATTGTTTATTTTTGGCTGCATTGGGTCTTTGTTGTTGCACATGGCTTTCTCTAGTTGCGGTGAGTGGGGGCTACTCTTCATTCTGGTGCGCAGGCTTCTCATTGCGGTGGCTTCTCTTGTTGAGGAGCATGGGCTCTAGGTGCATGGGCTTCAGTAGTTGTGGCATGTGGGCTCATTAGTTATGGCTCACGGGCTCTAGAGTGCAGGCTCAGTAGTTGTGGTGCTCGGGCTTAGTTGCTCCGCGGCATGTGGGATCTTCCTGGACCAGGGCTTGAACCCATGTTGGCTGGCTGCATTGGCAGGTGGATTCTTAACCACTGCGCCACAAGGGAAGCCCCTGCATAATATTTTACAAGCTGTTTTTGAACTTACTCATTTGTCCTCTTTGAGTTTTCATATAAGGCAGTAGAAAGGTAACTCTCTTTTACCTTAGAAAAACAGGATATATTTATACAAAATACTTTCATTGTTCTCTGATAGTTATTTCAAGTGACAATTGATAAAGAGTTATCGGCATCATCAGGTGCTTTGGAGAATGAGAAATTGGAAGCTTCTATCTTCTCTCAGCTTTTGGACTGGAACTTGTAATTAGGACAGAATTTTCAGTGTCTTCCATTGCTAGCTTTCGCTGGCACCCAGTGGTGGGGGGTGGTGGCACTCCAGAGGTATGTATATAATACTATTAACTTTTTAGCATCGTATCTTAAGAACTACTTTTTCCATATTAGCAATGAAAACGTACATTGCTTTCTGTCAAAAGTTTTTCTAAGTTTATTCTAGATGTCTTGGGGCTCTTTTTTTTTTTTTTTTTTTTTTTTCTGTTCGCGGGCCTCTCACTGTTATGGCCTCTCCCGTTGGGGAGCACAGGCTCCGGATGCACAGGCTCAGCGGCCATGGCTCACGGGCCCAGCGGCTCCACGGCATGTGGGATCTTCCCAGACCGGGGCACGAACCCGTGTCCCCTACATCGGCAGGCGGACTCTCAACCACTGCACCACCAGGGAGGCCCAAGGCTTGTTTTCAAATGAACTTTTAAATGTGAAATAATTACAGACTCACAGGAAGTTAAAATAATAGTATAGAGAGGCCCCATGTACACTTCACCCAGCTTCCCCCAATAGTAACATCTTACATAACTATAGTATAATGCACAAACTAGGAAATTGACATTGATACAATTGATAGACCTCTACTGGAGCTCTTTTTGAATCCTTTTGTAAATCATAGTATGCTTCTATAATATAATTTCTTAATTAATTAATTGTTTTTCCAGTGGCAAAAGATCTTTACTTAGCTTTATTTAACTTAAGGTGACTAATCAAGATAGTCATGGACAAAGGGGCTACCAGGTCCTAGCAGAGGAGAGAGTTCCAGGTTGTTCAAATGTAGTAGTTTGTTTTTTTTAAAACTGAAATATATTTGACATATAACATTGTGTAAACTTAAGGTATACAATGTGTTGATTTGATACATTTATATATTGTAATATGACTGCCATTGTAGCAGTAGTTAACACCTCTGTCACGTCATATAATTATCAATTATTTCTTCTTTGTGGTTGGAGTAATTAAGACCTAGTCTCTTAGAAAGTTTGATTATATACAGTGTTGTTGTCTATATTCACTATACTGTGTGTTAGATCTCTAGGACTTATTTACTACTAGTTGAAAGTCTGTACTCTTAAACAACATCTCTCCTGTTCCCCCACTCCCCAGTAAACACCAGTTTACTCTTTGTTTTTACAAGTTTGATGTTTTTAGATTCCACATATAAGTAATATCTTACAGTTTTATGTTTCTGTCTGGCTTATCTCACATAATGTCCTCAAGATCCACTTTTGTTGTTGCAAATGGTGGGATGTCCTTTTTTCTCATGGTTGAATAATATTCCACTGTATATACCACATCCTCTTTATGTATTCTTCTACTGCTGGGCCCTTAGGGTGTTTCCATATCATGGCTGTTGCAAGTAATGCTGCGATAAACATGAGAGTGCATTTATCTCTTTGATATCCTGTTTTCATTTCCTTTGGGTATATACCCAGAAGTGGAATTGCTGGATCATATGGTAGATCTATTTTTAACTTTTTGAGCAATCTTCATATTGTTTTCCATAGTGGCTATAACAATTTACATCCTTGATTAAGAAAATAACTTCTTAATTTATAGGTTTAAGAAATTTTGATTTCTAACCCGGCTGTTAAGTTATTAGAAGAGATGAGGTATTTTAACTGTATCCTATGCCAATTATCAATTTATTGCCTCTTGGTTCCAAATCTACCCTCTTACTCGATCTGCGTTAGTGCAACTTTATGCATCTTCTTTGCAGCAAGCACAATATTAAATTGTGCCAGTAGAGGGTGCTGGAGAGATACCTCAGGAGGGAGGGACTTTTCTTGGTTCTGGTGTGCTGTGATTGTTCTTGCTCTTGCTACAAGATTCTGGGACATCCAGTGCTGCTGTGCTCCAGCTGTGCACACAGTGCATGCATTCCCCCTGTGAACTCATAGTCCTGGTCCTGGCTCAGCGAGATCTTCCTGCAGTCCTCCAGATACAGACACTGTGGGCCTCAGGCTTTGTACCACTCTGCCTCTGAGCTGCCTCGGGGAGTCCTGATTTCCTTTGTTCACCTGCCGGCCACCCTTGGCTACCTGCACCCTAGAGGGTTGTTTCCTGTTTGCTTGTGGTCCAGCTTTGCCTGGGCAGTCCAGAAAACTTCTTTGTCATCCACTGGGCTGCAGTCATATCTTCTACAGTGAGATCAGAATACCAGCTTTAGGGGGAGGATCTTCTTTCCAAGTTTGCTCTTCTTTGGGGTACTCTTCCTCAGCCTTAGGTTGTTCTTTAGAATTCTCTTTATAGTCACTCTCCTGTTACAGAGAATAATTTTTTTATAATAAACTTTTCCTGTTCAAATTATTTCTTTGCTCTCTCTCCTATTTGGACCTATACTGACAGTATCTAATTGAACTAGTATCTAATGAAATTAACCAGTCCCACAGATAAAGTTTCTGATACATTTCTGGGGAAAAAAAGTGTTTATTTTAGATAGTCTTCTTAACTGATAGTCTTATAATTGTCATAATAATGGCAAGGATAATAACCACTATTTAATGATTTCTACCATATGTTGACATCCATCCCAAGTGTTTATTGCATAGTATTTTTCATACTAAAGCAAGGAATCCTATAAAGTAAATTATCTTTTTATTTACTTTTTTTTTTTGGCAGAGGGAGGAAACTAAAGCATGTTATTTTGCCTGCTAAGAAACAGCTAAGAAGAGGCAACATGAGGATTTGAATCCAGGGCTTTTTGCTAGTCTTCCTAAAGTCTTTGTATTTGTCTCTTTTGTATGACTTTTTTTGGGGGAGGGATGAGGGGAGGTATTAAGTATCTATAGATATGATATAATTATTTTATATCACTAGTAAACACTGCTTAGTTACTAATATTTTGTTCTTATTTATAATGGCAGCATAGTTTTTTTTTTTTAAAGATCTTGGCTGATTTGAAGGGAAGTGGGAGGAATGACTACATAAAATGTTATTTTTATTTATTAGGACTTCAGGCAGTTAATTAACAAAAGTGAAATAACAGGGGGTGCAGGTTCGATCCCTGGTGCGGGAGCTAAGATCCCACATGCTGTGCAACCAAAAAAAAGCAAGTCAACAAAAGTTAAATAAGTCTTATGTGTGAATATTGTATTTGTGCTTTAAATATTAATTTGATTTTTTCTATTTTTAATATATTTTAATAAGTTTATCCATCCTCTTTATTCTCATATTATTTAAAATTATTCTTTACCTGTTTCCTTTAAGGTTTATATATTTAGGTAAATTTTTCCATTATTTCATTGTACCATAGAAAATTGTTATGCTTTTGATAATTGATCAAAGCTTTATATGGCTTGATTCAACTACTTTAAATGGAATCGAGCTTCTGAGGAATCCATATTATTTTACACACAGATGATATTGTTTTGTATTAAATTTTTTTTTTTTACTTAAAATGTAAATACCAAAATAGGGCTGTACAGAAAAGAGTTAACATAGGAGTACTGACACTACTATTCCTAAAAGGTCTGCTTATAAGGTTGGTTCTTGACTGGCATTTCGAAACTTGGCTTTCGGGAGGGTTTCCACCATTCCCAGAACTGAGAATAGTGGCTCACTGTGCCTTTTAGCACAAGCAATGTGGTTTGTGCTGAACACCAGCTTTCCTTCTGGAGTCTGGATTTTTGGTACATGCTAGGCAGAGGATGCCTATGTGACCAGCCCTGAGAAGAACCGAGTCTCTATAAGCGTGTTGCATATGTGACATGTGACATTTCATCTTTATTTTTCCATCAATTAAGCCTAAAGCCATGCAAGATATGCAGAATTTCTGGTGTCTGTATGGATGCTAACTTGGTGTTAAAAGCTGTTTAAAGCTCTGTTTTGAGTAAAGACTCACTGGGCAGTATGGAAGGTCAAACTTCTCTTCTAAATAATAGTGGCAGTTGTAATAATAATTTATAATCGGCAACAGCTCTAGAATTTACAGTGTACTTTCCCTGTGAGTTTTTTCATTTCAGCTTTACATTAACATAGTCAACCTGTAAACAAGTAATATTTGTGTTCCAGAAATGTGGAAAGTGAGACTTTGAAGTGTGTGACTTGCCCAGGATCACACAGGGAATTTATAATCTTTTCTACTGATAGGCTAGGGAGATGACAGAGTATAATGTGTAAAAGACTCTGCAGTTTTGGAGTCATAGTCACGGGCTTAATAGTTTTGTGGTTTGGACAAATCACTTCTACTTTCCGGAAACCGGTTTTATTATTTGTTATATGGAGGTTGTTTTGAAATGTAAATGCAGCAATATAGTAATGTCTGACAAAGCATTCAATAAACAGCTGCTATAATTAATATAATAATAATTATTAATATGATAACACCATCATCCCATTCTTAGGAGGTTTGATTTCAAATTTTGGGTCAAGTTAGCTATTTGCTATATTATAAATAATGTTGGGTGTGTCTTCTCTCTGCTTTGTTAACATTCTGTACTTAAGGCTATTGTAGAACTTACCATACAGGTTGTAATTGTCCGTTTACTTATTTTCCTCCCCTACTAGACTGTGACATCCCTGAGAAAATAGGTGTAATAGCAGTTTTCTTTCTACATTATTTATGGAGGTAATAAGAGAAGATTGAACGCTTTGAGCTCCACAATGAAACACTTAATAATCGCATTAGGTGCTTGTGGTGCTAATAATATCTATCTAATTTCTGACATGTTATTCGTAATAGACCTTGCTTGTCTCTATAGGAAACCTTATGTGCTTTAATGAAATATAATTTTGGAAATGACTAATACAGCTTGATAGAAAAAAATTACTCAGTTTTAGTGCTGGAAGGATCCTTAGAGTTCATGTATTGTTACCTCTCCCATTTTCTAGAAGAGGAAGCAGAGGCCCAAGGGGGTTAGGTGCTTTGTCTAGGGTCGCACTGTTGGTTGGTGGCAGGATTTTTTATTTATAACCCAGGAAAAAAGCAGTGCATCAAAGATCATCAAAATAAGGTGATGTGTGTTCCCATTTAAGGAAAACCTAAATTTCCTTTTGCAGTGGAGTTTAAGATAGGACATTATATTAGGAAAATTGTACCCATTTTGCCACTTACCTGTGACTGCTTGACAAACAATATAAAACTTTAAATTTTCAAAAAGAGCAAACGAAAGGTAGGGAGGGTGCATACTAAACTCTTAGTATTGGTTCCAAAGGGTCTGAGATTAGAGAGAGAAAGGAGAAATTATTTTTTCCCTATACACTTTGGTATTAGCTTTTTACAATGAGTATATATAATAGTTTTGTAACTTAAAAACCATAATATAGAAAACAGTATTTTAAAACCCATGAGAGGTGCAAGCTGAAGCAAAGTATGTAGGGAATGTGAGAGAAGTCTTCTGTCCTCACTGACTGACTTTTAAGTTGAGGGAACTAAATTTTATGTCTGAAAAAGAATTAACTCTTTTATTCTTATAAGGAATTTAAGGCAAACTTAGAAGAAATAGTACAATAAAGTACATGATTAATTAGCATTTAATTTGTATAGACTGTTTATTATAGGAGTTCATAGAGAGTTCATAGCAGTTTAAAGGAATCGTATTAAAATTATGAATATTAGATTATAATAATTTCTATTTTAGTAAGTTATATTTTGTTCACTGGTACAATTATATGTTTGGAATTTCCTCAGAACTTACTGACTTTATCTTTGTTATATACTTGATCTTTTTGGATGCCTTGTGCAAGGTATCCTCAAATATTCGCAGGAAGTATTATATATATATATTTTTTACTACTTACTAAGCTCATATTTGTACAGGACTAATCTCTTGTCTTGTTTATGGAAAAAAAAGCCATGCTACTAGAAAACTAAACCTTTGGAAAACAAGGATCAGATTAAGTATTGACTGCTCAGCTGCCGCTATTTTGAAACTTAAAAAATGGTATATTTAATTTGCTTTTAGTCTTGTATAAAATGCTCCATAGCATACTTTAAAATTTTGGAAAGCTACAATAAAAACACTCTATTTTAGTAAGTGTGGGTATGCATTTTTGGCGGAGAGAGGCACACTGTGGACAGATCACATTGTTTCTCGAGTACAAGACCTACTTAATAGCCACATAAATTTGAGTAAAATAACTTTTCTGGACTTTATGTTTCTTACCTATAAAGAAGAAATAACAATAATATCCTAACAAATATTAAAAAATGTTTGAATTAGCTAAATTTTAGAGTTTATGAAAATCCTTTACAAACAAATTGGTAGTGTTGATGGGATTCCTAAAGCTTCCCTAGCATTAGGAAGCACAGAATAAAGTAGTTAATAGTATACAGTATGTTGGGTAATATCTTCACTAATATAATAGCATTTTTAGTAATGAGTTTCATATAACTTTTTTTTTTTTTTTTTTCAAACTGAGGATATAGTATTTCAAACTGAGGATTTAGGCTACTCAGTGAACATGACTGTTGAGGGCCAGGGTGACTGTTTCTATTAATCTGGCTTGATGCAAAGAGAGAGTACAGAGTCTTATTCTAATTTTAAAAAATTTTTTCTTTCTTTTAATTTAACTAGGTTAGTTGATCTTGACCAATATGTTTGGAGTAACTCTAAAGCAAATACAATCTCATTTTTACCCAGAAACTAATTTATATGTCACTACTGTATTTTGTTTCAGTTAACAATTTATGGCTATTTTTATCACAGTTTCTGATCATTGGTAATCTTTTACATGCAAAAATAAAGATCTGGGAATTTAGGTAACTTATTTCTATGTGATTTTATTATGTATCTTAATGAATTCTTATTTATGATGTTTCTCTAAAAAATGAAAGCTATTTGTCAGTACAGAGCTCAGATTGTATCATTACTATTGAGGCTTTTGCTCACTGGGCTTCTATATATTCTTGATACCTTATTTCTCCTTTTTTCTCCCCCCCAATATTTTCAGATGTTTTGGGATGTTATTAAGCCCAGGTCGAAACGTGAAGAACAGTGACATGCATTTACTGGATATGGTAATGAAAATCTTAAGCACCTTAACAAAGTATAGATGATAGTTATTTTATATTTTTAAAGTATTTTCTATTTTGAAATTTTGTCATTTTGTCAAAATTGTTTCTAACTTTCAGCTATCAATTACTGTGATAGTAGTAATTTAATTTGGAACCCCAAACTTAAAATTACTTATGAGGGAGAGATTTAGGAAAACTTTCATAAAAAAACCATATGCAAGTGGGAAGCAAATAAAAGGATAGTGTAATGAAAATATCTATCTATTCATCTGTTTGGCTTCTTAGGAATGTGTCTCTTCTTTGAGCCAAAATAACAAATACATGATTATAACAGGCACAATGTTATAAATGAATATGGTGCCTTTCATTTTTTTTAATGCAGTATTATTAATTCGAGTACCGTGATGGATGCTTTTGTTTTCTTTAAAGCGTTTCCCTTTCTGAATTTTTCCTTCTTGATTACCTTTCATTAGCAAAGTATATTTACTGTAGGAGTGGTACTTATTTAAGGAATGCCCTTGAAGGTTAATATATATTTAAGAGTTGGTATTTGATGTAAAAATAGCAAGCCATCTTAACTTTTAAACAGAAATACCTGCTAATATTGCAGTTAATGAAAACATTTACTTTGTGGTTTATAAATGTTACAGGAAATAGTTATCTTAGTG